>NC_085137.1:250242678-250936494 GCF_035046485.1 Aedes albopictus | reverse complement strand
CAGTAGACGTTCGCTCGGTGCAAACGCTTTAACCGCAATGCTTTTTAATTGCAAGTCCGCTAAGTGCAACAATTTTGCAGTTATCGCACCGCTATCCGTCAAAACGAAACGTCAACAGCGATGCGATGTTTTTCGCATGCACTTTTGTTGCAGTGCGATGTTTTTCGTATGCACATTGGCTGCATTCTGCAGCAACTGACAGTTCTTTGAAGTCTGTCAGTCGTTGCAATTATCGAATTTTATTCGCTAAGTGAAACGTAAACATGTTGCAGTTATCGAACGTCTACTGTACAAGCGTTTAGGTGTCCTATGATGATCTTGACGTCGTGTCTAGGGCAGTTATCGTACCCGTGTCCGAGCTGCGCGTAGAATGCGTCCTTGTCATCATCAGTGCTTCCGGAGTGAGGTTTGTAGGTGTGCACGTTTATTATGCTGAAGTAGAAGAATCGGCCCTTGATCCTCAACTTGCACATTATTTCGTTGATCGGCCACCAACCGATCACGCTTCTCTGCACCCATCACGATGAAAGCTGTTCCCAGCTCGTGTGTGTTGCCGCAGCTCTGGTAAATGGTATGGTTACCTCTAAACGTTCGTACCATGGATCTAGTCTTGCGGCGCTACGATCCCGAACCCGCGGCCCTTCAGTAGATCAACGACTATACGGGTGCTCCCAAATGGCGGCAGTTCCACGTACCGAGTTTCCAATCGCAAGTTCTTTTTGTACGCGGGGGTCGTTGCCGTTGGTCTCGGCTCGTATTATTCTGTTGCTGATTTTTCGGTATAATGTTTTTTGTGGCTAGCTCGTAGGGCCTGAAACCAACCCCCTACTTTCCGAAGGACCATAGCAGGCCATCAGGACCTGTGTTTAGCGATACTATATCGACCGTGGCCATTGAATCTCACACTAGCCCTTAAGTACTTTGCTGAGTTTCTTGGGATTCTGCACAACCCACAACAGAAGAAACTAGATACGTTTCGGATTATTTAAACCGTTGAAGTAGCTTTTCAGCCATGGCTTCATGGGAATACTCTATTCTTCTTGTTTCATGCAGATATACGTCTGCCTGTGCAGAAAATTGGTTTCCGCTGCTCGTCGACTGCCGTAGATAACCCAGCTTAAAAGAGTCTTCGTTGTGATCGTCTTATGTTCACATCTTTCTCTTAGCTTGTGGCCAATACAAATCCCGGACCGAAAGGTTCTCCAGGTGCTGGAACCTACCAGTTCACCGATCTTATAGGCACGGGAACGGAGGGAACAACTGAGTCAGTGCAGCAGAGGACGTCCAACCACTGACGAACCGACGTGACACCTTGAACAAACAAATTCAAATTTATTGTCCTCGACGTCATGATGAAAAATTGCCGAACACTACCGCCACCTCTATAACGGTTCGCGTTGATTTGATAGCTTGGCCCCAAACCCCTGTGTGTTCATATAGGAAAAGGTTCGCGTCTGCGCTGGTTTGACAGAAGCGTTCGCTCGCTTCGCTGGTCGACCGTTAAATTTAGGGGGGGGGGGACACTTTTGAAACACCACTGTCACGTCGGTTCATCGGTGGTCCAACTTCCACGCTTTTTTAGGGATGTTAAGGGTACCATTCACCACTCAAAACCAACAAAGCAGCTGGTGGGTAAATCTCTCTGAAACCTTTTGCATAAAGTCAAGGATTTCAAATTTCTCTTGCTTATTCGCAAAACATGATAAACAGGATGAAAACCACTTTTGTTGGGTTAATTTTATGGAGCCCTCGTTTGCCAAGGGGTGAAATTGACGATCAAATCGCACCTAATTTAATAATTTTCGACATTTGCACCCATTTAGACTCGGCCGAAATTCATTATCATCACAGTCGAATTTCGCACACGACTTCGCAGCGGCTGGCATGCACAATTTCGGTTGAGTTCATACCAGAGGCGTCGGATGCCATCCATCCGGATCCATATCCGATTGAGACGTGAGACGTGAGAGACGCGAGAAATGTGTCGATAACAGTTGCTAAGTAAACAGCTTCAAAAGTGAAGTTCCACCGTTTTAAAAATCTCAACAACCGTTTTATCCCGTTCCGGTGTAACTGTGGCGATTCCACACCCGTTTGCAAGTCGGAATCTGTGCAACTTAACCGGTTTAATCGCATCAAACATTGCTGCAGCTCCCCTACAGTGAAATTGTGTTCGTGATTGTTCTGTTCATCTCACTGGTCACCTAAGCTACCTAGTTGTGTTGTTCTGCGTTCATCTATTCATACGCGATGGCGAACCTACAACGCACTCCTCCAGCTGGTAAATCCACCGCCAACAACAACACGTCACTGACAAAGAAGCGACAGCGAATCGACGACCAAAGCTGGGAAAATATGACTTCTATGGATGATGCCGCAGGACCTTGCTCAATTTCTTTGGACGGTATGATGAAGATGATGCTGCAGCAGTTCGCGGAAACAAGGCAGCTGATAGATACAGTGCGGGGTGAAATCAGAGATGTCAACAAAAGGATTGATGTGGTTAAAACCGAACTGAAGGACGACATAAAATCGGTGAAAGATGAGTGCGCAGCGAAACTTCAGCAACACGACTCTGCATTGGTTTCCCTAAACAAGAGGATGGATTGTGTTTCCCACAAACTTGGGGCTTTGGAAAATCGGAACGAGCTTATCATCAGCGGCGTTCCATCCGTAGACGGTGAAAATTTGCAGTCAACAGTGAATGCTATCGGTAGGCACCTTGCGGTAAAAAGCGCAACAACCCAGATGGTGGAAACAAGACGAATCAAACCTGGTCCCAATTCGGACAGAGACGGTCTCATCGTGGTCGAGTTCGCGCTTAAGGCAGCACGGGACGAGTTCTACGGTGCTTATCTGCGGGAAAGAAACCTCAAGCTGAGACACATCGGATTGGACTCTGATCGCCGTATTTACATCAACGAAAGTTTGACTACCGAAGCACGTAAGCTGAAATCTGCGGCACTACACCTGAAGAAGTTGGGCAAGTTGACATCCGTTTACACCAAACAGGGAGTCGTTCATGTGAAACCTACAGGTAGCGAACTAGCAGTGGTAATACGATCGGAAAATGACCTACAGAAGTATTCGTAGCAATATGTTACTTTTTATTACTAGTATTTTTTCCGTTCATTTTTTGAAGTTTTGTTTATGTGATGTCTGATTTTTAGTTTGTGTTTGTATTGAAGATTGTATGTCAGAGAAATTTGTTTCATTTGCCTCCGTAATAATGCAGCCCTCTAGAAAATGCTTCCCCTTTTATGTCTGATGCTTCCGTCATACAACCACACCTCTACGAACATTCCGGGGGCAGTGATGAACGCTGCTCTGTTTCCTAAAAAACTCAATATTTGCCACGGAAATGCTCAAAGTCTTATGGCGCGTAATATGAGTAAACTCGACGAAATACGCCTCGTTTTGTTAGGATCTAAAATAGAAGTGGCATGTTTCACCGAATCATGGCTTACATCAAAAAACAGTGATCGTAGTATTGGCATCTCAGGTTACTCCGTTATGAGGAATGATAGAACGTACAGGCGCGGTGGAGGAATCGTAGTGTACTACAGAGAGAATCTCACGTGTTCCAAAGTGTTCGGCACAGTGCTAACTGACGCATCGGTTGATAAAACGGAATGTATGGCGTTGGAGTTTCGGGTGAATAGCCAAAAAATATTGTTACTGGTCGTGTATAATCCTCCAGACAATGACTGCTCATCGTTTCTATCAGAGAAGTTAAGTGATTACGCTATTCGTTATGAAAGTATTTTTCTGGTAGGAGACTTTAATACCGACATGCTTCGTCCTGGTAATAAACGTACGCAGTTTGAAGCAATGCTTTTTAGTCACTCTCTGACACTTGTTAGTGAAGAGCCAACGTTTTTCTACGATGGAGGTTGCTCGCAACTTGATCTTTTACTACAAGCAGTAGTGAAAGTGTATTACAATTCGGCCAGGTCAGTTTTCCGGGATTGTCACATCATGATCTTTTTTTTGCGTCGTTAGATTATGACATTGCTGCACCTCTCAACCGTTACACTTATCGTGATTACACCAATTTTGACTCACACGCATTGGAGAATACTATTTTATCAATCCCATGGAACCGATTCTATGAATATGAGAGCCCTAATGACGCTATGGAATTCTTTAATGCGCATATTAAAGAAGCACACGATATTTGTATTCCTCTGCGCGTGGGTTCCATCCGAACGCGGCACAATCCATGGTTTTCGGATAGTATACGTCGGTCGCTACTTGAACGGGACTTAGCATACAAGGATTGGTTGCAATCTACAACGCAGTTGAAGAGTGAGAAACGGCAACGATACAAGGTGTTGAGGAACCGTGCGAATACGAAAATAGCTCAGGCAAAGCAACAGCATCTAAGACGGTTTTTAGACAGCAGTACTCCATCAAAAACTCTCTGGAAAAGGGGGAAAAGCCTTGGAATCGGAAAAAATAAAGAGTCACGACCGTGTGAGTTTGATCCAGATGAGGTTAATCGAATGTTTCTTAGTAATTTTCAGGACAGTACCCAGCGTGTAGTTAGACCTGCTACAACAGCACCTTCGTCAACTAACAGCTTTTCTTTTCGTCCGGTGCGGTACTGGGAAGTCGTCAATGCTATCTGGGATATTAGATCAAATGCAGTTGGCTTAGACGGGTTGCCGATTAACTTCGTTAAAATCATTTTACCACTGATTGTGCACCACCTAACGCATTTGTTTACCATGTTTATATGAACAGCTGCGTTTCCGGATTGCTGGAAACATGCTAAGATTCTGCCTTTGAAGAAAAAAGGACACCTACGCGACATTACCAACCTGCGTCCTATCAGCATACTCCCTGCTCTGTCGAAGGCTTTTGAAAAGCTACTAAAACAACAAATGACCTGTTTTATTGATGCAAATAACCTGTTGTCGGATTTTCAGGCTGGCTTTCGTAGAGGGCAGAGTATCAAAACCGCTGTTCTGAGAGTATACGACGACCTTGGGAACATTGTCGACAAAAAAGGCTCTGGTATACTGTTACTGTTGGACTTCTCCAAAGCTTTTGATAGTATCCCACATGGAAAACTATTGGACAAATTGGATTCGCAGTTTGGGTTCTCCAATAGCGCAGTGAGTCTTATGGAGTCATACTTGTCCGGTAGGAGGCAGACGGTCTTCTGCGGCGAACGTCACTCTATTAGCGCTGTAGTTTCATCTGGTGTGCCACAAGGATCGGTTCTTGGTCCTCTACTTTTCAGTTGTCATATAAATGACCTACCAACGGTTTTACAGTACTGCTCCATCCAAGTTTACGCTGATGATGTCGAACTTTATATTGGCCGGCTAGGTCCTTGTGCCTATGACCTCGTGAGGATGGTGAATGCAGACCTCGAACGTGTTGCTGATTGGTCGCGACGCAACAACCTTCAAGTAAATCCTGCTAAGAGCAAGGCGCTATTCATTACTAGCCGACGTCGAAATGCTGAAGTTATAACTTCATCCGTCCCAAGAATCGTGATGGATGGTCAGAACATCGATTGGTCAGAAAACGCTAGCAACCTAGGTTATATTTTCCAAAGTGATTTACAGTGGGACAGGTTGATTGACCAACAGTGTGGAAAGATCTACGCCAGTCTTCGAACGTTATACTGCTGTACCTCCGCCGCCCCACCTGATACCAAGTTGAAGCTATTCAAGTCTTTAATTTTGCCGCATTTTATGTTCGGAGACATTTTACATGTACGTCCCAGTGCAAGCTCTTTTAATAGACTCCGTGTGGCGCTCAACTGCTGTGTACGTTATGTCTACGGACTAAATCGCTATGATCATGTTAGTCACCTACAACGGAATCTCATTGGATGTCCTTTCGAAGCCTTCTATGCACATCGTTCCTGCGTTTTTCTGAGAAGTCTGCAGATGACACGAACCCCAGCAACATTATATGGAAGACTCATACAGTGCAGGGGTCTTCGATTGCAGAACCTGATTATTCCAGCCAATAATACAGCATGCTACGGAAATTCACTGTTCGTACGAGGTGTGGTGAATTGGAACAGGTTACCACCAACTATTAAACGATCGTCGTCAGAAGCATTTTTCAAGAGGGGCTGCATCGACTTTTGGAATCGTAATGTGTAGATAAATGACACCAAGTAGGAAAAACAAATGTTTTTTTATAGATTAATTAAGAAATGTTTTTTATAGATTAAGTGAAAAATTGTTTTAGTTAAGAAATGTTGAGACTTATTTTGAAATCGGAGGTAGTAATTTAAAAAAGATGTATATCTTACGCTACTGGACAATAAACAATGAATGAATGAATGAATGCACAACAGGTAAACAAAATAAGTTTGATTAGTGTGAAATTTCGCTGGGAAATGATGATTCAATGGATTATCAAATTATCACAGTAGTCTAAACAGTAACGAGAAACCCAATATAATAATAATAATACCAATACCAATATCAAAGCCTACACTGGGTATTCTGTTGTTCTATCAGGAATGGTATAGTAGTGAAGTTGATCTTATTCATTTCGGTTGAACTAGTATGTAATTATATTGTTTGCAATATGTTTTGATTTCCAAAGATAACACTAACGAATGTGTTTGTTTCAAATGCCTGTCATTTCCAACAGTTTCCGAGAATCTTCAACCCGTTTCAATAACCATTCAGCTTTTTAAAAAGCCATACAAAACAAACAAACAGTCGATAAATTATAAACTCGAGATAAGGGCTAAGCATAAACAGCTCAGCCGCATAGCTCACCGGACAGGGATTCCAACCAAACATCTCAAGCATTCCCTTTCGACGCGTCGCTGGCGTGTGGGGTCAGCTCTGCTGGTGAGTTAAGTTGAAAAACACACTCGGCAAACATTCACCACTTGCAGACAGATATAGATATGTGAATGGAGAGCGCTGAAACCACTGACCAAAGGAAAAGTCCAAAACGAAATGAGAAATGAATACAAGAAGTTCGAAGATAGCAGCTGAGATACTTATCTAAATTTGTTTTATTTGAAAACACTTTTCCAATTTATCAAGTTATACGAGATGGTAGGGTGACCCTTTCCTTGCGTTTCAATAAGCCAAATGAGGCTCGCTGAAGGAACCACCCGATTCCACATATGCAGTATATTCCAAACTCCATGCTTGTTGTTCAAAAGATCAGAAGGTGACTCTTGAGCCTGAAGATTGAGTTCACTGTTAACGTTCCGCGTTGCGAGAGCTCTGACTGCAGTGGGCTTTTATGAGCCCTCGTTTAGATAATAATCTGTCTTCGTTTGAATAAGTGGTACTCAAATGATCAAGATAAGATCGACAACACGGCGATCGCAGCGGCGGCAGCAAGAAATGGATGGATCGATCGCCGTAGCCTTTCGTTGGAATTTCGCTCTCGCCGCCGACTCGACTCGAGTGCCAAGCGCCACCTCTTCTGGGAAAGGTTACACCGTGTGGCTGGTTGCATTGCGGTTCACCTTTTATTCTAAGCAGCGAAGGACAGCTTGTGTCCGTGCAGAGACCCCCTACCGGTAGTAACGACCAGATATGAGCGAGCCTCGATGGGCCCCATCGAGCTGGAGCTGCTGCATCTTGTCTTGTTCGACGGGAGATGCAGCCCAGTTAATATTCAAATGATATGCATCGAATCAGGTACGACAACTTGGCGGCGCATCTCTAGAAAGCAGAGAGAAGATCAAGCGGGTCACCCCCGTGGAGAACCAGACACACGCTCATAAAGTCAACCGCGATGAATGGCTGTTGAAATCTTGATCAACGAACGGGGCAAAGTTACCACATCTGTCTTCGAGTCTTCGCCGGAGTTTCAGAGGGAACTTCCATTCACAGAGAACGGAGTGGAGCGACCTAATAATGATTGAGCGGGCGAAAGGAAGAAGCCAACCTACCTGAATCCGGCGATCGGCGGTCGTAAATTTCTGTCGAGTTTAATTATGTCGAACTAATATGGAAACGTAATAATTCACTCGATGAATGAGTAGTTCAACAACGCTCCGGAGTTGCTGATGTTCGGGAAGATAATAAAAATTGCATCCCATTAGAGCGGTTCGCCAAGGTAGAGCTGGGTTTGAGACCGTTGTTTCTTGGAAGTCTGACTCATTTTAAGTGATGAATTATTGCAATGCTGGATAGTATATCATTTTAACACAAATTTTACACAATATTTTAATGAAGCGATTTCATGATAAATAATTTGTTACATACCGTAACAGGTATT
This sequence comes from Aedes albopictus, assembly GCF_035046485.1. NCBI lineage: Eukaryota > Metazoa > Arthropoda > Insecta > Diptera > Culicidae > Aedes > Aedes albopictus. The sequence goes on along the minus strand of NC_085137.1, from coordinate 250,928,268 downwards.
AAATTTTAAATTAAATCATAGCTAAGCATTGCAATTGGAAGTTTTTTCAGCTTGCCTGGGGATGGCTCAGTCTTAGTTTTATTGAACGATGCCACTGGTTTTTTTTAAATTTCCTTTAGACCTGATTTTTGGATGAACCAGGGGTCGATCGGGCCGTCGAGACTGCTGGCTTCGGGAATCTCCCTGATGGTCCACTTACACTTGCGATCGTGAACGGAGCAAATCTAGTAAAACCAGGTATAAGACTCTTACTTTTGGCCCCGAACCAATCGGTTTCAGTTTCAGAGGGAAACCGGCCCCAAATCCCCAGGCTGCTGGTCTAAGCCGACGACAGCCTCTGGGGTGTGCTCTCACGACCTCTTCTGGATCCGGGCCTCAGGGCAAACGGAAGGAGGGGGAGCTTTCGGAGTGCAAGATCCTAATTAATAGCAATACTCCGTAAAAATACCGAACCTGGGCAGACACGCGTCTTCACTGGCGATGCTGATGGCTTCGGGGGGCAGGGCGGTATCTTCGGTGGCGGGCGACGCGGTGACGACGGCGGTAGCTTGGAGCAGTGGCGCTGACAGCGGAAGGGAGCAGTCCAGGCTCAAGGAAATGCAGCCGGGGCGGCCGAGATCGAGGAGGCAGGCCTACCTGGTGGGCTTTGGGGCGCGTGGATGCACCCTTACTTCATTCCGAAAGGACCGGCTTTCGACGGCCGGACATGAAACGTTTGGCCGGAGGAAATGTTCTTGGGGTGGTCGGACGCGGGTGATCAGGCTGACCCGGTGTGGCTACGGACACGTGAACTTGTCCGTGCTTTGGTCCAAAATGGCCGACTTTCGACGGCCGAGCGCTGAACGAATGGCCGAGAAGGTGATGGCTTCGGCCTGAAGAGATGTTCACGGGGTGGAATTGGCCGGGCTTCGTTCCGAGACGGACGAGATGGTGGCGGCTGGAAGATGACCTGCGTTGGCTGGGCGCGTCGATTTCTTGGGACTTTTTCCTGATCGGCCGCCGGTGTACATTGACCTTTGGAGTAGCCGGTCGTAATTACGGGTCACGGATTTCGGTAGCACAACATTATCCAATTTGTATTACCTCTTCTCTTTACGGCTATCTTCCAACTATCCCGACGATTTTTCTCGCCGAGCCTAACTCTTCTTCGAAAGGACGCTCACTCTCTCGGGTCAGCCTTTACTGATTAGGTTGGGCAGTTATTTACACACCACTGCTCAAATCGGCCCAAGAGCGTCTGCAGTTCAATACAGTCACCAAGGCTATTGACAACCATGTACAGTGTATCAAACAATTGTCCGTAGAGCAATTTTTTCGTCAAAATAGTTTTTCATTCAAATGCTCATAACTTTTTTATACGTCTATCAAAAGCGCTGACCAATCATAAACAATGTATTAATGCTCCATTGGTAAAATTTTTAGCAAGATCGAATAAGTTTTCTGAAAATTATAGAACTTTTCGTAAAACTTAAATGATTTTTGAAACATTATATCTTAATATGTACTTTATGAAACTTTTTTAAGCTGTGACATAAAGCTTATACATGATGCTTACATATGCTGCTTTGTTTGAGGTTTATTATTCACTACAAAAAATATAAAAAATCTGTATATGTTCAGAGCATTATTTGTAAATTTATCATATTTTGATCAGTAAAAGTGCCAAGTGTTTTCAACTTCTTACAACTTCCTTAATGTAATATTTTATACAGGACCTACTAAACTACATATGCAGAGTAGGTCCCATTATTTTTTCCTTTAATTGGTGCAAAACGTTTGGCAGATTATATGGGCAAAATATGGTAAATTTATGAACATTGTCAACTACATAAACATTTTTCATATTTTTGTAGTGAACAAATTAACCCTACCAAGATTGCGTTTGAAATGTTCATGTGTTAAGGACAGACTTGTTCGAATCCCAACATGGCTGCCACAATGGCCGACTTTGGCACATACTCACAATTTCGAGCGCACAAATCTCGTTGTAAACAAAACCAGTGCACCTGATCTTCTTATTTTAAGCTTAGTACAAGTGAGCAAGAACAGAATAATGAAATGCATTGTTGTTTGAAGCTTGCTTCTTGAGATTTGTGCGTTTGAAGTTCGGATGCACTATTGAGGCGGGATTTCAAGATGTTTGTCCTTAATTTTCTCTCAAAAAAGTTTGAATATATTTCATCCAATATTCTTTGAGATATAGATTATTGAAAGCTTGTTTAATAAACTGTCAAGCTTTTACTTAAAGTTTTATAACTTCCAGAAAACTTATCCAATCTAGCTCAAGATTTTACCAATGGAGCTTCGATTGGTCAAAATTTCAACGTTTTTGAATAACATATAAAAAAGTTATGAATATTTGTATGAAAAAATATTTAGACAAAAAAAATTGCTGTACCGCCAGTCGGGGTGACATTGGGCCTGGGGGGTAACTTTGGGCCAAAAATCAAGAAAGATGTTTCGCTCAAAATACTAAAATTTATCAAAGTGATTGTCAAAAAGTGGATGGTATACGGTAAATATAACTTGCGTTGACCATTCGATGTAGAAAAAAGTCACATTTAGTCAATTTTCTATTAAGAAAACTTGATGTGAATTTTATCATTAGGCGTACTGCACAATATCATTGTTATAAAATGCCCAGCAGAAAACAGCTGAAAACCGAACATGTAATGATTTACTGTTTTCTCGGTGTGTTGTGTGGTTGTTTTGAAAGGTATAATAAGTTTTCTTGGTTTGGTATGCTATTTTGCATGAAAAACTTATTTACTCAAGCTGTAGTACAAATACTTCGTTTTGGGGGTGACTTTGGGCCATATAAAAGCAATGCAATCAGTACGAGAACCTTACAAATGTGAATTAAAACGACTGAGAGTATTCACATTATTTTATGCATAATACGGTGTAAAACTTTCAAAAAAAAATGGTACGGACAATTGTTTGATACACTGTAGTGTCGAAAAGAAGCAAACAATGCATTGTTTACTATAATTTCGAATACTTTAGAGAAAGCAGAGAGCAAAGTTATTTCACGGTAGTTACCCGCATCACGTTTGTCCCCTTTGGGCTGGGAACAGAAACGAATACTTCCAGCTGATCAGGAACTGCTGGCATTTAAAGGAGAGGTTGTAAATCGTTGCTAACGGCCCTTGTACAATGGAATGACAACGTTCTAGCAACATACTGTAAATATTCCATCAGGCCCCACAGAGTACACACCGATGCAGATAACGAACTTTGCCATATCAAGCCGAATCCACAGTTGTTTTAGGGAATCATCTATAACGGCTGGGTCACAATAGCTGCTGATACTCGGTGAAACGCCAATGAGTACTCCTCCATCTCTGGATTTCCTGCTATTGATAGGACTACGATCGGTTCTGTAAACACGCACTGTAATAATTGTAACTCGGCTGCTCATGGGATAGGGATCTACAGGGTCGTTTAACACCGGGAACTATGCATAGCAACGATAACAAATGTACACCGTGAACTAGATTTCACGTTTTCTAGAATGCTCATATTGACAGCTGGAACTAGTTCCTATTCACGGTGAGTATTTGCTTGTTCTCATATTTGGGTTTGTTTGTTCAAGTTTATCAGAACGGTTTTCTGAGCGTGCACAAATGAGCCACAAATGAGATAATCAAGCAGGACAGGATAATTTACGAATCTACTTTCCACAAACGGTTAAACAATCAAGGACGGACCCAGGCCCGGATTTAAGGGGGGCAAAGGGGGCAAGCGCCCTCAAGAATCTATAAGCACTATATATTTTGTTTAACGAATCCATAAAAATGCACACCAAAGACGATTATATTTGATTGTATGTCCTAGAGTTGTTGTAATTGGGTCCTTTAAGGGTATCCAGATTGCTTATAATCTGAAATCGAAATCCAAAATTTCATAATTTTGAAGCATTGGAACTATTTGCAGATTGGATTCAAAGTTTTTGTGGGATTTCTTTTTTTTTCGGTATGAGCTGCAATTCTAAAGTCATAAAACTTTTGTCAATTTATGTTTTGAAACAAAGAAATTTTGATCTTTTGATTAAACTGCAAAACAATATTTCAATTTCTTTACAATTCAATTGTTTTTAGACTGCTTGGATGCAGAAAATTCAGCTCTAGAGATATAATACAGTATTCAACAATTTAGTAAAACAAAGTTTTTGTTTTATTTTGGTATATGCGAGTTTTTTTTCCAAAACCCCTTGAAAGTTCTTGTTGAGATCAGAAGAAAAACTTCTGTTGGCGGCGTCGGGCTCTTCCATACGTGCATTCCGTAGCGAGACAGTGAGACGTGAACATCGCCACCGAAGCGTAGAGTATGCGCAACCGGTCAACTGCGGTAGGGTGTCATTGATTTTCTTTACCACATAACAACGACGACGGGGTAGACGAAAAGCGATAAAATCAAAACAAAAACAAAAGCAATTAAATTGGTCGACACGAAAAGAAAGAGATTTGTGATTAGTTTGGGAAAAGTAGTGTACAGTTAGTGAAGTAGAAGTTCAGTGCATAAGGTAACTAGTACCGGTACTACAGAACGAGTCCAGCGAACGATTAATTAACTAAAATATTTTCGAAATTGCGGTTTAGGAAGAAGTCGTCCTGTTGAGCTTGCAGATATCGATGTTGTTGTATGAGAAGTCGAGGAAAAAAAACTATTTATTGTAAGTCTGAATTCATTTATGTATCCATAAAATTAACTATATTTCAAATAATTACAGTTTGAGTACGTCCTCAATGGCTACTACAAAACATAGTTTGAATTACTCGATTAATATCCGAACAACTTCTTTATGTTAAAATTACTGCACAAAAGCGTCTCCAAACAGAGTGCGTTAAAAGATCTTAAACAATACTTGTACATCAGTATGTTGATTATACGATCATATTCTGAAAACAACTACTTAATATCCATCTGCACAAGTTCATTGAGGACAGATTTTATCATGGGAAATAGCAGATAATGATTCCTGGAAATGTTCCTGGAAAATTCTGGTTAGTTTTGAATATCTAGTTTCAAGAAACATCTCGGAACAGTGGTTTTACATATCTGTTTCACTGTCATTTTTTTTTAGAATTTATTGTCAAAGTTGCTCCCTGGCGTACTAACTTTGTTCAATCAGAATCTTAGAATACTCGCAGAATATTGCAATCCTAATGAAAACTTCTCCACATTCATAGGTATTAAAATGAAAGCTTAGTTCTAGAATTTGCATGAATCTTATGAATTCGAATGAATGTTTAAAGTATATGTTATACCTATCTGAATAAGATGACGTTTACGCTGTAAATTTGAATGCAGTATCTTGATGATTTAGCAAAAGTTTTAAAATAAATGTTCGTATTTTTTTTCTTTATTTGAATAATATGTCGTCATTTTTAAGAACTGCATTGTTAAAAGTACATTTTTATAGGACATCGGTATTAAGAATATTCGGCCTGAATATTCCATACAACAATACCATATCCTTGAAAATAATGCAAAATAAATGATAAAATAATAATTTGAATGAACAAAATAGTTGTGTGACTTAGTTTTTTTCCTGAATCGCAAAAAAAAAAACATTAAAAATATAAAAATACAAATAATACACAACATTGAAAACAAAAAGTTTAAAAATCTTGCTTAAAAACCTTGCTTTTGGGGGCCCACTTTACAGAGTTTGCCCCGGCCCCCCCGAAGCCCAAACCCGGCACTGAGGACGGACAAACATAACTGGGCAACGTCTGTAAATGGAATGAGAACTGGAATCCCCGAATTGCGAGGATTGGAAGTTTCGTTATGAACTCGGTAAAACGGGGCAAAGTGGTGTAAGAGTTTCACATTCAGCGTTGCACTTTCTACTAATAAGCTACCACGGAAGTTAATTACAATTTACAATCATTTATTGGTGACGTCAAAAGGGGTCGACGTGGATCCGGATCCTGGTTGATGAGGTAGCTGGGGGTAGCCGGTCGAAGACCAACGTCATCACTGGTGGCTGCTTGTCCAGGTGTGCAGACGGGTTGCCTGACATTGGCCGAGAGTTGTTACGGCGTGTCTCACAGATATCTTCCCGATGGACTTTTGGAAGATGGCGGTGAAATAGCCGAATAGTCGAATGGCGGTTTCTGGATAGCCTGCCGAACGTCTACAATGGGCACAACGTTCACTTTATTCCCACAGCCTCTTCACAACTTCGTTCGGGTTCTTCCGTGAACTTGTCCGCCGTGGTAGAGAACTGGCTGTTTAATAAAAAAGGCACAAAAGAAAAAGGCCCCTTGCATGGACCTGACCACCAAGTATTAATGCCCTGCGACATCACTGTAACTAACCTCACAATTTTGTTCTAGTTTAATAGTTACCTTTTTCTTATCTTTTTAATTTGTTTATTTTTGTTCGTGGAATTACATACTTTTAGCTACATTTTAATTCGAATTAGGTTTTTAGGATACGATTTTTACTAATTAACACATTAACACACTAACCATACTAACACAGTTCACTAATTTTACTAACACATTTTGTTGTACAGATACTGGTTTTGTAACGATTCTTTGTACTCAACCCTTAACAAAAAACAACTCAAAAAATATAAAACTTTACACCACAAAAGAGGTTTTCTTTTCTAATCTCGACTAATAACCGCGCGCACTACGATTCCGTTCGAGGATCAAAGTCACCAAGAGAGTTTTTTTTTGTAGATAATTGCCGCTTTTATAACATCTATTACACATAAACTTTATGTTAAGGGCCATATTTGTCCACCCTTTACGTTGTATCGCCATCTGTGGATTGGACACTAATGCTACGTTCACACTACGCCCTATATCAAGTAATATAGAGCGATTCTTGATATAGAGGCTATATCAAGTTCAATATTACTTGATATACCATACAAATCAGTTGTCATCCTATATTAAGAATGGAACGTGATATAGCGTATATCAAGTTCGTTTCGTAATATAAACCCGAAAAGTTGTGGTTGGCAACCCGGCCAACATAGCGCTGGGCGATATTTTATGTTGCGAAACGTCAAGACCGTCAAGACGCACGCAACCAAAACAAAAACCATACATCAGAAAAAGGAAAAAAAAATGGTGAACTCGGATCAAAGTATCTAAATACCAAGGTAAGAGATTCCCGCTAATATTCACGGATTAGTGAGAAAAGGAAAAAAGCAAAAAATAGTTATGAAGTTTGCGCTGATTTGTATGGGCACATCACTATTTAGCAAACTTTCTTAAGAAATTAAGCACTCCCATCTTAGAAGCTATTATTTAATTGTATCTGACTGGATTAAATGTGACCTCCATGCAATAAAACAGAAAATATCGCTATTTGAAAATCGGTAACAATTTTTTTTAATTGATTCTAAACATATTTTTTCAGCATTTAGAAACATCCAAACTAACAAAACTTCACAAACTTTGCTGAAATAATGACATTTTAGTGTAAAAATACCAACTTTTCATAACTAACGCAGATGTGTTGGTGAGTCTCATTTTTGACATTTACGGGAATCTCTTACCTTGGTACATATTTATATACTTTGAACTCGGATGATTTTCGTGCGGAGTAGTAAAAAGTGAGAACAAAATTTTTTTATTTAATGTTGTTCTGGAGTTTCTTCGGCAGTTTGCTTGGGAAACTTTCCAGGCAATTCCAGACACAATAGGAGGAAATAACGGATGAAACCTTGTGTGTTGAGAGCAACAGCAGCTGCAGAATTTACCCCGGGAATGCATTAGTTCATCGGGAATCCCTCCAAAAGTTTACCTGGAATTCCCTCCTACAGTACCATGAGAGTTTTCTCTCGGATTTCCTCAGGAATACTTGGAAGAGCTCTATAGGAATTTCTCTAGATGGTTCCCGCAACATCCTCGAGCATTTATGTGTGTATCCCTGAACTTTGTTCGACAATATTTCTTGTCAGACTGCATAATCAGGAACTCATAAGCATTTTCACAGGATGTACCCCAGGATTTCCCTGGCAATAGCTGCACAATTTCACCTGTTATTCCTCCTGGATTTCCCTGGGAATAATCCCAAGATTTGCTCGAAAATTGATTTAGTGTTTTTAAGGAATTATTCGACCGTTTTCCCGCAAATTACTCCAGAGTTTATGCGAGAATCCCTGGGAATGCGTTTATAAGTTCTATGGAAATTCATCCAGAATGTACCCGGGTATTCTTCCCCAAAGTCCCCGGAAATTCATCAAGAATTTAAAATTTGTCCATCATCATCATATTCTATCAGATGTTTCTTGGGAATTCCTTTAGGAGTTTCACGGGAATTTATCCAGCAGTTTTCCCTAAATTGCTACAGGAAATTCGAAAGAATTTCTACAGGAGTTCCACCGGGAATATCTGTAGAAGCTCCCCGGGAATTCTTCCTGGAGCTCCTCTAGGAGTTCCCCTGGTATTTTTCTAGAAATTCTACGTGAATTCTTGCAGGATTTCTTTCGGAATTCCTCCAGACTTACCACGGTAATTCCCCCAGAAGTTCTATGGAGATATTTCTGCGAGTTCCACGGTAATGCCTCCAGAAGTTAACCGGGAATCCCTCCAGACCCCAGAAATTCTTTTAGCAAATCTTCAGGAACTTCTACAGCAGTGCTACGAAAATTCCTTAATTTCAAAATATCTCCAGGATTTCCCAAAGAAGTCCTTTAGCAGAAATTTTCCGCAAATTCATCAAGCATTTTAAATCCAGGAGTTCCCGGAGAGTTGTTTCAGAATACCCACGGGAATTTCCTAAAAGTTCCTTGAGAATTACTCAATGAGTTCCCTAGGAATTTCTTCACTAGTTTATCAGAAATTCCTATAAAAGTTGCTCCTATAATATCACCAGGAGTTCCTCGAAAATTCCTTCAGGAGTTTCTCGGGGATTCCTTCAGTAGTTCTTCAAAAGTTCCTTTAGAAGCTCTTCAGGAATTCTTCCAAAAGTTCCTAAAGAATCCCTCCAAGATTTCCTCGGTGAACGGTTCAGGATTCGGGGATATCTCCGGGAGATTCTCGGGAACTCATTCTAATTCAAGGTGTTTTTCGGAAATTCCTCCTGCAGTTCTTCGGGAATCCCTCCAGGAGTTCCTAAAGAACCATCTTCGGAAATTCTTCCTGGATTTCTTCGCAAATTCCCCCAATACTTCCAAAATTCCAGCAGGGTTTTCTCGGAAATCGAGACTATCTCCTAGTTACTAGGGGAATCCCACAGGAGTTTTTCAAGAATTCTTAAGGGAGTTCCTCTGAAAATTACCCGGGAATATCTCCAGGAGTTCCTCAGAAGTTCCTTGAAAGTTACTTCAGGATCCTCGGAAAGAGTTCCTTGGGAATTTTTGAAGTTCCCCGGGAATGTCTCCAGGAATTCCTTCAGGAGTTTCACGGAAATTCATCCAAAGACTCTCCAGGAGCTCTCCGAGAATTTTTCAAAAAATTTCCTCGGAAATTATTTTAGAAGTTCTTCAGAAAACCCTCTAGAAGTTCCTTGGGAATTCTTGCTGAAGTTCTTCGGCAGGTCTTCCAGAAGTGTCTCATGAATACTTCCAGAAGTTCGTCGAGAATTCTCCCAGCAGTTCTTCAAGCATTCTTCAGAAGTTGCTCGGGAATACATTCAATTTGAAATTCTTCCAGAAATGCCTCGGAATTTCTCCCTGAAGCTCCTCGGAAATTCTTCCAAAAGATCCTCGAGAATTCTTCCAGTAGTTCCCCGGAAATTTTCCAGAAGTTCTTCGAGAATTCTTCCAGTAGTTCCCCGGAAATTTTCCAGAAGTTCTTCGAGAATTCTTCCAGTAGTTCCTCGGGAATTCTTCCAGAAGTTCCTTGGGAATTCTTCCAGAAGTTCCTTGGGAATTCTTCCAGAAGTTCCTTGGGAATTCTTCCAGAAGTTCCTTGGGAATTCTTCCAGAAGTTCCTTGGGAATTCTTCCAGAAGTTCCTTGGGAATTCTTCCAGAAGTTCCTTGGGAATTCTTCCAGAAGTTCCTCGGGAATTCTTCCAGAAGTTCCTCGGGAATTCTTCCAGAAGTTCCTCGGGAATTCTTCCAGAAGTTCCTCGGGAATTCTTCCAGAAGTTCCTCGGGAATTCTTCCAGAAGTTCCTCGGGAATTCTTCCAGAAGTTCCTCGGGAATTCTTCCAGAAGTTCCTCGGGAATTCTTCCAGAAGTTCCTCGGGAATTCTTCCAGAAGTCCTCGGGAATTCTTCCAGAAGTTCATCGGGAATTCTTCCAGAAGTTCCTCGGAAATTCTTCCAGAAGTTCCTCGGGAATTGTTCCAGAAGTTCCTCGGGAATTCTTCCAGAAGTTCCTCGGAAATTCTTCCAGAAGTTCCTCGGGAATTCTTCCAGAAGTTCCTCGGGAATTCTTCCAGAAGTTCCTCGGGAATTCTTCCAGAAGTTCCTCGGGAATTCTTCCAGAAGTTCCTCGGGAATTCTTCCAGAAGTTCCTCGGGAATTCTTCCAGAAGTTCCTCGGGAATTCTTCCAGAAGTTCCTCGGGAATTCTTCCAGAAGTTCCTCGGGAATTCTTCCAGAAGTTCCTCGGGAATTCTTCCAGAAGTTCCTCGGGAATTCTTCCAGAAGTTCCTCGGGAATTCTTCCAGAAGTTCCTCGGGAATTCTTCCAGAAGTTCCTCGGGAATTCTTCCAGAAGTTCCTCGGGAATTCTTCCAGAAGTTCCTCGGGAATTCTTCCAGAAGTTCCTCGGGAATTCTTCCAGAAGTTCCTCGGGAATTCTTCCAGAAGTTCCTCGGGAATTCTTCCAGAAGTTCCTCGGGAATTCTTCCAGAAGTTCCTCGGGAATTCTTCCAGAAGTTCCTCGGGAATTCTTCCAGAAGTTCCTCGGGAATTCTTCCAGAAGTTCCTCGGCAATTCTTCCAGAAGTTCCTTGGGAATTCTTCCAGAAGTTCCTCGGGAATTCTTCCAGAAGTTCCTCGGGAATTCTTCCAGAAGTTCCTCGGGAATTCTTCCAGAAGTTCCTCGGGAATTCTTCCAGAAGTTCCTCGGGAATTCTTCCAGAAGTTCCTCGGGAATTCTTCCAGAAGTTCCTCGGGAATTCTTCCAGAAGTTCCTCGGGAATTCTTCCAGAAGTTCCTCGGGAATTCTTCCAGAAGTTCCTCGGGAATTCTTCCAGAAGTTCCTCGGAAATTCTTCCAGAAGTTCCTTGGAAATTCTTCCAGAAGTTCCTCGGGAATTCTTCCAGAAGTTCCTCGGGAATTCTTCCAGAAGTTCCTCGGGAATTCTTCCAGAAGTTCCTCGGGAATTCTTCCAGAAGTTCCTCGGGAATTCTTCCAGAAGTTCCTCGGGAATTCTTCCAGAAGTTCCTCGGGAATTCTTCCAGAAGTTCCTCGGGAATTCTTCCAGAAGTTCCTCGGAAATTCTTCCAGAAGTTCCTTGGAAATTCTTCCAGAAGTTCCTCGGGAATTCTTCCAGAAGTTCCTCGGGAATTCTTCCAGAAGTTCCTCGGGAATTCTTCCAGAAGTTCCTCGGGAATTCTTCCAGAAGTTCCTCGGGAATTCTTCCAGAAGTTCCTCGGGAATTCTTCCAGAAGTTCCTCGGGAATTCTTCCAGAAGTTCCTCGGGAATTCTTCCAGAAGTTCCTCGGGAATTCTTCCAGAAGTTCCTCGGGAATTCTTCCAGAAGTTCCTCGGGAATTCTTCCAGAAGTTCCTCGGGAATTCTTCCAGAAGTTCCTCGGGAATTCTTCCAGAAGTTCCTCGGGAATTCTTCCAGAAGTTCCTCGGGAATTCTTCCAGAAGTTCCTCGGGAATTCTTCCAGAAGTTCCTCGGGAATTCTTCCAGAAGTTCCTCGGAAATTCTTCCAGAAGTTTCTCGGGAATTCTTCCAGAAGTTTCTCGGGAATTCTTGCAGAAGTTCTTCGGGAATTCTTCCAGAAGTTTCTCGGGATTTTTACCAGAAGTTTCTCGGGAATTCTCCCAGAAGTTCCACGGGAATTGTTCCAGAAGTTCCTCGGGAATTGTTTAAGAAGTTCCTCGGGAACTGTTCCAGGAGTTCCCCGGGAATTCTTCCAGAAGTTCCTCGGGGATTCTTCTAGAAGTTCTTCAGAAATTCTTTCAGAAATTCCAAGGAAATTCTTCTAGGATTTCCGCGGGAAATCTTCTAAGAATTCCTCGGGATTTTTTTTAGGAATTCCTCGGGAACAATTCCCGAGGAACTTCTGGAACAATTCCCGAGGAACTTCTGGAACAATTCCCGAGGAACTTCTGGAACAATTCCCGAGGAACTTCTGGAACAATTCCCGAGGAACTTCTGGAAGAAATGCCGAGAAACTTCTGGAAGAATTCCCGAGGAACTTCTGGAAGAATTCCCGAGGAACTTCTGGAAGAATTCCCGAGGAACTTCTGGAAGAATTCCCGAGGAACTTCTGGAAGAATTCCCGAGGAACTTCTGGAACAATTCCCGAGGAACTTCTTGAACAATTCCCGAGGAACTTCTGGAACAATTCCCGAGGAACTTCTGGAACAATTCCCGAGGAACTTCTGGAACAATTCTCGAGGAACTTCTGGAAGAATTCCCGAGGAACTTCTGGAAGAAATGCCGAGGAACTTCTGGAAGAATTCCCGAGGAACTTCTGGAAGAATTCCCGAGGAACTTCTGGAAGAATTCCCGAGGAACTTCTGGAAGAATTCCCGAGGAACTTCTGGAAGAATTCCCGAGGAACTTCTGGAAGAATTCCCGAGGAACTTCTGGAAGAATTCCCGAGGAACTTCTGGAACAATTCCCGAGGAACTTCTGGAACAATTCCCGAGGAACTTCTGGAACAATTCCCGAGGAACTTCTGGAACAATTCCCGAGGAACTACTGGAAGAAATGCCGAGGAACTTCTGGAAGAATTCCCGAGGAACTTCTGGAAGAATTCCCGAGGATCTTCTGGAAGAATTCCCGAGGAACTTCTGGAAGAATTCCCGAGGAACTTCTGGAAGAATTCCCGAGGAACTTCTGGAAGAATTCCCGAGGAACTTCTGGAAGAATTCCCGAGGAACTTCTGGAAGAATTCCCGAGGAACTTCTGGAAGAATTCCCGAGGAACTTCTGCAAGAATTCCCGAGGAACTTCTGCAAGAATTCCTGAAGAACTTCTGGAAGAATTGCCGAGGAACTTCTGGAAAAAATCCCGAGGAACTTCTGGAAGAATTCCCGAGGAACTTCTGCAAGAATTCTCGAGGAACTTCTGGAACAATTCCCGAGGAACTTCTGGAACAATTCTTGAGGAACTTCTGGAACAATTCCCGAGGAACTTCTGGAAGAAATGCCGAGGAACTTCTGGAAGAATTCCCGAGGAACTTCTGGAACAATTCCCGAGGAACTTCTGGAACAATTCCCGAGGAACTTCTGGAACAATTCCCGAGGAACTTCTGGAACAATTCCCGAGGAACTTCTGGAACAATTCCCGAGGAACTTCTGGAAGAAATGCCGAGGAACTTCTGGAAGAATTCCCGAGGAACTTCTGGAAGAATTCCCGAGGATCTTCTGGAAGAATTCCCGAGGAACTTCTGGAAGAATTCCCGAGGAACTTCTGGAAGAATTCCCGAGGATCTTCTGGAAGAATTCCCGAGGAACTTCTGGAAGAATTCCCGAGGGACTTCTGGAAGAATTCCCGAGGAACTTCTGGAAGAATTCCCGAGGAACTTCTTGAACAATTCCCGAGGACCTTCTGGAACAATTCCCGAGGAACTTCTGGAAGAATTCCCGAGAAACTTCTGGAAGAAATGCCGAGGAACTTCTGGAAGAATTCCCGAGGAACTTCTGGAAGAATTCCCGAGGAACTTCTGGAAGAATTCCCGAGGAACTTCTGGAAGAATTCCCGAGGAACTTCTGGAAGAATTCCCGAGGAACTTCTGGAAGAATTCCCGAGGAACTTCTGGAAGAATTCCCGAGGAACTTCTGGAAGAATTCCCGAGGAACTTCTGGAACAATTCCCGAGGAACTTCTGGAACAATTCCCGAGGAACTTCTGGAACAATTCCCGAGGAACTTCTGGAACAATTCCCGAGGAACTTCTGGAACAATTCCCGAGGAACTTCTGGAACAATTCCCGAGGAACTTCTGGAACAATTCCCGAGGAACTTCTGGAACAATTCCCGAGGAACTTCTGGAACAATTCCCGAGGAACTTCTGGAACAATTCCCGAGGAACTTCTGGAAGAAATGCCGAGGAACTTCTGGAAGAATTCCCGAGGAACTTCTGGAAGAATTCCCGAGGAACTTCTGGAAGAATTCCCGAGGAACTTCTGGAAGAATTCCCGAGGAACTTCTGGAAGAATTCCCGAGGAACTTCTGGAAGAATTCCCGAGGAACTTCTGGAAGAATTCCCGAGGAACTTCTGGAAGAATTCCCGAGGAACTTCTGGAAGAATTCCCGAGGAACTTCTGGAAGAATTCCCGAGGAACTTCTGGAAGAATTCCCGAGGAACTTCTGGAAGAATTCCCAAGGAACTTCTGGAAGAATTCCCGAGGAACTTCTGGAAGAATTCCCGAGGAACTTCTGGAACAATTCTCGAGGGACTTCTGGAACAATTCCCGAGGAACTTCTGGAACAATTCCCGAGGAACTTCTGGAACAATTTTCGAGGAACTTCTGGAACAATTTCCGAGGAACTTCTGTAAGAAATGCCGAGGAACTTCTGGAAGAATTCCCGAGGAACTTCTGGAAGAATTCCCGAGGAACTTCTGAAAAAAATCCCGAGGAACTTCTGCAAGAATTCCCGAGGAACTTCTGCAAGAATTCCTGAAGAACTTCTGGAAGAATTGCCGAGGAACTTCTGGAAAAAATCCCGAGGAACTTCTGGAAGAATTCCCGAGGAACTTCTGCAAGAATTCTCGAGGAACTTCTGGAACAATTCCCGAGGAACTTCTGGAACAATCCCCGAGGAACTTCTGGAACAATTCCCGAGGAACTTCTGGAAGAATTCCCGAGGGACTTCTGGAAGAACTCCTAGAAAAATTCCCGAGAAATTCCTAGAAGAATTCCCGAGGAATTCCTAGATAAATTTGCGAGGAATTCCTAGAAGAATTTCTGAGGAATTCCTAGAAGAATTCCCGAGGAATTCCTAAAAGAATTCTCGAAGAATTCCTAGAAGAATTCCCGAGGAATTCTTAGAAAAATTCCCAAGGAATTCCTAGAAGAATTTATCAGGAATTTCTGGAAAAAATTCCTGAGGAACTTCTAGAAGAATTCCTGAGGAACTTCTAGAACAATTCCCGAGGAACTTCTGGAACAATTCACGAGGAATTTCTGGAATAATTTCCGAGGAACTGCTGGAAGAAATCCTGAGGATTTTCTGGAAGAATGCCCGAGGAACTTCTGGAAGAATTCCTGAGGGATTTCTGGAATAAATCCTTAGGAACTCATGGAAGAATTCCCGAGAAATTTGTAGAAGAATTCCGGAGGAATTCCTAAAAAAATTCCCGAGGATTTCCTAGAAGAATTCCTGAGGAATTCCTAGAAGAATTCTCGAGGAATTCCTAGAAGAATTCTCGAGGAATTCCTAGAAGAATTCCTTGGGGAGCTCCTGGAGGAATCCCCAGAAAAGCCCTGGAGATATCCCCAGGGAACTCTTAGAGAAATCTCCAGAGAAATACCGGAGGAATCCCTAGGGAACTCCTGGAAGAATCCTCAGGGAACTCCTGGAGGAATTTCCAGGGAACTCTTGGAGGAATTCTCGGGGAACTACTTGAGGAATCCCCAGAGAACTCCCGGAGAAATCCCCAGAGAACTCCCGGAGAAATCCCTAGGGAACTCCTGGAAGAATCCTCAGGAAACTCTTGAAGGAATTTCCAGGGAACTTCTGGAGGAATTCTCGGGGAACTTCTGGAGGAATTCTCGGGGAACTTCTGGAGGGATCCCCAGAGAACTCCTGGAGGAATCTCCAGAGAACTCCTGAAGGAATCTCTTGGGAAATCCTGGAGGAATACATAGGGAACTTCCGGAGGAATTCCCAGGGAACTCCTGGAGGAATCTTCGGGGAACTTCTGGAGGAATTTCTAGGGAACTTCTGCAAGAATCCTCATGGAACTCTTGGAGGAATTCTCATGGAACTTTTGGAGGAATCCCCAGAAAACTCATGGAGGAATCCCCAGGGAATTCCTGGAGCAATTCTCGGGGAACTACCGGAGGAATACTCGGGGAACTCCCGGAGGAATCCTTACGGAACTCCTGAAAAATCCCCGGAGAACTCCTGAAGAAATTTCTGGAGGATTTCCCAGGGAACTCCTGGAAGAAACCTCAGTGAACTCTTGGATGAATTCCCAGGGAACTCCTGGAGGAATCCTCGGGGAACTTCTGGAGGAATCCCTAGGGAACTCCTTGAGGATTCCCCAGGGAACTTCTGGAGGTTTCCCCAGGGAACTTCTGGAGGAATCCCCAGAGAACTCCCGAAGGAATCCCTAGGGAACTCCTGGAAGAATCCTCATGGAACTCTAGGAGGAATCCCCAGGGAACTCCTGCAGAAATCTCCAGATCTGCTGGAGGATTCAGCAGGACGCTCCTGGAGAAATCATTAGAGTGCTTCTGGTGGAATTTCCAGGAAAGTCCTGAAGGAATTTTCGGGGAACTCCCGGCGGAATCCTTTCGGAACTCCTGAAAAATCCCCGGAGAACTCCTGGAGGAATTTCTGGAGGATTCCCCAGAGAACTCCTGAAGGAATCCCCAGGGAACCCTGGAGGAATCTCCATGAAACTCCTGGAGGAATCCCCAGGGAACTCCTGGAGGAATCCCCAGGGAACTCATGCAGGAATCCCCAGGGAACTCTGGAGGAATCTCCATGAAACTCGTGGAGGAATCCCCAGGAAACTCCTGGAGGAATTTGTGGAAGCTCTTGGAGGAATTGCTGGAGATCCCCTGTGAACACCTGATAAAAATCCCTGAGGATATCTTGAAAAATCCATGGGGAACTTATGGAAAAACTCAAAGGAAGTCCAAGAGAAATTCCTGAAAATTTGCAACTGATATTTACGAGGACCTTCATAAAGTTTTCCTGAGATACTTCTTGAGGAATTCCTGATGAACTCCTGGAGTAATTCTCTAAGAACTGCTGGAGAAATGATTGAGAAACTTCTGGGGATCTCCTTGAGGAATTCCACGGAGAATATCTGGAGAATTACCCGGGAGACTGCATGATTTTTTGTGGAACTCTTGTAAACATTCCCGTGGAACTGCGGAAGAATGTTCCAGGAAAATTGAGGATGAAATCTTAGGGAAATCTTGAAGGGATTCATGCATAATTACTGGAGTATTTCTTGGAAATTTCGGAAGGGAATTTTCGTATATTTTATGGAGAAATTTCCAAAGAAATTTTAATGAAATTTCTAGTATAAAATACACCACACATTTAGGGAAACTTATATAACTCTCGTGGAATTCCTAGAAATATATCTGAAGAAGCCGGGAATCTTCCCGGCAAATTATTGGAAGAATTCCCGAGGAATCCCTAGAAGAATTACATGAAAATTCTGCAGTATTCTCGGGGAAATCCTGGAGAAATTCTCGGAAAGCTCCTGGGGGTATTCCCGGAGTACTCCTGGGGGAATGTATGCGGAAGTTCTGGTGGAATTTCCAGGGTTATTCTAGAGAAATTCCCGAGAAACTCTTGGGAATTATTGAAGAACTCCTTGCGACAATTTTAGAACCACTTTTTAAAAACATCCCAGAAGGAATTTTGGGAGAACTCCAAGAGGAAACCGATAGCTCCCAGAAAGTACTCCTGAAAAAAAAAAAACCGTTGAGAGAATCGCGGACTCCTTGAGGAACCGCATAAAAAAAGTCATGGATGAGATTACCGACAACCGAGCCGACAACATTCATCCTGGTTTTCCTGCTTTTCTAATCCAGAATATCTCCAGAAACTTCCTGGGAACTTTAATTTACCCCGTAATTTCACCGAAATCGCCAACCAGAACTTAGTTTCGTTTCCGCGCAATGTTATTGTTTTTTCGTTTTTTTAATTCGCCAACATAAACGTCAACCTATATCAAGTTGGCGTAGTGTGAACACCTTACTTGATATAGGATATCATCTCGCTATATTACTTGATATAGAGCGCAGTGTGAACGTAGCATAAACCACTAGGCCTGTGAGCTATGATGTTTTTCCATGTTCAAACTGCTCGAATCAGTCGATTTGTCTAGATTGGTAAATTTCGAGAAAGGGGGACGCTCACTTGCCGCTGGTGTTGTCAACCCGTGGCCGTGAGTGTGTCTCTCCCAGTGTGAACGTTTCTGTAGAATTGGGCAAAAGGATTGATGGTGGAGCCAACAAGTTAATATTGAAACCGCACGGTTACATGATTTCCAAACAACTGTGCAGAAAAGATGGCATCATCCAGCCACGTTTCAGTCAAAATGATGACACCATATTCCCTGCCGCTGACTGCAAGGAAGAAGTCGTCGATTTTAGTACGGCGTCCATGCACGTTCTGATAGTAAAAGCGTAGTTCGTTGGAAAAAAGGCTTACATTATAACTGTTAAGTTCCAATTTGAATTACTAGCAACACGGCCAGCAGCTTAACTGATCAATGTTGACAATCAACGTTGTGTTCTATTTTATAGTAGCAGTGTTGATGATGAGCCGTGCATTGTATACAAATAAACAAAGCAACTTGATGATTGATATTGTTGATAAGGACTATAAATAGCACGGGCAATAAAGTGACCTGGCGTCAGTATTCAGTGAGAAAACATAGACTTGATGTTTTTATCCGAACATATCAGTTGGCGGCGAGATAAAAGTGAAAGTGAAGGTTGAACAAAAGAAGCAGAAGAGCAGACATATCAGTGGGCAGTGTTACAAACGTTGGCAAAGAGTTGGTTGATATTCGGGAGCGCAATTGTTATCGCGGTTCGTGGAATACGGAAGGATTTTTCGGTGGAAGTGGCCATTATACGGAGAATTAGAGTGTGGTGCTGTATCTGGCCCATGAAGGGCCCATGTAGCCGAGGCGGTAAACGCACGGGTATTCAGCATGACCATGCTGAGGGTGACGGGTTCGATTCCCGGTCGGTCCAGGATCTTTTCGTAAAGGAAATTTCCTTGACTTCCTTGGGCATAGAGTATCTTCGTGCCTGCCACACGATATACACATGCAAAATGGTCATTGGCAGAGGAAGCTCTCAGTTAAAAACTGTGGAAGTGCTCATAGAACACTAAGCTGAGAAGCAGGCTTTGTCCCAGTGAGGACGTTACGCCAAGAAGAGGAGAGGAGAGGTGCTGTATCTGGCCGCGTGAGAATAGTGGCTTTGGCAGTTGGTGATTCGCACAAGGTGAAATCTTGTCCGGCGAAAAGTTTTACGGAACAGTGTTATTGTGCGAGGCCATTCTAATTGTGGTTTTGTTTGTTGTGCTTTCAGCCGGTCGAAAAGCGACGCCTGAGCAATTTTCACAGTGGTGTTATTTGGGTCTGGGAACGGAATTACAAATCGGTTACGTGTAGGAAGGAATAACTAGTACTGAGAACGGTGGTGACGACGGCCACGGAAGTGCAACTTTAAGGAACGGTCCGAACCGGCGACCGGTCAACAGCGGATTGCAGCGAGACCAGGACATCTCCAGTTGCGGCTAGACAATCAAAATGGCGTTGATCGGCACAATCGATCCGTACGTCCCCGGCACCAGTTTTTCGAATTACGTAGAGTTAATTGAATATTTTTTTTCATCAAACAATATTGCGGAAGAACGGAAGAAGGACATATTCATGAGTTGTGCGGGACTAGCGGTGTTTGAAGAATTGAAACTCTTGTATCCAGCCACGGATCTTAAGACGTTAACATACCTGGAAATAACAAAAAAATTGAAAGAACGGCTAGACAAAATTGACTCTGAAATAATGTTGCGCTATAAGTTTTGCTGTAGACGGCAAAGCCCTACGGAAAGTGGAGAAAATTATGTTCTGGCCGTTAAGCATTTGGCTGAATCGTGCGATTTTGGCGCGTTTCGTGACTCCGCTATTCGTGATCAATTGGTTTTCGGTATATATAATAGGGAGCTTCAAAAGCGACTGTTAAATGAAGAAGAATTGAATTTGCGTTCGGCTGAAAGGATAATTAAGGGATTTGAAATGGCGAACAACAACAGCCTATATTTTGCCGAGACAACTACTGTTGCTGGAGTGAATTCTGTTAAGAATCGCCTAAGAAACAGACAGTCTCGGATGGATAGATATGATCGCGACCGTAGTAGGTCTAGGGACAGACAAATCGGTAAAAATGGATATTCGCGTGCAGTTTATAGGAAATATGAAGGACGAGAAGGACGATCAAGGTCGGGACAACGGAATTCGAGCTGCCAATTTTGTCTGCCATTTTTGTAGGAAGCGGGACCACATCCAGAAAAATTGTTATCGATATAAGGATAGTCAAGGAGATTCGGTCAACTCGGTGAAGGAGGTCATAAAGCCAAAGGAAGTCCACGACTATTTCAAGAGACTCCGGGTAGACTACGATTCCGAAAGTGAGGAAGAAGATCTCAATCGGAACAGCCCTCATCTCGGCTCACAAGGAGCAGGTGAAAATTCGGGATCAGACTGGGCGAAGGCGTAATGTGACGCTCCAGCTACCCAAGCCGATCAACGAGGATGTTGCCATCAGCAAGAGAGGATCGAAGAGAAAGTGACCTGGCGTCAGTATTCACTTCAGTGAGAAAACATAGACTTGATGTTATTATCCGAACATATCAATAACATGAGAGTTTGTCAGTGGATGAATCTTGAGAGTTAAGTGGAAACTTGCCTGAAGAGAGAGGTCGGAGGCCCCCGTCACCATATTCGACTGCAGGACCAGAACGACTGTGATGGCCGGAATCTGCAAGCGCGACTGATGCGAGGGGCTTGGGAGTCTCTTGGTGCAAAAGGCAGTGCGTTCTGGTTATAGCGGTTCATACTGGTCGGCGATGATTATTGCCCTAAATGACCGTACTCCACAAACTAATACGTTAGGACAAATGTTACAACATATATTAAAACTCTATCTATCGACAATGTAAATCGTTTCGTTATCCTTGATCTTTGTCATAGTTTAATTGATATTTTTGTCACAGCTGGACATAGTGAATGTCCTGATTTCTTTGAAGATCTACAACATCTCAAATGTTCTCATGTGTCTTTTTTATATAATGAGAAAATCTGCTGATCAGATACCCAAAATGTAGTTCCTCGGCCAGAGTCATCGGATTTCTCGGTATATAGACCATCAGCCTCAATAGAATGATCCGTTCCAACAGTTTACCAGCAGTGTCCAGAAATCAGATAGGCCTATATGCCGACGAGTCGCCTTACCATGGTTTAGAGGCAATCGATCTAATCTCCGCCTTTTCTACCTCTCCGGAAATTCGCCTCCAACCAGGCACATCTGCATAGCCATTCTGAACATGTCAGGGCTAGCCTCGATGGTCGTCTTGATGGCTGCTGTCGGGATACCGTCTGGACCCGAAGCCTTGTTCAACTTAAGCGACTTCGCTATTGCGATGAGCTCGTCGTTCGTTACCAGGACGATCGCGACTTCGCTTTGGACGTTTTTGGCCCCAGGGTACGGGTTCCTTGGCCTTGTATCGTGGCGCGGGAACGGCGTTTCCACAATCTTCTGCAGCGTTTCGAGGGAGCGTTTTGAGGGTGCTGACGAGCCCTTCGTTTTGGCCATGACTACTCTGTATGCATCGGCCCAAGCATCGGCCCATGGTGTCGTGTTGGCTACCTGGAAGAGATTTTCGAAGCACGCCCGCTTACGCGCCTAAATAATCTCATTGTTCAGTGCCAGTTTAGCCACCCTGTAGGGCTCACTTCACTCCGTTCTCATCGGTGTGAGCTCTTTGCATCCTCCTTCTAGCTCTTAGGTAGGATGCGCGGAGTTCTGCGACTTCTGGACACCACCAGTATACAGGTTTGCATCCATTGCTTGGTAGGGATCGCCTTGGCTTTGCAGCGTCACATGCACGGCTTAGGGTTCCGACTATATCATCGCTAGATAGATGGTCGGTATTACCCTCCATAAGCAATCGCTCCACAAATGTCGGCTTATCGAAGCGCCAGGTCCGGCCTCCCCGACTCCGTTCGATGACGATGACCTTCGGATGTGGCCGTCGTCCTCCGTGTTCCACTCTGTATCGAACCGCCAGATGGTCAATGTGTGTGTATCCATAGTCGACCCTTCAGTCCGATCTAGGGCTTAGACCCGGGATATACAGGGGATAGACCAAATGATCGGGATAGGTAAAATTTTCTATTCTCAAAAAAATTAAATAGCTGTAACTTTTCGAAAAGTGCATCAAATTTTCTCAAATTTTCCCTGTAAGTTGATCAACTAGTCCGATAGCCAACTTTGTGCTGATATATCTCCGGATTCAATGAACAGAATGCCATGAAATTTTGACCATTAATGACTTATATAATGAGCTTTGAAAAACTTCTGACACAACTTAAAATTCTGAACATGGAAGAAAATTATAACGATTACATTATTTTTCTAAAAAAAAACATCAAATTTTCTTAAATTTCAACATCGTTCCTAAATTCAAGATGCTAATTATAGTTCATTGTAACTCCCTCCAATTGTCTTGAATACAGATATGTTTTGAACGAAAGTAACAACATAGGCGGCAATTCATTGAAAAAGTAATGGGATGCATATTAAAAATATACCAATTTACTAAAAAATCATAAAATTAATGAAATTGCTAAAACTTTTTCTCTTGTTAATTATTTCAAGTTAAGTCGAACGTTTTTCAGAGCTCATTATATAAGTCATAAATGGACAAAATTTCATTGGATTCGGTTCATTGAATCCGGAGATATGACAGCTCAAAGTTGACTATCGAATAATTCTACCTTTTCCCAAAATGCTTATAACTTCGTGCAGAATAGTCCGATCTTTTCCAAATTTTGTCCACTGATACACAACTTGTTGATCAACTTACAGTGAAAATTTGAGAATATTTGGTTCACTTTCAGAAAAGTTACAGTTACATGATATTTTTTTGAGAAGTGAAAATTTTGCCTGTCTTGATCATTTTGTCTATCTCCTGCAGAAGATCACATTAATGATGGACTCTGCACCATTCATACTGTAGGCTTCTCTGTCGCCTACGTTCGCGACGTCCACGTTCAGTCTAGTCATAGCTTCGAGTAAACTCTATAGAGCCCAGCCTTTCGCGTTAGTCGAGTGGCTACCCCACTCAATCGTCCAGGCGTTGATGTCTTCACCGATGACCAGGGGCTCAATCCCACTAGTGCGCTTGATAGCGAATCCAGCATAGACGAGCGGGAATCGAACCCGTTATCCTCAGCATGGTCATGTTGAATACCCACGTCACTTTAAACTATAAAGTTCATTCATGACGGACCTATCTGTGGCTCCCACAGGGTTGCTCGCAATCCGACCGGTATCACGAGGGATAGGAGATTCTGGAAAGAGGCTGATGACATTATAAGTATTACGGGTATGTATTACGCGTTACCCAGTTCTTATCCAGCCTTTCTGTCATTTTCTCGAATTAGAACTGGACGTCAAGGAAGCCAATAGTAACTTTCATAGACAGCGACTCCACCGCAACTCCAGCAACGAGCAGTAAACTCAACCAAAATCACATTCCATGCTGATAATAATTAGAAAATCAAATAACAAAATTACTTATTAACGAGTTTGCCAGCGCCCAACCAAAATGAGGATATAAATATATTTACACGCCTTTTTTCCGCCTTGGCCTCGGCCTCGGTCGACCGTTTTCGGAATGTGTTGGCTGGTGGTGGGCCTGGGAGGTAAAAACTCCGGAGAAAGAATCAGCAACAGGAAGCATTCCCTTCAGCAGAGAAGCTGGCTGGCTGGCGTGTCGTACCATCGACGTCGATGCACGACGCGGCACAATTTGAGGTGAAGTTGTTTGCCGGGTTGTCGGAAGGAAATGCTGCTTCTCCGAGTTTCAATTAGGTTCTACTTCATTCGTGCTTTTATCCTTCCTGGGATTTTGTTATTTTTTTTGCATTTTTCTGTTTTCTACTGATTGCACGGTGTGTTGTGTAACGTCGTTTTAGAACAAAACAAACAAACAAACAAACAAAAATAGAAGGTCAGGAATTTCGAAGGACTACAGGATAACTTTGTCTATAAATATGCTCCATTCACTTGACAGTCCAGATGACGATTTTTTTCATTTTATCGAAGACGTGGCGGACAAATGTATGCTCTATCCTGGAAGTCGTTGATCGTTTCGAAAATCTGAGCATATCATTTTAGTCCATAGGGTTAAATTATCTTCGTCCACAATCAACATAAGAAAAAACGTAGCGCTCGTTTATAATTTTATAACATTTTTGGTTCAAATATACACTCTAGAAGTTGTATGGGGACATAAATAAACTTATATGTACCGACATATTTAGGATTTTTAAGGACACATATGTAATTATCCCCAATTCGACTTGATCAGGTTCCATTTTTTTTTTTTGAAAAGTAGACAAGCAGTTCCACCGCCTGTGTAGCCATACTTGGACATGCTTCCGCAACGTACGCAGGCGGCCGGGACAACCAAGTTCTACCGAAAGCGTAACATGCAGCTTTCGCAAATGATATTTTCTTTTCTGTTCCAAGGCTAAGAACAAACATGCACGGCTTTTACAAACACACACGCACGCACGCATCCAGCATTTGTAAGCAGCAACACACTCGTCAGTCAGTAGATAGAAGGAAACCCTCCAGGAAAAAAGCCTCTCAGTGCCAGTGCTAGGCTGCTTGGCCTGATGTAATGAGATTACGCCTGATCTGTGATGGTTAAATATTCACAAGCCTGTTGAGTGGATGGGGATGTAACGCAATATTATGCAAACGGAATGAAAGGATATTCTTCTGATTATTGTTGTACTCACCGAGAGTAGAAAATATGTTTCGTGATGCGAGTGCTCTTGTAGCTGTGAGTGGTCTCAGTTTGATGTGAAAATCTCGAAAACTGCACTATTTTAGCGAAAGCAGTTCGAGTTAGGTGGGGCAAGAGTTAGACCTAAGTTGAATATTCCATTATAAAAAAAACTTCAGCAGATGAAGATAGGATATTGGTTCCCTTATTAAACATGTGGCTCCCATTTTCATCATACGAAAAACAAAGCAATGGAACGCTGTTTGTTTTGTTTCTGTTTCGCTGTTTATTTTTGTATTTTTTGTAAGAAGTAAGCACGCAC
Organism: Aedes albopictus; assembly: GCF_035046485.1. Taxonomy (NCBI): domain Eukaryota; kingdom Metazoa; phylum Arthropoda; class Insecta; order Diptera; family Culicidae; genus Aedes; species Aedes albopictus. The sequence continues at coordinate 250,903,118 of NC_085137.1, read as the reverse complement.
AAACAAAAAACCCTAATTAATCCACCTAGCGGTGATGGTGCCTTTCTCGTGCTTTAAAATATCCTTTCAACAAAACTCGAGCGACATGTTGATGACATCGACATAAATACAAAATGAAAACTGCTTGCTAAAACTACTCAATATGGATACATTCTATATTAGCATAACATCCAATATTCAGAAAATATAAGACAACGATCCAAAACTCAAACCAAACAAGTGTCATAAAGCCGCAAAATTTTGAAACGTCATTTTAGATTTTCCGGTCTTCATTTTTTTACTCCGGATATCTACCCTAACTAAACTAACCGCCATCTTGAACATTGAGACACCATCTTGGATGTTCTGGTATGCATTTTTGGACTCTGCACCTAAAATTACATAAAATAGTCGCCGTATTGAATTTTGGCATGTCGTTTATGATTTCCTGGTTACCAGTTTTGGACGAAGACCGGCATTCTTCCCCATTCAAACTATAGTCATATTGCAGACCTTGTGAAACAGCGCACAGCTTGGGTTTTCTGATTACAAATTTTGAATTCTGGACATATTTTCATACAAAATATGCCCATAATGCAAGAATTGAAAATCCTATAAAATATGCACTAACTTGAATACTGGGCCATTATCTAGGACTTTGGACCGGCCGCTATCTTGGATACTCTGGTGGACTCCGAACATATTTCCCATACCAAATACACTTATTTTACATAGTTTTAGAGCTCAATATTCCTTAAAACAGCCACCATCTTCTGTTGACGCGATCATATTCTTATTTTTCCATTCAACGTTGACCCATCCTGCTATAAATTTACACCTTAGGAATCTGAAATGGTACGATTTGATGAGATCGCTTTAGTTTTGTCTATATTTTGTTCTCATATATGAGAACTTAGACCTATTCGTCACTGTTGTTCATACCTAATGTTTACCAGGCCTTTGTTTAATAGTCAGGATTTAATTTTTCACATGAACGTTGGTTCTGCTACACAACAGCTAGTCTCTAATGTGATCTAAGGCTATTTTCTTGCTAACCGTTCATTAGATTATCAAAAAATCTGCGATCTGATGTGTCGTATGTATGGGTTTGGTTCATTTTTATATTTGGTAATTTCCGGTGGGATAGCCGGATCTGATTCCATGAGTCATGGACCATGACACTGCCGGTTGTCCCAACTATGGTCTGAGAATACTTATTTTATTGCTATTTATTCACCTTTACATAATCACCGCGATTTGATATATCGCATGAATGGGTTTGCTTCACTTTTACTTCTAACCACATTCGAAGCCACAGTTGAACCCACAACACTACCGGGAATCTAATGTGGTCTGACGCTATTTTTCCATCAGGTTGTCGATAAGTCGTGATCAGTCTTGTTAGAGATCACACTCATTTGAACCAACCCCCTGAAGAAAGCGTTAGTTCTTGAAGCCGCCGCCTTTGGTGGGGCGCCACAGGTTTGTTTACGAAATTTCAGTCTGCTGGCCAATCTGCTACGTGCGGAAGCGAACTTTGTCGTGCGAAGATAAATTCGTGAGCAAAAATCGATCATTTCCACATATTGTTCAATGGGTTTAGTGTTCTTTGTTAAATTTACAAGACGCACAAGTATGAAAATACATTTAAGCCATTTAAAACAACACTAAAGTCAATTAAATTTGAATGTCGCACCTGCTCCAACAGAAAAAAACACTGTGTTTTCAGCCTTATGCAACCGCCTTTTTAAATCAGCACCACGTCCAGCACCATATTTTTGGCTTCAATCCAGTTGTATGTGGATGACAGCCGTTTCATGGGGTTGATTTGAACCTTTTCGTCGATATTCGGCCTCCTTTGTCTCCGACATTCGCAACACAAGCAATCAAACTACTGTTCGATACAAAAATGTCAAACGAATGCACTTCACCACGATAGCGGCTCCGGGAGACGGTTCGGCTTTTGTTATTCCTGTCTTCTTCCATAATAAGAGCTATGTTGCCCATCTGTGTGTCGTATTCAATGCAATATGCAATAATAAACTAATATTAACATTCATAATCGGAATTGGCTGAAAATCTATGCGTAAAGCTAGAATTAGACACATGTCATCGTGTCAGATGACATTGATTTGACCCTTTCTTATGTTTATTGATCTTCGTTCTACTGCTCGTGTTGTGTGTAGGTAAGAGGTAACGATAGCGCACGAATGTAACAAAGCCGACTGACACCCGACTGCAGCAACGAAATGAAGGTAGTAAAAAGTGTCGAATGTTTACAAAACTGGTCGTGATTTGATGTACCGCATCCATGGGTTTGGTTAAATTTTACATTTTACTACCCGGATCTGATTCCGGGTAACTACCGGCTGAACCAAACATGATAAACTCGAGTAATCACCGTGCAATATATAATATTGGGTTGCATTGGCTTTTCTCGGTGACAGGTCACCGAGAAAAGCCAATGCAACCCAATATTATGAACCAAATATGGTCTAACATTAATGTCATGTTAACTGCTCATCGGTTAACCAAAAACGCTGCAAATTGAAGGTGTCAACATGCAGGGTTTGACAACTCTCGGAACCAATTCCGGAACACTACCAGTTGTCTTTAGTGTGACGTAAGGCTATTTTCTAGCTAACTGTTCATCAGGTTATCGCAAAAGCCACGATTTGATGTGTCACATGCCTGGATTTGGTTTACTTTTACATTTGGCCTCTTCCGGCCACTCAAAACCGATTCCGAAACACTTGCTGGCCGTTCATTAGGTAATCTAAAAAGCCGCTATTTGATGTGACGCATGTACGGGTTCGTTTCTCTTTCAGATTTAACCCCGGAACGGGTTCCGGAACACTACTGGTTCAGATATGGTCTGAGATGGTTTTCCTGTTCATTGTCCATCAGGTCATCGAAAATGCCGTGGTTTGATGTGTCGCATGTATGGGTTTGGTTCACTTGTATATTTGGGTTTTCTCTTTTTTTTACTCTAGGGTTTTCTCCAGGAACTATTCCCGGTATTCCTCCAAAAAATCCTCTAGGGATTCCTCCAGGGATGCCGCCTGGAATCCCTCCTGAGATTCCGCCAGGAATTTGTCCAGAAATCTCTCTAGGGATTTCTCCAGGCATTCCTCCGGGAAATTCTACAGGAATTCCTCCAGAAATTTATCTATGGGTTCCTCCTGAAATTCCTCTACGGATTCCTTGAGGAATTCATGCTCGTCCCTCCCTGACCGAAAAGCTGGCTAAACCCTTGAAACTCCTCCGGATTTTTTTACTTCTGTTATTTATTTAGAAATGTATTCAGAAATTCCTTTGAATTTTTTGTGAAATTTCTTTAAAAATTCTATTGTTCATTTATTTGGACAGTTCTTTGACAACTTCTTTGAAAAGTGTTTTGGGAATTTCTATGGCAATTTCGTTTGAAAGTCCTTCTGCTAATCCTTTTGGAAAATTATCAAGATTTTTCCTGGTAATTTCATCAGAAATATCTTTGAGATTTTCATATTCTGATTTCTCGGCCGTATTCTATTAATAATTTGATGATTTTGTGGCTATATTCCTTTTGGAGTGAGAATTCCGATCGATAGAATTTGTGATGAAAACAGAACAATACATAGGCAGTCGGGTGCCTGAAACTTTTGCCAGTCTTGGTAAGGTGGTATTAACTACCAACCAAGCTGATCTGTTAAAAAGCACAGGTCGTACGACATTCGATGTATTCGTTCAATACATGGCCTACTTGCCTAATTTCACCTTCTATAAAATTTTCACACTTGTTCACTTCCTAGCGAATACTATCATATCTATCATTACCCACTTTGATCTCTACTCCCTTATACTATGAGTAGAAAAAGACCCATATAGCCGAAAAATCATCACATTTTTTTTTTGAAATAGTTTAGTGACTAAATTTTAAAGGAACTACTTACACGCAAAAACGGCTACGCTCAAAAATGTGTTCGGCCTGCACATTTTTAGTAAACATCCATGCCGCACATGACTGTGTTGGAAACACACATTTTTTTAAAATTGCTCGTACGCTCACATGAGCATGTATTTTGCAATAATTTCGACATGGCAACCTCACTGTGTTTATAAACCACCTTCAAATACCGAAAAATATTGATATTTTGCAAAAATGTGAGCGTACGAGCAATTTAAAAAAATGTGTGTTTCCAACACAGTCCCTGTGCGGCATGGGCGCTACTCAAAAATGAGAGTTTTCATTTTAGAGAGTAAGGATTGATCTTGTAAAAGGAATGCATAAGTAGTTCTCAAGTAATTTCCGAAGTAATGCACATATCAATGCACATGTCCCAAAATAGAAAAAGTGTCAAAAAGTTAACTTGCTCACTCTTAGAATGATAGATTAGGGTCCTAGCAACAATAGTTCCACACATAAAAACTCAATAAAAAAATATTTAGAGGTTGCACGCATCGGTTTTATGAAAAATGGACGATTTTTGGTATTTTTACCATTAAAATGCTAATATAAGTTGAAAAATAAAAGAAATAAAAGTCATCAATCAAAGTAAATCATAGTTCTGGGTCCCGCAAACAAAGTTTGGAGGGAGTTTAGGTCGTCAAAGCTGATTTTATATATTTGGCAAAGGTTGCAATATCAAAAAATCGCGATTTCTTTCACCATTTTTTTCAAAAATGCTCAATTTATTAGAATTTTGAAATTTTTCCTGCGATTCGCAATTCCCTTATTTTATAGCAAATTTTATGTAGATTATTTCGGCTGAAGGCAGTTTTGAGCTATCTCCTTCATGAGTTGAGATATCGGCTTAAAAATGATAACACAATCAATGAAAAAAACGGATTTTCTTATGTTATTTGTTTTTGTTCATTAGTTTCTATGACTACCATGCAAAAAAAGCAACTAACAAGTGTTTTACATGTTATGTTATGCAAGTACATTTTTGAAGATTTCCATAAACAATTGTACTTTGATAATTTTACATTGATTGAGCTTAACGGTTCAAAGAAAGACTCAAAAAGTGACTCGCTGCGAAATTTTAATAATATAAGTGATCGCAAGTCAGACAATCAAATTCCATGTGTGAAGTTCTATGATATATTTTGAGTGATGTGTAGATCGCTCAACAATGTTTACCTTTTTTAAATAGCTTTTGGTGCTCTTGTTATGCAAACAAATAGGTTCTTTCAAGTTATACCAGAACTAGTGCTCTATCATTGAAAACAACTAAAATGGAAATAAAATAGCTAATAAAACTGTAAGAAAGAAAAATATAGTTTTATAGTTTCAGCCAATCGACATAAACATTTAAATATGTGCATGGAAATGCAGTTATTTTACGAATATTAGGATATTTCTTCATTTTATACGCGAATTTTAACTAAAGCTAATTCTTTACACAATATTGAGATCTTTTATATAATTCGATTTTAAAAGCAAACCATTAGTGCACATATTTGCAGCTAGGGTTGGATTTCTGAAAGCATCAGGATGTTTAGATTCCACTATTATTAAAAAAAATATATCTTAGTGACTGGCCTAATATGTTACAAGAGGTGTTAACCTAATAAATGTCAATGTTGAAATCTTTCTGCTGCGCAGCTTACTTGTTAAAACAAAATTTTCAACCAAAATAACAAGTTTTGAATCGATGGCTTGCTTTTGTTATCTGTTCAACAGATGAAATCTAAGAAAAAAAAAAATATTTTCGTATTCACAAAGAGGGTGTGAAAAGTTATGTTCAGCATATGTAGATATAAAACGATGATTAACTCTCAAAACCATTACATATTGTTACTGTCATGCAGTATTAACCAGTAATGATCAAAGCAACCCAATTATTCCTGAAATTCTTCAAAAATGAACACTTGCACGTACTATTATGTCAAACATTTGTCGTGTGTTGTTTTAGTTGCATGGTAGTCATGGAAACTAGTGAACGAAATCGATTAACGTAAGAAAACACGACTTTTCATTGATTGTGTTATCATTATTATACCGATACCTCAGCTCATGAAAGAGATAGCTCAAAACTGTCTTCAGCCGAAATAATCCACACAAAATTTGCTATTGAATAAGGGAATTGCGAATCGCAGGAAAAATTTCAAAATCCTAATAAAAAAAAATGGTGAAAGAAATCGCGATTTTTTGATATTGTAACCTTTGCCAAATATATAAAATCAGCTTTGACGACCTAAACTCCCTCCAAACTTTGTTTGCGGGACCCAGAACTATGATTTACTTTGATTGATGACTTTTATTTCTTTTATTTTTCAACTTGTATTAGCATTTTTTTTTGGTAAAAATACCAAAAATCGTCCATTTTTCATAAATCGATGCGTGCAACCTCTAAATATTTTTTGATTAAGTTTTCATGTATGGAACTATTGTTTCTAAGACCCGTGTGTCTTCTAATATTTTTTCATTATTTCCATATTATCATTGAATGATATGACAATTTCCCTTCAATTTCACCTATACAACACTAATGTATTGTTACCATGTCAAAACGCTCATTAAAAAACATTTAATCATTTTGACACTAAAGTGTGTTTACATGAAGCGGGTTTCTGCTCGTTTACTGCATTCATAGTGAAAAAACGAAAACTGCGCTAAGGTGGTTTAAGCGATAAACTAAATGAAGTAGGTAACGTTTTTATTCCACCAAGAAGCAATTAAATTCACATATCAGGTATGTATTTTGCATTACCGAAGTAAGTTTAACAAGAAAGTACGATTACTCGTACTTTTTAATTGAAACAAAAAGGCACGGTAAATGGGTACCCTAAAAATCAATGGTCTCCATTCACCGTGCCCCATATTGTCCCATATATCTAGAAAAAATCGAAAATGTGAACATTCGTTTTTCTAATAAAATCTTGCAAGTTATTACTTGAAATGAATTTGAACGAAGAACATTTCCTTGGCTTGTTTTGATCATTTTTAAACAAAGTAGAATAAAATTTCTCATACACGGTGAATGGGTCCCTACTACCACGGTGAATGGTGACCTACCACGGAATTAGGCGACCCTACTACCCTTTACTCTTACCACCAAATTTTGTGAAAAATTTTCTACTTCTGTGGATATTGCTTTAATTTTCACCTTAATGAAGGCAATTAAGGTGTCATGATGCATCACTAAGCTTTCAAACGAATCATTGACTTTTTGCTTTTCAATGATTGTTTGCCTCGCGTTTTTGAAGTGATAAAAACTGTCAATTCTGCAGCAACGCACCAGAAAAAGTAACATCGCAATCACTGCGAGTGAGCATAATATATTATAGGATGATACTTTTTAATGCAAATATTCGCTTTAGTGGCAGAGAATTATCACTTTGAAATTTCGAGCCACATATCCAACATGGCTGCCGATGCTGATGATGCCGTAAAAAGCCTTAAAAGCGGCACCAACAATGTTTATAAGACTGTTGTCAAATGACAGCCCTTATTTGCCCCGAATCCTCTTAGATCCACGGTGAATGGTGCCTTGACGGTATGTCTTGCTTATTTGCTAGAATATGATAAAAAGGATAAACACCACTTATTGGTTGAACTAAATTGATTATCAAGTTGACATATACGATAAATGTGACAATTGTTTGAATACGTTGAGTTGCTGTTATTGCATTTTATTTATTTTTTTTCCATATTCTTCTGTCAAGTAAGATGTTTAGCTGTTCTAATCGCATGAAAAAGTTATCGGACTTGGTGATCCAAAGTATGTATTAGTGTGCGACAACCAAGCGTCTCCATGTGTTTCTCAATCTTGTTCTCAATCTCGTTGTAAACACATGGTTGAAAACAAAGCTGCCATGAAATTTTACGAGCCTACTTGAAAAATCGTTAATTGATGCCCATTTACAAATGATCCCTGCATTACTTCACTTTACACTAATATGATAAAGTCACACTAAGGAATGATTTTATATTATTGCCATGCATATTATTCCCATAGGAAAGTTGCGTATCATCATCATGTTGTACATATTCATTTCTCATTCAAAGTATGCATCGCTGCTCTACTTATAACAGCATGCTGCTACAAAACATTCAACAGATGATTCCTTTCTCGTCGCATGAACTCTCAATTTGTCGCACTGTAGGTGCGGATGTCACGCAACTGACTGCAATGCGAGAGAAGAAACCCCTTCACGGTTACAGAAGTTACACAGATTTGTGTACTACTAGATCAGCCTCACCGCTGTGTCAAATGTACACAGATAGTTTTCCGGTTCCAGCGCTGGCATGAAAACAAAATTAACAATTATTTTTGCACTGATCGATTCCTGATAATGCATGTCATCGTTCAGAGAAAATTAGTTATGAACTTTGCTCCCATACCAGCGCTAGAGCCAGAAAAGTGACTGTGTACATTTGACACAGGGGTGGAGGCTGATCTAGTAGTACACAAATCTGTGTACATTGTACACAAGCCTGTGTACATTGTACACATGCCTGTGTTGTTTCATTTTAGGGTGTTGCATGCATTACGTGCGAGAGGCTGACCCTGAAACGAGAATGAGAGTGAGAAAATTTACACAGCCTACGCTCCGGACTGTGGCAGCCGTGCTGTGTTTATGTTGATACGTTACTATGTTGGTATGACATGGCTTACTTCCAGTTAAAATAGAGTTGAGTGATTCTACCTAGAAATTGTTGGATTCTTAGAGATGTTGGAATAAAATGTAATAGTCAATCAATGTAGGTCAATGTAGTTGGAAATCGCACAGCTTTTCAGGAAGACTTCCTTTAACATAGTCTCTCAAATAAAGATAAATCAATCAATCAATCCTTTAACATAGACCATAATCGTGCCTGCCATATGAATACAACAAAATACAACGTTGCTATTCGAAGATTTTAGTTAGGAGATCGGTGAGATAGCACCCCATCTAAGGAAATGTGGTCTCCTTCAAAACTCTTCTGGGCTGAGGAAATACGCCTACTGGCTTATTGGCTATGGCTTGAAATGAAATACATACCTAGGGACTCCATCGAACTTTTTGCAGCAGCATTGGAAGGGAAAGGAGACGCGTGGTAGCTTGTTGGGGATTCAATCCCAATACATCTTAGATATAATGGATTATCGTGAAGCCGTATTGCACCAGCTCCCATAATAATCACGGGCATTTTCTTACGAAATTTTAAGGTAGAATACATTTAGGTTAATTATATATAGGTACCATGTACTGATTTATCGACCGTATTCTATAATTAACTTGATGATTTTGTGGCTATATCGGTCTCTTTCTACTTATAAGTATAAGGGAGTAGAGATCAAAGTGGATAATGAAATGATAGATAAGATAGAATTCGCTAGGTAGCGAACAAGTGTGAAAATTTTATAGAAGGTGAAATTAGGCAAGTAGGCCATGTATTGGCAAGTAGGCCATGTATTGAATTCTATCATATCTATCATTTCATTATCCACTTTGATCTCTACTCCCTTATACTTATGAGTAGAAAGAGACCGATATAGCCACAAAATCATCAAGTTAAATATATATAGGTACACGGAAAGTTCTTTTAACCGTTATGTGGCCGGCAAACTTTTTGCTTTTTTCTACACCGTGTATTTAAAATGGGTGCTGGGTACCCGGGTACCCTGCCGGCCACATAAGGGTTAAAGCCGAGTTCAGTGTTTAATGGCTTCCAGGGAGATTTTGTTCTTCAACCTCCACGGTTCGCGGGTTTAGAAGGCACTTTTCTGGCTTTAGTGCAAATTCCCAGCCACCACTTCTGTCCAATCACGCAAATTAAACTTGCTCTCCACACTAGACACTATTGTGTAATTCTTCCTCGGCGACCTCACTGATAACGCTTTACTTTCCGTTGAAATTCACAAGCTTTATTGAAACCAAAGTCAGATAGTTTATTGTAGGAACGAAAATTTCTAATCTACACGTCTTTATTGTAGAACGATCGATTGGCTACTGACTTGAGTTGTTATTTTCGAAATCTCGTATTTGAATCTCAGGTCGCTAAGACTACCTATACATCAGCATCGTCGTCGTATCTTTGTGTTGAGTGTTGTTAGTTTTTAACTGTATTGTTACTAACATTCTTAGGCATACTGTGTGTTCGGTGTTGTGTATAACAGTTTGAATTTTAACCTGCTCAATCCTAGCTGTAAGTTTTAATTTGTAGTTTTAACAATAGAATTCATATTTATGTTATTTTACTATTTCAACAACTAACATTACCGCCCGCCTTGAACTGGCTTCAATCAACTAAACTAACCTACTGGAGTATGCAATGTGATTGTTCCTAATTCTACAAATACAACATTGTTGGCAACACTGAAGATCTCATAGCTCATTTATCTAGGTCCTCATTAGGCAGGGGACAAAAACGGTTGACCGCGCGTTTGTATACTCCGGCCGCTGTCTTTATCGTAACAACTCGCACGACGCCATCTGAGCCAGGGTGTAGGCCAATGATCCTCGCTAGTGGCCAGCAGAGTGGTGGCATGTTGTCTTCTCGCAGGACACCAATAGCTTCAACTTGGATGGGGTTGATCGGCAAGTTCTTTGTAGAGACCTGTAGCTGCGTGAGGTACTGCTTGCTCCATCGTTACCAGAAGCGCTGGAACATTTGCTGTGTTTGCTGGTAGTGGTCAAGGCGGTTTATGGGAATGGTCGTTAAATTGGGCTCTGGGAGTGCTTTCATTGCCGAGCCAATCAAAAAATGAGCGGGGGTGAGGGCTTCAAATTCCGTGGGGTCATCGGATAGAGGAGATAAAGGTCTGGAGTTCAGTGTAGCGGTGATCTGCACCAGAAGCGTGGTGAAGTTGTCGTAAGTCAACTGCCTCAGACCCACCTCTTTCTTTAACGCAGTCTTGACGGAACGTACGGCGGCTTCCCATAATCTTCCAAAGTTTGGAGCGCGTGGAGGAATGAACTGCCATTTAATTCCTTTCTGGGAGAGTTCCTTGATAATAGCAGAGTAGCTGAGTGGGTCATTGAGCAGGTCGTACAACGCTTTTAGCTCGTTGCGCGCTCCAGAGAATTTTTTAGCATTGTCCGAGTGTATTTCAGCAGGAATTCCTCGGTAGCCGATGAACCTTCGTAGAACTGAGATGAAACTAGCAGTAGAGAGATCGCTAGACATCTCCAGGTGCATGGCTTTTGTCGAAAAACAAACGAACACTGCAATATACACCTTGGGAGAAGCGCTGTTTCGACGTGGAGGCTTTAAGTAGAACGGCCCGCAATAATCTACGCCGGTGATCAGAAATGGTCTTCCTGGACGTACGCGACCAGTCGGTAGTTGTCCCATAGGTTGTTGAATAGGCGTTGGGTTAGTTCGGAAACATTGAACGCACTTGCGAAGCACAGCATTGACGACACGTTTGCCATGTATGGGCCAGAATTCCTGGCGTATTTCGGACAATGTAAGTAGAGGCCCACTGTGGAAGTTCTGAGAATGGAAGAACTGTACTACGAGGTCTGTGAATGGATGATGACCTGGCAAAACAGCGGGATGTTTTACCGTATAACTTTCGTTAGAAAGGCGGAGGCGTCCACCGACTCTTAACACTCCATCGTTGTCCAGGAACGGAAAAAGTCTCTGCAGGCTCGATTTAGGATGGATTCGCTGTTGCTTCTGCAGAGTTTTTAGCTCATCTGGAAACCGTTCGATCTGAGCTAAGCGGGTTAACGCAATCTTTGCCGATTGTATTTCATCAGGAGCTAACGTACAAGAATCCGTTCTGTCGTTTGGATTGCGACAATTATGGGCAAAACGAATACAATAGGCGATAACACGTAATAAAGAAGGCAATGAAGAACGGAGGCTGAACAGTTCGTTCGGAGGTTCTGCAATAGTGATGGTGTGGACATTTCTACGAATTTCCAGCTGTTCTTCCGAAGGAACACAATTTTCGCCATTATTAGGCCATCGATCCTCGCTGTCACTTAGCCATGGGGGTCCTACTTTCCACAGCTGACTTTTTAGGAAATCGTCGATTGCCATTCCCCGCGACACTAAATCAGCAGGGTTTTCCTTTCCTGCTACGTGGCGCCAATAACACAAGTTTACAAAATAAAACGAAAGTCGTGAACTTCTGTCAACGACCAAAATTTTTGAAGCACAATTTAGTGCTGATTTCGAAACCGACCTTCAAAAAATTTAAAGTAGAACAGTTTTTGAGATTTAGCTCAATATCGAGTTCTGCAACTTTTCAAAATATGTAATTTACTAAAATTCAAATATATTGCGTTTTGTTCAACCAATTTTAAATCTTTTTCCATAAATTAAAAGCTGAATACAATACCATTCGGTCATCTGAATACAGGTTTTGCGTCAGATTGATGAAATTCAAGATATTGGCGAGTTTTAGGGACGATCTTCTTAAATTTTAGCAAAATTCCCTAATTTTTTTTGAAGAAATGTATTTTTTTCAATAAGAAAAAACCAAGTTAAAAATTCTTTCTCGACGTTTATTTGATATATCATAGGCGAGTTACAGTAAAAAATTCAGCTCAATCGGAGCATTGATTACGGAGAATGAGGTGTGTGAAGTGAGCGACGTTGCTTAAAAATAGAACAAAAATCGATTTCAAATCATCAACCTTGTATGGAAAGTCGAAAAATTTTCCGCTCTACTGTAATTTTTTTCCTTCGCGTTTTCGAACTCAGGGCATGATTCTACACCAAAAATGATCATCAGCTTACCGAGTTCAAAAATGCTGTAAACTAGTGTAATGCATATAGGTGGTAGTCTGAATAGTCGAGACTCTGTTTGCCACGAAGGTCTGCCACGTATTTGGCGGTGCTCGTAGCCAATGAAGTACGATTGTGCTGTCAGACCAGAAAATGGTTCGTACCTTTTCCATCGACAGAGATTTAGTCACTTTCGAGTGTAGAAGCGCAGCTTCCTTCGCGGCACAAAGTTCGAGCCGCGGTAACGTCAATCTTTTGAGCGGTGCGACGCGTGATTTCGAAGCAAGTAGTTCAATCCACACGTTTCCCGCTGAATCCATCGTCCGTACATATAAACACGCCCCGTACGCTAGGGTTGAAGCGTCAGCGAAGCAGTGGAATTGGATATCCACCCAATTGGAGATGAAAGCGAATCGGTTGATTCGCATTTCCGAGATTTTGTCTAGTTGTGAGTGGAACGCTTTCCACTTCTCTTCGATGTTAACGGGAACACATGCATCCCATTCTGTGCTAAGCAACGCGAGCTCTTGCATTAGCATTTTTGCTGTAACGATCACTGGTGATATCAATCCCAGCGGATCGAATAATCTAGCTATCGATGACAGGATGCTTCTTCTCGTCCACTTCTGCTCGCTGTTCATGGAGTCATACAAAAACCGCAATTGGTCTGTCCCAGGTTCCCAGGTGATTCCCAAAGTCTTCACCTTGTCGTCCGGGTTTATTTCGAAGGAATAGGATAAATTGGTTCCAAGTTGATCTGCCGGGATCCCGGCTAGAACTTCCGGCTTATTGGAGCACCATTTTCGTAACGCGAACCCTCCTTTCTTCATCAGCGTATCGAGATTGTTTTGGAGCTGGATGGCCTCATCTACGCTGGATGCTCCTCCGATGTAGTCATCGACATAAAAGTCTTCAATTATAGCTTCAGCTGCTTCCGGGCATTCAGCTCCTTCATCTGCCGCCAGTTGATGTAAAGCGCGTATCGCCAAGAATGATGAAGGCGTCAACCCATATGTGACGGTTGATAGCTCGTATACCTTTATGGGTTCGTCCGCAGAAAATCGAAAAAAGACGCGCTGCAAACTGGTATCATCAACGTGTACCTGCACCTGCCGGTACATCTTTTCAACGTCTCCAACAAGCGCCACTTCGTGCTTCCGAAACCGCAAAAGAAGGCTGAGAAGCTCGTCCTGAATGACAGGACCTTTCAGAAGCGCGTCGTTCAACGAAAAACCGCTGTCCGTTCTGGCCGATCCATCGAAAACAACACGAACTTTTGTTGTAGTGCTGGATTCCTTCAAAACCGCGTGATGCGGCAGGTAATACACCTTCCGGGGGTTTGCTGCTGTCGTCTCCTGCAATAGCTCCGCGCTGTTAACCTCTCTCATATGCCCAAGATCTAGATATTCCTGCATGAAGGCATTATACTGCAAGCGCTTCTCTGTGTTCCATCCTAGTTGTTGCTCTAGTCTCTTGTATCTGGATAGAGCCATCGTGCGAGATTCACCAAGCATCTGATCGAAATTCACGTGCTTTGGTAAACGTACAACGTACCGACCTTCCTTCGTGCGGCTGAACGTCCGCTGAAAATGATCCTCGCTGTCCTGTTCCTCTTTCGACCAAGCTGGCCGATTATCATTGCTTTCGACCTCCCAAAACCTGTGCAACTGGGCTTCCAAGTTGTCTGGAGCCGCCGCCACGCAACAGCTAACTGCTTGAGTTGAAGCATCAGAAACCTTCCCCGTGACTATCCAACCGAATACCGAGTTAATCAGCATAGGTAGTCCCGGGCCCAACGTGATCCGTTTTGTATTCCGCTCGAACAGGAACCTGTAGAAGTGCTCTGCTCCAATCAAAAGATCAATCCGATTGCTGATGTTGAAGTTTGGATCAGCCAATTGAATATCCTTTGGAATCTTCCAGTGTGCCACGGGTATGTGCGCTGATGGCAACTCCGACGTTACCTTCTGAAGCACTAAGAATTCCATCCCCACTGAGAAGTCCTGAACCCGTGAGCTAACTGTGGAGTTCACTAGGAATCTGGCTCGTGTTTCTGCTTCACCAACACCGCTAATTGGCACGTTTATCGTCCGTCGTTTCAGGCTAAGCATCTGGCACAACCTCTCACTCATGATGTTGGCTTGCGAACCGTTGTCCAATAATGCTCGAGCCATCTGTTTCCCTCCGTGCTGGTCCCGAATGACCAGTACAACCGTTGACAGTAGTACATTCGAAGTTTTCCCGCCCTTGAATCCTACGTTGTATGTTCCAATCGCTCCTTGATCGCCTTCGTCTTCAGATTCTACCCCGCTAGCCGCCACGTTAGTTACCACCGATTTTTCGTTCCGTGTCTTCTCCGGTTTGCTCACCGGCTGATCACTGCTTCCAATACCGCTGCTGCTCAACGGAAATCCGGGATGAATCAGTGAATTATGCTTTTTTCCACACTCACGACAGCTAAACTTTGATGAACAATCGCGTACCCAATGGCCAGACTTCAAGCAATTGCTGCAAAGCCTTTTGCTGTTCACAAACTGCAGCTTCTCTTTCAGTGACATTTTAGAAAATTTACTACACCGGCCCAAGAAATGCGAATCCCCACAACAACAGCAGACTGAACCACATCTTTCCCCTTCTGTAGCAGCGTGAACGGTCACCTTTTGACGCTTGAATTCCACCTTCTGCGAACTGCCTTTCAATTCAACATTCGATGAAACTGCTTCTAAAACCCTTGTCCGCTTTTCCAAAAAATTCACTAGAATCGTGAACGTCGGATCCTTTGTAGACGCTGCGTGGTCTTCCCAAAGCTGAAGTGTCTGCGTATCCAGCTTGGAGCACATCCAATGAACGATCATCGCACCCCACTCGTCCGTCTTCTCTCCCAACTGCTTCAGAATCTTCAGCCGCTGTTCGAATTCATCCACCAGAGCATGAAGAGCCACAGACGACTCCTTTTCCACTTTCGGGTACTCCATCAGTGCCTGCAAATGCCTCTTCTTCAACAGGTACTCGTTGGAATACCGCTTCGTAATCGTGCTCCAAGCAATCGAATAGTTACCGTTGGTAAGCGTTAGCGATTCGATAAGTATGGCTGCTTCCCCTTTAAGCGCTGACTTCAGGTAATGGAACTTCTGCACGTCACTTAGCTCCCCAGAATCGTGAATCAGCGACACGTACGTTGGCTTGAACGACAGCCATCCCTTGTAGTCGCCGTCGAACTCCGGTAGAGAAATCTGCGGCAGACGAACACCAGTGTGCGCCCCTACATGTTGACCATTCCGCGCTAACGTGTTGTTCAGCTCAACAGCAGTCTCCTCCGTTGGTAGTTTTGCCAGCAAAGCCGCCCGTAAACGATAGTACAGCTTCTCGAATTCCTCGTAGGCCGTGGTGCAGTCCTCCTCATAGATCCCTTCCGCGTCCAGCTCTGCGATTTCTTCTTGAACCTCCTCAAACTCTTCAAACTTTGCCTCAATCTTGTCCAGTCTTGACTGAACTTCCCCCGTATGAATATCTGGGTTGAAACTGCCCAGAAATTGTGCATGTCGCTGTAATGATGCGACAATACGCTCCCGCTTTTTGACCTTTTCTTTAATTTTCTTCTCAGTCATTTCCCAAAACCACTACCAGCACAGCAAGTCGAAGTACGAACGATGACGACCGAGAATGAGAAATGAAACGACCCAAGAAGCACTGCAAAACTCCAAGTGAGGCTGTTGGACAGGTACTCACCTGAGGCCTGTCTCAAATAGGCCTTGTATTCAAATTTATGCAGCTTCTGCCGGTCCCCGTGTAATGATAAACCTTGGGATGATCGTCGTCGTACTTCGAGTTGAGGCCCGTTGAAAGATGTTGAAAAGCGCAACTAGCAATGCAGACTGCGTTGCTGACAAGTTTCTCGCGATGCAGGAAGTTACAAGGAACTCAGCAAAAATCCGAAAAAGGAGAGAAAATCCAAGATAGCACTGGCTATAGGATAATAATAGGTTGGACAGGTACTAACCTTGTACCTGTCTACAACAGGCCTTGTGTTTTTAATGAAATCGCCTCCAATGTACCAAATTGCCCAGAAACAGTAATGGTTCGATACCACTGACCTTGTATTTCGCTGATCACCACCTCTATCGTAAGCCGTCCAGATGGAGGTGAATCGTTCCGTGATGCACTGCACGCAACGTATGACGTCACGCCTCCCAGCAGTTGAGTTGGATCCGCTTTACTCTGTCTATAACGATTTTCACAGAAGAACCTGTTCGCCTATCGAACTAGTGTTGAAGTTGCGATGATTTCAGCACAAACGCCGTTACCCAGTGTAGTCACGATCGCGTATTTGATGATCCCCCGCGTAGCCAATGATCACCAGACCGAGAAAGGGTCAAAAACGAATCTTATAGCACCACCAAAAACTCGTATAGCTCTTGGACAGACACTCACCTGAGGCCTGTCAACAATAGGCCTTGATTTTCGAATTTGTCGATTCCAGTCGCCAGCTTCCAAATAGCACTACAAAAACAATCTCAGATGATGATCGAAATCACCATCCAATCCTCTTCCAAAGCATACAGCAAGTCGTGTTGTGTACTCGGAGCCGATGCAAATTATCCAATCCGTGCGACGTCACGCGTGGCAGTTCAACTCGGTGATCATAGAACCAAAGAAAAATCTCAAAAGTACCCGCAGGACAGCCAGATACAGTTGGAAAGCCACTCACCTGTGGCCTGAGTGAAATAGGCCTTGTAATTAATTGTACAATTGCAACGGTTGTCGCGCAACACAGCTCGGTCGGACGTCCAACGTATGAAGCACGATAGAATAGGGGTGTAGTGCTATGGAGAACAATTTCTCCTCCCGTTGATGATTACGGTAATAGCGATTCCGTTACCCCAAAAAATGCCCGCTGGTAGGATTATTCTTCCCGAGAACAATGTACTTCACGAATAATGACCTTCTCGAACCGCAGAATCCTGGTCACGGCACCAAATAATGTTCTTCAACCTCCACGGTTCGCGGGTTTAGAAGGCACTTTTCTGGCTTTAGTGCAAATTCCCAGCCACCACTTCTGTCCAATCACGCAAATTAAACTTGCTCTCCACACTAGACACTATTGTGTAATTCTTCCTCGGCGACCTCACTGATAACGCTTTACTTTCCGTTGAAATTCACAAGCTTTATTGAAACCAAAGTCAGATAGTTTATTGTAGGAACGAAAATTTCTAATCTACACGTCTTTATTGTAGAACGATCGATTGGCTACTGACTTGAGTTGTTATTTTCGAAATCTCGTATTTGAATCTCAGGTCGCTAAGACTACCTATACATCAGCATCGTCGTCGTATCTTTGTGTTGAGTGTTGTTAGTTTTTAACTGTATTGTGTGGAGTTTAGTATTTCACTGGGAAGGAATCACCCCTCACGTGCAGCACACACAACTTACCCAGGCTGACGTCGGTTCGGAAGTGGCAAGAGTGAACGCGGTTGGGTGACGCCTGGAGTTGTTGCTATGCAAGCAGGGATGCTAACGTTGTCTGCTTGACAGTTCGCATCACATTCAAATGCGCTATATCGCCTGCTGTGATCAATCTCCTTTCCACAGCTTTATGCAGTACATCTTATATCTCACATCCTTCTTCTACTCTAAAGAAGTTTTACACATTTTTAACAAAAAAAGAATTTCCGTATCTCAATTTGGAGTGTTTACTTATAACGATTTAACATATTGCGGAGATTCCACCTGTTTAGACTTCTGCGCAAAAATTAGTTGCGTGGGCCCACAGATATAAAACCAGACCGCATCCTGGTGAATATTTTACGCTGTGTTGCTAGGTACACATTTGATGATACTTTTGCATTGTAAGCAAACATTTATAACGCACCTACGCTGAAAATGAGCCTAATCATTTGCGTCGGAATCTATAAATCATCACAACGGACAATAAGTTACTGTTATATTACATCATCGCATACGTTGCAATTGCTGCCATAAAGCTACCGAATACAGTTTCATTGTGAGGTACCATTCTGACTATGCTGCCGCTACTTTTTTCAAAATAGCTCGAACATTTTAGTGCTAAATTGTGGGAATGATATTTTCCGACGAGCAATAGGAGCTTGCACAGTGACGTCATCATCTCTCTTTCTCTCGTTCGGCAATTCTTACAAATTGTATCTCATTTCGTTAGTTATGTTGGTAATGCAAGCCTCTATACTTGTAGTATTTAAAAGAAATTACCGTTTTGGTACTGGGTGATCCAGAAAAAAAAATCTTGTTCTTTGAGTCTTTTTATTTAATTTTATACCCAAATTTATCCCATTGCTCCGTCGTTTAAATTCGATATATCTGATAAAATACATTATAGATAAAGTTTATTGCCTTGCCGTTCATTGGAACACTAGTCACAGAAAACAAACTGCATTAACATAATCCTTCTTCTGGCCAGCCAACATTGACGACACTCTTTGATAAATAATATATTGTAACCATTCGATACCACATTTGCACAAATCAAAACTACGTGATTTTTCTTATATTTTTTTTTTGCGTACATTGCCAATGTTTATCTGCTATGACAAACAACACGATGCAAACTTCCAATCCTATATTTGCGCGAAGCAAAACAACGGGATCTTTCCAATCTAGCTTTTCGTCAGCGGAAATTGCCGGGACTCTCTCTTCACGACAAACAACACGCTGTAAGCTTCCGATCCGACATTTGCGCGAAGCAAAACAACGGGATTTTTCTAACCTAGCTTTTCGTAAGCGAACATTGCCGGGAGTCTTCCCCCATGACAAACAACACGCTGTAAGCTTCCGATCCGACATTTGCGCGAAGCAAAACAACGGGATCTTTCTAACCTAGCTTTTCGTAAGCGAACATTGCCGGGAGTCTTCCCCCACGACAAACAACACGCTGTAAGCTTCCGATCCGACATTTGCGCGAAGCAAAACAGCAGGATCTTTCTAACCTAGCTTTTCGTAAGCAGACATTGCCGGGAGTCTTCCTCCACGACAAACAACACGCTGTAAGCTTCCAATTCGACATTTGCGCGAAGCAAAACAACGGGATCTTTCTAACCTAACTTTTCGTAAGCGGACATTGCCGGGAGTCTTCCTCCACGACAAACAACACGCTGTAAGCTTCCGATCCGACATTTGCGCGAAGCAAAACAACGGGATCTTTCTAACCTAGCTTTTCGTAAGCGGACATTGCCGGGAGTCTTCCTCCACGACAAACAACACGCTGTAAGCTTCCGATCCGACATTTGCGCGAAGCAAAACAACGGGATCTTTCTAACCTAGCTTTTCGTAAGCGGACATTGCCGGGAGTCTTCCTCCACGACAAACAACACGCTGTAAGCTTCCGATCCGACATTTGCGCGAAGCAAAACAACAGGATCTTTCTAACCTAGCTTTTCGTAAGCGGACATTGCCGGGAGTCTTCCTCCACGACAAACAACACGCTGTAAGCTTCCGATCCGACATTTGCGCGAAGCAAAACAACGGGATCTTTCTAACCTAGCTTTTCGTAAGCGGACATTGCCGGGAGTCTTCCCCCACGACAAACAACACGCTGTAAGCTTCCGATCCGACATTTGCGCGAAGCAAAACAACAGGATCTTTCTAACCTAGCTTTTCGTAAGCGGACATTGCCGGGAGTCTTCCTCCACGACAAACAACACGCTGTAAGCACAAAACAAAACAATTCGATCACTCTAGCGCTGCTGGAATTTGTTCTTTTGTTGAACTTTCACACTCTTTCCCGTCAATAATTACCCATTCACTAACAGTTTTCCGCAGGCATGCTCCAGCGGGAGCTACGTCCCCGAAAAATATCACACCGAACTTCCACTTTTCACATATGGGTTTTGTGTTTCCCTCACTTGTTCACTAATGCATGCACATTGAAGGGTGATTCCTCCCAGCAAAAATATAGGTTCCATTTCCTCACTTGAATGAAAAAACTGGCAGGAATTCGCCAATGTGGAGTTTAGTATTTCACTGGGAAGGAATCACCCCTCACGTGCAGCACACACAACTTACCCAGGCTGACGTCGGTTCGGAAGTGGCAAGAGTGAACGCGGTTGGGTGACGCCTGGAGTTGTTGCTATGCAAGCAGGGATGCTAACGTTGTCTGCTTGACAGTTCGCATCACATTCAAATGCGCTATATCGCCTGCTGTGATCAATCTCCTTTCCACAGCTTTATGCAGTACATCTTATATCTCACATATTGTTACTAACATTCTTAGGCATACTGTGTGTTCGGTGTTGTGTATAACAGTTTGAATTTTAACCTGCTCAATCCTAGCTGTAAGTTTTAATTTGTAGTTTTAACAATAGAATTCATATTTATGTTATTTTACTATTTCAACAACTAACAGTGGGTTCAGAGTTGTTTAGCGGGTTTGAAGCCCTTTGGGATAAACCATAAATTGCGTAGCATTTTAGACGGGAGGGGGATTCTCTGATTTTGCTACTAACATGTATTAGGTATGGGAGAAAAGGTTACGAGGGGAAGTGTGTGTTGAAAAATGCTATGCTCTTCATAAATGTTCCCTTTCAAAGGGTTTAAGGTGCCGTTCAAATGGATTAACGCCTGCGCAGCACTTGAATACTTCACGAGGCCCTCTGAAACTCCCCTTAAGAACCTCCCAAAAGCTCCCAAGACCCCTGAAAAGCCCTGAAACATCCTAAAAACTCTTATGAAACTTCCTAAAGCCTCCAAAAACACACCAAAAAGCTTTAGAAACTCTTTGATATCTGAGACTCTGAAACGATTCTGAAACTCCCCTGAAACACCCTGAAACGCTTCAGAAAAATTCTTGATACTCTCTGCACTCGCTGAAACACTCCGAAATGCCTTTAATCCACTTCCTTAATCCCATGACACTTCCTGAAACCCTTCGAAATACCATGAGATCCCATGAAATACTCCTGAAAACCTCTCCTTAAGTCCGATGAACGCCCCTGAAAAACCTATAAATACCCTCCTGACACCTCCTGAGCTGCCCTGAATTGCCACTGAAAGCTCCTGAGGGGTCCTGGTACCTCATTGAAATTCCATTAAAAAAACCTAAAAAAGCAGTGAAGCCACTGAAGCCAAATGAAATAAATTTGAAACCCTTAGGTCCAAATCTAAATTTTAGATCTCCGGCGGGACGTTCTAAATTCCGCTTTCGAACAGACCCGGTCTAAATAAAAAGAAACTGTGCTACACGTTGCTCCATTTCGCGCAGTATGTGGAAAGGGGACTGACTCGTTAGGTTATTGGATAAATACTTTCCAAAGAATTTCTTGGAAAATTCTTGGAAGGATTTCCTAGAGGAATCCGTTAAGAATTTCTCGAAAGAGATCTTGAAGGGATCGCTGGTTTCCTAGAGGAATCGTTGAGATATTCTTGGTGGAATCCTTGAAGGATTTCTGGAAGATACTGGAAAAAAATAATCCCAGGAGAAATAGCTGAAGGAATCTCTAGAGGAATCCCTGTGGGAATTTATAAAGGAATTCCTGGATGAAAGAAAATATATCTTGAGATTCTTCGGGAGTCGTACCCTCAATCCTTCCGGTAACACTTCCTGGATTATTGCTTCCGTTTGGGAATTTCTTTTAGTGTTTCTTTCAGGTTTTCTCAAAAAAATATTTCCTCTGAAAATCCTAGGAATTCATTCCAGAGTTTTTTTTTCTGGATTTGTTTCTGGAGATCCATTTGTTATTCAAAAAGGCGCTGTCGGAAATTCCTTTTGAATTTCTTCCGGGAGTTCTTTCAATCATTCAACCGTAAATTTCCTCCTACGATCATCTGAGAAATTCTTCCATTTTTCTGATGGAGCTTCTTCCACAATACTCTGGAGATTATTTTCTAAGTTTCTCCTAGAATTTCTCCGTAAATCCTTTTCAATATCCTTTTGAAAATCCTCCTTAAATTCCTTCTGAAGTTCATCCAGAATTATACTGTGTGGCAAATATCCTATGGAGCTCCTCCCGAAATTCCATTTGTCGTTTTTTTCTCGGAGTTCTTCCAGAAAATATTTTTAAATTTCCTTCCAGAACACCTGCGGGTATTTCTACCAGAGTTCCTATTTACTTTTTTTTCCGGAGATCCTCAGCGGATATCCATGAGATTTGAATTATTCTTAAGTTCCTGCTTAAGTCAATCATAAGTTTCATCAGAATTCCCCTTTTTTGAGATCCTGCGGTAATTCTTTCGGAAGTTTGTGCATGAATTTCATCGGAAGATCGCTCAGAAAATCTTGCAGCTTCCTTCGGAATGTACCAGGTGGTCATCCGTCAATTCTCCAGTTATTCTTTTGGAAATCCCTTCCGATGATCCTCAAAAAGTTGCTTCCGGAGTTTCTACAGGAGCCTTTCAACTTTTGCTATGAGAATTCATAGAAAAGTTAATTCGGATTATTTTGGAACGCCTAGGATTTTTCGACATGCAGTGAGTATGCTGCGGTCTTATTGGGCTTTGGAAGCTCTCCGTTATTTCTACCAGTATTTTTTTCAGTGTTCCACCGCAAATTCCTTCTAGTAATTCCCATTGAATTTCTTCCGGAGTTTTTCCCAAAATTTCTTTCGGAGTTCCTTCAGAAATTCCTTCCGATGGACTTCTAGAATTCCTCCAGAAATCTCTTACAGAGTTTCTTAGAGAGTTTTATCGAAAGTTACTTTAAGAATTCCTTCAGGAGTTCCTTCGAAATTTCTTTTCGTAGTTCCTCCAGTAATTTATTCTGGTGCTTCTATGGATGTTCTGCTGGAGTTCATCCAGAAATCTCTTCCAGAAATCTTTTTCGGGAGTTCCTGAAAGAATTTGTCCCAGGGTTCATTTCGAAGTTCACCCAGGAATTATTTTTCTGGTTCCTCTGGTAATATCATGTAAGGTTGCTCGGATTTTTTTCTGGAGTCGTGTAGAGAAATTTGTTAAAATATTTTTTATATACAAAAAAAAAACATATACATATGTAAAAGCTCAGGGAGCATTTGACAAGATTTGTATAAATCAAAGTGGCATTCCAGAAGAAATCCCAGGTGAAAATCCTGGAGGATAGATGGAACTCTTGGAAGAATATGAGGGATCAGCTCCTGGAGAAGTCCTAGAAGAAACTTTTGGACAAATCACAGATAGAACTTTTGAAAAAAAAGCCCTGGTTGAACTACGGAAGAATGCAACGTGGAACTCCTGGAGAAGTCCCTGGTTATCTTGTAGTAGTTATGGGTGGGATTCCTGAAAAAAAAAAAAATCAAACAATCTAAACAAATTCCAAATGGAATTACTGGAGCAATTGTAAATATAACTACTAGAAAAAAAAACCCACGTGAAAGTATTGAAAAATCCTAGGTAGAACTCCCTGGAGGAACTATAGGTGGAACTCTTGGACAAATAACTTCTAGAGGAATTCTAGGTGGAACTTCTGAAGAATCTGAGGTAAAACTCTTGGAGAAATTTCAGGTGAAAATGCTTGAGCAATCATTGATGGAAAACCTGAAGAGATTTCAGCTCGAAATCTTGCAGAAATCGCTGGAGGAGTTCCAACTACTGAAAATATCCTAGACTGTTCACTTGCAATATTTTATGTTGTACTTCTGTGGAATTTTTAGGTGAATCTCTTGAAAGAATGCCCGAAAATTTTAAAATGGAACTCTTGGAGGAATTCTAGATGGAATTCCTGTAAGAATTACATGTGAAACTCCTCGAGGAATCCCAGATGGAACTCCTAAAGGGACTTTAGGTGGAACTTCTGCACCAACTCCAGGTTGAACTCCTGTTGGAGTTCCTGTTGAAACTCCTGAAAGAGCTACAGCTGAAACTCCCGGAAGAATTCTAGGTGGCACTCCTCGAGGAACTCCTGAAGGAACTCCAGGTGGAACTCCTGTTGGAACTACTGGTGGAACTACTGGTGGAACTCCTGGTGGAACTCCTGGTGGAACTCTAGGTGAAAATTTTGCAGTAACTCCAGGTGGAGCTCCAGGTGGAACTCCTGGAGGAACTCCAAACGGAAATCCTGGAGGAACTCCAGGTTGAACTTCTGGAGGAACTCCAGCTGTAACTACCGGAGGAGCTCCAGAAACTCCATGTGGAACTACAGGAAAAACTAAAGTAACTCCAAGTAAAACTCCGAGAAGAACTCCACCTGGAACTCCTCGAGAAACTCCAACTGGAATTCAAGGTATCAGGTATCAGTAGCCCGGCTCCAGAGGCACGTTCTCCTCCATTTGGGAAATTTGTGCCATTGCCATGAATACGAGACTAAAGCCTGTATCCGCAATAATCGGGACACAGAAGTACGTCAGTAGCTCTGTAATGAATCGGTAAAATTGGCCAAATAATTGACTGAGAATTCTTTGTTGTATGTTTATTATTTGTGCCAAATTTCATAAAAATCGATGCATTACTTTTAACTGTGAATGAAAAACAAACAGACGTGGTTTTAAGCATTTTGTACAATCATGACCAATTTTAATTCGCATACTAGATGTTTCTTTTACGCTACAGTTCAAAGTTCTGTGATGATAATTATGAAATTTCGTTAGCAGTTATGATACTTATAGAGACACTTTCTTGCAAAATTTCGTCAACTTTGATCAATTGGCTTGAAAGCTATTGGCGTTGATAGAGGCGAGTGTTAGTGAAAATTTTTCGTGTTTTTCATGTGCGATTTTTGCCTATCCATAACTTTTGAATTTCTCTGACAATTTTCATGAAATTTTCACAGAAGCTAGTTGATTATGTGTATATTATACCTGCAAAATTTGGTGGAGTACTTTCAATAGTACAATCGAAAATATGAAGGGTGCTTATTAATTGCTGTCTGAGGGGCAAAAATCACGTTCAGTCCCAATACATGTTTCGACTATAAAATTGTTGATAGTGCATCGATTTTTTTGAAATTTTGCCTATGCAACAAATGTAGATAGAGAGGTTTGTGTTCAAAATTTCAGCCATATCCTTTGCCAAATTCAAAAGTTACAGCGCTGACGAGCAAAACTAGGGACTGTACAAAATTCAATGGCGCACATTTTACTCTTTCGTTGCTACAACAAAAAGTACTGCATCGATTCACATGGAATTTTGTAGGTGAAATGAACACATCTTAAGATGTTATTAGACAAAATTTGAGCAGTTTTAATGTATCTATTACAAAGTTACTGCTGCATTTCTGTGTCCCGATTATTGCGGATACAGGCTTTATTCATCATTTACCTGAGGGAGAGGGAAAGGAGGAATAAGGGATGGGATAGGGAAAAGGAAGGTAAGGGAATAGGCTCGTCATAATCGCATAAGCGTACCACAACGGGTTCAAACAGCGCCCTGAAAAGGGCACAGTAAAAAATGCATAAAGCGTAAAGTAAGCCTATAGCTGCTTACCACAACGGGTTCAGACCAGAAGAAAAACCTGAAGATTCAGGCTTCTTAGGTCAGTTTTACTTAATCAAGTGTTTACGGAGTATTCGGAAGCCCAGTTGCGTAAAAACTGGATAATTACATATCAAATGATACGAAGTTCCATAGTCGGATTCTCAGTTAAGATATACAAATTAAGCAGCCTGTTGAGGCTTGTCGTGGTCAAAATCATAAGTGGAAAAACCACATTGAGTTATCTCACTTGCGCTTCTGCTACGAGATTCCCTCAAAGTGGCGACAAGACTCCCGCTTGGACGCATACACTCAATTTCCTAATCGCTGCTTGACGTAATGCCGAGAAGAGATGTCGGTTTATGAGCATTTGGTAAATCCAATTGGAAATCATTAAAGATAAACAGGAAAATCCGTGCGGCATCCGATATGGAATCGAAAAGTACGTGTTCAAAAGTAGATCTGTAAGAAAACACCCCAACAATATTGCTTTTGAGTGAATGATTTCTTGATGTCGTAAGTTACATTGTGTAAACGAATCACAGTGGACTTTCCATTTTAGTAAGTATATTGGTTCTCATGGAGAGGCATGTGATGCTCGACAAAGCGTTCTTATCATTTCAGAAGAAAGAGGCCAAACTGATAGGTCTGATCTTCATACGATGCATTATCCAATCTCGGAATAAACTTGGCAGTATAATCCCGCCATGATTTGGGAATAGTAATTGCAAGCAGTTTTATCAAAACATGTTAAAAGTATTCACATTTTAGAGATTTAAAAGAAGCAATGCGATTTAGTGCACATCCAATCGATATGTATCAAGTTCATACTAATGTGTCTTTACAACAACACTTTATGTAAATGTAGTTTAGAGTGCTTTTGAACAATCATTTATAATCATTGATGATCAGGTATCGCTTGCGCGAGAGTACGTGCAAGCGAATGCGGCTCAGCGCTGTCAAAACTATAAAGGTAAAGAAACCGAGCGTTGACGCTCTCTTAAGTTTTGTACTCCAAACGAACAACAAGTGTCTTTCTTACCCCAAAAGAAACTCCCCGAGATTTACCTTTAACACTCCCACTGCCATGCCTCCCAAACAGTGGGAACGGTAATTTCAACTTGATGTAACTCAGCCGTTTTTCATCCGATTTGCAAAATTTTTAAAGCTATGAATTTTCCCAGCCATCTAGATGAATATAAAATTTTCAAACTATGGATTTGACCAAAGTTCTATTTTTGAGTACTCAAAAACTCGGAGCAAGTACTTTAAATAATGCTGTTTTTTGGAGCCATTCCGAATGCATAGTAGTTTCCACGCATATTTTAATGTTGAATTGCCCATAATAATAAAGCAAAAATATTGCAAAGAAATATATGGAGATGCTCAATATTTAAGACTATAAAATTTTCACAAAATTACGTATAATACAGAAAATTTGTATATTTGGTTTGAACTTTGTATTCATCGCGACAACCCCTGTGTTTTATTGCTTGAAAATAACCACGTGCACATGAGAAAGCTTTTTCCAAACGGTTGTGAAAAGTGTGAATCTTAGAACCTACAAAATTTTCATAAAATCACGTACAATACAGGAAATGAATATTTTCAGTTTGAACTCTACGTTCATTGCGACAATCCCATGTTGTATTGCTTGAAAACAATCTCGTGTACATAAAAATACATTTACAGATAAATGGGGACAAGTGTGAATCATAAAAACTACAAAATCTTCACAAAATCACGTATAATACAGAAAAATTGTATTTTCAGTTTGAACTTCACGTTTATCGCGACAACACCTGTGTTTATTGCTTGAAATCAATCACTTGTACATAGGAATACTTTTCAAAGCGAAAGTGAGAAGTGTGAGTCGTAAAAATATAAAATTTTCACAAAATTATGTATAATACAGAAAATAAGTGTATTCGGTTTGAACTTTACATTTGTCGTAACAACCCCTGTGTTTTATTGCTTGAGAACAATCGCATGTTCATAAGAATACTTTTTCAACACAATTGTGAAATGTGTAAATCTTAGGAACTAAAAAAATAACACAAAATTACGTGAAATACTGGAAATTTGTATTTTATGTTTTACACTTCACGTCCGTCGCAACAATCCATGTCTCTCATTGCTTCAAAACAATTACATACATACATAATAATACATTTCCACAGCGATAGGGAGAAGTATGAATCATAAAAACT
This sequence comes from Aedes albopictus, assembly GCF_035046485.1. Classification (NCBI taxonomy): domain Eukaryota; kingdom Metazoa; phylum Arthropoda; class Insecta; order Diptera; family Culicidae; genus Aedes; species Aedes albopictus. The sequence continues at coordinate 250,874,930 of NC_085137.1, read as the reverse complement.
GCACAGTTTTCACAATTTTACGTATAATACAGGAAGTTTGTATTTGTGGTTGGAACTCAACATTTATCGCGACAACCCCTGTGTATTATTTTTTTAAACAATCACATACGCATGATAAGTATGATTCTTGAAAACTACAAAATCTTCAAAAAAATACGTGCAATACAGGGAATTTTAATTCTCGATTTTAACTACACGTTCGTCGCGACAGCCCCTGTGTTTGATTGCTTGAAAACAATCACGTGTACATAAGAATACTTTTTCAGAGTGATTCTAAGAAGTTTGAATTTAGGAAACTACAAAATCTTCACAAAATTACGTATAATACAGGAAGTTCTTATTTGCGGCTCAAACTCAGAATTCATCGCCATTACCACTGTCTTTATTTTTTGAAAACAATCACAAGAACATGAGAACGGCCGCGTGCAGACGTTTTCTGAGCTGCACGTCACATTTTGTTCGCGTTTGTTAGTTTTTTTTTCTTTATCTCGATTCCGCCGACGACGGTTTGACCGGTGCTACGCCATCCGGGTGGCACTTCCGCGGGTGAGAGTGTTTGTTATATGTAGTTTTGAAATAATTTGTTGATTTTGAGAAGAAATGTGAAGAATTGTGTTCAACCTTAGTTCCTCGTTGATGGAACGTCTGGTAGTGCTACGCAATCCGGCGTTGATGAAAGTAAAGTTTTCTGGATAATTGCACGCCGCTGCCCACCGCTCGAGGCTCGCAAACGGTGGCAAGAGTGTGAAAATTTGTCGTTGGCTTTGATTTGCTCCAGTTTTTCACGTCTTTGGCTAAAATGCCACGCCCTAGGCCACGCCATAAGTGATTCGCGAGTGGCTAGAAAATCACAATGTAGGTTCATGTGCATAACTTTGTGAATTGTGAATGATGAAGCACAGTTTGTTCCAATGATGACGAACTGCGTACGCGACGCTGGCGAGGCAAGGTGTAAGCGTGACCGCGCTGTAAAGAAGTTTCCATAGTGATGGCAGCGCTATCTTGGATGGTCTCTGGTGAGATTGTTCTAATTACATATTACCAGTAGCGGAGCCAGGATCCTGATAATGGGGGGGCAGCGATTATTTGGCGTATCCAGTGTTATAGTAATTTGGCGGCAAGAGACATATGTACATGTTAAAAGAGCTTAAATCATGGAATTCGATTCATAATTTGGCGGTGGCACAATGTTGGTCATGATCATAAGTTGGTTCAAATTGCGCTTTTTAAAATACTATCGCATCATGGCGGCGCTTAAGACGTTTAACATTCCGACTTGTTTTTACATGACCAAAAAATATTCTCAGTGTGCTACAATGTTGATAGAAAGTTTCATAGACTATTTTACGCAGACAGCAAAAACTTTTTGCAATACCATACCCAAGTAACAATCAGCATGCCTTGAAGGTTTATTCATGTTTTATCCTGGTTTTATACGAGCATGTGAAAAAGCTGGTTGTTCTATATTAGTTTTATGTGATAGTTTTTTACTTTGTACCTTTGGCATTCCATAAAACTATCATATAACTTATGCTATAAACATCTTCAGTTAAACACTAGCAAGTAGTCATGCATTGGTTTTATCACTTATTATATACCATTTTAATAAAACTTTCATTTGCGGTTGTTGTCGGAGATTTTTTTTTGTAAACAAATACACAAAACTGTGAGGCAATGCATAAAACCAACAAAAGATTTCGTGGCCGTAACATACACCAAAAAATGCTGTGATAAAACTGCTAGCTCTGTCATGAGCTCTGATATGACCACCTCAGGAGGGTTAGCCCTATTGGAGGAATCATCAGGAACACAGAGTTTTATCAGAAAAATATGTCGCCTAGCCGGGATAATTTATGTAAGTACAGAAAAATCATTACTAAATATTATGATTTTACGTACAGCTTGGGATCAAACTTAACGATTCAACACGTTTTCGTCATGCTTATTTTCAGAAAAATTACATAATGTCTTTGAAACACCGCTATGTTGAAAAAACCTTTTAAGCACCCAATTCCATCGAGTAAATTAAATGCATTTAACTTCCAATTAATGCACAGTTTGTGTGGCGCACTTATTTTTTGTCATTATCACAGTCACATTCACCACAAATTTCCCGTGGCATGTCTCCTAACACGTATTAAATAGAAAAACAAATCTGAATTCCAGATCGACATATTTCCAATTGATGGCTGTATAAAAAACACAATCATAATTTATTCTGAAGATCGAACATTAGTGAGAAATAAACAAAACAAATGTTTGACAAGTCAGAAGATGGTTTTATTTAGAAGGTTGTATCGGGGATACGATAAAACGATGATATAATCCGAAATCCTAAGCCGGTTTGCATACGAAAGTCCTGTAGATCGTAATAAGACTGGGCCAACTAGCCAGAACGTGGGCTTATGGAGGCATGATAGAACTCGAGATGACTGTAAAGTCGGCATCAATGGTTTTATGTTTAGGGTTTTTGAATCGCTAAAAAACTTCGATAAAATCAAAATTGTTACTTGAGATTTTTCTAGGATGTTTCCTTTCCATGCGTTTTATTTGACTGGTATAGACTGTTTCAGAAATTATAAATTTGTTTATTAAATAAAATGAACTGTTCTAATGATTTTTACCAACTTATTTCAGAATATAGCATATTGTACTCCATATTTTTGTATTTCCTTTCAATTGTCTTGATATTTTGAAGAACAGTCGAGTTCTCTAACAATTAACATCATTCCCCGAAATTTAATTTGCACAAAGGTGTTTTTTAATGAAATTAACATTATTAATCACTAAATACCAAAAATTATCTAACTTTTAATCACATTCGCTTTCTCAACAAGTTGTCTAACGAATGCCTTGATCAAAATCTGGGTAAAATCGATATAGGCGTTTCCACAACGTTTTTTCTGAGATCGAGTTTCTTATTTTTTAAAGTTTTCAACGGAACATAAGAACTTCCACACATTTTCTTAGCTTTCCTTAACGCATTTAATTTAAACAATTTTTTTTTTTCAGCACATTTGACCCTTCAGATGGCAAAGCGTATCATACCACAAAAACGAATGCAGTTAGCAGTAATAAAGACATTCGTTTGCTCAATGTTTGTTGCTACTGATGTTGTTGAGAAATTTGAAAAACAATTTTTTGCATTGAGAAGGCCCGTAATAATGGTTCTTGATCGAATATTCCAGTGAAAATTACTTATACCAATCGAAAAACATCTTTTCTTATTGATACAGTAATTTTCATATGTTTGGAAATTAAATATTTTATTTGTGAGATTTTTTAATTTTCTATTATGCTATATTTTTTGACCACTTTGTGTAACTTCAAATTTTGATCATCTAGTTTACAGAGCCCTATTTTTTAAGTTGTACAAGAAACATCAACAAAGTTGGTATTATTTTCTTCGTTAGCATGTTTACTATAAGGGCTAGAAGAAACTTTTTAGGATATTGTGCCCAAACTGAAATGGCAGTCAATCGTAAGTGTATTTATAATTTCTGAAACAGTCTATATTTGTTAATTTAATATGGGTAATTCTCGCTGAGACCGGCCCACTATTTACACCTTGTCTTCAAAAATGTTTAAGGTGCCGATTTTCTGAAAGCCCTCGCCTGAAAAGTAAGGAAAATGCATTTGGTTACTCAAATTGATGGACCCCCCGTTAGTTAGAGCCACAACAATTTTTGCAGACCCCTCGATTTTGGTTGAATGGTGGCTCATTTAAACCGTTATAACTCGAAAGTTTCTCCAACAACCACCTCAAAACGAATTGTTGTTGAAAAGAGGAAAGATAGAGCTACTATTTACAATAATAAAAATTGGGTCGGCCATATTGATTTTGGCCGCCATCTTGGATTTTTATACCAAAACATTTTTTTCACCATGAGGGCAACCACCGATTTTCAAAATTTTTACATCAATTGAAAGTTGGGACATTTATACATAACATATCAAAAAATTAGAGATGTCTTTTTCTTCTTTCAAAAGTTATCTACAGTTTTGTAAATTATGCCACGTTTTCTCCATACATTTCCATGCGCACCGGCAAAGACATACAACAGCATCCGAGTTTACGCCTGCATGCATACACAAAGGCGCGTGCCGCAAAATTTGGCCAAATCGGAGGTGCGTTTCCGTTTTCGACTGTTTCTCAATGATGCGGGCATTGTTTTTATTACTTTTTTAGTGTTTTGAAAAGCTTAAACCTTCAACTTTCTATTAGTGGGTTCAGAATTTTAATTCGTGTTCGTAAACACTGCGAAATAACGCTGCATTTATGTAAACGGTCGGCACCGGGCCCAGTGGTATGGTTTACAAAACGGCAGATAACTTTTGAAAGAAGAAAAAGACATCTCTAATTTTTTTATATGTTTTGTATAAATGTCCCAACTTTCAATTGATGTAAAAATTTTGAAAATCGGTGGTTGCCCTCATGGTGAAAAAAATGTTTTGGTATAAAAATCCAAGATGGCGGCCAAAATCAATATGGCCGACCCAACTTTTTATTATTGCAAATAGTAGCTCTATCTTTCCTCGATTCAACAACAATTCGTTTTGAGGTGGTTGTTGGAGAAACTTTCGAGTTATAATGGTTTAAGTGAGTCACCATTTGACCAAAATCGAGGGGTCTGCAAAAATTGTTGTGGCTCTAACTAACGGGGGGTCCATCAATTTGAGTAACCAAATGCATTTTTCTCACTTTTTAGGCGAGGGCTTTCAGAAAATCGGCACCTTAAACATTTTTGAAGACAAGGTGTAAATAGTGGGCCGGTCTCAGCGAGAATTACCCATATCCATGTTTCGAGACTTTCCAAATCAATGTTATTTTCGATCACGTCACTAAAATATGTTTTTGTTATATTCAATAATGTTTCATATCAGTGCATCCAGGAGATTTTATATATCAATATGCAACTGACAATTTAGTTTATAAGAAACAAATATGGTTTTCATTACCAGTGGCACCACGTGTCATCAAGTTTACTCCAAGTCAATCACTGAGTAACCAGCTCTTCAGGAAATTAAATAAAAAATGGTCAAGAATGAGAAGACGCTTCTTGTAAAATGATAACCAATCCTGTTTTCGTCCAAACATAATTTTACTCAAACTTTAAGATTTTTTGTTCTCTTAAAAACATAAAAAGCCTTTATGAAGAAATTTCTCCATTTATCATTATCATTATTATCACTATACCTTTACTTATTTATTGTTGAAAAGTCGCCTATACTTTTTTTTAAAGAATGTTTCTTCCCTTCTTGTTGCTGCAAGAAAATCGCCTATTTGATTTATATTTCTGCGTCCACATGGAAAAATTTCCCTTTTGATATTTTTTTTCGCCCCCTTTGGAGGAAGAAAAAAATCCTTTGTGATTTTGGAAGAGCTGAGGAGCCTCCTGTATGTAAACATGTTCACGTAATTTTCTCGAAATTTTGAGCTTCCTCATAAATTTATTAAAAGTTACCTGTGTCATTTTTCAAAATGTTTTGCTTCCCATATTGTAAGTAAAATCTTTTTTCCAGTATGAAGAAAATTTTATTCCGCCTTCTTCAATTTAATAAAATGATTTTTAGAAATATTCTGCGCCTGTGAATATTACAATGCCTCCATACGTTAAAAAATATCCTCTATGATTTTAGACATTGCTTCTCCTGAATATAAGAAAACCGCCGAATTGATTATTGATTATTTTTGCACACTCATATTTACAAAAAAAACCTCTGTGATATTGGAACCACTCCCTGGGGTTAATTCAAAAATTCTTCCTCCGATGTCTTCAGAAATTCTTCTAGATATTTCTTTGAAAATTCTCTCAGGGATTCCTTCGAAAACGTCTTCAGGAATTCCTCAAGGGATTCCTTTAATAATTATTCCAAGAAATCTATCAAGCAATCATTCGGAAATTTATTCGGAAATTCAATTAGAAACTGCAAAAAAATCTTAACGGTTTGTTTTAGAAAATCTTGCAGGATTGTTTCAAACATTCGTCCATGAACTTCATCAGATTTTTTTCAGAAACTCTTCGAGAACTTTCTCCAGAAATTTCTCAAATAATTCATTCAGAAAACCATTCATGGATTCCTACAAAAATTCCTCTAGTGATTCCTTTATAAAGTTTTCCATGGAATCATTTCTCTGAGAATTTCTTTAAGAATTGTTTCAGGGATTCTTTTAGTAAATCCATAGATTCATTCAGAAATTTCTCTGAAATTCCCTAAAGATTTATCCGGAAATTAAGAACTAAAAAAAGAACTCTTCTATAAAGAATGGCTTCCATTCGAAATCATTCCATGGATTGTTTTAAAAAATCCTCCAATGATTTCGTTCAAAAAATCTTACATAGATTCCTTTATAAAATTCTCCGGGGATTCTTTTAAAAATTCATCCATGAACTTGTACAGAAATTCCTCCAGAGCTCCATAAGCTTTTGAAAGAAATGCTCAATGGATTCTTTCAAAAATCTCTCCTGAGATTCTTTCGGACAATCACCCACGGATTACTTCAAACATATTTCAAGTAATTTCTTTCAGAAATTATAAAGTTCAGAATTCCTCCAGAAAGGAGACTGGGCAAAAATGTATGGAGTCTGGGCCCGGAATGTACACCAATGACCCATAGCTCTTTCGAAAGGTCTAATTGAGACAAGAAAAAGTTGCTATGGGGCCAAAAATATTCATCATGGGAGAAAAAAGTTATTTGACATTGTATGGGATGGATTTTAGTTGATTTTATTGTAATTATTTGCATTATTTTTTACAAGCAACCTATCTCAAATAAACCAAATGTCTCATCTGTCAGTGTTATACACAATAATAAGTCAATCTATTACAAAAAGCAGATACTAAAGATTTCAGGATTACGCCTGTGCATAGAAAAGGTTGGGGTTTCTGCAAGTTTTTTCGGAAAAGTGGAGGGGCACGTAGTGTATTAATCTATGTATTAATATTATTATAGTGGAATGGGTACAACCGAAGGTATTATACCTAAAATCCCTTCTCTTGAGTAAGTGATTGTGAAATGTACAGATTCTAATGCTGAAACACAGTGAAACATGTCGAGTATGCAAAAATCGCTTTGATTAGAGTCAAGCTTTATTCGACCAACCGGGTTGTCGCAAGGGTTGTGAGGCAAGGATGTACTGTCACCGCTACTGTTCCTTATCTTAATCAACGAGATATTTGTGGGGGAATTTGACCGTGCATCGAATTGTAGCAGCCCATTACTATGGATCATCTGAATGACTTCCATTTAACTAATGATGTAGTCCTACTAGACCAATGGTGCTTTATCAAGCAGAGTAAGCTCAATGACCTAGCCGAACGTTTCTTTGCGCAGGCCTAACTATCAATGTCAGCAAGACCAAATCAATATACGTCAACACGGACTACCCATCCAACTTAACAGTAGCTGGAAGAGTAGAAGTGAGGGTCAAAAACTTTTAATATCTTGGATATCTTGGAATTAAGAAATAAATGATTAAAGTGGTGAAGAAGGTGCTCCATTGTTAACGAAGCCTGTGGGGTACCTATGCAATGCACCCGTCACAGTAGCTTGTCCCTCACACGTCAATGCATGGCGTGGTGGACGTTTTTCCACTGTCACTCGTGGGATTGCAAACTGAGAACAACAATAATCAAAAATCAGTTAGTAGCGGTAGTGGCGAGCCCCAGACAACCAGTTGGCATGTATAATGAAGTTTATGACCGTGTTATACGTACTTTTATGCAGTTAAGTTACATCGCATACGATCCAGCAAAAGTGCCTTATGCGTGCAAAAGTGGAGCTAATATACGTGCATTGGTGGGACAACAATGACGCCATAAGACTTGAAGCTACATCTTATGTGAAGTACGGTGTGCCTTATTGCGACGTAACATAACACCTTATGCAACCTTATAATATTAAAAAAAAACAATTATTGTCATCTCAGTGTCAAACTAATGACCTTTGAATTATCGGTCTCCACTTTACGTGCGTGTTCGCCTGACTATCAGGAGATAAAACCGACTAAGCGTGATTTCCCGCACTGTTTCCACTTCCCCTCTCTGGCTAGCGTCATCTATTGTTGATTATCAGAACCACAAAACAAAACTCATGAGTTTATAACCATAACTATGACTATTCACTGTTTTGTAGTTATTTGGCACTGTATCGACAGTCCAACAGCGCCTCTTTCAATATTTCAATGTTTTCACATATAAAATCGCATTATGTCATCGTAAACGTTTCTAGCTTATGCGAGTTGTTATGCACCCTTTAACGAGTTTATTTCTTCATTCATGCGATTTCATCCGTATACCAATGCGAGTTAAACTGGCATAATATGACAAGTACCAAGAGAAATCGTATATGTAATCATCGCAGTAGGCTATTAAGCGAATTTATTTGATACGATTTGAAAAAAAAAATAATAGTTGATTTATATTCTTATGCGACTTTTCCAGATACATCGCAATAAGTACAAAAATAACATCCTATGCGATAAAAATTATGCGATAGATGCTTAAAATAGTATTTTTTTACGGTGTACTGCGTGCATCCTTATGCGACTCCTGATTGCCTGGGGTTTAACCTCTTCGCAAGAACTGGGTAAGCTAGGTAATTCTTTAAGCAATGTTGGGACAGTATGAGGTAGTTGTGTGCGAAGTGCCAGTATAGGGAACCTCATTTTCTTCCTGACTAGCATGGCGGGAGAGGTTATGGATGCATCATGTTTGATGAAGGCCATACAAAATAGGGATGAGTAGAGTGCAGAAAAATGGAGGTGGCTGCGCAGCCGACAGGAGAGGTGCTACCAGGCGGCGTTCGGAAGGCCGGTTTTTACCCGGAGAGTGAAGAGCAGTAATACTTGCAAGCTTGGAAGAGTGGGACTTGATCGGCCGGCTCGTCCCAGATCGAAGGGAGCAGGGGCTTGCGACTATGTGTAGGTCCTCAGCGACCACAGATTAGGGCGGGTAAGGGGGAGAACGCTTTCTGGAGCTTGTGGACAGGTAGAAGAAGAAAAGAAAGATGAATGAGGAACATGAGCTTAGAGTCGCTAAGGCAAGAAGGAAGACACCCTCGTCATCCAGACAAACGAGTCTAAGCACTAAGAGATTTTGAAGGCGATGATGAACAATGCCAAGTTCACTGACTCTGAAGCCGTCGCACTAAAAAAAAAATCCTCGTGTTAAAGCACGACAAAATCTACAAAAGCACGGCCTACAAGTACTCATTGACATGGATGAATATTTATAGTCAATAATCGTCTCCTTTCCGGCTAAGGGCATTTCAGTACCGACATTAGCCAGTGCGAAACCTAGTATGATCAGAGCTTTTAGCAGAGTCTGACCAAGCTGGTTCGTGAAACGGCATCCCTTTTACACGATCCAGGCATTGGCATCACCTGTCACTCGGTCTTTGCCCTATCAGCTCAGCGGTCATACAGTCCAGTATCTGAGTGAACTGTTCCAACACCTACTCCTGGACGGAGTATTCACCCGTTGTTCATATCGCCGATATCGGTGGGTATTCGGTATGGGTGGTCCGTTATGACGGCGATATCTATCTCCCACTCAGCGACTGTCTGAATCAGCAGTTGCTGGTTTGCGTCACAGTAGTTCAGGTTTGTACTGTGACTTATCAACAAAGTTCTTTTGAAGACTAGGACCGCTGTACATGTTGTTCGCGTATTTCCCGCAACAAATCAAGCACTTGGGATGGTTTGACCTACCTTGCGCCTTATGATATTCGTCCCCACATCGCCTACAAAGCTTGCTATTGTGCCTCTCGATATCAGTGATATCATATCACAATTAATCGCCAGTTTATTCAAACACAAACAGCTGTCCCTAAGAAACCCTTGTTCCCTTCAGTCTTATCCAATCCTAGCTAGAATCCAAAGCTTCTATCTTTGAATTCCAATATTTTTTCTAGTTCCCTTGAAATCACCACTTCTTCCTCAGAACCACCAGCATGTTTCTAGAGCCCTCGGATGCTTTCCAGAAAACTCAGTTTTTTAAGTTTCTTAAGGTTTTCCACGACTTCTATAGGATTCATCTGCTTCTTCCCAGAATCTTCAACTTCCTGCTCTAATATGAGCTATTTACTCAAATCGTCAGCCTTTTCCAATAACTCTTTGCTTTTTACTAGCATCTTGCTCCATGAATCCCGTTTTAGTTTTGGAATAGCCCTAGGTATTTCTCTCGGTATCCGAATCTTCTTAGATCCATTATATGTATATTGAATTCACTTACTATTCCCAAGGTTACAATGTTTTTGCTGAGATCAAACATCCCAAGTAACCGAGCTTCTTATTGAAAGCATTGTCGTCTACCTAAAGTCACAGTATTTCTGGTATCCTCACGGTACAGCAATAAATATTATCCATAGAACCTAGTACATAATTAAAACACCTTAATTAAATGCCAAGTTTCACTTGACTCAAAATAGTTATTTTTCATACTCCCCTTATATTTTGACATGTTTCACTGTGTTTCAACATTAGAATCCGTACATTGCACAAGCACTTGTTCAAGGGAAGGGTTTTTAGGTATAATACCTTTGGTTATACCCATTCCACTATAATAATATTATTACATAGATTAATACTATTTGGAATGCGACCAGGGTTTTGTTGAATAGTTCCTCTGTTATTGGCTGTTTCCGGTCAAAATGGATTTTTAGGCGGAATTACTTTAAATCTTCCAACGTTTCGGCCCTTGGTTTGGGCCTATAACCTCCCTGAGGAAGGCCCAAACCAAGGGCCGAAACGTTGGAAGATATAAAGTAATTCTGCCTAAAAATCCATTTTGACCGGAAACAGCCAATAACAGAGGGACTATAGATTAATACACTACGTGCCCCTCCACTTTTCCGAAAAAACTTGCAGAAACCCCAACCTTTTCTATGCACAGGCGTGTTCCTGAAATCTTTAGTATCTGCTTTTTGTAATAGATTGACTTATTATTGTGTATAACACTGACAGATGTGACATTTGGTTTATTTGAGATAGGTTGCTTGTAAAAAATAATGCAAATAATTACAATAAAATCAACTAAAATCCGTCCCATACAATGTCAAATAACTTTTTTCTCCCATGATGAATATTTTTGGCCCCATAGCAACTTTTTCTTGCCTCAATTAGACCTTTCGAAAGAGCTATGGGTCATTGGTGTACATTCCGGGCCCAGATTCGCCCAGTCTCCTTTGCATGCAATACGGCTTCAGGTCCGTGGTTACTTGGGTTCAATATACATTCATTAATAAATACACCAATTTACTTAAAATTCATAAAATAATTTAAATCGCTATAACTTTTTTTTCTACAAACAGTTTTAGGTTAAGTCAAACGTTTTTCAAAGCTCATTAACCCTCGAGCAGTCGCGTCTTTGACTATCTGCAGCGACGTCACGCTCACGCTGTGTACCTCAAGCGTGCATTTTTCATGGTGCGTGTACTCAGTACACGACGCGACCGCTCCCGGGTTAAGTCATTGAAGCTTCATGTAAAATAGCCCGATCTTCCCGCAATTTGAACCACTGATAGACAACTAGATGATCAACATTTTTGTGAATTGGGACAGCAACTCCCATACACCGATAAACGCCTAAAAGTATGCAATGCCCTTGGATTTTAATCTAGTTTAAACCTCCTTTGGCATTAGGGTCATTTTTGACTCAAACCATACATTACATCAGCGAGCTGCTGCCAACGTGATGCAAAAGGAAGGTTAAACTGATATGGTCAAAATTTGTTGCAACAATCCAATCAATTCGAACTTACTATGCGTAGCATGATCAAATGTTTATGAACTGTAAATGTTATATTATTTCTCAGACAATGAATCTTGATAGCTCAGTTCACGGAGTTTCACTCAGTACTCCGCAAACGCACATAAGTACAGTGACCCCACACCGATGAATCACCTTGATTTTGTACACTATTTATGAATTACCACGTTAATCAAATGAGTGATCCATAAACTGTGGTCATTTTTGCCGATTCATAAATTGTGGGGTCACTGTATACAGGGAAAAATGAAATTATCTAGACAGGCAAAATTTTCTCATTTAAAAAACTTTTCGTTAAGTGCATCAATGAATCCCAAATTTGTATTCACATTGATTGGATTGTTGTAACAAATTTTGATCACAACAGTTTAAACTAGATGAAAATCCAAGGGCATTGCATACTTTTGCGCGTTTATCGGCGTATGGGGGTTTCTGTCCCAATTCACAAAATTGCTTCCAATTAATAAAATCACCTGAGATGGCTCTTCATATGTATTATTTTGACCTACGTGTGCCTTTTGCTTAACTGATTGACAGATTCTATGTTATAAAATCCAAAATACAATACATCCCGCACAATCAACGTTACCCGCATTATCAAAAGTACCCTGTTCTACGGTAGCGAAATGTTACATGCAAGTTACATGCTTTCGGGCATCAATTTGTTTTAAATGTTGAATTATCGGCGAAGTACCAATCGAAAGAAGTTTCCTAATTCACAACTGTAATTTTTCTTCTCTTATTATTCAAGAGAAATAGTATAAACTGTGTATTGAATAGAGAAAGAAATGCAGTAGCATGATCGGTTTTATGATTTTAAGCGAAAAATCGTTTTTATTTTTTGCACAATGCTTCTACTAAAATACAGCATGGCCTAGAGTGCAGCAAAAACCTGATCAGAAAACGCCAAATAGTAGGCAAAGTTTCACTTAAAAGAAATTATATTCCAACCTAAAACGTCCGTTATAGTGTTCTCAATCAAATACCAACGCGAAAAACTGAAACTTCTATTACCCTATGCAAAACTACAAATGCGATCATGCTATCGCTAGAGAAACATGCCTTACCAGAGTAAGTGCTAAGAAAGTCAGAGTCCCTATATATAAACATCTTCAGTTCAGTTCAGTGAAGTGAAGTGATTTTTCTGAAACATTTTTTGGCGTATCTAGTGAAATTTGCTAGCACCAAATTAATTCAGTTTATTTTGTTAATTTTTCTGAAACATTTTCTGGCGTATCTAGTGAAATTTGCTGGCGCCAAATTAATTCAATTTATTTTGTTAATTTTTCTGAAACAGTTTTTGGCGTATCTAGTGAAATTTGCTGGCGCCAAATTAATTCAATTTATTTTGTTAATTTTTCTGAAACAGTTTTTGGCGTATCTAGTGAAATTTGCTGGCGCCAAATTAATTCAATTTATTTTGTTAATTTTTCTGAAACATTTTTTGGCGTATTTAAACAGAAATTTATAGTTAGGGGGGGCAAGTGCCCCCTCTTGCCCCCCTTTGTCTCCGCCAATGCAGCCGACTCAAAATCAAATATTTTCTTTAAGTTGAAAAAAACTACTTTGGCAAATCTAGTTCAACTTTCAGATGCCCAAGTGATTCTATCTATTTTATTAATTTTTCTGAAACATTTTTTGGCGTATCTAGTGAAATTTGCTGGCGCCAAATTAATTAAATTTATTTTGTTAATTTTTCTGAAACATTTTCTGGCGTATCTAGTGGAATTTGCTGGCGCCAAATTAATTCAATTTATTTTTTTAATTTTTCTGAAACAGTTTTTGGCGTATCTAGTGAAATTTGCTGGCACCAAATTAATTCAATTTATTTTGTTAATTTTTCTGAAACATTTTCTGGTGTATCTAGTGAAATTTGCTGGCGCCAAATTAATTCAATTTATTTTGTTAACTTTTCTGAAACATTTTTTGGCGTATCTAGTGAAATTTGCTAGCACCAAATTAATTCAGTTTATTTTGTTAATTTTTCTGAAACATTTTCTGGCGTATCTAGTGAAATTTGCTGGCGCCAAATTAATTCAATTTATTTTGTTAATTTTTCTGAAACATTTTTTGGCGTATCTAGTGAAATTTGCTGGCGCCAAATTAATTCAATTTATTTTGTTAATTTTTCTGAAACATTTTTTGGCGTATCTAGTGAAATTTGCTGGCGCCAAATTAATTCAATTTATTTTGTTAATTTTTCTGAAACAGTTTTTGGCGTATCTAGTGAAATTTGCTGGCGCCAAATTAATTCAATTTATTTTGTTAATTTTTCTAAAACATTTTTTGGCGTATTTAAACAGAAATTTATAGTTAGGGGGGGCAAGTGCCCCCTCTTGCCCCCCTTTGTCTCCGCCAATGCATATTACTACAACAAAATGAACTAAATACGCGCCAGCTTCGAAGATTATCTTTGAAGCAGGAAGTGTGTTTGCAATATCATTATCCATTTGATAACGATAATGTACACATGCGGGGCTTGTTGTAAGTGAAAGTGACCTCGGAATGGACGTGAGTAACCAGGCATTCTGAAACGGGTCACTGGATCCCAACAGAGCTATCACCTTTCAACTCCCGGGCTAAAGATGATTTCAGTTTTTAATGTGACATTCAGTTGAAATCGTACAGACAACTGCAGACATCTTTCTTCTATAATACCACTGCCGGACAGTGGGGGTTGAATTGTATATACAAACACACACACACACACACACACACACACACACACACACACACACACACACACACACACACACACACACACACAATCACAAGAACATGAGAACAACACTCATAAAAAACAATTGAAAGAATTTTGATTCCTATAAACCACAAAACTTTCACAAAGTTGCGAATAATACAAGGAATTTTTTTTTTCAGTTTGAACTTCACATTCATCGTAACAACCCCTGGAGTTTATTGCATTTGCACCTTAAGCAAATGTGTACCTACTAGCAAATAAACGCAACGCGATGAAAATGAAAATAATAGGGGGATTCACTAAACAGCGTAAACTGATTAATCTGATTAAACGTCGCGATCACCAAGGCAATCTTTGATTATTTCATTCGAAAAATCATGAAACATTTCAAATAAGCAGAAAATCATGGCTTACGCAGCAATTTAATCTGTTTAGTGAGTACCCCTAATAACATTATATTCAAAAGCGTTTTTAACCCTTTAGCAGTCACACTGTTGTATTTTGTACAATACGATAAGAATACGAAAAGATCGCCTGTTCTACACAAATCGAGGTAGTGCTGGTAGCGGTGGCCAATTTCTAAAAGATTCAGGATTTTTATTTACTCGTGCGTTATTTCTTCTGAAGCTCAGAATTTTTGTGCATCAAGAAAGCATTCATAAGTAATTATAAGTAAACTTTTTTGGAAATATCGAACTCTTTTGAGGACTAACCCAGACTTTTCTTCATGATTTCCTTCAACATATTTTTTCCAGTACAACATAGTGAAAACCCGTCCAAATGCTTATTGGCAATCTTGGAATGTCCTGGACCTCTATTCCTCGGAAAATAAACCTTCTGTTGAATTGTTCCGAGTACATCCTTGCTGGAATCTTTCTAAAGGAGGTATTATACACCCATATGCACTCATGTCAGAGCATAATCCTACAGAAATGTCAATTAACGTATTTCCAGAAGGATCCTTAGAAGAATTGAAAAAAATCCTAGAGTTTATTCAAAAAGAAATGTTTGGAAGAATTTGAGATGAATTTCCTGGAGGAATTTTTGGTGCAATTTTTAGAGCAATTTCGGGATGAATTTATGGGAGAATTCTGAAAGAGTCTTCCCTGGGTGATTTCCTGAAGGATTCCCTGGAGAAATTTATGAAAGCACTTTTAGCATGTAAGTAAATAGATGTTTAAAATAAGTCACTGTGCATAATCCAAAACCTGCCCTGCCATGACTCTTTTGTGGCATGTGTGTTGCTTGGAAGATTCCATGGAGGACTAATAGTCTCGCTTATTGAAAGAATTACTAATGGAATCCCTGAGTAAACTTCTGAAGAAACTGCTGGAGGGATTACTGAAAGAATCCTCGGATAATTTCCTGGTTCTTGTATGCATCTTTATTAAATTATCTTCCACTACTTTTCGCTGGATAAATTCCTCCAGAAATTGTTGAAATAATAAAAAAAACTATCAGGTAATCCTAGAGAAATTCTAGGGTACATCCCTGGAAAAGATGACTGAAGGATTTCTGAAATTTCTTAAGGAACTTCAAAATACATTTAGAAAAGAACCTGAGAGGAATTTGTGAAGATATCACTTGTAGAATTCCTGGAGCAATCCCTGGAAGAATTCCAGGAAAAATCGCGTAAGAATTTCCGAAGTAATCCCTGGAGTATCATTGAAAAGTATACCAAGAGGAATTATTGGATAAAGTCTGGGAGGAGTCCCTCGAGAAATTTGTGAAGAAATCTCTTGAAAAAAACCTGGAGGAATTTTGGGAGGGATCCCTTGAAAAGTTTTTGAAGAAATCTCTTGAGGAATTCCTAGACAAAGTCTTGGAGAAATTACTGAAGGAACCTCAGACGAAATTCTTGGAGTAGTCCGTGAAGGAACTGGAGAAATCCCTGAAGCAATTCCTGAATATCTCTAGAGAGAATCCTGAAGGAATGCCTGGGGCAACTTTTAAATGAATTCCTGGAGGAATTCTTGATCAGACCCAGCAGCAATTCCTGGATAAACCTGGTGGAACTCTTGGAGCAACTCCTGGTGAAATCTCCAGAGGAATTCTGGAAGGAATTTCTGGAGGAATTTCAAGAAAAATCTCTTGAGGAATTCCAGAAGGATTTCCTGGAAGAATTCTTGGAGGAATTTCTGAAGGATTTCCTGGATGAATCTTAGAATCCCTGCAGAAATTCGTGGAGAAATCTGAAGGATGTCCAGGAGCATTTCCTGGAAGAATTCCTGAAGAAATTCCTGGAGAAATTCCTTGATAAAATCCTGAAGGAATGCTTGGAGGAATTCCTAGAAGTATTCCTTTGAGAAGTGCTGGAGGAATCCCTGAAGGAATTCCTGAATGAATCTCTAGAGGAATTCTTGAAAAATTTACTGGATTCATTTTTGGAGATATCCCTAAAGGAATTCTGTGAAATTTCTTTTTCTAAAAAAAACCCTTGAGAAATTCCTGGAGGATTTTCTAGAGGAATTTCTGAAGGGATTCCTGGAGAAATTTTCGAAGGAATTACTGAACTAATGCCTAGGGGAATCCTAAGAGAAATTTGTGAGAAATCCCAGGAGGAATTCCTGAAGCAACTCCTAGAGGAATCTCTTGAGGAATTCCTGAAAGTACCCCTGGAAAAATCTTGGAAGGATTTCTGAAGAAATCTCTAGAAGATTCTTAGAGGAATTTCTGGAGGATTTCCAGGATGAATCTTTGAAGTATTTCCTGGAGGAATCTTTAAAGGATTTCTTCAGAAACGCCCTGGAGAAATTCATGGAGAAATCCCAGGAGGGATCATTGAAACAATCTGCAGAGTTATTCCTGGAAAAATGCCTGAAGGAATTCCTAAAAAAATCCTGAAGGTATTCCTGGAGAATTTTCTGGAGAAATTGCTGACTTAATTTCTGAAGAATGTCCAGGAGCAATTTTTGTATCAACTCCTGGAGAAATTCCTGGAGATTTTCCTGGATTAAATCCTAGAGGAATTCCTGGAGATATTTCTGTGAGAATTTCTGGAGGACTTCTCGTGCGGTTCCTTTGAAAATTTAAGTATCTACGAATTTCCTCAAAAGTTCCCCTAGGAATTTGTTCACGGATTGATTCAAAAAATTCTCAATTGATTCATTTGAAAATTTCTTCAAGGTTTTTTTGAAAATTTCTCATGAGATCTCCAGAAATTTCTTAAAGAATTCTTTTAGGAATCCTTGCATGGATTCCATGTATTTCTTCAGAAGTGCCTCGCAAATTTCTCGACGGATTCCTTTCGAAAATCTTCCATATTTTATTTTTAATTCCTTTTTTAATAGAAAGGCTTTAAGAAGTTTTCCAAGGATTTCTTAAGAAATTAGTCTAGAGATTCCTCCAAAAATTTCCCAAAGCATCCAATGAGAAAAACTTCATGGATTCTGGTAGATTCTGCACCAAGTTTTCTTTTATGAAAAAATTCCAGCGATTCTGTTTAGAATTTCTTTCAGAGATTCATTCAGAACTTTCCGCAGTATTTTTTAAGTATCCCCTGGATTCCTTTAGCAGTTTCTTCTTATATTTTTCGAGGATTATTCAAGAAATCTTCCATAGGATGCATAACAAATTACTCTAAGAATTTATGCAGCAATAACCTCCAAAAATAACCCTATATCTTCATTCAAAACTTTTTTCAACTATTCCCTTAGACATCCTGGAAGATTACCTGGAGGAATCTCTAGAGGAATTCTTGAAACAATTATTAGATGAATTTTTTAGGAATCTTTAGAGGAACTCTGGGAGATGTTTTTGTAAAAATTTGTAAAAATTTTGAAAAGTTCTTGGAGGAATTTCTAGCGGAATTCCTGGAGGAATTGATGAAGAAATCCTCAAGGGAATTTTTGAAAAATCCCTGGGGGAATCCTTGGAGAAATTCGTGCAGAAATCCCCGTAGAATTTCCTGGATAAATTCTTATTGCAGAATTCCTGAGGGAATCGCTGCAGCAATTGCTGGAGGAAAAATTGGAAGAATTCCTTAAGGAATCCCTGGAAAAAATCCAAAGGGTATTCCTAGAGATAATCTTGGAAGAATTTTTGAAGGAATCCCTGAAGGATTTCCTGGAGAAATTCTTAGATGACAGAATTTATGGAGGAATTTCTAGATCGATTCCTGGTTAATTTTCTGGAGGAATCAATGAAGAAATTTCTTATGTAATTTCTAGGAGACCCTACAGAAATTCCTGGATGAAATCATATCCTTGAGGAATGCCTGCATGAATTCCTGGAGGAATATCTGGAGGAATACCTGAAGGAATATCTGGAGGAATACCTGAAGAAACCTGAATACCTGAAGGAATCGCTGAAAAGAATCCTGGAAAACTTTCTTCATGAATCCAAGTTGGAATCCCTGGAAAATCCCTGAAAAAATTCCTGGAAGAATGCCGAGGAGAATTCGTAGTGGAATTCTTGGAGGAACCCTTGAATAAATTCCTGGAGAAATCTTTGGAGGAATTCCTGTAGGAGTATCTGGAAAAAACCCTTGGAGGAATCCCTGGAATTCCTGGAAAAAATCCTATAGGAATTCCTAGGGAAATTCCTGGTGGAATTCTATAGCAGTTCCTGAAGAAACCCCTAGAGGAATTCCTGAAGAATCCCAAGGAATTCCCAAGGGAATCCCTAAACAGTTCCATCACACCAGGTCCGAAGAATAAGTAAGGAAATCTCAGGAAAGTTTTCTCAACAATTCATGAAACAATTTCTGTAGGAATGTCTAGAAAATAAATATGAAGGAATCCTTGTTCCCAGTGCTCTGTAAATTTATTCCTATGTACACGTGATTGCTTTGAAACAATATAACACAAGGATTGTCACGATGAATGTAAAGTTCGAACCGAATATACAACATTAATTCTGTATTAAACCTAATTTTGTGAAGATTTTGTAGTTATGATGGTTCACACTTGTCACAAATGCTTTGAAAAAGTTTTCCTATGTGCACGTGATTGTTTTTTAGCATTAAACACAAGGGTTGTCGCGATGGACGTGAAGTTCAAACTGAAAATACAAATTTTCTGTATTATACGTGATTTTGTGAAAATGTTGTAGTTCCTGAGATACACACTTTTCACAATCGTTAGGAGAAAGTTTTTTCATGTACACATGATTGTTTTCAAGCAATAAAACACAGGTGTTGTCGCGATGAATGTAAAGTTCAAACCGAATTTACATTTTTTTGTATTATACGTAGTTTTGTGAAGATTTTGTAGTTTTTATGATTCACACTTGTCCCCATTTATCTGTAAATGTATTCTTATGTACACGTGATTGTTTTCAAGCAATATAACATGGGATTGTCGCTATGAACGTAAAGTTCAAACTGAAAATACTAATTTCCTGTATTATACGTCATTTTATGAAAATTTTGTAGTTTCTAAGATTCACACTTTTCACAATCGTTTAGAAAAAGCTTTCTCATGTGCACGTGATTGTTTTCAAGCAATAAACACAAGGGTTGTCGTGATGGACGTGAAGTTCAAACTGAAAATACAAATTTCCTGTATTATACGTGATTTTGTGAAAATGTTGTAGTTCCTAAGATACACACTTTTCACAATCGTTCGGAAAAAGTTTTCTCATGTACACGTGATTGTTTTCAAGCAATTAAACACAGGGGTTGTCGCGATGAATACAAAGTTCAAACCGAATATACAAATTTTCTGTATTATACGTAAATTTGTGAAGATTTTGTAGTTTTTATGCTTCGCACTTGTCCCCATTTATCTGTAAATGTATTTTTATGTACACGTGGTTGTTTTCAAGCAATATAACATGGAGATTGTCGCGATGAACGTAAATTTCAAACTGAAAATACTCATTTTCTGTATTATACGTGATTTTATGAAAATTTTGTAGTTTCTAAGATTCACACTTTTCACAATCGTTTGGAAAAACTTTCTTATGTGCACGTGATTGTTTTCAAGCAATAAAACACAGGGGTTGTCGCGATGAATACAAAGTTCAAACCGAATATACAAATTTTCTGTATTATACGTAATTTTGTGAAGATTTTATAGTCTTAAATATTGAGTATCTCCATATATTTCTTTGCAATAATTTTGCTTTATTAATATGGGCAAATCAACATTAAAATATGCATTGAAACTACTTTACATTCGGAATGGCTCCAGAAAAACAGCATTTTTTAAGGTACTTGCTCCGAGTTTTTGAGTACTCAAAAATAGAACTTTGGTCAAATCCATAGTTTGAAAATTTTATATTCATCTAGAAGGCTGGGAAAATTCATAGCTTTAAAAATTTTTCAAATCGGATGAAAAACGGCTGAGATATTAGCAGTTGAAAAATACCGTTCCCACTGTTTTGAGGCATGGCAGTTGGTGTAAGTGATTTATAGCATGGCAGTGGGAGTGTTAATTAACTGGTTTTAATCACAAAGTCTAAAGTGTCGTAGTTTGCTGTAGTTCCATCCGTTGGCTGTTTAAAGTAAAGTGAATTATTGGTTCCGGATCTTCGGATTCAAAACATACGAAGAAGTTATATCCACACATCAGCAGAAGTGAGCATCGTATAAGCATTTCAGGAAATAATCATCAGAGGAAGTTAATTATCACTCGAGGCATGACACGCGAGATTGCCATTTCATTTTAACTGAAAGTAGCAAACATCGGGTAAAACGCATAATTCGAAGCCATATAGGTGTTAATTAATGCCAAGACACCTAGATAGAAATCTCCCCTACGAAAGTAAGGTTCTTGGACTAAAGCTGTTCTTTTATGCTGAAGATTGATCTGAGCTGTCATAACCATAGCCACTACCCAAATTAGGCATGATCATACTCTTACAATCACAACACCAGAAAATAACGGCAGCGATAATCGCGGTATCGATTGAAGAGCGCCAAAGTTGAAGGTACACAGAGGACACTGTGTAAAACGCATAATGCGAAGAGCCATATAAGTGGTGATTAAAGCTTATAAACAACATACTAATAATCCTACCTTTATTAAGCCTCGCAGTTGAATGATAGCAGATTATCTCGGAGCACTATTGCTCCGGTTAGCGCAGTAAGGGCAGAATACTTTGGAGGGCGCCCCAGTACTCTACAGGCTCCGTTAAGCGACTAGAATTTTATTAGACCCCCCTAACCACTCATTCCTAGGCACGGTAAGCATATAGCCGCATCACACCATGAATTAGGGGTCACCTGTTTAATGGACTCTTACCACCGGAACAGACAGGCCGTAATGTTATTCTTATCCAATTGTGACAACCGCTACCGACACTACACAGCTATCTGGGCTGATCGAGAAAACAAGTTAATATTGATGATCAACTTCATACGGACACGAACAGCCAGCAAACTTCTGGAAGAACTCTAGGTGGAACTCCTCTAGGAACTCCAGCTGGAACTCCTGGAGGAATTCCAGTTGGAACTCCAGGTGGAACTCCAGGTGGAAGTCCAGCTGGATAACCTGGTGGAACTCTAGGTGAAAATCTTGTAGAAACTCCGGGTAGAACTTCAGGTGGAGCTCCAGGAGGAACTCTAAACGGAAATCCTGGAGGAACTCCAGGTGGAACTGCTAGAGGAACTCCAGCTGGAACTCCTAGTGGAGCTCCAGCTGAAAATCCAGGTGGAACTCCAGGATATCCTGAAGAAACTCGAAGTAAAACTCCAAGAAGAGCTCCAGCCGAGGAGTTCCAGCTGGAATTCAAGGAACAACTCCAAGCAAAACTCCTGGAGGAAATTCAAGTGGAACTACTAGGCTAATTCCATTTGAAATTTTTGGAATAACCCGAGATAAAAATTCTAGGAAAATCACAAACGGAACTGAAACAAAAAAATTATTGGGAACATGGTGCCTTGGTAAAACCACTGAAAACAAAATTCATGTTATCATGAGAGATAACTACCTATTTCTACCTTCAAAACTGAGACGCGTTGTCGTATCATGCGGGATTTGGAATTTGAAACAAATATTGTTCGTGCAGTTGAAAATCGGAATTTTTGACACGCGATAATCGATTTTTCTCCTAAACCGTGTGTCGGACGTACGTCGGGCACAGTGCACTGGATAGAAAACCAGGTCCGCTGACCAGCGCACTACGTCCGACGTTAGGTTTCACGTATGGATTTTGAGAAAATTCGATTGTCGGGTGTGGGGAATCTTCGGGTTTCAACCGCGACGACAATACCGCTGAAGGCGAGCGGAATATGACGATCCAAATTTTTAAAACTGTTATAAA
The DNA here is from genome assembly GCF_035046485.1 of Aedes albopictus. Lineage (NCBI taxonomy): Eukaryota > Metazoa > Arthropoda > Insecta > Diptera > Culicidae > Aedes > Aedes albopictus. Next base: position 250,852,249 of record NC_085137.1, on the reverse strand, counting down.
TATGGAACAAAAAATGGACCACCGCTGAAAATGACCTTAAATCTGCCTGATCGACTCTCTCTCTCTCTTCTTGGCGTAACGTCCTCACTGGGACAAAGCGTGCTTCTCAGCTTAGTGTTCTATGAGCACTTCCACAGTTATTAACTGAGAGCTTCCTCTGCCAATGACCATTTTGCATGTGTATATCGTGTGGCAGGCACGAAGATACTCTATGCCCAAGGAAGTCAAGGAAATTTCCTTTACGAAAAGATCCTGGACCGACCGGGAATCGAACCCTCAGCATGGTCATGCTGAATACCCGTGCGTTTACCGCCTCGGCTATATGGGCCCTTGCCTGATCGACTATGATCTTCGATTTGTGGCCGTGTGGTTTTGTGGCCATATACTTTAAGAAACATCTTGAAACATAATAAAACCTCTTTAAAAATCCCCCTGAACCTCTGGTAGAATTTCTTTAAATTCTAGGTCACTGAAACCCCCTGAAATCCTTTGAAACATCTTAAAACGCTTTGAAACTCTTCAGAAAACCTCCAGAGACCCCCGTAGGCTTCCCTCAAATTTTACTGACGTGCGTCCGTGAAACTTTCTCAAATTTCTTGAAACGCCTTGACACCCACCAGAAAACTCCATTAAACCCTCGGTATCACTCCTGAAACTTTGTTGCAGCTCCTTGAAACTGTCAGAAACCCAATGAAACTTTCCGACACCTTCTTAATTTCACTAAAACAACTTGAAATTCATCAGCAACCCCTTTTGAGGTCCCTGTAGTCTTCTTTCAAACTCTGAAGCTCGCTGAGATCTAAGGGCTTCCACTTCTGAAACCCCTTTGAAGCTCTCATGGATGTCCGTGAATGCCCCTGAAATCTCCTGAAAGTCTTTGAAATTCCCCGAAACCCTTAATTGCCAATATCGTTGACGTTGTTAAAACTGCAGAATTTATTACGGGATCGGCATTTAAAGCAGCACATACCGTAGACTTACGTTGGGCCCAACTTTAAAATTTTAAATTTTTACCATACGTTTTTAAGTATTGCCCAATAGCTTATTTTGAGCGTGCCTGGGTCGGCAAAGGGGGTGAAACATTGAGTCATCCCGTCCCGTCGTCGTCGTCGTCTTTGTCGTCGCATCAACCGACCGACCATCAATGAACAGCGCGCAGAGTGCCATAGTAAATTATTAATGTTTTCCTTTACTCTTTACATCAACTTTGTTGCGAAACCGGAGAGGAGAGGGCCCTGGTCTCTCTCGCGAGAACAACGGATTTTGTATTATCAATGTCAAATGCAGGCAACATAGTTGCATCAGCAGCATAATCTCCCGCACCCGTTGCGTTGTTGTAACATATATGTTGGGCGGCGAGAGCGTTCGATGCTGCGCGAGAGCGCGAGAAAGTGTGCATTTCACGCGCGTGCTCTGTTTATGCTTTGGGGATATGCGATACCCTTCGTGTCGGTCGGTCGGGTTTGCTGCGAGGAGATCGTGTGAAGCGTGCCCGAGGCCGGTCGTTCCGCGTTCCAGCCGGACCGGAGTCCCTTCAGTCATTCTTCGACGTTCGGTTCGTGAGGTTCAGAACTGCTGGAAAGCAAGCTCGAGTCACGGAGTCACGGTGGACATTTCGCGCGCGGTGGTCCTTCGCGGTTATACCTGTGAACAAAATTGGGAGAAAGATACACATATGTATACGTTGTGCACGGAGGGTTTTTAGTAATTTATTGCAAATTCGGTGTCCTGCCACGGCGACAACGGGGTGTGTGTTTGGAACCTGTACAAAGGATTGTCCGTGTTCGTAAATCACATTGCGCTGGCAGCCGAGCCAAGGAAGACAAGGAAGCACAGCAACAGGAGCTATCGTGAGCCTTTGGGGGGTTCCGTAGTCTACATGCAGGGGCCGGCCGTCGAAGAGGGTGCTGTGGAAGAATACTAGCAGGCGCGGTCGATACGGCAGTGTCGTGTGCTTCCCCTCCCCATTTTGCTCAGCTAGGGAGGGCGGTTTACTTTTTGTCGGGTGTATCGTTGTTATTATTTTTTAATTTGCATAAATTAAAGAACCGAGAAAATGATAAAAGTGTAACGGTTTATGGGCGCTGCTCACGACAGGACAACGCAAGGAGGAAAATATTTGTGCTCCACGGTCCTCCCAGTCCCGTTTGCAGTCCAGGGATCCAGGGGGTTGCTTTAATCGATATCGTGCTCGGAAGTGTTCTGTGGACGACTTTACGCGAGAAATTGCTCAAACATCTGGCGGTGAAGTTTATGGGAAATTGCGTGAGTTAATTTATCGCCCTGGAAGGAGTGTATAGTTTTGAGTGACACGTCCATCGGATTCAATTAGATGCGAAAGCCATCAACGGGGTCGTGAAATCTGATAGTTGTTGGGTTGACCGGGACTGACTGACTGGCTGGCCGGAAGGTGTGCGACAGGAAGAGGTCAGTGCAGCCATCACCTCCAGACAACGAGGCTCGAGTCTAATTTATGTCAATATACATTACACACCCATATAGTTGAAATTCCCTATGAGAGCCACTTTGGCCGTGGACGACCTCAAGTGTGTTAATGTGCTTGAAAATTGTTGTTGATGCTCCCGGTCAGGACGAGTGGCCTCGTGTAATATCAATTATAGTGCCATCGTATTAATTATATCTGCGTTGACCGCAAAGTGCAACCCGAGTCATAGCCTAGTGAGCGAAGAGCGTAGTGCGCGCCGTTCTATGTGACCAGAAGTTACGCACATGAATAAATCATTCGACGCTAGTGCACACAAGAAATATTTTGCCCTTTCGGAACCTCCCAGAGCGTGTGTGCGTTCGAGCGTGCTGCTGTGGTGACCCTGCTGTGCTAGTTGGTGCTATAAATTGATTCCAAGTGCAAAGCTTCCGTTTTGGCATAATCAGCAGTCCCAAGTGTGCATGCGGTGGCGAGTGCTTAATCATTATTAGATTACGAGAAGCTGCGGTTGACCACAGAATCAGTGACCACACGAAACGCGATTACGAGACCCGGGCCAAAAGCGGCCGTCACTCGCTCGGAACGGAATCTTGAGGTTTAGCCGGTTCAGTGATAACTATTGAAGCTTACGGGGATTACTCAAGTGTCCTATCCCTCGGTGGGCGCTCAAATCAATCAAGCTGACCACGACAAAGTGGAAAAAAAGAAAATTGCTCGATGAGCTGTGAAGGAATGTTTCAGTGATAAGATTATCTACTTCTGGAAATTGGAGAAGAGCGCTGCTACCGAATTGCCGTTGTGCTCCGTGTGTATTCTTGTGCTCCATTGTGAAGTGATTGAGTGCTACGTGAAGATTTCTGATACCGATAGGCCGTGGGTTTCGTCGTGATTGCGTGATAAGAGGCCGCTCGATGAGTTATTGATTGATTTTCGGGCACCACCCTGCAGGCGAAGAAGAAGAAGAATCGAAACCGAAACCGAAACCTGGAACAAATCACACTTCACACCGTAAGGCAAGGTGAGTCTCGAGAGTCTGGATTTTGGATGTAATTCCCTCTAGTGATTGTTTACCCAAACATGGACGATGGCCCCGAGCTGCGTGTGTCCGCTTGCTTCCCATGACGACGACGGCGACCCGACGAGGTCTGACCCGAGAGACATTAGGAAGCAAACGATATCGGCAAATATTTACCGACGATATTGCCGCTTGAAGAAATATGTCGGTGCTGCTGCTGGAGATCAAGATGTTACTCGGTGGTCGCGCCTATTTGCAATCGATTTCATTCATGGTGATCGGCGGTGCGCGCTGCGATGATGGTTTTTGAAGATTATCGCGTGCTGAGATTATTTGGGTTTTGGGCCTGGCTACGACGACGACGGGGAGTGACTTAATTAGGGTTGAGTAATGATTGAGAGGTGCGTCCGGTCGTGGTTTGTTGGTGACTTCATGATTGTTGTTTGCTTTGGGCCAAGTGGACCTGATTGTTAATTGCCAAGTGTTTACACAGCAGTTAGTGTGCACATAATGGCGGAGATTTCATTGATTAAAAAGTAGTGCCGATTTGATGTCGGGACTGGAGTGTCTCATTATGTGGGATGATTTATCTTTACACATTCTGGTCTCGACATATGATAAATTCCTTGGAACATTCACTTCAATGATACTTGACCACATCAAGCATTCGTTACACGATATAGTAGATTTTCATCATCCCACAACATTTCTGTTGACACGGTGATTGGCGTTTGGTTACGCTGCAGCATACATTACTGTAGACGTAATGTTCTATGTTTTAGCGTCTATTTACTAAAACTTTAAGTTATTTCTTGTATCCGTAGCTTGTATATTTACCATTTCGAATAATATATAAGATTCGCCAATTATGTTCTATTCGCATACACTTGGAAGTCATATACGTATCTTTCGAGAAAATCACTTTGAGTTATAAATTCCATACGTATTTTTTGGCATGCAATACAACATTCTTTTATAATTATGTTTGAAAATATTCCAATTGCACCAGCTCATTACACCGGATTCTACTTTTGCGCGGGTCTGGTTGTTGCTATAACTCTGTCAATTTTGAACCGATTCTCATGAAATTTTGTACACATGTAGGCACGGTTAGTTTTTTTTTACTAGTTTTGTCGGCTGTTAGAGCTCGTATGAAGTTGATCATCAATACTAACTTCTTTTCTCGATCAGCCTAGATAGCTGTGTAGTAGCGGTTGTCTCAATCGGATAAGAATAACACTACGGACCGCCTGTTCCGGTGGTAAGAGCTAACCAACAGGTGACCCCTAATTCATGGTGTGATACGGCTATATGCTTACCGTGCCTAGGAATGAATTGTTAGGGGGGTTTCATAAAAACCTAATCAATAACGGAGCCTGTGCAGTACCAGGGCGACCTCCACAGTATTTTGTCCTTACTGCGTCAATCGGAACAATAGCGCAGTGGACCTTGTGTTTCTCCAAGACAATCGGCTGCCCTTCTTAATTTCAAACTTGAGGCTAAATAAGGGTGGGCATATGAAGATGGTTTTAATTAGTTAACATTTTCACCTGTACGGTTTCGTACTATGCGATTTACACAGTGTATTCTGTGTATCCTCGCCTTTGGCGTTTTCCAATCGATACCGATCTGGTTTTATTGCTGCTGTTCTTTGTTGTGCTGTGACTGTTTAGAGTTAATCTTGCCTAGTTTGGGTAATGGCTACGGTTAGGATAGCTCACATCAATCTTCAGCATAAAAGAACAGAAACGATGAATCTTTGTAGACTTATGCAAAATGGTACAGCCCAAGTGGCCTTAGTCCAAGAACCTTACTCTTGTAAGGGGAATTTATATCCAGGAAACCCTGTGAACCCAGAGTTTGCTACTTTCAGTAAAAAGGAAATGGCAAACTCGCAAGACACGCGCCTGTGTGCTTGTCAACAATCGTTGCAACACTCGTCTCTGAATTAAACACCAGAGAAGTATGTTTTGTCACAATTGATGTATCCGTTGAAAACCTCAATAGGGAATACATCTATTGTTCGGTTTATGTACCGCATGATGAACCATCTCCTACGGATGCTTCAAACAAGTAGGGAATCGCGCTACTTGGGCGGTGGCTTCTATATTCGTCTGTTTTCCACTATAACTCAGTCAATCTTGAACCAATTGACACAATTCTTGGAATGCGGTGAGATAGGTATAGTATCTACCCGTGTACAAAATTTCAAGTCAATCGGTTCAAAATTGACCGAGTTACAGTGGAAAACAGACGAAAATAACAGACGAAGAAAACCACCGCCCAAGTAGCGCGATACCCTAATCGCATACTGTATTTCAAAAGGCCTTCCGTTGATTGTTGGCAGTGATGCAGTGATGCTAATGCTCACCATATCACCTGGGGCAGCTAAGACATTAACTTGAGAGGCTCTAGTTTGATGGAGTACTTAAGTAGTACAGATCTTGTATTACTTAACATAGGCAACCGCCCAACCTTCATGGTATCTGCTAGAGAGGAAGTGTTAGACATATCGCTTTGCTTTAGTAGAATTAGTCACGATCTGACCAATTGGCATGTTTCAGATGAAGAATCTTTATTTGACCATCGCTACATCTATTGTGAACAAGTGAATGTTACTTCGCAAACTTTGCGTTTCAGGAATCCCCGGTCAACAAACTGGGATCTCTTTACCGATTTGGTTGCAGCCAAATTCCATGGATACTCACCATCTATTGACACTCACAAGTGATCTATATCACTTGATACTACAACGACCTTCATCATGGATGCTTTTGAAGATGCATGTTCTATACGATCTGCGAAGATCACAGGAGGAACCCTTGGTGGAACTCTCATCTGGCAAAACTCAGGAAACAATGTATTTTGATTGATTTGTCTTTATTTAAGAGACTTTCAGCCCTTGGCTGGTTCGTCTCTGGAAACAATGTAGAAAGAGTTGGAACAGACGACGCTCGGCTGGTTTGGAGGCTTTCAGGTCGGCTTGTAAGGCCCACAGGAAAGCTCTCCGGTCTGCTGAACGGGCTGGAAAAAACTTTGTACAAATGATTCCAGCTTGAGTGAAGTCAGTCGGTTAAACAAAATCCTTGCGAAATCTAAGGATTTCCGGGTGAACGAACTTCGTTTGCCAAATCGCGATCTGACTTCCTCTGATGAGGAAGTTCTGGAATGCTTATTCAGCACACACTTCCCTGGATATGTGGATATTACATCTTCGGATGAACCTGATGTCTTTCCTTGTAGTTATGATTCTTTAGCTTTGGCTCGGAGCATTGTAACTATAGAATCGATTTAATGGGCTCTTAATAGCTTTGTTCCTTTCAAATCTCCTGGGGCAGATGGGATTTATCCTATTTTGCTTCAGAAAGGATCTGATTATTTCAAACATGTTTTGAAAAAACTACTTGTTTGCAGTTTTGCTACAGGGTATATTCCCAAATCCTGGCAGGATATTACTGTAAAGTGTATTCCAAAAGTCGGTCGTGCGTCGTATGAAGTAGCAAAGAGTTTCAGACCAATCAGTTTGACCTCTTTACTTCTGAAATGCTTAGAACGCGTTGTGGATCATCACATCCGTGATGTTCATCTGGCCAACGTGCCTCTTCATGTAAACCAACATGCCTACCAATCTGGTAAGTCCACTGTGACTCTTTTACACAAGGTTGTTTACGATATTGAGAAGGCATTCGCTTAAAAGCAGTTTTGTCTGGGTGTTTTCTTAGATATCGAGGGTGCCTTTGACAACGAGCCTTTCGATGCCATATTGGAAGCCGCACGGAGTCATGGCATATCTCCAATGATTTCCAATTGGATTCACCAAATGCTTAAAAACCGATATCTCTTCTCGACATTGCGTCTAGCAGGGATTAGGAAATTGAGTGTTTGTGGATGCCCCCAAGGGGGAGTCTTATCACCGCTTTTGTGGAATCTCGTAGCAGATACGCTATTGAGGCAACTAAATAATAGCGGTTTTCCTACTTATGGTTTTGCCGACGACTACCTAACATTGTTAGTTGGTATGTGCATCAACACCCTTTTCGACCTGATGCAAAACGCTCTTCAGGTAGTTGAGGGTTGGTTGTCGCCAATAGGCCTTTTGGTTAATCCGAGTAAAACATCCATTGTTCTTTTTACGGAAAGGCGAAACCGTAATGTCGTTCAACCTTTGGTCTCTTTGATTCTGAAATCGATGTGACTGAACAGGTAAAGTACGTTGGAGTCATTCTTGATTCCAAGCTTTCCTGGACACCTCATATTGAGTTCAGAATCAAGAATGCTTGCCTTTGGGCAATGCCGGAGAATCTTTGGAAAAACTTGGGGTCTTAAGCCCAAGCATACAAATGCATTTACACAGCTGTTGTTTGGACAATATTGGCCTATGAATGTCTTGTGTGGAGGCAAAAGGGCGAAGTGAGAATTATCCAAAATTAGGCCATTTCTGTTTAATGGCGATCTCTGCAGCGTTCTCTTTAACTCCCACGGCAACGCTTGAAGTTCTCTTTGACGTTGCTCCACTACACATTAATCTTAAACAAGAAGCACTTTCTTGTACTTACCGTCTACGGGTACTCGGTCTACTAGAGGAAACTCCTGTGAACCGCACATCAACACACACCTCGTTGTTTCCACTTTTGGTGAATTGGGATAAAATTGTCCTTGCTCCAAGTTATCTTACAATTGCTTGTAATTTTCCATATAGGACATTTTCCACGAAATTCCCTTCTCGGGAATTGTGGACATCTGGATATCTGGAAAGAAGTATTTCAACCAGCATCGTATGTTACACTGATGGCTCCCTTCTCGAAGGTCGAGCAGGTGCTGGTGTTTATTCTCGTGAGCTAAGGCTGCATCAGTCTTACTCACTTGGTAGACACTGCACCGTTTTTCAGGCCAAAATCTTTGCTCTTATGTGTGGAGTGCAATCAGCACTTCAGCAGCACGTAATGGGCAAAGTAATATACTTCTGTTCAGATAGCCAGGCTGCTATTAAAGCACCTGCTCCGGCCAACTCCAGGTCGAAGATAGTTATCGCTTGTCGGACTCAAATCGAGGAGCTGAATTCAGCAAACGCTGTTTACTTTGTATGGGTACCTGGCCATCGCTGGAAATGAATTGGCTGGTGAGTTAGCTCGCACTGGAGCATCGCATGACTTCATTGGCCCTGAGCCAGCTATTCCGATATCGAAGTGTTGGGTAAAGCTTCAGATTCACACCTGGGCTGCCACTCAACACAGACAATACTGGAATAGTTTGGAGTCATGTCATCAAACCAAATTGTATTGCACTGAGCCATCTCCAAGGGTGGCGAAGTATCTTACAAATCTGTCAAAGCAGAATTGCAGCATTCTGGTCAAAGCATTGACTGGCCATTGCCGACTCAGCTATCACATGGCGAATATTCAGCAAGCTGATTCATTTGCATGTGATAGTTGTGAATCCGATTATGGAACTTCGTATCATTTGATATGTAACTGTCCAGTTTTTGCGCAACTGTATTTCCGAGTATTCGGTGAACACTTATTAAGTGAAACTGACTTCAGAGACCTGAATATGCAGGATATTCTGTTGTTCTTAACCCGCTGTGGTAAAGAGCTACAGGCTCTCTTTCGCTTTTTGCGTTATTACAGTGCCCTTTTCAGGGCGCTGATTGAACCCTTTGTGGTACGCTTATGCGTTAGTATCCTCTCCCAGGGTACTTTTCCTATTTCCCTACCTGTCCTTATCCCCATCCTTATTTCCCAAATGGAGGAGAACGCGCCTCTGGAGCCGACCTACTGATACCTGATACACTGTACTAATTCATGCAATGGCAAGCAAAGAAAACCCTTCAACTAATAATAGTGGAAATGCTCAAAGAACACTAAGTAAAACCAGGCAAGCCAAGTTCCAGAGGGAATGTAGAACCGCAAAGAAGAAATAGAAGAACTAATACAATTTGATATTAACATTCTCATACGATTTCTGGTTTGCTGGGCTTCAACTAAAGATGACACATTCTAAGCGGAACGCTCAAAATCGCATTTCTCGAATTGAATCACACGATAATCGACAATTCCACGACCGACTGAACCCGTTCCAACTGACAAAACAAAACATAATAATCACAGCTGCCGGCGAAAGAAAATGATTGAAAAATTGAGATATCGACCGCCTTGAACCTCTCGAGTTGACGACAGCAACGAGACGACAACAAACGATGGATGTCTAACCGGAGAGCATGCTGGATGGATGGTGGCACTCGGGCGAACGAGAAAAAAAACAGCCCTGTCAGCAGAGAAGCAACCTAAAACGAACGATATTCTTCCCGCAATCATATTGTTTATTCGTGCTCAATTATGCTCTTCCTTTTTGGTGAATTGCTGCTCCTCACTTCTGTCGCTGTGTCACCGCTTTTTCCAGTGGGTGCCGTCCTCCATCCACCCATTACAGAAAACCGGGATACAAAGACTTCTAAACGATGGATATTAGAACATACCTCCTTCACTCTGTCCATAAATGTTCAAGTTGTCGATTGTCCCGTGTGCGCGGTCGGAAATCTTTATCAATCGAGTTGGAATTGTGAGAAAATAAAGTGTTGGGACGAGCAATACAAAAACGGTTGGCAAGCCGTGCCGATGATGGTTCGCAACGGATGAATGGCGTGTCTTTGATGACTGACTGACGACGATGATGATGATCGCTTAACGATGACAGCGACGAAAGGAAACGATGATTTATGGATCCAATCGAGTAAGAGATCTGTTTGTCATTTTGGAAACAGCAATCACGGAAGTAGCCGCGGCGTGATTTCGATTGATTTGTCACGCTGAAAATGACGGGCGTATAAGATAGAGGACAAGGAAGCTGATCAAATTTATGAATCCAATTGATTTCCAGCTGGGGTGGGAACCGAAACCTCATTGTGTCATACATGTCCACTTGATTGTATGGCATCGCTGACCACTCGGTCACGAAGTCCATTGTATGTATGTAGGGTCTGTGTTCCATTAGTAATCTCACGCTCCCATATTCATCCTATTCGAAAACAAGCGATTACGGCACCGATTTTTTCATGGGTGCTCACTTCTAACAAAAAATACAAAAATAAGAAACAAAACAAACAGCGCTTAAATCCTCTGTTTTTCGTAGGATGAAAATGGGAGCCACATGCTTAATAAGGGAACTAATACCATATGTATGTATGTACAATCCATCTCCCACTGACCGGCAGTGCTTTTATGGAAGAAAAATGTCTGCACCTATTTTCAACTTTTATCCATAGACGCAAACACTTTTAGTCCTGGACCCGATCAGAAAGGCATAACAAAAACATAACATAATTATATCAACGGTTGATATCTATATCAAGGTTTGTTATATATAGATATATTTGTTGAAATCGGTACGAAAACTAGTTTGTATTATTTCAAGGTTCTAACAAAGTCAGTTACAATTAATGAATATGTGATTTGATCATCATTATAACAAACTCAGTAATAATTTTTAAAATGCAATGTGTAACTAATCAATATTTTTTGGTAATGTTTAGTGCGAAAATTAACCGCTGTATGGCGCCATTGTGTTTAGTATAGGAGTTGTCACAAACACATAGAGCTCGAGTCAGCTGTCCATTCTAATTGGATTTAAATACCCACTTGCAAGTCAGAAATACAATCAGTCTGTTACAGAAGCTCAAAGAGAGAAGTTTAAATAAACCCTACAGTCGATCCCCAAATAGAGTGCAGTGTACTTTCATGATCAATAAAGTGTAGTGCAGTAAAGAATTGTGTGTGGTTCTTAATCGCCAAATTCCGTCCCGGAAAAGTCCTGGAACCTATCGCCGTGACCTCCGAGTTCCCGCATGCAGTTTTGGTGCTTCGATGACTGGTTGGCCGTTGGATGGTGAGTCGTCCCGTTAAAGTAGGGTCCTTCCGAAGCCACATCCTGCCACTCCCGAGCTATCGTACTATCTGCTGAAACCTTCTGGATGTTGAAGTGCATCAATCGCCGGTTCTTAGAGTCCAACAGGGAGGATAACCAAGCTCGAATCTTCTCGAATTTGAGTCGATTTGATAGCAAACTTCACCGTTTGGGTTTCTCTAGGTGTGTTTGCGGATATTCTTGCGAGCTAAGTAGGTGCTACCATCCAGACAACCAATTTACACGTATAATGAAGTTTATTTTCATGTTATACGTACTTTTATGCGTTAAAGTTATATCGCATAAGATGCACTTTAAGTGCCTTATGCGTACAAAAGTGGAAGCGCTATAAGTACATTGACGGGACAATAACAACGCTATATGACTTGAAGCGATATCTTATGCGATGCACCGTGAGCACTATTTCGAAGTTATTCAGCATCTTATGCGACTTAATAATATTCGAAAAAAAAAATCTTGTCAGCTCGATATCGAACGAATAACCTTTGGATTGTTGAGTTACACTTCACACTCAACACCAAACGCAACTTGTAAAACAAGCTGATTATTTATCAACTCACCTCAGTGTTTGTTGGTATGCGCTTGGTTCACCTGCGCTGTGCGTGTTTGACAGACTATCTGGAGTTAAAAACGACGAGGCACCATTTCCCGCACAGTTTTCACTACATCTCACTGGCTAGCGCCTCCCATTGTTGATTACACTGTTCGACAAAAAAAAACTTTTGCCGTGATCAGAGACCCCATTAGTAGGGCATAAAAGCGCATGGAAAATGTAGTAAAATGCCATTTTCAAATCTGTTGGAGCACCCCTAGAAACTTTTTCAGATGAGTTTGAATTTTATTCATTTTTGAAGGCTCGACAAGAGCTTAAGAAATCATCATAAACACATTTGAAATACAATATCTTTGAAATACAGTTTAGTGCACCGCTGAAATTTTCACAGATCTGAGAAAAAACTTTGATACATAACTAGTCAAAATTTCTACCTATTACGATATTCCGTTTCATTGATACATATCCGTGAACGCTTAACTCTGACTTATATATTGAAAATCTTTTATGTTTTTTTTTTTTAATCTGATCCCATAAAGCACGCCCATATTCATATCCATTTAAAAAACTTCTATGCGTCAATGCCGTGCAGCGTCAGTCTTTCGGATACTTTGAACGCCTCGGAATATTGGATGGGTTTCCGCTCCATTAGGAGAAAACGTTTCTTTACAAGTTCTCCACTAGGTCACTAGATGTGACGATCGTTTTCTAGTGTTAATGTTATTTTTCAGTCTCTGACTGAAGAATATAAAAATTGTATTTAAGGCACCTGGTTTAACTAAGTATGATTCTGGAAAGCTATACGAGAAATTTTAGGATATGTTTACAAAGGATCCACAAGAGGAAAGTTAAATTAATTCATTGAGGTCAGCATGAGTGTTTTAAGGAAAAACTTTTCCTTAACAAAGTTTATAATAACATTTGACATCAAATGTTACTTTCATAATCATGTTGAAATACCAATAAACTGCGATTTTGAATGCGATAGATTAGGATCACAATTCAGGCAAAATACACTACGTCTACTCAATTCAAGGAAGTATTTTGTTTTGATCGAATTTCGAGTCGTGCCCAAATTTAATCATCCATATATCGCATATGGATGAGAATGCTTTTCAATGATTTGGTTTGTACCTAAATAACTAAATAAGATTGCTTGACCTGGTGGATATCAAGCAGTTCCGTTTTCTTTAAAATTTAAATACGATGCGGAAAATATATTCAAATTCCAACGACCTTGAATTGAATGTGAATTGAAACAAATTTGGACTTATTTAAGTAAATAAATTTTATTAATTTACCTTAGTGCTTCTGGATAGATAGTATTTAACACTATATTAACAAATAGGGTCTATTACCACAGAGAACAGACATTCAAGCTCGAACAAAAACACGTCGAAATCGTGTGTAAAGAATTTAAGTGCACCTCAACGCCACCAACGGAGACTGCCCCACTTATAAAGTCGATTTGACCCCACGATGGCAGTATTCATCGTTAAAATACACTAGCCCACAAAACGACACGAGCGCCAAACAGCCAAAAACGGTGAGCACTGGAAACGAATTTGACAACACAACAATGTAATGCCGTTTTTCTTTTTTAACCTAGGTTGGAACTGGATTGGCGGAAAATGTGTAAACAAACAACGTCAAACAAACTTTAGTACAAGCGAAACCGAAGTCGGGTTGGGGTTGAAACTGTGATCTGATCCAGTTTCAACCCAGGTTGGAACTGGATAATAAAGAAAAACGGCATAAGTGATGGGACGCTAGCGCCACGCAACGGGAGCATAACCATATACTCTGATATGACCGTTATAAAGTTTTAAACAAGGCAGAAAGCGAAGATAGACGTCTGTTCTCTGTGCTAGGACCATTTAGGCAGGAGCACCTATTTTGGGCACTTGCTGCTACTATAACTCAGTCAATTCCAAATCGATTGACTTGAATTGTTGCACATAGCTGGATACTGTGCGTATCTGATCGTTTCTCAAAAATCAAGCCAATAAGTTCTAAGTCGACTGAGTTATAGACACAAAGTGCCCAAAATAGGTGATCCTGCCCAAATGGTTCCAGATCCTATGCCGCTGGAACTAATAAAGCATTTAGAATCTTGGAGGACATTATTGAGCTTGAAATTAAGATTGGAAATATTTTACTACATGACAAATTCAATTGATTTTATAAAAATGTCTTCAATGATAATGGCCCAACGTACACATTCTTTATTGTGAAACTAACTAAAATGTGATTAAAACAACAGTGCTTGTACGATTACTAATAGTAAATGTAGAATGTTCTCATTTTTGGCTTGCATTTTTTTAGGGTTGCATTGTTTTGAACAGTTGTGAACTTAAACCATGTTTTCTGCGTAATGCCAGCTTCAATTCATTGTATTGAAATAGATTTGTTTTATTCAATAAAGTTACCAATTTTACCACCTTGGTATGGCTAGGAGGTTCTTCCAAACATTAAGTGAATATAGACAACCCACGAAAACATTGGAAAAGGTTTTTTTTTGTATTGATCGCAAAATATAAATGTATTAGATTTTTTTACACAGGCTTACCACGTTAGTAATTTAAAAAATCGACCGATTTTCTTCTCGAAAATTTGAATTCAATTATTTAGATCATAAGTGTAGCGTTTCGTAGTCAAATTAAAGTAAACTAGTTATTTTGTTGCGATTAGATAAGGATAGGGGCTTGCTTTTTGTGATTGAATTAAGAGAAAACTTCAAGGAATTGTATTATATAAGTCATATTTGATTCTTCCCGGACATGTATCAATGAAATGGAATGCCGTAATAGGCTCAAATTTTAACTAGTTATGTATCAAAGTTGCTTCTCAGATCTGTGATAATTTCAGCGGTGCACTAAACTGTATTTCAAAGATATTGTATTTCAAATGTGTTTATGATGATTTCTTAAGCTCTTGTCGAACCTTCAAAAATGAATAAAATTCAAACTCATCTGAAAAAGTTTCTAGGGGTGCTCCAACAGATTTGAAAATGGCATTTTTAAACATTTTCCATGCGCTTTTATGCCCTACTAATGGGGTCTCTGATCACGGCAAAAGTTTTTTTTGTCGAACAGTGTTATCAAGTCAATAAATCATTATTACGGCTGTTCACTTTCTTGTAGCATTTTCGCACTGCTTCCACAGTCCAACAGCAACTCTTTCATTGTTACCACATATAAAATCGCATTATGTCAACATAACCACTTCTAGCATATACGAGTTTGTATGCACACTTTAACGAGTTTATTTGTACTTCTATGCGTTTTTATCCGTACACCAATGCGAGTTATACAGTCTCAAAATGGAAAATACTAAGCGAAGCCGTATAATCATCGCAGTACCAAATTATGCGAATTCGTTTGACGCTTCGCGGGTTTACTCGCAAGCTTTTACGAGTTTATCATAATAAAACATCAGAATGTCATCTCTTACGATGTACACATACCAAATAAAAGTTGATTTGTATTCTTATATGACTTTACCTGATACGTCGTAATAAGTTCAAAAAATATCATCATATGCGATGAATATTTTCCGTCCGCCGTACATATATGCGATAGTGAATTAAAATGGGCAGCCAAGGGCTGAATGTCTCTTAAATAAAGACAAATCAAACAAATTGAAATGGTACTTTATACGATGTACAGCGTGCATTCTTATACGACACCTGGTTGTCTGTGCAATAGCCTACCAATGGTAGCAGCGAAGTTGACTTATCTCAGGCCGTTATCTTTAGTGACAGAGTAAAGACAATGATTTTATTGCCCTTTTCCGGCTATACCAGTATGTCTGAAACAGACGTAAAAACTTAAAATAGGGTCTTGTACCATTTTGGCAGGTGTATCTATTTTGGTCACTTGCCGCTATAACTAAGTCAATTTCAAACCGATTGATTTGAAATTTTGTCCAGAGTTAGGCACGTACAGTATCTAGTTCTGTACATTAATTCAAATCAATCGGTTATAGCGACAAGTGCCCAAAATAGGTACACCTGCCCAAATTAATTTGTGAAAAAATCCCTACTTGTTTTGGTGGGATTCGAACCCACGACTCCGTATCACTAGTCCGGCGATTTAACCAACTAAGCCACAGAACAAGTTACGATTCTGCGAAACAGACAGTCAAACTGGATTCGAAGCACCACCCTAACCAGGTCCGGCTTTCAAAACTATATATCTCTTTTCGGCTCTTAGATGCCAATCTCCAGCACTCTCGCGGCCCATGAACAACAAAGTGTGCGCGTTTTGTTATGTTTTTAGAATGTTGATATTGAAGCTCGACAGACACATACTTCGTCACCAACTATCTGATCGGTGCAAACTCAGTATGCGTTGAGCGCTCAGGTTAGGGTGGTGCTTCGGATCCACTTTGACTTTCTATTCCGCAGAATCGTAACTTGTTCTATGGCTTAGTTGTTTAAAGCATTGAACTAGCGATACGGAGTCGTGGGTTCGAATCCCATCAGAACAAGTGGATTTTTTTTTTCACAAATTTATCTCTCAATTTGCCAATTAAACGTACTTTGCCTAAAAATACTTCAAGTTTTTTCGTCTGTTGCAGAGCAAAGACTCTCCATACCAGTATGTCTGGATGGAAACAGTGATCCCTTCCGATTGAACGTTGCTTTAACCGATGACAACCTTAACGTCGTGTTTTTTATATTCTCCATAGGTCCTGATGCTCCAGATACCGAATTTCCAATCATAGCTCTTATTTCGTTGCTTCTTTGTATGGACTGATTCCTGTATGGACATCCAAATCGTTCTTAGGTGCGGTGGCCAAAAAGCACATCGCACTCTTGCCGCAGTGCTGTGAGGGGATCCTCCGTGCTCAGTATCCAAGATCTCATCAAGGTTTTGCATTGAAGAGTCGCTACAGTAGCGAGAGCTCTCGCCTCTACTATTGCGCCAAACATGTTTAAGCGAGACCTTTGGGCTCGATGGCCTTCTTAAATGCTCCAAGATCATTTCAGCGTTACAAGCGCGTCTGTGTAAAACAATGTGGAAATAGGATTACATTGAGCATATTGTTTACATTATTTTAAAATCAATATTTACAAAATCGGAAACTTATATCATAAGCACTGTCTCATATAAACGTTTCCGCAATACCCTTAACAACAAGTGTCTCAAATACAATTTATGTCCTAATGAGTCGTCTTGAGCAATCAAACGCAATTCCCCTCCAATCCCTGGCAACGCACATTAAAATTAATTGCATCGAACAGACCGAAAACACTCGACTTTACATCGCATTGTCTGCACTTAATCATCTGGAAGCGGAAGAGGCACGTGGCACGTGTGTAAAGTGAAATCATCGTAGGAATTTCCGTTCCGCCCAACTTCTCGTTCGTTCGTACGGAATCAAAGCGAGGCGAAAGCGCACCACCAACCATCAAATAGACGGAACGAGAGGAAGTGCATGGGTTTCAGGGTTCCTCCTTCCGTCGCATCTTCGTCGTTTCCAATGCTGTCTGTAGCTGTTTTCGCTGCGGAGAAAGAGCCATCAAATTGAAATAAACAAAAAGACGTAACGATAACCTCCGTTCAACGTCACCGCGACTACGACATCACGTCGACGTCGTTCTCGTTGTCGTGGATATGATCGAGGAGCTAGCAGTCGTCGTCGTTCCGAAAGAAACACAGGAACAAATCGTAAATTAATTGAATAATTTCATTATGACGAACAACGATGAACGCCAACGACTTTCCACTATACAGACCAGACAGACGGAGACCGGACGATCGTTTTATGTTTGATGTTTGCTGGTTGTTAAGGTGGGACCTCTGTTATTCCCCGTTTAAACATCTCTTTAAACACCATCATTCCATCATCATCATCTTTCGGTGTTTTAGGTGCTGTCTGGTTCTGTTTTCCGTGTCTCTTCGTCTATTGCACCTTCTTCCTCAGGCTTCAGTTCTTCACCTGATGTTTGGGTTCCGCGCAAGATTGTTCTTCCTCACATTTTTTTTTATTCTTGTCTGGGGTATTCCTTAAGCTATCGTTTTGGCTGTCATAAATTTGCCCATATTTGAATGTTACTTTTTTATGACTTTCCACTTCCAAAGTCGTAAACATATCATTGTGTAAATTGTCTTCTTGCGGTGAAGTTGATAAAATTCACACGCAGTGGTCGGTTGGGGTGGGTTCGTTTCGTGATGCAGACGGACTGCGGAAAATTACGACGGAAGTATGCGAATGGATGCTGATCTGGTGGTTGATTCCTGAAAGGCGAACTTTTATGATGTTCACACAATCTGCTTTATGGTGGATTATGACTTTGGTAAGTTTTAAGCTGATCATTACCGAATCGCTGGTTTTCTGCCAATTTCTTTCAATCTGTATCGATAAAAAGTTTATATTGTAGCAATTTTCAAGCGAGAAAAAGTAAATGATTTGTACTTTTACACTCCTCTTTCATTGTTAATCTCATTTGCGTGACAGTTACAAAAAAATAAATTACAACTCACATTCATTCACTGTCACCGTGACATTTACATGAACCCATATGCAGTCCGTCGCCGTTCGTTGGTTCGTAAAAGGGACACAACTCTCGCATGAAACAACACTCAGTCGTCCGAACTTGGAGCGTGAAATTTGTCCAACACGACCCAGCAATAGCAGCAGCAGCAGCAGGACTCTTTCCCAGCGCCCCAGCAGCAGTCGATGGACTGCAACTGCGGCGGCCCTCACCAATTTCACTGTTGTGCAAACACAAAAGATGTTCACCAGCGAACAAAACGATTTAAAAGTGCAATAAAATAAAATGCATGTGTAGAACTTGTAAAAACCATAATTTATGGTTTTTGGATCTCGTTTTGGTGCACTTCTTTTTTCAATTTTCAAAATTGCATTCGGCTTTCGCTGTACATACTCTGTTCAAGTCTGTTCTGCTCTGCTCAGCTCACCCTCATGTGTCGTTACGGTTGAATAGTTGAATCCTCTTCGCTTTCCCTTTATTGCGACGATCGATGCAGCACCACCGACCGTGTCGGGTGTCGGTTCGGTTGTCGAGGAGAACCAGAAACCGATAGCCTCCACCACCAAACCAAACGTGTGTGAGCTCTGGGGGTGAATTTAAGTGCTTTTTATGTGCTCACGTTTCGGTTGCTGTTATCTATTGGCAAACGTTGCTGGTCTTACTGAACTACTGTCCAAAAGTGCACAGGAAGGTTCTACCTTTCTTACATGTGAAATGGGTACGAAATTTACTTATGTTTTCATTAACTTTCCAGTGTATCCAAAATCTTATAAGAGTGGCAGATTTTGTAAAGAGCTCTCGTATCTCAAATTGCTAGAGTGATACTGATTACATTATCCGAGAAGGACTTAGACCAAGTTTTACGTTCATTTATAAACATTTCTAGTTGAACAACTTTTTCCAAAATTCCAATTCAGGGAGGGGCAAGCACCCTTAGCAAATTTGTACCTACTAGCTTTTATAACTATATGGAATACGGTGAAATTTAATATAACATTATATTCTGAAAGCATTATTAAACCCTTCAGCAGTCAAGCTGTTGTGTTTTGTATAATACGTTAAATAAGCTCGCCTGGTCTACATAAATCAACGTGGTGCTGCACTATGGGGCGGCTCCATACAAACAGGTGGCCAAAAATATTTTAGCGTTAATTGTATAATGTCTTGCTCCTATTCGTCGGATTTATGCCTGAAAACTATGAAAAACATTTTAAACAGGTTGTTTCAACACGACAGTTTCAAACAGCATGAGATTACAAGGGCATTGCATACTTTTAGGCGTTTAAGGATATCTGTTTCTAGTTACAAAATGGATTCCAATTCGTAAAAACACGCTTCGCTAAGAGATTCAAGACCAGATTCAGACTGCACTATGATTGATCTACCGATAAAAGTGGCCATAACGACCAAATGTTTCTTCAGAGGTACTTAATGGCCAATAGGGTGATTTTATGTAGCCATATCTCAATCATCGCCGACAACATGATTGGAATTGCAGAATAACAGATAGTAGCAGCCAAATTTGATTACAATGCCTCCCAGGGATCCTAAACAAAGACATAGAAGTAGTCCCGAAGCGAAACTCAGCGAAACTTTTTTTGTATGGAACGGTTTGTATGGGAAAAAAATATTTTTTTGATGTGGCATCGTTTATTAGTTTTACAAGCAACATGTCTACGTCTGATACGTCATTCGTCTAATTCTGCTGTTAATATCTCGATAAGTATAGGGATTAGCAAACTAATATTCTAGGGTTTACTGGTCCAAGTGGTCTACTTCCAACTACCGAACCTGAATCTCAAATTGAATAAAGTCAATTTTCGATTTTTGGCCACCTGAATCCCCTTAGTGTGCTGGTAGCGGTGATCAATTTCTGGAAGATTAGGGATCTTTACTTGAGGGCTGTTTGCAGTTCAGAAGGAATTTCTCTGCCTGAATCGGTCAATAAACTATTTTTTTTTCGATCGCAGTACGCAGTAATTCTGGAGAAACTCTTGGGTACATTCCTGAAAAGATGATTGAAAGATTTCTGAAATTTCCGAAGGAACTCCTGCATGAATTTTTGAAGAGAACCTGAGAGGTATTTCTAAAGAAATCATTTGAGAAAATCCTGGAGCAATCCCTGGAAGAATGCCTGGAGGAAACCCTGTAGAATCCCTAGAGGAATGCCCGGAGGAATTCTTGGAAGAATTTCTGAAAGTCTACCTAGAGGAATTCCTGTTTAAGTGGGAGGGATACCTAGAGAAATATCTGAAAAGATCTCATGAAGAAAACCTAGAAGAAATCCTAGATAAATTTCTTGAGGATTACTTGGAGGAAGTTCTGGAGAAATTCCGGGTGGAATTCTGGGACGAATCCCTATATAAAATTCAGAAGAAATCTCTTGAGGATTTCCTGGAGGTCTAGTCGAACCACCTTTGAGTTCGGACGTGCGTAACAGCGCGCTTGTAAATATTTTTAAAACTTAACTTATTATTTATTTTGACCCCGGGTCCGTCCGTACGCGAACCTGCGTTAGTATTTTTTTTTTCTCTACTTTTCGCCTCACGCGAATCGCCGCCGCCGTGTGTGACTTTATTTTTTTTTTTACCCACCGCGAGTGCAATGAAGTGTGGTATAATTAATTGCATGCTGACTGACAACCGCTTCCTATGGCGTTGTCGCGGAAACTGTAACCGGCAATTCCACGCAGCTTGTGTAGGAGCACAACGACATCACGAAGAAGTTCTGCGGACCTTTATGCTGCCTCTTTGCCAGGATTGTCAAGAAAACTTCACCCCCGAGCTGAACCTGAAACAATTGGCAACGTCTTTCGCCAACATAAAGGACAGCATTGAATCCAGTCTGGCAGCAAACCACAAGCTGCAATCAAACTTCGAAACACTTAGCGCTATCCATGACGAAACGCTTGAGCGCGTGGAAAAACTGTTTGATGTTATCAAACAGAATATATCTGTACTTACTAGTAGTAGCAAAAACAGCGCTACAGAAATAAAGAATCAAATATCAGCACTCTGCGACACACCTTCAGCGCTCACCAGGGCTATTCAGAAGGCTGCACAGTCAGCAGCTGAAGAAGCAGCCGTAAAAACAATTAACGCAACGAACTCACCGGGGCATCCAATTGACCCACTTCCGCAAATAATTGACTCGGTCAGGAATGACTTAGTATCTTTAGCCAAATCAGCTGCAACCGCAGCAGTAACAGAAATTATACAGGCGGAAAGAAGCCCACATGAAATTTTGGAACTACCTCATCTACTTTCTCTATCCAAGGAAATTTTAAATGAGGTTAAATCTGTATCCGCTGTTGTCGAAGCTCTTGAGAGCAGCTCAGAAAATCGCTCACCGCAGGCTAATCAAACATTGGCGGAAGAGTTAGCAGAAGTACCACTAACTAATTCTTCAAGCAACACTCGTCAATCACCTCCTGCAACACCAAAGCGCGATGCTATTGCTGAGCTCTTTGCTGAACGTCGAGCGAAAATGCGTGTTTCACAGCCACCAGACAGTGGTTGGCGGTTTATAGACAGCGGCAGAAAACTGCTTTGGCGCAGAGACTGGTCTAAGCTTGATGCCAAAATTGCTGAAAAGATGCCTCGCAATAAGAGACGTCGTAAGCAGCATACTAGCAACAATAGCAACAACATCATCAACAACAACAACAACAACAACAACAACAACAACAACAACAACAACAACAACAACAACAACAACAACAACAACAACAACAACAACAACAACAACAACAACAACAACAACAACAACAACAACAACAACAACAAAAACAACAGCAACAACAACAACAACAACAACAATAACAACAACAACAACAACAACAACAACAACAACAACAACAACAACAATAGCGACCACAACACCACAATCAACAAAAAAACAGACAAGCAGTTATTAAATATGGCCAAAAGTCAATTCTCCAGCCCTCCAGAATCCACAGACCACCCAATTGCAGCGCTTTCTATATCTGCTGCAAAATCTTTTATCACTTTCGAAAAAGGTGAAACAATTAATCAGAAGCCATCATCATCCAACAGTCATCAACAGTCTACTAGCAACCAGAAGCAACAACTACAACCACTGCGCAAAAACAATATCCAGCAGCATCCAAGCCCGCACATGCCACAACAAACGACTGGCAATCAAAATGACTTCCACTCAGCACCTTCAACTGAAAGCACAGACGGTCAATTCGAATTTGATCCAATGCGTCCACCCATTGTACGCCTGACGCAGCAATCTGTGCAAGGTGATGGGCGCTTTTTAAAGGCCAGACTGCGTGACCCAAAAATTATGAAAATTGTCCGCTTATATCTTGCCTACATGAAAGACCAGCCTACAACGGTCTGTGTAGAGGGCATGACATCTACAAGCATTAGAATGCTGCTGGCATCGGAAGGCTTGCCTACGGTTCCAGAGCATCTAAATCGCATCTTCGTCGAAGTTCATCAAGAGTATGGAGTGGATGCAACTGAAGCGGCAGCTGACTTGCTATCATACGGACGATTCCTGACCAGCGAAAGGACCAACCGATTGCAGCACCTACGCGAGAGTGCCAACAAATTTTACTCTCCCGTCCCACATTTTCGGAAATAACGACGCCTTCTTTGGAAGCAGAAATTCATGACGAACCATCAACGGGTAATTCTCAATCTGACTGTATTTTAAATATTTCACAATCCGACACACTTCCAACTACTTCTTCGACAAAAAACAACTCGACCGAAATTTTGATTTATTGTCAAAATTTCAATCGAATGAAAAGTCCAGCCAAAATACAAGAAATCCAAAAAAATTTATTAGGCTCATCCTTCTCGGTAGTATTGGCAACTGAGACAAGCTGGGATGAAAGTGTTCGAAGCGAAGAAATTTTTGGAAGTGCTTTTAATGTATTCCGAAACGACCGAAATTTTCATGAGTCCCAGAGGAAATCAGGAGGAGGAGTTCTCGTGGCTATTTCGGCCAATTTTGATTCAGAAATCATGAACACATCTAAATTTAAAGAATTTGAGCATGTCTGGGTGAAATCTCACATAGCAGGTGAAACACATATTTTCGCCTCAGTGTATTTTCCACCAGACCATGCGAACAAAACTACATACGAAAACTTTTTTCAATGTGCTGAACAAATCATGTCTGAACTTCCTCCCGAGATTAAGGTCCACATATACGGGGACTTTAATCAACGTAATGCTGATTTCATTTTGGACTCTGAAAATGAAAGTATTTTACTCCCAGTCGTTGGGGAGAATGAAACCTTGCAATTTATTTTTGACAAAACTGCAAATTTAGGTCTAAACCAAATCAATCACATAAAAAAACGCCAAAATTGCTACCTAGACTTTTTATTAACGAATATCTTTGACGACTTCTGTGTCAGCGAATCATTGTCTCCATTATGGAAAAATGAAGCTTTCCACACAGCAATCGAATATTCTTTGTTCATACATGAGCACAAAATCCCCAACGACTGCGAATATGAGGAAGTGTTTGAATACAAATTAGCGAAGTACGAAAACATAAAATGTAAATTAAGTAGTGTAGATTGGCAAGCTATTCTTAAGAATGAAGGAAATGCCGAATCTGCCGTAGAAGAATTCTACAGAATTTTAAATGAAATTATTGGGCAAGAAACTCCAATAAAAACGAAACGTCGTCATATAAATTCAAAATATCCAATATGGTATAATCAACAAATCAAAAATCTGAAAAATCGCAAACAAAAAGCACACAAAATTTACAAAAAATATGAAACTGATGAAAATTTAGCTAAATATTTGAACATATGCGACCAATTAAATTTTGAAATTAATAATGCATTTGAAGAATATAATACGAGAACTGAACTCGAAATAAAGTCCTGCCCAAAGAACTTCTTTAATTACGTAAAAAGCAAATTAAAATCTGACAATTTTCCATCCGTTATGCATCTTGACGAAAAAGTTGGAGACAACCCGGAAAAGAATTGCAATCTATTTGCGGATTTTTTCCAGGAAATCTATACAACTTTTTCTGAAGAAGATCGTGACCGCGATTACTTTGCTTTCTACCCAGATTTTATTAGGAATGTTGGTGTGAATCAAATTCAACCAAATGAAATTTTTGAAGCACTTTTAAACTTGGACGCCTCTAAAGGACATGGTCCTGACAAAATTCCTCCAATATTTCTGAAAAATTTAGCTAAGGAGCTCACTGCTCCTTTATTTTGGCTTTTTAAAATATCACTCGATACTGCAAACTTCCCAAAAGTATGGAAAACCTCTTTTTTAGTGCCTATTTTTAAATCTGGTCGTAAATCAGACGTACGTAATTATCGCGGCATAGCCATTATCTCTTGCATTCCAAAACTATTTGAGGCAATTGTCAACAAAAAGTTATTTCTACAAATCAAAAACAGAATAACTAACATGCAGCATGGCTTTTTTAAAGGCCGATCAACTTCAACAAATTTGCTTCAATTTGTTGACTATGTACTGAATGCAATGGATAATGGAAATCACGTGGAAGCTCTTTATACGGACTTTAGTAAGGCATTTGATCGCATCGACATACCAATGCTGCTTTTCAAATTGCAGAAAATTGGAATTGAACCAGGTCACCTGAAATGGCTTGAATCATACCTGAGTGACCGCCAACAAATAATTAAATTTGATGGATACAAATCAAAACCAATTCAAGTCACTTCCGGTGTACCACAAGGTTCTCATTTGGGACCTCTTCTTTTTATCATTTATGTAAACGATATTTCCTTCATTCTCAAGAAATTAAAAGTGTTAATTTATGCCGACGACATGAAGCTCTTTTTGGAAATAAGAAATGATGAAGACATCAATGTATTCCGCAATGAAATAAACATATTCTACACATGGTGCAACAAAAGCCTATTAGAACTGAATGTTAAAAAATGCAATCTAATATCATTTAGCAGAAAAAGAACAACACCGAATGTCTCTATCGCATTAGGAAATAAGAATGTGAAAAAATGTGAAAGGGTTAGGGATTTAGGAGTAATCTTAGACTCTAAACTTACATTCGTTGACCACTACAACACAATCATTCACAGGGCTAATAATATGCTAGGGTTCATTAAGCGCTTCTGCTATAACTTTCATGACCCATATACAATTAAAACACTTTATATTGCCTATGTTAGATCTATTTTAGAATACTGCAGCACTGTATGGTCTCCTTTTTCAACCACGCACGAAGAAAGATTAGAATCAGTGCAAAAACAATTTCTACTGTTTGCTCTTCGTAAATTAGGCTGGACATCATTTCCACTTCCGTCTTACAAAGCACGCTGCATGCTTATTGACATACAAACTCTGCAAGAGCGGCGTGAAATCGCAATGATTTCATTCGTAAACGATATCGTTTCGCATCGTATAGACTCGCCTGAAATCTTATCAAAACTAAATTTTTATATACCCTCTCGGCAATTAAGAAATCGGAATACTTTCGCAAGTAACCACCACCGAACAAACTACGCCAAATTTGGGCCTATAAATCGCATGATGGTTGCTTATAATAAACATTGCGAAACGATTGACTTTACCATGTCCAGGCAAAATTTAAAAACATATTTTCGTACCATTAGAAATAGGAACACTTAAAAAAAAACAAAACACTACATAATTTAATTCATTTTTTTTTATATATTTTTCAATGTTTTTCATAATTATAATATTAAGAAATAAGAAAAAAAATATGTATATGTATAATGTACTAGTCTACGTCGGTTGACGAAATGAAATAAATAAATAAAATCTTAGAGAAATTTCAGAAGAAATCCTTGGAAAAATTCCCGAAGGAATTGCTGGAGGATTTCCTGAAGCAATTCTTGAGAAAATCTCTAGAGAGAATCCTAAAGGAATGCCTGGAGAAATTTCTGAACAAATTCCTGGAGTAATTCCTGGGAAGACCCACCAGGAATTCCTGGAGAAATTTCTTGGATGAATTCTTTGAGCAATCCCTAGAAAAAAAAATCCTGGAGGAATTCCTGGAGAAATCTCCAGAGGAATTCTAAAAGAAATTGCTGGAGCAATTTCTGAAAAAGTCCATTGAGAAATTCCAGGAGGAATTCCTGGAAGAAGCCTTGGAGAAATTTCTAGAGGATTCCCTGGAAGCATCTCTGGGAATATCCCTGGAGAAATTTGTGAAGAAATCCCTGAAGGAATCCCTGAAGCAATTCCTGGGCGAATCTCTGGAGGAATTCCTGGAGGAAAGTCTGGAGGAATCTCTGAGAAATTCCTGAAAGTATTCCTGGAAATTTCCAGGAACAATCTATGAAGAAATCTCTAGAGAATTTCCTGAAGAAATTCCTGGAGGAATTGCTGACATAGTTTCTGGAAGATGTCCAGGAGCAATTCCTGGAGAAATTTCTAGACGAATTCCTGAAGAAATTCCTGGGGTATTTCCTGGAAGAATTCCTGGAAAAGTTCCTGGATAAAATCCTGGAGGAATGGCTGGAAAAAATCCTAGAGGTTCCTAGAAATCCTAGAGCAATTCCTTTGGGAATTGCTGATGGAATCTCTAGAGGAATTCTGAGGGATTTCGATATCTATTTCTGTTATTTTTTTATATCTGAAAAAATCCCTTGGGAAATTCCTGGAGGAATTGCTAGTGGAATTCCTAGAGGAATTGCTAGCAGAATTCCTAGAGGAATTCCGGGAGAAATCCTTGAATGAATTCCTGAAAAATGCCTTTATAAAAAATGTGTGTAGAAATTCCTGGATAAAATCCTGAAGGAATGACTGGGGGAATTGCTGAAGGAAGCCATGATGAAATTCCTGGAGGAATCTCCAGAGGAATTCTTGAAAGAATTACTGGATACATTTCTAGAGAAATCTCTATAGAAATTCTGGGTGAAAAAAACTTTGGAGGAATTTCTGGCGGAATTTCTGGAAAAATCCTCGAAGGAATTTCTGAAGAAATCTCTGCGGGAATTCTTGAAGAAATTTGTGAAGATATCTCAGGAGGAATCTCTAGAGGAATTCCTGGAGGAATACTGAAGAAATCCCTGAAAAATACCGGCAGGTATTCCTGGAGATTTTCCTAAAAGAATTTCTGAAGAAATTCCTAGAGAATTTGCTGGAAGAATCCTTAGAGGAACTTCTGGAGGATTCCCTGGAGAAATCTTCGAAGGATTTCCTGGAGGCATCCCTGGAGAAATTCGAGGAGAAATCCCTGGGGGAATCCTTGAACCAATTCATGAAGGAATATCAGGAGAAATTCCTGGAGAAATGCCCGGCGGAATCCTTGAAAAATTCCTGAGGGTATTCCTGGAGAATTTCGTGGGAGAATTTCTGACAAAAAACCCTAGAAGATTTTTCTGAAAAAAATCCTGGAGAAATTCAGAACATAATTTCTGAAGGACAGCAATTCCTGGATCAATTCCTAGAGAAATTGTTGGAGGAATTCCTGCAGAAATTCTTGGGGTAATTCCTGGAGAAATTCCTGGATAAAATCCTGCTGGAATGCCTTTTGGAATTCCTGGAGGTTTTCTTTGGGAATTGCTGGAGCAATCCTTGATGGAATTCCTGGAGGAATCTTAGGAATTCTTGCAACAATTACTGGATTAATTTCTGAAAAAATCCCCTGAGAAATTCCTGGAGGAATCCTCGAAGGAATTTCTGTAGGAATCCCTGAGTAAATCCTTGGAGAATTTCGTGGAGAAATCCTTGGAAACCCCTGAAGAGTTCCTGGAGGAATCCCTGAAGCAATTTCTGGAGGAAAATCTGGAAGAATTCATGAATTCCTAAAAAAAAACCTAGAACGTATTCCTAAAGAAAATCCCGGAAGAACTTTTTAAGGATTTCCTGGAGGAATTCCTGGATGAATTTCTGACATAATTTATAGAGGAATTCCTTGATTGATTTCTGGTGAAATTCCTGGAGGTTTCCCTGAAGATATTTCTAGAGGAATTCCTCGAGGAGAATCTGGAGAAATTAATGGATGAAATCCTCCAGGATACCTGCATGAATTTCTAAAGGTATCCCAGGAAGAATCCCTGAAGCAATCCAAGATGAACTCCTGGATGAGTCCCTGACGCAATTCCTGGAGGAATATCTAGTGAAATCGCAGAAAAAAAGTCTGGACAAAGTCTCTGCAAGGATCCAAGAAGGAATCCCTGGAAAATGCCTGGAAAATTTCCTGGAAGAATGCCTGGGAGAATGCTTGGTGGAATTCATGGAGGATTCCCTTAAGTAATTCCTCGAGAAATCTTTGAAGAAATTCCTGTAGGAGTCTGCATAAATTTACTTGAAGATTTCCTGATTAAATTTCTGTAGGAATTCCTGATGAAATTCTTGGAAAAGTCCCAGAAGCAATTAAAGGTGGAATCTCT
Source organism: Aedes albopictus (assembly GCF_035046485.1). Taxonomy (NCBI): domain Eukaryota; kingdom Metazoa; phylum Arthropoda; class Insecta; order Diptera; family Culicidae; genus Aedes; species Aedes albopictus. The sequence goes on along the minus strand of NC_085137.1, from coordinate 250,823,450 downwards.
GTAGGAATAAATGGAGGAAGTCCTGAAGAAATGGCGGAATTTCTGGAGGAATCTCTAGATGAATTCCTGCAGGAGTTCCCAGAGGAATCTCGGGAAAAACTCCTAGAGGAATTCCTGAAGAAATTTGTGGATGAATCTTTTAAGGAATTCTTAGAGTAATACCAGCAATAATTCCTGAAGAAATCACAGATGGAGTTCTTGGAGAAATTCTGGAGGAATCTTTACAATAGTTCCTGGAGAAACTTCAGAAGGAATCCCGGAAGCAATTTCAAAAGGAAGCCCTTATCCGAGTTAAGCCCTTCAGTAACTCTTGGAGGAATCCATGGAGGAATCCCTGGAGGATATCCCAGAGAAATGCCTGTAGGGATTAACGGAGGAATCTCTAGAAATGCTCATGGAGGCTCTAGAGGCATTTCTGAAGGAATCCCTAGATGAATTTTTAGGGGAATCCCTGCAGAAATTCCCAAAGAAATCCCTGGAATAATTCTTGGAGTAATATCTGAAGAAATCCGTGGAGGAATCCCTTGAGAAATTCCTGGATGAATCCCAGGAAGAATTCCTGAAGAAATTACAGATGGAGTCCTTGGAGAAATCCTGAAGGAATTCTAAGATAAATTCGTGGAGGATCTCCTTGAAGAATACCTGCAAGAATTCCTGAAAAAAACTCCAGGAGGAATCCCGGAAGAAATTCCTCGAGGCATTCTTGAGGGAAACCCTTAACAGTCCCTGGAGAAAGTACTAGATTGATTCTTGGAGGAGTTTCTGAAAGAATTCCAAGAGGAACTCCTGAAGGAATTCTAAAAAGTGTTTCTGGAGGAATACTTGAAGGAATTTTTAAAATAATCTGTCAATCTGTAGGAAAAAAATTGTTGTTGGAATTTTTGGATGGACTGACAAATCAATGTTTTGTACAATGTTTTAGGAACTCCTGGATTAGTTTTTAGCTAATATCTGGTAAAATTTCCTGTAAGGGTTTCTGGAAGATATTCCCAGAATCGCTTCTGGAAACTCTCACTTAGGTTACTTATCAAGTGTGGAGTGAGCAACTTACTTGTTATTCAGCCATTCCATAGAAAAACGATATAGTGCAACTCCGATTGTCGTAAAACTTGGTGGGTTTGTAGTTCTTCGGAAATAATTAGACCCGTATTTTTTTATTTCGTCATTAGGGTGACCAATTTCCATATAGGTTGGTCCAAAAAATCAAGGTTTTCAAAACTAAAATTTTTCAAAAAATCGTAACTTTTGAACCAGTTGACCGATTTCAAAACTTTTTTTTTGTTCGAAAGCTATTGAATTGTAGTTTTCAGGAAAAATACGTTAAAGGGGCTAAAATGTAAAGAGTACTATAAAATATGCAAAAATGTTAGTTTTTTCACGTTTTCATGGTCTCAGGACCAAAAAGGTACCCTGGTTTTATATTTTTATCAGAAAATTCAGGAAATTTGGCGTAACGTATCAAAAAATCAGAAATGTATGTTGTTTTGTTTTTGAGATATGATTTTTTGAATATAGAGAGTCGTATATTTTAATACTAGATACTCTGAAATTGCTTAAAATTGCAAACTCTCATAAAACTATGCAGAATTTTGCTTTTTAAAGTGATTCCTGGTGGTTTTGGTATCCATAATATTATAAGGAATCAAAATATAATCAAATTTAAAAAAGTGTCTTGTATGGGAAAATTTGACCTTTTATTTTCAAAAAATCATATCTCAAAAACTAAAAAACATACATCTCTGACTTTTTGATATGTTACGCTAAATTTCCTGAATTTTCTGATAAAAGTATAAAACCAGGGTACCTCTTTGGTCCCGAGACCATGAAAACATGAAAAAACTAATATATTTGCATATTTTATAGTACTCTTTATATTTTAGCCCCTTTAACGTATTTTTTCCTGAAAACTACAGTTCAATAGCTTTCAAACAAAAAAAAAGTTTAAAATTGGTCAACTGGTTCAAAAGTTACGATTTTTTTAAAATTTCTAATTTTGAAAAACCTTAATTTTTTTGACCACCCTATATGAAAATTGGTCACCCTAATTACGAAATAAAAAAATACGAGTCTAATTATTTCCGAAGAACTACAAGCCCACCAAGTTTCACAACAATCGGAGATGTACTATATCGTTTTTCTATGGAATGGCTGTATTGAAAACTTCGAAGAAATGCTCACTCTGAAGACTCAGTCAAAATTCATGAGAATCTATCTTTTCTACATGTCATCCGATATAGTCCTTCCAGGTTATAATCCTCTTCATGTACACATCACCAATGACAGTTCCTTTGTTATAATTTGTCCATGAAACAAGCTGTTCAGAGAATACCAGATCAACTTCGACGTGATGCAGTATTTCTTACTCAGCCCTGGATGCAAGAACAGACGCTGTTTGAGCCGCACCTCCTTGGTGAACAGACGCTCGGATCGTACCTCCTCAATCTAGCTGAAGTCAGAAGTACAACAGTGCCCATGCTGCACTACCAGCTAAGCACACAACTCTTAGCTGGCGGTCTTTGTCATCGCTTGACCTGTGGAAGCATGAGTTAGGAACTTGTGAGGACCAGAGCTATGTTGGACGTTCTCCTTATCGACTTGCAGCCCAGGATATCGTTGTTATAGTTATTCAATCTACATGACTTAATGTCATTTGAACTTGCATGTGAATGTTTTCTTGCAAAAATTTGTTTCTGATATGTATGAGAAAGATTCGATATTACAATAGATAAATCAATTTGAGTTTTTTTTCCTTTTTTCATTTGCCATTCTGAATTTCAAAATGTACGACCCAAGCAAGTGGCACTCCAAAGTACATCCTCTCCGCACTATCACTCGAGTGCCGTGCTGCCGAGTTCGGCGACGGACGTTCTGGTAACCGAGAAGACCGAGCAACCAAAAGTGACAACGATAGTCCTTGTTCCTCATTCATTATTCATAATGATTCACTACATTGAACATCTGGTTCACATTTTCATTTTCGTCCATTGTCACTTCGCCCTTAACCTTATGGGATTTGTGCGGCTGTGGCGCGGCGGCTCCTGACTCCGTCCGCCCAGCCTCATTCAGTAGTGTGTTTTCGGGATTCTTCCTTTTTTCTGTCGCACGGTTGTCGAAAACGGGACCCATTAGGGCCGTGTGTGGAAAGGAAAATAAAGGAGAAGGACTCTTTCGGTCACGGTTAAATAGTTTTGTGGGATCCGGCTTTGAGTTGGCTTGACTTTTTCGAGAGGGCCGGACGGAGGAACCGAAAGCTGGGTGATGAATGGATTGTGGTTTTTGGTGGTAACAGTTCAAAAGTTGCTACACGAGGCGCCACTTGTGTCGTCGTCGTCGTCGTCGGTGTCGCCCTCAGTTTGGTTTGGCACTTACTAATGTAAAAAGAAGGGCAGCGTATACGAAAATTCCACATAAATGATTCAAACCGAATGCGGAACGGAAGCCAGAGTGGTTTTTCTTGGGACCCGCACGTGACTTACATCGCTGAGTGTTACCTTCTCGACTGCTGGGCTGCCGATGGCAGTTGGATGCTGTGTAAAAGATGTGTTGTGAACACGATGCTGCGGCTGTGGTTGCTACTGGCTGCGAGTTACAGCCTCCCGGGAATGCCGAGCTGACTGGAGAGCAACAACGTCGACGACGATGGCAACGACAACTGCTACAGCACCCGTAACGTAGCGTGGGATAATGCTGATCAAGATTGACGTCCGTAATTAAGATTTATGATGATCTAATGTGGCATCACAGCTCAGGTAGAATTGAAAAGGAGAGCTCATTCAGGTTTTATTAGCGATAAATATCAATTGGTTCGGTCCGGGTAGTTTTCAGGTTGCTAGTTTGTGGAGCCGATAATCGATATCGTAAAATCAGATAACTCTGCTCAGAGCCGTACCATGTACTCGGCCATCATAATCCAATAAAACGAAGTCTAACAGACAATAGAGGTTGCTTCTGCAGTTTTAATATTTATTTCAAATAATTCTAGGAGGCATTTGCAGATTTTATTTCAACAATTTAAACAATAAATTTGATTCTCAAAAATGTTGATAGCAGTGTATTTTCAAATTTTATTCCAAATACCTTTGAAATCAATCGTTATTTTTTCGAAGGCTATATGATCACTCCAAAAATGAAATTTTAATAGAACCCCCGGATGGGCAAAGTATTATAATCAATCGACTTTGCTCGACAAGTTGAGATGATGTCTGTGTGTGTATGTGTGTGTATGTTTGTATGTATGTATGTATACAAATAGATCACCTCACTTTTAGATAGTAAATATCAATCGATTGCAACGCTCTTGGTTGCAATCGACGCGGAATATTGTCCCATTGTTTCCTATTGAAAATGGTGCGGATCGGTCCAGGCTTTCCGAAGTTATGGTCATTTAAGTTATCCGGACCCGCTCCGGCAGAAGTGGAACTGCACAAAACCCTATCATGTGAAGCCATTACGCCAAATTCGATAATCTTGCTCACAGTTGACGATATTTACCGTAATCTAAAAATGGTAATGAGAAAATCCATGATGGCGGTCCAAGATGCAAGATAGCGGCTTGAAATCGACATGGTTGCTGTTTTATAGAGTTTTGAGCTCTAAACTATACAATACGGGCATCGGCGGAGCCAGCATTTTCTTTTTTCTTACTCACTCTCCTAAACATACACGAGAAAGAAACAGATGGAAGAGGGAGCAGCTTGCCTCCTCTTTCATCTCGCTTATTTTCCTGCATGTTTAGGAGAGTGAGTAAGAAAAAAGAAAATGCTGGCTCCGCTAATGAATACGGGTAATATGAAAAAGATGTTTGGATTCAAGGGCGTAGCCAGAGGGGGGCAGGGGGGGGGGTGGCCGTCCCCCCCCCCCCCCCTGGCCGACAGTTTTTTTTTTTTAATTTAAGCCGACTCAAAGATTGTCAATAACACTAGTTTACAGCAGAACTATTTAGGAATTCCCCAGGATTTCTCCTGGGGTTTCTTCAGGAACTGCTACAGGGATTCCCCAAGGTGTTCTTTCACGAACTCTTATTAGTATTCCTTCAGGATTTCTCCAAGGATTCCATCTGAAATTTCTTCTGAAATTTTTACTGGGAATTCTCCATGAATTTCTTCAGAGATTCCTCTAAGAATTATTCCAGGGATTCTCTGGGAATTGAAATGCGTATAGATATTTCTCTAGAAATTCCTCCAGGAATTCTTATAGAGATTCCTCCCGGAGTATTTCTAGAGATTCCTCCGTTAATCTCTACGGGTATTCTTCTAGGATATCCCCTAGGGATTCCACCAAGAATTTTTCGCAGGACTTAACTCGGGACTTCCTTCTGTGATTCTTTCTGAAACAACTTATTTTAAACATCCTCCAAAGATTCTCCCACGAACTCTTTTTAGGGTTCCTCCAGCAATTTCTCATTGTATTTTTAAGGAACTTTTTTAGGAATTGATTCAGTACTTCCTCCAAGAACTGCTTAGGGATTCCCTTAGTAATTCCTCTTCAAATTTCTTCCGGGTTTCCTTCTGGAGTTTCTTCAGAAACTCTTCTAAGGATTCCTCCCGAATTTGTTTAAGAACTCCATCTGCGATTTCTTGGAGAATTATTTCTGGTATTCCTATACAAATTCCCTAAGAGATTCATCCACGAATTTGTTCAGGAATTCCTCTAAGAATTACTCCAGGAAATCCTTCAGGGATTCCTTCAGAAATTCTTTCAGGATTTTTTCTAGGAATACCTTCTGGATTTTTTCCAGAAATTCCGCCAAGAAATCTTTCAGTATTCCCTCCAGGAATTGCCACAGGCATTCCTTCAGGATTTGCACTAAAACCTCCTCCAGGAACTTTTCTAGTGATTTTTCCAGGGATTTCTTCAGAAATTCCTCCGGGAATTTCTCAGGCGATTTTTTCAGAAATTTCTCCCAGAGCTCCTCTAGAGATTCCCCCGGAAATTCATCCACAAATTGTTGAAGGAATTACTACAGAGATTCCTCCTAGAAGTCCTTCAAGGACTCCACCAGCAATTCCCAAAGGATAACCTCCAGCAATTCCTCCAGGATTTCATTTAGGAATTTCTCCAAGAACTATTCTAGGAAATTCTCCAGGAATTACCCCAAGAATTTCTTCAGGAATATCTCCAGCAATTTCTCTAGGAATTGATGCAGGAATTGCTCCTGGACATCCTTCAAAAGTTATGTAAACAATGTCTCCAGGATTTTTTTCCAGAAATTTTTCTGGAAATTTTTTCAGACATTCTTCCAGTAAATTTTCCAGGAATACCCTCAGAAATTTTTCAGGGATTCCTCCAGGAAATCCTCCGATGATTCCTCCAGAAAATCCCCCAGAAGTTCCTCTGAAGAATAGTTTTGGAAATCCTCTAGGATTTTTTTTAATAAATTCTTCCAGAAAATTCCTGGAGGAATACCATCAGCATTTGTTCAGGGATTCCCCCAGGAATTTTTTTACAAACTGCTTCTAGGATTCCACCAAGGATTTCTTCAGGAATTCCTTCGAGGATTTATCCAAGAATTCCTCCAGAAATTCTGCTAGAAATTCCTTCCGGTATTCCTCTAGGTATTTCTCCGGGAATTTCTCATGAGATTCCATCAGGAATTGCTTAAGGGATTCCTCCAGAGATTTCTCCATGGAATCTGATCAGGAAATTCTTTGAAGATTCCTCCAGAAAATCCTGCAGAAGTTTCTCCAAGGGTTCGTCCAGGAAATCCCCTAGGGATTTCTTCAGAAATTCTTCAAGAATATTCTCCAGGAATACCTTCAAGAATTTTTCAGGGATTCCTCCAGGAATTACAGCAGGAATTAATCAAGGAACACCATCATAAATTAGGGATTGCTTCAGAAATTCTTCCAGGTTTTTTTTCTGGAAATACCTTCTGGAAGATTTCTAGTTTTTAGATATTTCCAGATCAAATATTTCTCCAGGAATTCCGCTAAAACTCGTCCAGAAACTTTTTCAGGAATTTTTCCAGAGATTTCTCCAGGAATTCCTCCAGAGATTTCTCTTGAAATCCCTCCGTGAATTTCTCAGGGGATTTTTTTCAGAAATTTCTCCCAGAGCTTCTCCATAGATTCCTCCAGAAATTCATCCAGAAGTTGTTGAAGGAATTCCTCCAGAGATTCCCTCACGGATTCCGCCAGCAATTCCCAAAAAAGAACCTCCAGCAATTCCTACAAGATTTTATCCAGGAATTTCTCCAAGAACTATTCTAGGAAATTCTTCAGGAATTACCCCAAGAATTTCATCATTAATTCCTCCAGAAATTTCTCTAGGAATTGATCCAGGAATTGCTCCTGGACATCCTTCAGAAATTATGTAAACAATTTCTCCAGGAATTTTTCCAGAAATGCTTCTGGAGATTTTCTCAGAAATTCTTCCAGGAAATTCTCCAGGAATACCCTCAGGAATATTTCAGGGTTTCCTCCAGGAAATCCTCCAAAGGATTCTACCTGGAAATCTTCTTGGGATTTCTTCATAAATTCTTCCAGGAAATTCCTGGTGGAATACCCCCGCTAGAAATTCCTCCAGGATTTCAGAAACAGAAAAATAATAGAACAGAAATAGAATTCTCCCAGAATTTCTGTAGAAATTCATCCAGTAATTCTTCCGAGAATTTCTCTTAGAGATTCCTCCAGAAATTCCTAAATAAATACCTCTAGTAATTCCTCCAGGTATTCCTCCAGGATTTTATCCAGGAATTTCTCCAGGGATAACCCCAGTAATTTCAACAGGAACTACCCCAGGAATTGCTCCTGGACATCTTTTAGAAATTATGTCAGCAATTCCTCTAGGTATTTCTCCAGGAATTTCTCCCGAAATTTTTTCAGGAATTGCTTCCTGATTCCTCCAGATATTCCTCCAGGGGATTTCCCTCCTGAAGGGATTCCTCCAGAGATTTCTCCATGAAAAATCTCTTCAGGAAATTCTTTGAAGATTCATTCAGGAAATCCTCCAGAAGTTTCCCCAAAGATTCTACCAGGAAATCCTCTAGAGATTTCTTCAGAAATTCTTCAAGAATATTCTTCAGGAATTCCTCCAGGAATTTTTCAGGAATTCCTCCAGGAATTCCTCCGATTATTCCTCCAGGAAATCCCCCAGAAGTTCCTCTGAAGAATATTTTTGGAAATCCTCTAGGGATTTTTTCATAAATTCTTCCAGAAAATTCCTGGAGGAATACCATCAGCATTTGTTCAGGGATTCCCCCAGGAATTTCTTCACAAACTGCTTCTAGGATCCCTCCAAGGATTTCTTCAGGAATTCTCTCGAGGATTTATCCAAGAATTCCTCCAGAAATTCTGCTAGAAATTCCTTCCGGCATTCCTCTAGGTATTTCTCCGGGAATTTCTCATTAGATTCCATCAGGAATTGCTTAAGGGATTCCTCCAGAGATTTCTCCATGGAATCTGTTCAGGAAATTCTTTGAAGATTCCTCCAGAAAATCCTGCAGAAGTTTCTCCAAGGGTTCGTCCAGGAAATACCCTAGGGATTTCTTCAGAAATTCTTCAAGAATATTCTCCAGGAATACCTTCAAGAATTTTTCAGGGATTCCTCCAGGAATTACACCAGGAATTAATCAAGGAACACCATCATAAATTAGGGATTGCTTCAGAAATTCCTCCAGGGTTTTTTCTAGGAATACCTTCTGGAAGATTTCTAGTTTTTAGATATTTCCAGATCAGATATTTCTCTAGGAATTCCGCTAAAACTCGTCCAGAAACTTTTCAGGGATTTTTTCAGAGATTTCTCCAGGAATTCCTCCAGAGATTTCTCTTGAAATCCCTCCGTGAATTTCTCAGGGGATTTTTTTCGGAAATTTCTCCCAGAGCTTCTCCATAGATTACTTCAGAAACTCATCCAGAAGTTGTTGAAGCAATTCCTCCAGAGATTCCCTCACGGATTCCACCAGCAATTCCCAAAAAAAGAACCTCCAGAAATTCCTCCAAGATTTTATCCAGGAATATCTCCAAGAACTATTCCAGGAAATCCTTCAGGAATTACCCCAAGAATTTCATCAGGAATTCCTCCAGAAATTTCTCTAGGAATTGATCCAAGAATTGCTCCTGGACATCCTTCAGAAATTATGTCAACAATTTCTCCAGCAATTATTCCAGAAATTCTTCCGGAGATTATCTCAGAAATTCTTTCAGGAAATTCTCCAGGAATACCCTCAGGAAAATTTCAGGGTTTCCTCCAGGAAATCCTCCAAAGGATTCTGCCTGGAAATCCTCTAGGGATTTCTTCATAAATTCTTCCAGGAAATTCCTGGAGGAATACCATCAGTAATTTTTTAGGGATTCCCACAGGGACTTCTTTACAAACTGCTTCTAGGATTCCTCCAGAGATTCCTTCAGGCATTCTTTCAAGGATTCCTCCAGAAATTCCGTTAGAAATTCCTTCAGGATTTCAGAAACAGAAAAATAATAGAATAGAAATAGAATTCTCCCAGAATTTATCTAGAAATTCATCTAGTAATTCTTCCGAGAATTTCTCTTAGAGGTTCCTCCAGAAATTCCCAAAGAAATACCTCTAGTAATTCCTCCAGGTATTCCTCCAGGATTTTATCCAGTAATTTCTCCAGGAATATCCCCAGTAATTTCATCAGGAACTACCCCAGGAATTGCTCCTGGACATCTTTCAGAAATTATGTCAGCAATTCCTCTAGGTATTTCTCCAGGAATTTCTCCCGAGATTTTATCAGGAATTGCTTCCTGATTCCTCCAGATATTCCTCCAGGGGATTTCCCTCCTGAAGGGATTCCTCCAGAGATTTCTCCATGAAAAATCTCTTCAGGAAATTCTTTGAAGATTCCTTTAGGAAATCCTCCAGAAGTTTCCCCAAAGATTCTTCCAGGAAATACTCCAGTGATTTCTTCAGAAATTCTTCAAGAATATTCTTCAGGAATTCCTCCAGGAATTTTTCAGGAATTCCTCCAGGTATTCCACCAGTGATTCCTACAGATATTCCTCCAAGGATTTCTTCACAAATTTCTTCAAGGAAACCCCCTGGGATTCCTTCAGGAATTCCTTCGAGAATTTCTCCAGGAACTCCACTTGCAACTCCACTAGAAATTCCTCCAGGAATCTCTCAAGGGGTTCTTTTAAAAATAGAAAAATAACAGAAATATTTACAGAAATCTCTCAGAATTCTTCTGGAGATTCCTCTAGATATTCATCCAGTAATTCTTTCAAGAATTTCTCTAGAGATTCCTCCACAAATTTCCACAGGAATACCACTAGGAGCTCCTCCATTTATTCCTCCGGGATGTTATCTAGGAATTTCCCCAGGAAATTTCTTCCGGAATACCTCCAGGAAATACCCCAGGAATTATGCCAGCAATTCGTCCAGGAATTTCTCCTGGAAATCCTTTTGGGATTTCTTCAGAGATTCTTTCAGGAAATTCTCCAGGAATACTTTGAGGAAATTTTCAGGGATTCCTCCAGATATTCCTCCAGCAATTACTTCAGGGATTTCTCCACGAATTTTTCGAGGGATATTTCCAGAGATTCCACCAGGGAATCCTCCAGAAATCCCTCCAATGGTTCTTTCAGAAATCCTCCTGGAATTTTTCAAGTAATTTTTTTCAGAAAATTCTCCTGCAATTCCTCCCAGAGTTCCTCTGGAGATTTCTTCAGGAATTTCTCCCAGAATTCTCCTAGGGATTCCAAGAATTCACCCAAAAAATGCTCAAGGAAATTCTCCAGGAATTCTTCCAGGAATTACGCCAGGAATTTGCTCAGAAGTTTCTACAGGCATTCCTCCAATGATTCCTTCACAAATTTCTCTAAGATTTTATATAGGAATTTTTAAAGACATTTCTTATGAAATTTTACTAGGGATTCCGTCCAGAATTCCTCCAGGAATTTCTGCAGAATTTCTTCCAAGGAATCCTCCAGAAATTTATCTTGGATTTCCTCATGAGATCTCTTCAGAAATTTCACTAGGTATCCCTCCCATAATTTATCCAGAAATTCGTACAGGTTTAGTTTTTGAAATTCTTACAGGAATTCCTTCTGAAATTCAAAAATTCAAAACATTCTGGAGGAATTTCTCCAGCAAATAGTATTGGAAGATAAATGGAAGCATACAGGAACCAGGAAATTCTAGGTTAATACTCAAAAGAGTTGGTAATTTCCAAAAGAGTTCAGCTATAATTTCTGATGAATGTTTTGTAGACATTGACAACAAAATCAGAGCAAAATATTGCACGAGTAAATAAAAATTCTTAATCTTCCAGAAATTGGCCATCGCTACCAGCACCACGTTGATTTGTGTAGATCAGGCGAGTTTTTGTTAACGTATTGTACAAAATACAACAGCGTGACTGCTGAAGGGTTAAATAATGCTTTTAGAATATAATGTTATTATATTCAATTTCATCGTGTTGCGTTTAGTTATAAAAGCTAGTAGGTACATTTTTACTAACGGTGCTTGCCGCCCCCCCCCCTGACCGAAAAGCTGGCTACGTCCTTGTTTAGAGTCCAAAAATAATGACTAGAAAATCCAAGATGGCGGTCAAAAATTCAAGATAGTGGTTGTTTTGTGAAGCTTTGAGCTCTAAAACAATGCAATATGGGTGTATTTGATATGTTCGGAGTTCCAAAATGGTGACCAGAGAAACTGAAATGGCGGTCGAAAATCCAAGATGGCGGAAAAAAATCAAGATTGCGGCTGTTTTGTGAAGTTTTGAGCTCTAAAACTGTGCCAAGTTGGGTAATCATGCTCATAGTTGACGATATTTATCGTCATTATCTAGAAATGGTAGCCAGAAAATTCAAGATGGCGGTCCGAAATTCAATATGGTGACTCAATATTCAAGATTGCAGTTGTTTTGATGAGTTTTAAACTCTAAAGCTATGCAATATGGGTATATTTGGTGTGGGGAAGATGTTGGGAGTTCAAAAATGATGACCAGAAAGAAATATTGAAAAATTTGTGCTGGAAGTCAAAGATGGAGATCTACAATTAAATTTTAGAAAGTTGTGTTAGATTCTCTGAATACCGGATATCAGGCTAGTAAAAAATGTTAAGGCCATCAACATGTCACCTGAAATTTGCTGAAAGGATATTTTAAAGTACGAGGAAGGCACTGACATGTTAATATTTTCATTATTATTTCTTTAACAAATCGTCTGTTAACTAATAACTGTCGAAACTCTGTTTTCAAACTCTACTGTTTCACCCCATTCCAACATAGGGCACACCGACCACCAGTTGGAATTTATTTCCAACTCAGATTAGCAACTCATTGGCAGTCGAGCAAAAATAAAACAACATTGCACAACTCCACTACACCGCCGAACCGCAATGATATCATCGCCAAATCCAGCTAAATGAACGCAAATGAAGGCATAAATCTCCAGTTGATGTCTGCTGCCATACCAACCTGCTACTGACTGTAGTGTAGTAGTGTAGCACCAACAATTTCATTCGGAGAGCACAGCAGAAGAAACGATGTTTGTTTTACTAATTAGGTAGCCCTGGTTGCTCCCGTTCTTCTTCTTACTCTTCTTCATCGCCACCAAAATCCCTCCTGTCTGATGCGATGGTGGCCCCACAAACAGCACACAGCTCAGTTAATCTCTCATTTGGAGCCAGCAGCAGCAGCAGCACTCAGGAAAAGTTTTCTTCTAGCTGGTTTTATGATCATCAGCACCCAGCTCAGTAACTATTCATACACAGCAGCTCAGCTACTTGATTGCGATGTTTGCACTGCAGGCTGAGCGCTGCTTGGCGGAAAGAAAGTACCGTGAAACGGTGTGACATCAAGCAGTAAAGTGGACGTTTGACCGTTTTCCACCAAAAGCTTAAAATGGAATCGATGAACACAACCAGTAAAGTTCATAAGGTCTATATGTATCGTTCACCCAAAAAGACAATGTCACACAATTTTCCGGTACAGCTATAGAACAAAGAATGTGATTCAGGAGTTTCATTGAAGTGGACCACCCTGCGTGTCGTGCAGCCCAGCCACACCAGTCGAGCCCCGGCCGCTATGGGGACCAGCTGGGTTGAAAATGTCCCATCTGGGAAATCATGGAAGCTCTAGCTGGCTGCTCCACTCTGTGAAACTGCGCGGTCCCCATCCTGCTTCTCTGCCCCCACTGACTGACTGCACTTGGTGCAGTAGTGTGTGGAAGAGCTGTTGACTGTGTTTGAGTGGGTCTTTTCATTCGAGGCAGGTTTACGGGGTTCAACGAGGCCAATTGCATTACTTCCCACGGAGAAAAGGTGGGGCTCTATGGCTCTATGCACATTGCTTAGCAAGCACACAGCACCACACACACTCTAGATAAGATTGGAAAGTGACGGCGACGTGTCGTAAAATTGTTGACAGCTTAATATCTTAAGCGAGGTTGTTGAAAATGAACGAGTCTTATCGCAGAGCGGGAGGTGTCGTGAGAAAAATCAGTTATCGAACTTATAGCCAAGTGTTCTTACACTTTATTGGCATTAGGTTATTATTTGCGGTGCAGCAAAATGAGTATCATAGTTGTGAGATCAATATTATTATAGAAACTAATAAATTATATTTCTTTTTTATGATGTCATAGACCCTTCGTTAGATAAGAGCACAAAAAGCTTGTAGAGAAATAATTTGTATTGCAGGTCGGGCACGAACATTCAACACCTTCGCAGCTATGGAATAAGGGGCTATCTTTGTCTGCCATTTCATGGAAATCTTTTGAAATTCCATAGGCAGTTGCTTCCGAGTTGTTCAATTTTTTAAAGAAACTCATTTTGCCTTTAGTCCACGTATTTCTTCCAAGAATTCTTCAGGAATTCCTTCTGGTGATTTCCTAAGGTTCTCCCATATATTATTATTCCACCATTTTTGAAACTCTGAACTCCTTTTGCAATTTTTCCCCTAATTTGTGTCCTGATTCAAAACAAGCCTTCGGTGGCTCGTTCCATCGGGCATACCAACGAGCCCATTTTCAGCTTCCCTAATTTAGCCTGATACAAATTTAATTTTGACTTCTTGTCACCCCCCCCCCCCCCCCCTTCAAAATATTTTGGCTGGATTTTGCATTTTGAGGAGGCAAATAAAAAAATATTTGTCAAAAAATCGGGTCTTGCCAAAAATTCTGTAACAAATTCGATGAGTTATAAATATTTTTTCTGATTAAATGCTTTATTATTTTCATCCCAAGTAACAATTTCATTGCTGGTTAGTTTTGTTTGATTTTTATTAGGGTTTTATTACAGCAATAATTAAAACTCGCAGTTTTATGACTGCTTTTATGAAAACCATTGATAAAATGTTTTATAGTATGATGGAGATATCCATAAAGACAGATTTTAAGAGTAAACAAAACTTTCCGATTTGTAAACTTTCTGGCATGATTATGGTTGTCGCTATATTGAAGAATTAGCTAACGGGAATGAAAAATAGTTAATTTTGATCAAATGAGCAATGAATTGATAGTTTGTCACCATTTCCATAACATGCTCACTTAAATAAACTCATTCTGCTGAGTTTTCTTGTGATTCGAGATAGTTTTACTAAATAAACAAATTGATTTATTTCATTCCAAGATGATAATATTCACTATTTTTGAAGCGCATTAATTTTATGATTCTGCCACCCCAATATTCACGGTAAAATTGAATGCGCATAAGCCCACCAACACAATAACAACAAAATATTACTTTGAAATGACCGCTTCTACTTACGAATGATGTATCGTCCTGAACTTTACGTGCCATCGAAGAAGCTTCTCTGCATCTTGAGCTGTCATAGTTTTTGTTGAAAAAAAAAAACAACAACACTCGAGAATGGGAAATTTTTCAACTACCCAAGAAACAATTTTTGCTTTAAGAAATGTTTCTCAAAGCAACGTTGTTAAGCTGCATGTCGTATTATATTTGAATAATTTTGAAATAAAACCATTCTCTTGTTCGCCAAATAAATAAACCAAACTCTTGTTCGCTCAAAAAATGAGAATCTTTTCAACATCAACAGATCCATCAGCACGATGAAATGAATGTTCATTCACTGATCGTACATCGTTTGATAAACTCTTGTTCAACGTTTAAACCATCAACTATTTACACAAATATCGTAAACATTTCTTCAACGTTTTTTAAACAATGATGTTTGACACTATTTGTTTAATCGTTTAAGAATGGCTTTAGACACCATTCTTGTGCATTAGCAGCAAAGTGCATAATACCAAGCTTTCTTCGACATTTATTCCACCATAATACAATCAAAACATGCTGGTGTTATGACACATCCCATGCGGATTTCATCTCTATTAATAAATATGATTTTTCAACTGAAGCAAAAACGTTTCTTAAACGTTTCTTCAATATCATTGTAAAAATAAAATGGCAAAAATAATTTTACTTTCTATGTTTCTGCATTTGTATGTAATCTGGACTATCTATTTCTGATCATATATATACCTACAACATCACCATTTTATTACATTTTTATGGAACAAATCACACTAATGGAAAGACTTGAACTCGGGACCTTTTGGTTGACAGTCGTCTGCATTCGCTCGGCTTCAATCAGAATTATGTACATGAATCGGCAGATTTAAAGCAGCATTTATATTCAATTCCTGAGTTGAATACTTTAGCGTACATATGTTGCTTAAACATTGCTTAATTATTTTATTCAAAAAATTATCTTCATAAACATTGAAGCTGATCAATGTTTGAATATTGTAACTGCAACGTTTATTCATTAGGCATATGCTAGGCATAGGAGTATGCTGATAAATGTGTCAATCCGTCAGTCATTCACGGTATTGTTTGTTGTTGTGTCACAAAGTTTGGTAAATCTTCGAACATTTGTTTTATTTGAACGCCCAAACAAGTGAACTTTGTTTTATTATTACCGCTCCTGATTTGTTTCGGAGGTAGGAAAAGGGTGACGTTGGTGCATATCTCCAAGAAGCCAAAAAAAAATTGAACACACGGAAGCTGATCCCGGTTTTACCGGTGGCATCAAAGTGTTTATTCTATTCGTCAATACCAAATAGAAGAGCCGCCCAGGAGCCATTTCAGCTGCCTTTTCTGGTGTTTCTGCTGGCGGCTTTGCTATCGTTGGAGTGTGTAGTGCAAAAGGTGAGCCAGAATGATTTTGTAATATGTTAAGCTGCTGCGAGATATTTGTTTGGTGTTCAAGATTGTAGCCACGGATGCTCTTCTTAGACTCTAAATCAACAATTGTGTTTACTAATGGGACATGGCGAACAACGATAATCAAGTAATACAGTTCCACTGCTACAACATTGCTTGAATAAAAGCGTTACATTTGTTCCGAAGAAAGCTGATAACATCTTGTTGTTAAGCTATATTATTGAAGCTGAATAAAATGATCAAGCAAAAATTGTTAAACTGTTAATAAGCTACTTGTTCCATTTATAGATCATATGTAGAATAACGGCATCTAATTCATCGGAAGCAGCTTGTACTCTGTCATTATTAGAGCATTGTTAGGCAGATGATGTGAATACCTAAACAACATTCTTTAAACTTCTGTTCGATTATGTTTCGTGTTTCGAGATTTGTTGATTTTTTTCGGTGAAAAAAGACTTTCCAAATCGTTTTGGCATAACGTTTCGGCCTACTTCATTCAGCCATCATCAGATCTGTGAACATTTATTGAGTTAAGTTAATACAATTTTCCTTCTTGGTCTACAATTTGAAATTACCACCCACTTACACAAAACGTTTGTTCTCCACCACTGTGGTCTAACAACTAACCCTAAGTCCTATTTCTATGTATATTATTTCGTCAGATTGCGTCATTCGGCTCGTCTCGGCTGTGTGCGCTTCGACAACGTTCGTATTTTGCACGCTAGTCCGTTGTACGCTGCGTCTATACCACCACACTCGCGCTGTAGGTTTACAGTAGTGTTATTCCCTAGTAGCTTTATATGGAAGGCCTCTGCGATAGTTCTGCTCTCCTGGTTGTCAATTCTTTCTAGGATCTCGGTTTTTTGGAAGTCGAAATCGTATCCTTCTTCAATGTGGTGTTGTCCTAGTCCTGTTTTCGCTTCCTTCTTCCTTATGTTATTTCTATGCTCGTTTAGCCGCGTCTCTAACATTCTACCTGTTTGTCCTACGTAAATCTTTCCATCGTCTGAGCTGCATGGTACTGCATATACTACATTTTTTGTCTTTTCTTTCGGGATTGGGTCCTTAAGTTTACTAAATATTGTCTGTTTTATTTTGTTCCGTGGTTGGTAGGCTAATGTAATGTCGTGTTTGTTTAGAATTTTCGTTAGCTTTTCGCTCAGATATGGAATGTAGGGTGTAGAAACATATTTTTTGTCTTGTGTTTGTCTTTCTTCGTGTCTTAAGGTGTTATAGTGTCTGTCTGTTCTTTGTTTTAACAATTTGTTAATGAACCAATTTGGGTAGTGGTTTTTTACTAAAATTTGTTTGACTGTCATAATTGTTTTGTGTCGTTCACTAGCGTTCGTCAGTTTTATTGTACGGTCAATAAGCGCTATCGCCGTGTTACGTTTATGTTGAAACGGGCTTTCCGAATTGTAGTCCAAGTAGCGTCCATTCGTCTGTTTAGGTGTCCAAATTTTCACGATTACTCCATCCCTTCTTTGTAGCGTCATGTCAAGAAATTTAAGTTTGTTGTCTTCCTCATTTTCTACGGTGAATTTCAGTTTCTCGTGAAACTCATTGAAGGTTGCTACTATCGTGTCGATGTAGTTCCGTTTAGCCACACAGAAGCAGTCGTCTACGTAGCGGCGATATATCTTCATCGGTGTCTGCTTTTCCTCCAACTTGCGTATGCTTTCTTGTTCCAGCCTCTCCATCACTAGATTTGCCACAACCGGTGATAGAGGGGAACCCATTGGTACGCCGAAATTTTGTTTGTAGAACACTCCTCTGTGTACAAAAAAGGTGGACCCCAACACAAGCTTGACGGCTGCTACGAAGCTGTTCTGGTCGATTGGTGTGTGTGCTTCAACTTCGTTCCATCGTCGGTTGATACATTCTATCGCGTAGTCAACCGGCACGTTCGTGTATAACGAAGTAACATCCAACGAAAACATGACTTCGTCTTCGCTGATCTGCGTTCCTGGTACCTCCGTGGCAAAGACGAAACTGTTGACGACATGATTTTCCGTTTTCCCAACGATTTTTCCGAGGATGCTCGACAAGTACTGGGCTATTTGGTACGTTGTGTTATTCAATGAGCAGAAATATGATTAACAAACGTGCAGTTTTCGATGCATGAAGCATTTATTCGCGACTTTGTTCAACATATACTCTTGTTCAACTGTCGGCGCTTTTGTAGAACATTTGATTATCTCGCATGCTTATTAATGATTTTGAATCTCGCATGCTTATTAATGATTTTGAATTGTTACTTGGGTAGGTTTTAAAACGGTTTTAATGCGGTTTGCAAAACCTCTCCGAGAGTGGTCCACTTAGCCGGAAGATGCTCTTAAAAAGTTTATCAAGAGGTTTTGATGTATAAATCAGTTTTATTGCGATTTTTTTAAAATTGGTCATGAAGATCTCTTGTAGAGCCGAACAAAACTTAGAATGTTACTTGGGATCCCCCCCCCCCCCTTGACCAGCTAAAGAGCGGTGGGACAAAAAGTGAAATAAATATTTGTAACGGCCTTATCGGACTTACTAGTGTCCGTCACAGGAAGCTGACGAAAATATTACAGATGTCGTCACCGAAGATGACGAACCATTCAAATTTTTGTGTAAATGCAAAAAATGAAAGAAAAATATTTATTATCAACTGAATGTGCTTTGGGAACTAGCGCCGACACATGACGTGACGAACTTTTCAATATTTGTTAGATAAATACACAAAAGCCAGAGCAGAATTTTATACATCCTTTAGCATTATATATTATGATAAAATGGAACGAGCTCACCAGATGATGAGCACAGCCAAATCGGCACGACGACGAAGCGGCTTGAAAAATAGCGGCTTTTTCACTTTGCCTCCAAAATCACACTAGTTCAAAAATGGTTTCTGCAAAAACGAAAAACATTTTCTACCGCGTAAAAAACCAGAAGATACCCTGATCCATACTCTACATGTGGAAGAAATGCTTGCAGTTTCACCTTAAGCGGTAAGAGCCCTCACCTCAAAACCCGCCTCAAGGACTTTTCTCCAGAAACTTGTATATTATGTCCTTACGGGGTTTGCTACGCTTCATCTTGAGGCATTTCACCGTCGAATAGGTACTGCGTACCGTAAACCGGGGTCAAATTGATCTTCGGGTCGAAATTGATCACGCGTTTTTCGGTTAGGTTTAGCATATTTTAAATAATTTACTTTCAACTATCGTGCAGTTGGGAACCGCTACTAAACGTTATTTGCTTGAAAACTATTTGAAGTATGTTTTATCTAACGGAAAATAGTCTGATCAATTTCGACCCGGAGATCAATTTGACCCCGGTTTACGGTACGTCCAAGATCCGTGAGTATGGTATAGCTCCTTATTGCCTTCAAGGAATTCCGCAACGGATACAATCAAATATTCCGTTGGGAATTACAAGTTCATTAAAAAAATTCCTTCGGTTACTTCTCAAGAAGTTTATCATGGGATTTTCCCAAGGTTTCCGCTTGGAATTCTTTATGGAACTCCTTCAATAATTCCTTAACTGGTTTATACAAAGATTCCTCCATAAATTCTTTCCGTAACTGCTCCTAGAAATTCTCTAGAGTTTCCTCCAGAAATCCTTATTGAATTACTCCACAAATTTTTCCATGAATTCCATCAGTCATATATCAATTCAGGTATTCTTTCAGGAACTTCTCTAGGAATTCCTCCAGGATATAATCCAGAAATTCATCCAGCAAATACTCTAAGAATTCCTCCAGGAATTATTATAGGAATTTCTTTGGGATGTGTTCCAGAAAATCCTCCAGGAATTCCTACAAGAAATATTCCAGATGTTCCTTCAGGAACTCCTCCAGGCATTACAGAATACTTTTAGAATTCCTCCTGAAAATATTCCCGGAATACCTCCAGCAATTATTTTCAGGATTCCTCCAGATTTTTTTTCATGATTCTTACAGGAAATACTTCAGGAAATCCAGGAATTCCTCTTAAATATTTCTCACGAAATTCTTTAAAAATTCCTTTACAAACTACTACATGAATTCTTCCAGAAAGTACTCTAGGAATTCCTTCGAAATTTCCTCCAGACTTCTTCGAAGAATTCCTGAAGAAGTTCCTAAAGGAATTGCTGAAGTAATATCTATAGGAGGTTCTTGAAAAAAATCACGACAAATTCCTGGATGAATTTCTGGAGAAATGCCTGAAACAAATCTCGGAGGAATTCCTAGAGTATTTTTTGGAAGAATTTCTGGGGGATTTCCTGCAGGTTTCTAGAGGAATTCTTCGAGGAATTTCAGGAGAAATTCTTGGAGGCATGCCTTGAGAAATTGATGGAGAAACTCTTGGAGGAATTCCTGGAGGAATGCTTAGAAAATTTCTTGGCAAGCCTTGGAGGACTTCCTGGAGAAATTTTTATGGAGGAATACCTAGAGGAATTCTTTGAGGAATTCTTGGTAGAAATGTTAGAGAAATTCAGAAATATGTGGATCAATTCTTGAAGAAATTCCTGGTTAACTCTAGAAGGAATACCTGGAGATATTCCTGGATGGATTCTTGTAAGAATTTGGGGTAGAATTC
The DNA here is from genome assembly GCF_035046485.1 of Aedes albopictus. NCBI lineage: Eukaryota > Metazoa > Arthropoda > Insecta > Diptera > Culicidae > Aedes > Aedes albopictus. The sequence continues at coordinate 250,802,805 of NC_085137.1, read as the reverse complement.
TTGGAGAAATTCCTGGAAGAATTTTTGAGGAATTTCTTGGGAAATTCCTGGAGGAATTATCGGCAGAATGTTTTGGAGGAATACTTGGAGAGATTCTTTGAGGAATTCTTGGCGAATGTCATGGAGGAATTTATGAGGGATTATTTGGAGGAACTTATGGAAGAGTTCCTGGGGCAATCCCTGGAGAATTCTTGGAAGCATTTCTGGAGGAATGCTTGGAGGAATTCCTGAAGACCCAAGCAACACACTTGTCACAGAAGAGTCCCGGCGGCGCAGGTTTTTGTTGCGCAGAAGTCACTGTGGCTTACTTCTAGCAAGTAAGTGTTTGTTTGTTAGAAGTAAGTCACAGTGACTTCTGTGCAACAAAAACCTGCGCCACCATGACTCTTCTATAACAAGTATGTTACTTGAGGAAATTCTTGGTGGAATTCCAGGAGGAATTCTTGTAGGCATTTCTGGAGCAATTTCTGTAGGATTTCGTAGAGAGTTTTCTTGAAAAATATCCGAAAAAAATCCCTGGAGAAATTTTCGAAGCAATTCCGAGATAAATTCTTGGAGTAATTCCTGCAGTAATTTTTGAGGATTTCTTAGATAAATTTGTAAAGAAATTCCGGGAGGAATTATTAAAGAATTCCTGGAGGAATTTTTGGAGCAATGCCAGGAATAATGTCTAGAGGATTTCACGGTGGATCCTGGAGGTATACATGGATCAAGTTTTGGAGGTTTCAATTCCTGGAGAAATTCCTGAATAGGTTCTTGAACAAAAATCTTGGCAGTAGTCTTGGAGTACAGCAGAATTGTGAATGAATTTTACTGATAGATAAAAGAGAAACAAGAGTAGAGCCTGCGGACTTTGAACGTCTTCATTCCAGAATAGTTTGGATGACCTAGATCACCAAGTGAATGTCGCTTAGTTGTCGGAATTGCACTCTGAGGCTCTTAGAGTAGCGTAGATTATATTCCGCGAGCATTCGCTACAATAGAAACATCCAAATACTTACAGATAATATTAGCCATACTTCTAAATACATTAGGGTCTATTTATATGCCAGTGGACATACAAGTAGCAACACATTGAGATACTCCTAATGTTATGAGGTGTAACAGACACAATCTTGGAAGAGTTATGCCGATAAAGTGAAGAGGAACAATGGTAGAGCCTGTAGACCTTGATGATCCTAATACCAGTATAGTTTGGAATGCCTGCAATGTCCCATGAATGTACCAAACGCATTATAACTGTGAACTGAGGCTCCATCAGCGGTATAGACTACATTCGATGAATAGCTTTTACAATTAAAGTATCATACAGTATGTAGATACCGTTTTCCAAACTTCAAAGTGTATTGGAGGCTATTTGTATTTCATGGAATGTGTAACTACCACAATATGAAGTTGCTCGTAGCATTGCGAGGTCCTATGACTAAATGACTAAATTTCTTGAACAGAGTAAACACAAATGATGGTAGATTTAGAAGATCTTAAGAAAATAAATTCCAAAGTACTTTGGATGGCCTAGATGTCCCAATTATTGTACCATGAATTTTGTAGAGGTGTTTTGAGGCTTTTTGAGTACCGTAGTCTATGTTCTGTGGTTATAATTTGGTTCAGATAGTTGGATTTGTTACACAAACTTCGGACTACTTTGAAGGCCTGTAGAGGCGCCAGAAAAAGAGAAAGGTCGCAAAGGGGGGAGGTACCATGCATTTCATAGCACAACTATTCCCTCTGACTATTAAAAAGACTCCAGGGTAAAATGTTTTAAAACAAAGATGATATTGCATTTCATCCAAAAGAAGATCATCCCGGGTGTTTACGGGTCAACTAACAATTAAAGCAGGTAACGGCCGTAGTAGAGAATACCCTGAAACAGTTCTCCTGGCGGGGCACGACAGTTGTTGACTGATTCCTTGGCTGTTTTCGCTGTTCTAATCATCTTTGCCATGCATCGACTTTGTGCGGATAAGATCGTGGATGAAAAAATCTCGCGTTTTGATGGGTTATTGGCAGGATCACATGATATTGCCCATCGTACGCCACTAGTGAAGACGCTTCTGTACTACCATTAATACGCTTCACGATGAGTTCGTCAACGAACGACGAATAGTGGTCCGACTATCTGCCTCAAACCTTAATTTTTTTCTTTTGCCGCCTTATTTTTCTTCAGAATGGGTATCTATTCTGCGAATAATTCTGCCTGTACGAGCCGCCACTACGATCTCTCGGTTCGAAAAAGATCCTTCTACTGCATACCACGACCAACCAGCCTCTTGATTTTCACAACGGTTCACAAATGAGTATTATTAACTGCCTTGTAACAGTTACCATTCGAATACATCGTGGGACCTTTTCTCATTTGCTACCCTCAACCGGTACATTGAGTTTGATGGAAACCTGGCGCCTTTCTTCGGACTGAATTTCTTCTAGAATTTAACCAATTGTGTCCGAGTTGATCCACGGCAGAACTGTTTTGGAATTACTCAAAAGGAATCTGTGGCTCTCTGAAAGGCTGGGATACTTTTATCTCTACAATACGTATACTACCCAGGTAACCACTAAGCATTTGAATAAGCCGTGTATCAGCCCGTATTTCGCATTTAAACTGCTTGCTGCCCTACATAAGCAGTTCGAATGCATAGCTGCCTTGAGTTAGCATAAGCTGTGCTGCTGAAAAGCTTTCGGCTGTTAATTAGCATTTCAACTGCTTGAAGTAGTTTCACTTGGGAGCATACAGAATGCTTTTCAACTGCTCTTTAAATGCTAGGAGCAAAAAGGTTGGGAGAAATGTTACGCATTTGGCAACACATTTTGTCTCTCTCTTACAGAGCCTATGCTTCTGTTTACAAATTTGTGCATCTCATTTGTTTCTTCATTTTCCCCTACTCATCCAAAAGCACCAAAGAAAACATTACTGCAGCTGGATTGAATTGGGAACTTGTCCATAAAAAAATCACCAATTATTTATCATTTCGTCGGAAAATATGTGCCGAATAGGTGGATGCTTTGGTGGATCACAGGATTGTTTGAAAGAGGGAAGAAACAATCTTATTCCACAGATATATAAAAGAAGGGATCGTAATGCTCTATCACAATGAAATATCTCAATGAAAACAAGTTTTGGATGTTGAATCTGAAGCTGTTATCGAATCATTCTTTATATTGGCGATTAAATCAACGCACGCCACCGGGACAGCTTTAGCATCGTGGATCAGGAGCAACAGAATCCGAAGCAGATATGATTAATCATCTCCGGATCGTAAGTTCAAACCTACATCACTACAAAAATCAGCAAAAAAGTACCACCTAGCACCGGCTGGAATATGGAAGGACGATGAAGCGGGGAAGCAGGCTGAGAGAACGAGAAGCAGACGTCAATCTATTTTTGTTTTTTTTTTTTGCTCGACGAGGCGTTACGCTTCTTTGACATTTCGTCACGACGTTCCTGAAGGGATAGCACTTAGACAGCCCGTTATTTTGCCAAAACCTGCTGTGAGATAGCACTATAGGCGCATATACGGCTAATTAGCATTAAACGCCTTGTCGTAAAGGCAACTATAATGCTGAAGGAATGCTATTTTAAATGCTTACTGGTTACTTGGGTAGTATACGAGTAAACATCGTATGTGAAGACGAATTGGAAGTCTGTCTCGCTCATGTTCACGTTGACGACACAGCGGCTCCAATTCATCGCACTCTGCTTCTTCCAGGCGGCGAGCCTGCAATTTCCACTTCTGTTTGTATAGTTCCACGTTCTGCTGGGTTCCTTGCTGCAGCTTTACCGCCCGCACTGCGTTGTTCTTCTCCAAAATCGCTCTGATTCTCATCGAACCATTCTCTCGATTCCGTTCCACATATACAATTGTGCTCTCTTGGGTCGTTGATAGGTTTAGGGAGGGCACAACAAGCTCGCTCTAGTCTGGCAACGTTGCCTCGAGATTATGCGCGTATGTTGAAACGATACCAGTTGCTTCAGTCGCTTAAGACTGTACCGTGATAGTCCCCGCTGGCGGGGAGTTTTAGGCGTAGCTTGATTATCACCAGGTAGTGCTTAAAGTCGTTAGTGCCATGTTAGGTCCTGACGTCGACAATGTCGAAGAACAGCCGTTCATCATTCAGAATGTGACCGATTCACACATCTGCTGTGGTTATCACCAGGTTAAACTATCATGAAGACAGTTCTGGAAAAAATATGATACGAATAACTAATATGATCATGAATCAGTTTTTAAACCCAAAAGCCAGCTATCTCAAGACATCCCTGATAGAATATGATTATCTCGCATCGTTCAACCGCGCAGATTTCGGTAAAATTTCATTGAACCACTTAGTACATTGTTCGGCCCACATGCAACAGCCGTACCCTACCCAGCCTGTTGCCAGCCGTCAGTTTGGTTTGTCAGCCTTCGAACATAAAAATAATAATTAAATCTCAAAACAAACCAGAACAAAAAGCGGAAACCTAACCCGCACCGATAGAAACGAAAGAAACGAGCGATCCTCAACAATAAGCTTGAGAGGAGCTGTATCCTGAACCAGCCAATACATCAAACCGGGAAAGAGTGCGACATCTTCGAGCTGTACCCCACCCTCCTGCTTTGACAGTGACTGCATGACGTCTGGTGTGATCGAGAGCAGCCACTTTACTTTTGACCGACGTCAGTCGTCGTTTTGTTCCACTGAGTGATTCACGAGAGTTTCCCGTTGCTGGTGACTGAACTGAGCTGATGGCAAAAAGGGAGCGATGCGATATTTGAACCATGTCAAATGTGGTGACATACGCGCAGTCCAAGAAACCGAACCATAAAGTCCAAACCAACAAAGTGATTGAAGTAATTGGATATGAAAGAGCAACACTTCAAACTACCTAACTTGGGCACTTTCCGAACGGCGTGGCGCGGCGTTCGTCGTTCGTCGTCGTCACGGACCAGGCTGAGTGATTGGCAGTGCCGCGGCGCAAGAAAAGAAAATCTGGATGCAGTAAAAGTGTGTTTCTTTTATTCTGTACGTTTTCGTTCACGGATTGACGGTTATTTTTATGTGCGGTTTACTCTCGTCTCGTGATGATGATGGTGGTGGCGCGATGATGATGGTTGGTCGGGGACGACGATGCTGGTTCACGCGGTATGCAAATCGTGACTTTCCGTTTCCTGTTTGTTTGACCAAATTCCGAGCCAGCCGCAGCGTGATGAGCTCATTGCGAGAGGAAAAAGAAAATGATTTATTGTTTGCTTAGTCCGAGTAAAAACTTAGGTTTGCACACGCTATGACTAGATTAGCAGCTGAAACGTTTATTAGATTTTTATACTGTGTAGTACCGAAAGTTGACTGAATAGTTTATTGTATGAAGTTCAACCAGAGATTTGAATCCTAGAAATAGCAGGGCAATGGCGAGTACTACTTACTACTTTCAGTCATGAGCACTCTCAGTGGTACATATGATAGAAATGAAAGATTTCCATCCTGGGCGATTACCCGCCATCGCCTTTGCCATCTGTTGATAACGGCTACCGTTGAGTGTTCTCCACCAATACACACATAGTGTTACAGGCGTAGAACAACACACGTATGAGTTTACAATACGTATTTTGGTGTGTTGACTAGTCTGACTGTTTTTTATACATTTTTTTTAAACTGTATTGACGAGATTTTAGCCCTAGGCTAGTTCGTCTCGGGACCCACAATTTAGGGGCTGTCCATAAACCACGTGGTCATGAGGGGGGGGGGGGGGGGGGTTCGGCCAATGACCATTTTGTATGGACAAATAAAATTTTTTGTATGGACAAATGACCACGCGGGGGGGGGGGGGGGGGTTGAAAAGTCCCAAAAAAATGACCACGTGGTTTATGGACAGCCCCTTACTGCCCTTCCGAAGGAAGAACTCACATTTTGCGAGTTTGTCGGAAGTGGGATTCGATCCCAGGTCCTCGGCGTGATACTCAAGTGTTCTAACCATCACACCAGATCCGCTCCACTTTTTTATACATTTCCTTTCCTTCTATGCCATTCTTGGCCGACCATCGGCCGATATTTGGCTACCAATATAACTAACTTTCAGTCCTGGACACCCACGGTGGTGCAGAGGGCCGAATTGAAAGATGTCCATCCTGGGCTAATGCCAGCCATCGCCTTGACCTGTGGCCATGTCAAATTTCTGTCGACTTGCTGGATTTCGTTGTTAAGGCTGCGCCGTCATGAGCCTCTGCAACGATGTCCTGCTGGGTTCCAATCTAACGCTTGCTTGAAGATTTCGTTTCCACCCCTGCCAAGAGTGTGGCCGCCCCACCTCCACTTTCGCTCGGAATTTTTGTTAGTTTAGATAAAATTAATTTTATTTGTTTCATTTATGGTTTTACATTATTTTCTATATACATATCAAGTGATATAGCCTTAGTAGCTCTACATCTTTGGGTTTTTAATTTTTATAGTCTGGGTGACTGGTAATTGCTTCAATTGATTATTCTAATTTACAGGTCCGTTCTCTAAGAGCTCTAGTATTCAAAAAAGGGGAAAAAATTTGATAACCTAACTACTTATTTACAAATCTACTATTTACAAAATTTAATAACCTAATTGTGGGGAACAATGTCCCGGATGACCTGTTGGTCTGAACGGCAGCAACTCGCCATGTACCTAATGACAGACTCACCAAATCTTTCATCTAGGGTTGTGATTCCGGCCAGACGGTGGACCTCTGATGTTAGCATTCTCGGAGGACTGTTGACAATCATCCTTAGGAAATTGTTCTGAACACGTTGGAGTTTCAGATGATGAGTTTGGGCGCAACTCTCCCAAATTGGTACTCCGTATTCGATGACGGGGAGGATGATTTGCTTGTAGACAGCAAGCTCGTTCTTCAGGGACAGCGTTGACTTGCGTTTGATCAAGGGATATAGCAACTTAAGCAGTATGTTGGACTTGGTGACAGTTTTACCAACTTGCTGTCTGAAGAGTAGCTTGCTGTCCAGGGTCAAGCCCAGGTAATCGGCCTCACCAGACCATTCCACCGTTGATCCATTTAGGGTGATTTTACAATCCTCAGCCGGAACAAGTCGGGGGGATTTGGAATGAGGGAAAAGGATGACCTGGGTCTTCGTCGCGTTGATACAGATCTTCCAACTGGTCAAATAGTCTGACAGGATATTCAGGCTTCTTTGGAGTCTAGAGGTGAGCGCCCTAATGAACCTACCACTATGGACGACTGACGTATCATCGGCGAACAACGATAGCGAACCATTCTCTGGCAGCGGTGGAATATCCGAGGTGAACAGGTTGTACAAGAGTGGACCTAATATACTTCCCTGTGGAACTCCGGCGGGGATGTTTTGTGGACAGGATATTTCTCCATTGGTGGAGACTCTGAATGTCCTGTCAGAGAGATAATTGCTGATGATTTTCATCAAGTAGTTGGGAATATTGTACTGGGGCAGCTTGTTCACCAGGCCATCATCCAGATGTTGTCGAATGACTTTTCAACATCGAGCAACGTCATGGCAGAGGTTTTGGAGAGGGACTTGTTCCGTCTGAGGTTGTTTGTTACTCGGGACAGTTGGCGAACGGTTGATCGACCGCGCCGAAAACCAAACTGTTCCTCGAGCAAGATGTTATGTTGATCGGTTGCGGAGAGTAGTCGGTTATGAATCGCTTTCTCAAAGAGTTTGGACAATGCTGAGAGAAGACTGATGGGACGATTGCTCTTGGGCGATGAAGGATCTTTTCCAGGCTTACTGATGGGGATAACTTTGGCTGACTTCCAGGATGAGGGTAAGTAGCTTAGTCGGAGGCACTGATTAAAGATCAGTGCCAGATGTTGATAGAACTGGAGACTCAAGTTCTTGAGCTCCTAGTTCAGCGTGTTATTGAAGCCTGAGGCCTTCATGTTTTTTTGATTTTTTGATATAGGTCGACAGTTCTTCAGCTGTGATGGTCGTGGGGATCAGATGTAAGTTGGCAGCATGTTCGGAGACAGCTGCTTCGTGGGGGCTGACAATGTCATGCCCAAGGTTGTGTGAGCTGACGAAGTGTCGACCTAACTCATCAGCCTTCTTCTCTGGGGTTATCAAACGATCCCGAGAGTCAGCATTGCCTAATGGGATCAACGGTGGAATAGGCCTGGGCCGTGATTTCAAAATTTTGGTCATTTTCTAGAATGGTTTGGAGCAATCTGGAAGAGTGCGGATCTTGTTCGAAAAATCGTTGTTTCGGAGGTCCACCAATCTGGCCTTGATGATTTTGTGCATGCGATTGACATCGCTTTTTAAGGCAGGCAGACCATAACGCTGGTACTGCCTGCGTGTGGTGTTTCGCAACCGAATCAAGTTTTTGGTGAGCCTGTCTATTACAAGGGAGTTGCTTACCTGATGTGCTGCCGGCACATGTTGTTTTCTGGCCTGGGTAATAGCCGCCTCCATGCTTTTCAGCTGCCTATCGATGTCTTCAGCCGTCTCGGGGAAGACCTCGTAGTCCACATTGTCGTCGACGCACCGCTGAAAGAGGCGCCAATGCCGCCAATCGACTTGATGATAGTTGTGTCGGAGGTGACGATGCCGGTTGACCAGGGACCCAAACTCGGCCACCACTGGGAAGTGGTCCGAGCTGAGCTCCTGGTGTACAACCGGCTGAGAGATGTTGTCCATGTTGGTGATGTAGACATCGAGGGTTGCATATGGGTCATGGCGTCTTTGACAAAGTGGTTCAAAATTGCATTTTGCACAACTTTGCCGAATACATCAAAGGCCTATCTGCATTTTTTGAAAAAAAAAAATATTTATTTCATCTCACTTATAGGTGGATTGATCATTCAACTCTACATGTCAAAAGATGCGCTTTGTCTTACGTAGAAACTTCTCCGAAGAAACTATATCGCAAAAATCAACGGTTGAAAAGTTATCGGCAAAATAAAACATGGTAATGGGCTGCCAAAGCAATCCACGATTTGGTTCATGGTCAATCGCACCAACGAGGATCTCGTCAATTACGATGAGGAACAGTAGCGGTGATAGGATAAATCCTTGCCTCACTACAGCAACGATCCGGATGGGATCGGACAAAACACCGTTGTACAGTACTCTGCACGAAAATGCTCTGTACTGTGCTTCAATGAGGCCGATGATTTTCTCATTGTCAGGGAGACCCTTGCGCCTGAGGGCTTCCCACATGTTTTCGTGATTGAGGCGGTCGAAAGCTTTTTCGTAAGCAATGAACACCAGGTAGAGAAACTCTAGGAATTCATTGATTTGCTCCAGGATGATACGGAGCGTGACAATATGGTCCACACAGGATCGTCCGGCATGAAATCCTGCTTGCTGCCGTCGGAGAGTTGCGTCAATCTTCTCCTGTATCCGATTAAGGATCACTTTGCAGAGGACTTTGAGAACGATACACAGTAAGTAACATGATGTCCCGCCAATTGTCGCATACAAACAGGTCACCCTTTTTGGGTACCTTTACTAAGACGCCTTGCATCCAGTCTACTGGAAATGTCGCGGTTTTCTATATGTTGGAGAGTAATTGATGCCGCAGTTGTGCAGAAACTACGGGATCAGCATTGAGAATCTCGGCTGATATGCGATCAACCCCCGGGCCTTGTTCGATTTCATGCTACGGATGGCTGTTTTTATCTCCTGCACTGATGGAGCTTCGGTGTTGACACGGGTAATGCGTCGAACCCTTGGCGGATCATGCTGAGGTGTTGATGGCGTGACCGACACTTCAAAATGGTTTCTAAAGTGCTCGAACCAGCGTTTTAACTGGTCCGCCGAGTCGGTCAGTAACTGTCCAGACTTGTCTTTCACGGGAATAGTAGCGTTCATCTCAATCCCACTAAGGCGACGTTCTGAACTAAGGCCATCAAGAACGTCTTCATCGCTACCGGTGAAAATAATTTGGGTGAGCTACGCACCCGGAGAAAACATTGGTCACAGATGATACCTGGAGGAAGATAGAGGTACGAAGGAACGCCAAAGCCGCGATAGAGCTAGCGAAAACCCGAGAAGCCAACGCCGTAGCCCGTCAGCGCTATTCGGCTCTCAAGAAGGAAGTGGAACGCTCATGTAAACGGGACAAAAGAGCGAGGGCGGACTTCTTTTCCGACGAAGGCGAGAAAGCCGCAAACACTGGCGACATTCGTCTCCTCTACAGCGTCTTCCAGTCCAGTATTGAACCGGCGCCTGTTCTTCTCCTGCTGTCGATGGATCCTAGCAATGCACAGTCGGATCTCGCCGATTAGTAGGTGATGGTCGAACGTTTGTTCCGAACATCAAGAAGGCTCCGTCTCCAGTTTCGACTGATGCAGATGTGGTCGATTTGATTTTTCGTGACGAAATCACGGGATATCACTTTGTGCACGTCCTCCAAGTCATTCAGGTGCTCGTCGAAGTGCTGCTTCGCCCTTTCGATCACCTCACGTTCATCCATCAAGATGCCTCCGTCCTTATCCCTGCATATTTCGGCTCGCGGCACGTAGCCGTTGCGGGATGCCTTGAGCTTCTGGTAGAACATCCGTGTTTCTTGGGAACGGCGCAGCAGTTCCATTTCTTCGCACTTCGATTCTTCCTGGCGGCGTTGTAAAGTTCCACGTTCTGTAGGGTTCCTTGCTGCACCATTACCGCCCGCACTGCGTTGTTCTTCTCCAAAACCGTTCTGCACTATTCGTCAAACAATTTGTTCCGTCAATTCCGTTCCACGTACCCGATGGTGCTCTCGGCTGCGTCGTTGATGGTTGCTTTCACTGTTCTCCGGTAGTCCTCTAGAGGTACCTCATCGAGCTCGCCCTCGTCTGGTAAAGCGGCCTCGAGATTCTGCGCGTATGCTGAGGCCACATCCGGTTGTTTTAGTTGCTCTAGGTTGTACCGTGGCGGTCGCCGCCCAAGTAACAAAATTAATTTTATAATGCTTCTGAAGTATTCTTCAACACCTGTTCTTTAAAACCATGCATAAACTAAATTGCTCTGCAACACGACATCAACTCAACCATAAACCCGCCATAAGATCAAAGAGGCCCATCCTAAGATGCTCTTGGAGAGTTGTTTTTAAATTTCTCTTAAAACTTGTTGTACTTCCCAAATTGTCCTCAAGGCGAATTGCTCTCTCCTTGTAGAATTCTTCAAGTGCACGATAAAACAATAATAAAATTGTCAGTGTTGTTGCTGATGCAGCTTTTATGTCGACAGAAAAGTTTGGTGAATTAAATTAAAATTAAAACACAATGAAAATGACACATTATTGTAATCGGGATTAATTTATTACACAAATTGGAAATATTTCCGGAGAGTAACAAGAATGCAAAATGCTAAGCAAAATTCATCGTATATATGTTGCAAGATACTTCCAAAAATTGCAACGCGCTTCCATTATAACGCACTAATAAAATATTTAAAAATATTATTCCTGGTCATGCGAACATTTCTCATGAGTTTTCTCAACATGGCTTCCATTGAAATCTAGGCCGGTGGTCGGTCCATCATCGATGGTTTTAATCAACATCACCATAAGATCGTCTTAAATTTCTTTCAACTCATGCCAGAGCTAAAAGCATAACTCAAGAATACTAGGATTTATAACGTTCTCAATGCAGCCTAGTTGGCCTCCATCAAGAACGTCTTAAATTTATTTCATCTTATGCAAGGGTAAGAAGTATTACTCAAGAGTACTCAGGTTTATAACGTTCTTGATGTAGGTTTATGCAAACTCCGCCGAGAACGTCATAAATCATGTACGCCAAATTGTAAACAAACAACAAATTATCGCACCGCGGTGGATTTTCTGAATCTCGTCCGATGAATTTAATCATCAGCCCGGTACCATTGCCAACCAGGCAGACCTTTTCGATAACCGGCCTTGATGCGGTGCAGTGCCTCATTCCTCCGGTCAGCACTTCCAAGAGGTAAGTAGTTGTTGATTTTGAAGATCGATGATTGGAACCCCGATTGCACTGGAATCGACGTCCTGGATGACCATACCCACCTCATTTCGGATGCTGCAACCGGAGGAACTTGGCACTGCACCGCGTCGCGGTTGGGATTCCAGGTAGGTGTTCTTGATTGGCAGCAATAATGGAACGATGAGAATCAAAATCTGATGCTTGAGTTTCTCCTTGTATTTTTCATGTACCAAACTGTTCTCATGCGAGAACAGTTGCTCTTGATCAAGAACGAATAATTGAAGATAGCTACAAGAACCTTATAAAACTGAAAATAAGTTCAACAGTTCTTGTTGTGTTTATGGTTTTATGAACTGAACCTCAAGTATTCTTGGAGGTGTTCTTAAAACCACATATTGACGAAGAATAGTTGTGCTCAGCAGAAACTCCGATAAGATCAACTAGAATATGCAATGTTCCGATAAAACTGACATAAAAACAAATAAAACCAAATAGAATTTGGATTGTTACTTGGGCGGTACCGTACATAGTTGATGACGGAGAGTTTTGGGCGTAGTTTCACCATCACTAGATAGTGGTTGAAGTCGATGTTGGCGCCACGATAGGTCTTGACGTCGATAATTTCGGAGAAGTGCCGTCCGTCAATCAGAACGTGGTCGATTTGCGATTCCGTCTGCTGTGGTGATCTCCAGGTGTAACGATAAGGAAGGCTGTGTTGGAAAAAAGGTGCTGGCCTAGGTGCTGGCAATGTTTTTGGAGGCGGCGAAATCGATGAGGCGTAGTCCGTTTTTGTTCGTCAGCTGGTGGGCGCTGAACTTTCCAATCATCGGTCTGAATTCCTCCTCCTGAGTGTTTGGATCTCCTATGATGATCTTGACGTCGTGGCTTGGGCAGCGGTCGTACTCGCGTTCGAGTTGCGCGTAAAATGCGTCCCTGTCATCATCAGTGCTTCCAGAGTGTGGGCTTTGCACGTTTATTATGCTGATGTTGAAGTATCGGCCCTTGATCTTCAACTTGCATATTCTTTCGTCGATCGGCCACCAATCAATGACGCGCTTCTGCATATCACCCATCACGATGAAAGCTGTTCCCAGCTCGCTTGTGTTGCCGCAGCTCTGGTAGATGGTATGATTACCTCTAAGCGTTCGCACCATGGATTCTGTCAAACACACCTTCTGCAGCGCTATGATGTCGAACCCGCGATCCTTCAGTAGACCGGCGAGTATGCGGGTGCTCCCAATGAATTTGAGAGATCGACAGTTCAACGTACCAATCGCAAGTCCTTTTCGTTCGTGGGATCGTTGCCGTTGGTTTCGGTTCGTATTACTCTGTTGTTGACTTTTCGTTACAATATTTTTTTTACGGCTGGCTCGTAGGGCATGACACCAACCCCCTTCTTTCCGGAGGACCATAGTGCAAAGTTGAGCTTTGAGTCCTTCCCTGGCACTCGGCACTCAGTAGCAAACCCCCCCTTCCCTGTCAGCCTACGACCAAAGTTCCCACCGGGGTTGATTACCCGATCTTCCCTAAGGTTGCTCATGGTTTCCAGCCGGTACCACGCAGAGGTAGGGATAGGAGTTGCTGGGCCGAGACTGATGGATCACAATGGGATCTGAATTGCGCAACATACCCAGCTTACACCATGCCGTACAGTATCTGGCCGTGAACATAAAATTGTAGCCAATTTGCATAAAATGAACTGAATTTTGGCTGAATGTGTCAAAATAAGACCCCGTGCCAAAATATCGGAAACTGCATGTGGCAGTGTCTTATAGCAAACCTAACTGTATCTAATCGAATAGCGTTAATGAGTGGACTGATTTTGATCTTCGTCTATGAAATGCCTTCAGTAGAATGCTCATGACTAAATATAATGCAAAAAAAAAACATTCAAAGATATACGCTTTCACTGACAAGTTTAATGCAGATGGCTACATTAAATCCGTCATTCAAAAGCCACAACTGTCCAAACTCGAAAGATAAACGAACTGGCAGCCAGACAGAGAGTGTGATTCATTAAAATTTCATCCCGCCTAATGAGATAATGAAGCAAAGAAAAGTAAGTATATAGGTATACCCACTTCAATCCCAGCGAGAAGAATAAATGCAATTGAACTTTTCGGAGCGCGCTGTGAGGCGAGAAGAACAAACAACTCAAACATCGCATCCCCCGTGTTCCACCCTCTCTCGGTTTTGCTTTTTTCGACGCGTTGACGGACGCCGGGATTTGCTCTGATCGTGATCCCACCAGATGTGCAATGTACCTACCAACCAGTCAGTCAACCAGTGCCCCTGCGGTACAAACGGATGGATTGTGCAGTAGTGGAGGCGGGCGCGCTTGCAGAGAAGTCAAGAAGACTGCCAATCTGTCGGTTGCCTGCCTGGTTGATTCCACATCATCCTCGCAAATCGACAGGGAGGTTCTGGTAGTGACAGCAGGAGCAACCGAGCATCGCACCATCAACTCGCCCCGAAGCTGAATGGGGTGAGGATGAGGAAGGGTGCCGGCGGGAAACGAAAACGTAAATATCCAGCCGGAGTTACCCGAGAAGTGACATTACAAATGGGGCGCAACGTGAAATGTAGGAATTTGCACTTCAAAGGAATCGACGACGCACCAAACACGGCCCGACCGATGACAGTTTTGGTACCTGAGGCCGGGCTGCTTTTTGCCTCACGGAAAAGGTTGACCGGCTCGAGCGAGCGGACAGCAGCAGCAGCAGCAATACTCCGAGTTGATGAATTAAAAATGATTCCATTGAACTTGGTCGATTGCCGAGAAGTCAGCCGGGGCAGTCAAATTTGGGAATCACAGTGTCGTGAACTCGCGGGCTGCGGTTGGGCTCGTCGTCTTCGCTGCCGATGCGGGAGCCATCCAAGTGCTCCATCGTACTCCGTTGCTCCGATGGGGAGATCCTCAACCCTTGTGGAAACTGGTAGAAAATGTTTCTAATAACTCTTTTGAAAGTGCAAATAGCTTTCTTATGAAAGCTATAAGCAATTTTGATGTGGGAATTTCCCACATAACTTCGATCAACTCTTAGTGGGACAGTATCAAAACTCTTGTGTGGATTTCAATACCAACTCTTAGTGGAACGGTATCACAACTCTTGTGGATTTGGTATGCAAATACCGCTGGCATCACGCTTCAACAAGCGTGAATTGCGCGCCAAGTTTCACGTACCAGTTTGCGTGGCGCGATGGATTGATGCGCCCGGGCTACCCTGCCGATGGTTCGATCGAATGGTTGCTCCTAGCAACCGTTGGTTCCGCGCTCTTTTCCACGCTTGGGTACGGCTGGCTCGATGGGTGCTCGAGGGTGATTATCGCTGGTGGGTTGCTTGAGAGGCGGTTGCCTTACTCAAGTGATGTATCCGCTTTGCCGTCCGATTGTTGAATGCCACAGGAGGCCGCGCACCGCGACCTATATAGCAGCCGAGTCGCTTGCTGTGGTAGTTGCCCCTAGCAACCACGTGTCGCGCGCCGCGCCACGTACTGCTGGCTGTCTGCTGGTTCGGGTGGTGGTTGCTTGTGGCAACCGCGGGTTTCGCGCCGCTTTCTTCGCTCGCTGGCTAGTAGCTGGATGTTTGCTAACTTGTAGGAGAAGTTGCAAACGTGTCGCCGTCCGAATGTTGAATGCTCTCAGTCCAGAATTGCCGGCGTATTTATAGCAGTCGCGTGGAGGGGAAATTCTTCTAGATTCCCCTCACGGCCTTGAAATTTGCGCTTTTTTTTTCTTTTTTTTTTTCATTATGTCAATGCGCAAAACTTTCAGTTTCAGTTTCTTAGTTTACTAGAAATCATTGTAGAGGATTTTCTCGTTAGATACTCAAAAGAAATGTTTTTTTTTTATATACATTTATTTTTCTAAATTTACAACTATTCTAATGAATATTTATTGTACCTCTACATATCTCCACACACAGTTCGTTTGAAGATTGCTAATCTCGTTGGAGAATGGGCTCTTGAATTTGCTCATGAATGAAAATAGCCGGGCTTTGGAAGCTGGGCAGGGCCGACGACTACTTCAGACTGCTTGAAATGTTTAGTCCTGAACTAACAGCCCATGGAAAATCAGATTCTTTGGTCTGCAGGTGGAGTGTTTGATCTTTAACTTGTGATGCAGAAAAAGAGTATTATTATTTCTACAATTACATGGAGGTATTTTGGGTACTTTTGACATAGTTTAAAACTTCTCAATTAATTTTTAAGTTTATCATATTTATTGCACTATTGTTATAATTAGTCAGTAACAAAGAGAGCCACATATATTTTGTCCAAATGAGCCAATGAAAAGATGTACTTACTTCTTGAATCGAAATTTCGCAGATTATAATTATGAATTCAATTTGCAGCTTAGAAAAAGCTAAATTTGTCAATGATGCGAGAGAAATATACTGAGTCAGTCACGTTCACACCCGACCATTGTGGAGAATTATTACCGTAGAATCTATTTACGAAAACGGTATTTCCAAGAGATAAAATAACAATTGCTAATCGCCGACAACGACGACGACGATGACTAACGACCCCTGCCGAATCGATCGATTGAACCATGAGCCACGGTTTATGGTATAGTGAAGGCATTCCATATATCTATCTACACACCTGGATAGGTGGACGGTGTCATCACCGGCCGCAGCACGGGCCTGATTGCGCCAACAAGAGCGACGAAAGCGACGGCAGTGGCGGCGGCGGCTTCGGGCCCAAAAATCACGCCCTGCCATAATTCGATATCATTATCTGGCGATATTTCATTACCGGTCCTACGCGATAATAATCGGAAATCAGCTCGGCCGCGCGCACTCGCACTCGCACACACACTCTCACGCGGAAGTGCTCGAAGCGGAACGGGTGATGGGGAGGAAGAATCCATTTAGTCGGTTGGTTACCGCGCGGGCTGCGTTTGCTCATCGATCGGGTGTCCATAAATTAGACCGTTTCGGGCATGTTTTTCCTCTGGCATGCACATTACTTTTGCTCTTCGGGATTGAAGGAAGGAATTCGTATTAGTTGGCTGCCAGGGATGCCAGAAACTGAAGATTTTTGAACTTGAAGAGAACAATCTATGTTTTAAGACAAACAAGGACCTTTTACTTGCCTTACCGGTCAGACTAAGTGCTAAGTGTCCTCTGTTGTACATAGAAGTTGTCTTCATTCTACTCGGTCCATGGCTGTGTGGCTCCAGGTCCGCAAATCGTCCTCCACCTGATCGACACACCTAGCTCGTTGTGCATCACGAAATTTTGTACCGATCGGATGACTTTCGAAAACCATTTTAGTCGGATTGATATCGGACATCCTGATGACGTAACCCGTCCAGACTTCGTGAGAATCGTTCCACTCGTGTTTATCCCCGCTCTCCTAATTACACCCTCTAAAGCAATGTTTAACAGAAAACACGAAAGATCATCAGACCCATGCTGTAACCCTCTTCGAGATTCGAAGGAACTCGAGAGTGTCCCTGATTCTCGAACTACGCACTTCACTCGATCCATAGTCGCCTTGATCAAGCGTATCAGTTTATACGGGAATTCGTATTCGTGCATAATCTGACATAGCTGGCCTCGATAGATTGTATCATACGCCGATTTGAAATCGATGCACAAGTGATGTATGGGCACGTTGTATTAGCGATATTTCTGTAACACTTGGCGGATGGCGAACATCTGGTTCGTTGTAGCGCTCAGTAGTGTGAACGCGCGATAGTTCCCGCAATCCAACTTGTCGCCCTTTTTGTAGATGGGACACACGATACCTTCCATCCATTCCTCCGGTAATACTTCCTCCTCCCAAATCTTGGTATTGACCCAGTGTAGAGCTCTCACTAGGGCTTCTCCACCGTATTTTAGAAGCTCGCTTGGTAGTTGATCTGCTCCAGTGGCTTTGTTGTTTTTC
The DNA here is from genome assembly GCF_035046485.1 of Aedes albopictus. Lineage (NCBI taxonomy): Eukaryota > Metazoa > Arthropoda > Insecta > Diptera > Culicidae > Aedes > Aedes albopictus. The sequence continues at coordinate 250,785,029 of NC_085137.1, read as the reverse complement.
AACTGGCTTACCTCCTCCTCAATCTCTTGGAGGTGAGGGGCTGAAAATCTTTCGTCCTCCGCACGTACTCCTAGATCTGTTTCCATGCCACCTTCGGTGCTTGCAACGTCGTCATTGAGGTGCTCATCGTAATGCTGTCGCCACCTCTCGACCACATCACGCTCGCTCGTGAGAAGATTCCCGTGATTTTCTCCGCAAATGTAGGCTTATGGTACAAAGCCTCTGCGCGAGCGGTTCAGTTTCTCGTGGAACTTTCGTGTGTCCTTAGCGCGGTACAGCTCTTCCATCGCTTTGCGATCTCGTTCTTCCTGCTGGCGCTTCTTCCTCCGGAAGACTGAGTTTTGCCTGTTCCGCGCTTGTCTATAACGTGCATCATTCTTCTCGTTTGTCAACTGCACACATTCGCCGTCGTACCAGTCGTTTCTGAGATTCAGAGTCGCGAAGCCTACGGCTGTAGCCAAGGTACTACCTATGGCGGATCGGATGTCCCTCCAGCCATCTTCAAGCGTAGTTGCGCCAAGCTGCATCTCCGTTGGTAGGGCCACTGCTAACTGCTGCGCGTATTCTTGAGCCTCTTCAACGTTACGCAGTCGATTGATGTTGAGTCGCGGTGTTTAACCTGGACGCGTGGTAATAACTGCCGAAAGTTTTGAGCACATGCATACAGCGACTAGGTAGCGATCATAGTCAATAATCACACTGCGGTATGTACGGACCTTGGTTATATGTATTTGAGAAGAATTTACCGTCGATTAGAACGTGGTCGATTTGGTTTTCTGTTTGATGATCGGGTGATCTCCAGGTGGCTTTGTGGATATCTTTGCGGGGGAAGAAGGTGCTTCGGGCTACCATACGGAATTGGTCATTGCCACTGTCACGTCCTCGATGGACTGATTCCTAACAGAGACCTAGGGGCCAGCAAGCATGAGCTCGAGACCTTTAACGATCGGGTCGGCTTCGTACGTTAGGCTAATCAAGAAATCAATCAAGGCATACTCAAAGAACTATCATTAATTGTCTTTTATTCATGCTAATCTTACAATGATTGGGTGTAGTGGTGTAGTTAGACGGCCGGCAGTAGCTGCGGTAGGAGATGCGAGGAGTCTGTAGAACCGGGGGAGAGGATTCGACGGGCCTCATGGACACCAGGCGGAGGTCGACTTCTGGGTATTTCTGGCCGGTCGTCCGGGGATTCGCTTAAGCTCTGGAAACTCGCTGGGCACTGGACACCCCTTTGCCGTTGACTTGGCGGTAAACTTCGACCAGATCGGTGATGGTTGATGATTCACCGACACATGCAAGCGCCCTTATGTACACCGTTGTGTGAATGAAGCTGACTGGATGTACATAAGGGCGCTTGCATGTGTCGGTGAATCATCAATCATCACCGATCTGGTCGCGTATTGCGACTGACTCTGCGGCTGGTGATCATGCAGCCAGCAGGCAAACTGTTCATGTTCGGCATTGGCGGTACGTATCCCGATCATATGGATAAACCAAAATCGATTCTTCTCTAGCATATAAACACATTTTACAATTTATTAAATTAATTTCATAGTTAAGCCTCTATACACTACACTAATAAATGTAGATACTTCTTAGTATCGATTATTGGATAAAGTAGACCCTATTCTGATGACTTACGGTGAAAATACGCTTAACAATTAAGAATTTACTTCAAAATTATCGAAAATGTAAATTATTTCACTAAAACCCTTCAAATGTACAGGTATGCAAGACGACATACACTTCGCAGTCACATACAATATTCACCTCAAAATCGTTGAATCAATAATTGTAAGAATTTTAAAAGCCTTATTGCAATGAAACATGTTCAATAAAGAAGCATTAGGCAGCCAATCTCTTAACATTCATCTAGAACGCTTAAAATAGGTGGTGTCCAAAATACATTACAAGTTTTCTACTGTAAATATATTTTGGTCACCTGACGAACTACATGGGGATGCTGTGCGATTGCATAATTGGAGGCGTATTCTGTGGGTCTGGAGATATTTCCTCGATTTTAACAAAAACTGTAATAGTTATCAAAACAGACGCCTGTTAAGCGGAGAAATATGATTATACGTAAGAAAATATTTCTTAATTTATGCTACTTCCATGATTTAACAGTATTCATGGCTAAACATTGAGATAATTGCCCTGTCCAAATTATATATATCTGAGGGTGTCCAAAACATATATTCGGTGTCCAAAATGCAATTCTAACAGGCGATTGGAAATTGTGATTTTCTCAGCTTTAAATGCTTTCGTTAAGGTTTTTGTCACCAGGAATGCAAAGTACAATCATTTAATAAGCGTATTAGTACTTTGCAAAATAATCAATTGCTTTCTAAGGGAGCTATGGGACGATTTTTTCCAAAGTTGTCCTCAGCCTGTCCAAAATACATGAATTACCCTATATAGAGGTTAGGGTTCTGATGGCTACTGGGTTTTTGGTTCTGTCCGGAGTTTAACCGTAGTATTTAGGATACCTGATCCTTTCTGCTTATGCAAATCCGGTAATTTTCCACACTATAGCACTGAATGGATGTGCACTGATGATTTGTGCAGTAACTTTTCAAAAGTATCACAGGCTTTAGCTCAACGTCTTAACGATGTTGACGAACGATGTGGAAAAGAGAGCTATCTACAGTACCGAACCCAGTAGCTAAACCTTTTCCCTATCATACCTCCTTTTCCTTGCTCTATTCGTGGTCCTTTCTCCACCTCGCGACAAGACTCGTAAATTTGCCCCATGCAGCATTTGAAGAGTGTATTGTGTATTGTACCTAACTGTTTACAAATTTTGTTCTTAACTTTAGTTTTGGATTGACAGTTTTTTATTTTATGTATAAATTTATTTGGTGTGCTTGCTTCTATTTATCTTTCTAGCTAAGATTTTAATAACGTTTATTGTAAATACAAATAACAGCAAAACAATACTAACAATAAAAATTAGGAACAAGCTTTAATCTTCGTATCATTTATCTTTGTGCATTTTTATACGGCAAACAATAAGGGATTTTGTTCCACAATGGTAACACTACAGTTCACCAAACTACGTACGGCTATAATGAACCGATGACATCAATGGTTCGAACGTTCACGTTGGTAGAGAGCTTTTTTGACTTTGGAGAGACATTAGTGCGTTTCAAAAATAAGATAAGTCATACGTCTGTTTAATAATTTGTTTTTGTGTTAATGTTAGGAGTTTTATTCATTAAGACTTTTTAGTCAGATGGATTATAACAAATAAATAAATAAATAAATACCACGGTAGGCTGCAAAGGTTACGTATTGCTGACCGTGATCAACGCTTCTTTCTCGTCATCAGGTCTCCCTTCGTGTGGGCAGTGCACGTTAATGATGCTGTAGTTGAAGAACTACATCCCTTAACTCTCAACATGCACATCCTAGCGTTGATCGGCTGCCACCCGATCACACGTTGTCGCATCTTGCTCTTTACTATAGATCCTGTTTCCAGTTCCCAGTTCATAATGGGGATTTATACGGGTGGCTTATTGGGCTTACGCCAGCACTCCTGTCTCGCCGGAAGGCCATCGTGCCCGTTCTGATTAGCGTCCCAACCAACACTAGGACGGCCGCGTTGCTGGGGCTATAGCCCCAGGTATACCATTTTGGATCTAGCTGGGTGTGATGCAGCATTTTCTTACTCAACCACTGGATGTCAGAACAGAAGTTGTTTGAGCCGCATCTCCTTGGTGAACAGTCGCTCGGGTCGTACCTCCTTAATCTAGCTGAAATCAGAAGGACAACAGTGCCCAGGCTGCACACCGGCTAAGCACTCAACTCTTAGTATGCGGTCTTTGCCATCGTCTGAATCGTGGAAGCATGCGCTAGGAAATTGTGGGGACGAGAGCTATGTCGCACGCTCTCCTTGTTGAATTACCGTTTTGCAGCCCAAGGACCACAAGCAGGCCTTTATAAGACTTCGTAGGTCGATATTGGTGACCAAGCAGGACCACGACAAACTCACGATAACTACAACAACAGCAGATCCCTTGAAGCTGGGGTGCCGAAGTCCTTACGACAATAAAACAGAAGCGAGCGTTACAGCCGCCAGGTTAGCAGACGGCATTTTCAAGGTTTTTAACCCTGGGGTCCCGGCAGTGCCTCAGGTAGTCTTGGTACAGGCGGACGAAAACAAGTCCGTTAAACTGGGGAAGGTCAAGGTCAGTGTGTCAAGTCTGGAACCAGGACATAAGTCATGGGACAAGGCTGCAGGCCACCAAGTCACCCACATGTTTGATTTGGTGCGGGGAATCCGCGAACAACAAGCAGCCAACGAGAGGTTCAAGGTGCCCGGCCTTGGACCTGCGCTGCGGTGACTCTTCTGTGACAAGTGTGTTACTTGGGTATGACGACCGTGCTGACAGGGCGAAGGCCGTTGGTAATAGCGGGTGACTTCAATGTCTGGGCCGTGGAATGGGGAAGCCGTTTCACGAAAGAGTGGGGTCAAATCCTGCTAGAGGCACCGGCTATGCTAGATGACGGTCAGGCTAATGTCAGTACCAAAAGCATCTTCAGTCGGAACGCAGCGCAGTATCGACTAGAACAACTGCGGGCAGCGGGTAGAGAAAAAGGCGGCTAGGCCAAGGCCATGCCCTCGTAGGTGGAAGACATCATACTTCAACCACAAGTTATTTAGGGAGGAATTCTGCCGTGAGCAAAACCTCGTTTTGAGCGGAGACGAGCTGGTAGCGGTGCTCTCGCGTGCGTGCAAAGTGACCATGCCTAGACAAGTCCACCCTAGAAATCGGAGACCACCGGCCTACTGGTAAACTCAAGAGATTGCGGAGTTGCGCCGCGCCTGCCTACGGGCTAGGCAGCGGATGCAGCGAGTACGTACTGAAAAAGAGCGAAATGAACGGCGGGTGATGTTCGCCGCTGCTAAAGTCGCGATAAAGACTGACATAAGGGCAAACAAAAAGGCCTGCTTCGTGGGTCTCTGTCAGAATGTCAATGCGAATCCGTGGTGTGATGCCTACAGGATCGTGATGGCCAAGACAAGAAGTGTAATGGCTTCTGCAGGAGCAGTCTCCAGAGATGTTGATGGGGATCATCGAGGGCCTTTTTCCGCATCAAGATCCTGGTCCTTGGTCTCCATTCGTGGTACAGCTAGGGACTGCGACTGTTGATGAGGTGAGGGTCACCGATGAGGAACTTGTGTGGATAGTAAAGTCCCTTGTAGGTAAGGCCCCAAGTCCGGACGTAGCTACGAACTTAGCCTTTATAGTTGCTATTGCAGAGACACCCGGGATGTTCTGGTCTGCTATGCAGAAATGTCTGAACTAGGGAGTCTTCTCAGAGGTTTAGAACCTGGTTCTTTTGCCAAAGGCGGGTTAATCACCCGGAGACCCGTCGGCATAGACCAATATACTAGATCGACACGGCAAGGAAGGTACTCGAAAAGATCATCCTCAACAGAATGTTGAGGCACATCGAGAGCGTTGATGGTCTTTCGAGTAACTAGTTTGGCTTCCGAAAAAGGAGGTCAACCGTAGACGCTATCTGGTCGGTTACAAAAACTATAGCGCTCTAGAAGTTACTTCCGGAATTGAGTACTAGTTTACGACACATAAGTGGGCAGAAAGTGCCTTCACACAACTTCAGGAGTCCCACAAGATTCCATCCTGGGTCTGGTGTTATGGAATGTCATGTAAGACGAGATGTTGATGTCAAAGTTCCCGGTGGGAGTGGCAACCGTCGGCTTTGCTGACGACATTACGCTGAAGGTGTTGTTCTCAAATAATCAATTTCTATGACCAGCAACACATTCAAATAACCTGGCATCTCTGCTTGGCACAAGCACAAATTCACCACGCACTTCGAACCATAATCGCAATCACGCGCGCACGGAAGAGTTCAATGAAATTCCTCGACACACGGATCCTCCGAATGCTTTCCGAGCAGCAAACAGCGACGAATCCAGGCGCATTCCATTCCACTATTTCCTCGACAATGAACTATTCCACTAATTCTACCGGGCGGTGGTAATGCTTAGATATTCACAGATATGTTTGCTAATGCTGATCCACGTATATCGTCTGATTCCGGTCGGTCTCCGCGCGGTGCTGGTAATCGTATTTTGATGATATCGATTAGGAATTGCTGCTGAGCGCTTTATTGCTGATATATTCTTTTGAAGTTTGGCCCCCGGCCCGGACGGAACACAGAAATCCGTGCGCATTCGTGGAGTTCCTCTTTTGGTACGCAAACAATGTCATTTGTGCGCGCACATGAATCAGAGGAAGTTCCATTTCGAGTACAACCTGGTAAAAGCAAGAGACCGCAGCGCAACGCTTATTTTTCCGTATTTGCTCAAACCGAACGATAACAGCGTGGTTGCGGCTCGGCGGTACGCTGAGTCGCTTATCACCACCGTGTTGTTGACTCTTTCTAGTCGTGCACATGTCAGTGTCCGCCTTGCCGTGATTGACACGGGTCCCCCGTAAATTATCGGCGTTCGGATCAGATTGTTGTCCAACATCGACGGGAAAAGTGATAGAATAAACACAGTGCTGCACTGTTAAGGCGACAACGGCGTAGATTGAGAAAATTCTCTTATCTGTTTCTTGGATGGCGTGGAATCGTGGCTGAAAGATAGAACGCGATATGTTTAAAATCATAACGAAAGCTACATATGAGCAACTTCAAACAACATGGATAGATATTTATATTTGATTGGGAATCAGCTTAAAAGGGTAAACAGTTTAGCCAAATAGCGCATTTGAACTAAGTCAATATACGTCTTTTACCGGATATCGTTTAAAGAACGTTCATGAATTGCAATGCTTGATTTCTCATCATCTATTTTCTTTTTCGTTAACCTGGTTGGCAAATCATTTTCGGTTGTTAATACTGTTCTAGATACTAGTCTTAGTCGCCTTCCATCAGACTAGAATATGAGATCACTCGAATCTTAATTGAATTGAATCGTATCAATTGAAAGTTTGATCATTCTGGATTAATTCGAAGAAAAGAATCTTATCCATTATACGGAAATGCTGTATAGAATTAAAATAATATGGAACGTGCTAATCAATTGATCTTAAAATAGCTCTTTACGGTTGATCAAAACTCCACATAAAAGAAATTCACGCTTATCAAATTTTCCAATCTAACTATGAGTGATAGCAGAATTTTGTAGGGCTAACACTTGTGCATCTATCCTAAAACTTAATAAGAACATTGTTATTTTTCCAAATCATCGCTGGATGTAACGATAGGTATATGGATTTTCCAGAGAATCACCGCTCCTCCACAAAACGTAAACTAACCGATGCACACATTCTTCTGCTCGTGCATGAGAAAAAAACCCTGACGAGCCATCACAGCCCATGTTCATTTGCCCTTAGAGAAGCCTGCATCACGCAAGGCACCACCGCTATACCCCCGTGTACTTAACAAGAAAACGATACAACCGAAAACTTACCTCTCAGTGACAAGCGGAAAATGGAAAACATCTGGTCCTGCGCCTGGCCTAGCTGCCTTCCTGTAAGTTTGTTGCGTTCGTTACGTTGCGTTGTTTGAAGGTTCAGTTGAATGGCTGCTGCTATCCCCGGAACCTACATACGTGTGTACTGTGTATACACTTGGCAAGCCTGAGAACACCAAACAAAGGGAGCAACCAGCAAAAAAAAAATGCATGCAACCAAGACATAAGGTTTCGTTTTTCAACCATCGACAAAACGCGACGCATAGTCGTCAAACGCGTTCGCCGTTTCGTGTACCTACGTAGTAAAAGCAGAAGCACATTTCACGGGTCCTTTCATGGAGTTTGGGAAACTATTGCTTTTGTAACGAGTCGTTTCCCGTTTGTTCGGGGTGTTCTGCGAAGGCGATCGTGCGTCAATATGGTGCACGCCGTCGACGCGAAGGTGGTGGAACGAATGGCGTTGTGTAAGAGACTCGTCTGTTTGGTGGATTTTTACGGTTTTGGTTGAATGGAAAGTTAGTGGTAAAAATTGTTAACAATTCCAGGAACAGTTTTTCCATTGCCAGATAATATTAATTTCTCAAAGTCCTAGATTTATGCGTCTTGTTTATAGGACACTGCTTCTGATGTGCGTATCATAAAATTTACTCAGTACTAAAGCTAACTGTCAAAGATCAATGAGTCTTACTTAGTGAACAAGGCATCGTAACCAGTGTCAAATTGATCGCTGGGTCAAAATTGAGCAGACGTTTATTCATTAGAAAAAGCATACATAAACTAGTTTCCTTACAAACATAATATCATACCTGATTCTTTCTGGAATCTTTTGAAAAGTTCCATCAGGGATGCTTACTGTACTGGAGATTATTCTTAAGTTTATCAATTGATGCCTTTTAATATTTCTCGAGGAATTCCTCCTGGAATGTCAGGGAACTTTTAGACAAATTCTTGAATAATTCCTATAGAAATCCTTATCTAGATATCTTCGAAAAAAAAAAACAATTGTAACAAATTGCATCTGCTGGAAGAGTGCCAGAAGATAATCCAAGAGAATTTCCAGAAAGAGCTCCTTCTAGAATTTTGGAAGAGCAAGGGGACGTCCAGAAATAGCGTTGAACAAAATTTGGCCATCTCAGACCATTCCTCCCCCCGTAGGCTATTGTCCATACAAAAATTTGAAAATGTATATGCAGCGTAGACTTACGCCGGACCTCCTTCCCCTCCAAGTCTATATGGTTTATGAACGACCCCCAAGTAATAACTGCAAAAATACCATGAGGTACTCCAGGTGAAATAAAACATTAAAAATCCTAACACTCTGGAAAAATTCCTGAAGAAGTTTATGGATAAACTGTAGGAGATTTTTTTCCGGAAAATTCTCGAAGAAACATTTTGATGCTGAAAAGGAATTCCAGAAAAAATCTCAGAAGCAACTCCAGAAAAGATTCTTGAAAAAGATCTTGAGGAATCTCAGATGAAATTTCTTAAACAATCTCAGGATAAATTTCTGGAGTACTTTCTAAAGAAATAATTGGAATATTTTTGGAGAAACATAAAAGTCACCGTCAACAAGTTACGTAACGCTGTGGGGAAGGGTCTAGCGTTGCAGTCCATACTAATGTTTAAGGTTTTTCATACAAATAAGCATCTCGGAGGGGAAATGGTAGACTTTTCAAAAATGTCGATTTTACCGTTACATAAAAAATGGATTTTGTTGAAGACACTCCAGGAGTAATTAAAAAAAAACTTCTTGTGGAATTTCCAAAGTTACTGTTTGACGAATCTGAGACAGACCAGAAGGGACTCCTTAAAAATCTCAGAAGTTAATACAGGAGAACTCTCAGAAAGCACTCCTAGAAACATATCAGGAAAACCTTTTGGAGGAAAGCCGGAAGAAATTTCTGGAAAAGTTTCAGGACGGATTCTTAAAAACCTAGAAAATAAAGGAGAAACCTCAAAAAGAACAAAAGGCTTTCTCTGGTGTTTAAAATAGTTCAAGTGCATTAGGGGGAGTATGTGTGTCGTTCGAGTGTAAATTCTTTTGGGAATATTTACAGTAATGTATTCCATGTATTTTTCAAAAATACCTTTAGAAGTCCTCTCTAGAAATGCATTTTGGAATTCCTCCGAAATTTCTTTCTCCAGGAATTTTAATAGAGATTCCTCCAGGAACTCCTTAAGGAACTCCTTCAGGGATTCGTCCGGGAGTTAGGGGTTTCCCCAGGAGTTCCTCAGGTATTCTTCCAGGAAATCATTCAAAAAAAAACTTCAAGAATTCCTTTAAGAACATTCACAGAAATTTCTCTGGGAATGCCTTAACCCTTTGAAGCCGGAGGGGTCATATATGACCCCGGCGAAGAAACCGAGCATAACAAACGTGTTCGACACCAGCGAGGTTGCGTCGACAGCCGCGAAACAAATCGGCTCCAAAAGGTTAAGGGATACCTTCAAGGATTCCGTGAAAGATTCCATCAACAAATTCTTTAGGAATTCCTCTAGGGGTTTCTCTAGGAATTCCAGCAGGGATTTTCCACAATTCCTTCATGGAATCTTCCGCGAATTTCTACAGGAAATCTTCCAGAAATTTCTTCATGAACACCCTCAAGGTATTTCTTAAGTAAATCCTTTAGAGATTCCTACAGAATTACTTTCAAGGATTTCTCTAAGAATTCCTTTTGAAATTTCCCCAGAATTTCTTTCACGAATTCATGCAAGAATTCCTCGAAGAATGCATTTAATAATTACATGAAGGATTGCTCTTGGAATTCATTTAGGATTTTCTCCGGGTTTTTGTTCCGGAAATCATTCAGGAACTCCTGAAGGGATTCCCCAGAAAATCGTCATAGGGATATCTCTAGGAATTTCAGCCATTACTTCAAGAATTCCTTCAAGGATTCTTCCAGAAATTCCTTCAGAAATTTCTACAAGCTTTCCTTCAGTAATTGATTCAGTAATGCTTCCTGGATTTTCTAGGAATATCTTCAAGTTTGTTTTTTTTCAGAAATTCTTTCAGCGATTGATCCATGAATCCCTTCAAGGATTGTTCCAGAAATTGCATCAGATATTTCTTCGGGGTTTATGGGATTCCGCCACAAATTCCTTCTCGGATTCCTCTAGGAATTTCTTCATGGATTTTTTTTAAAGAAATTCTACCAGGTATATCTCTAATTCCTCTTGAATTTTTACCAGGAATTCATACAAGGATTTCGAAATGCGTTCTTTCAGTGATTGCTCCAGGAATTATTTAGGGATTCTTCCAGAAATTCCTTCATAAATTTATCCAGGATTTCCTCCAGGAATTCATTCAGGAATGCCTGCAGAGTTTCCATCAGGAATGTCTTCAGGGATTTCTCTGGGAATTTCGTCAGGGTTAGACCAGGAAGTCCTTCAGGGAGTCCTCCAAGAAATACTTCAGGGATTCTTTCAAAGAATCCAGCACAAAATTCTTTGGGGATTTCTCTAGGAAAACTTTTAGGGATTTCACCAGGAATTACCTTACGGATTTCTCCAGAATTCCTTCAGGGATTCATCCGCGAATTTCTTTATGGAATCACCCAGAAATTTCATTATGAATACAATCAGGTTTAAAGATTCCTTCAGAAACTCTTGCAAGGATTCCTCCATGAATTCTTTCGGGGACTTCTCCAAGAATTCATTCAGGGATGCCACCAGAAAATCATTCAGAAATTTCCCAAAGAATTCCTTAAGGTATTCCTCTAGGATTCTTCCGGGATTCCTATAGGCATACCGATATTCTACCAGGGATTCCTCCAAGAATTTCTTCAGGAATTTCCCTAGGAAGGCATCCAAGAATTCAGCCATGGAATTCTGTACGAATTCCTTCAGAAATTTCTCCAAGATTTCCTTCAGGAATTCATTCACTAATTCGTCCTGGGATTTCTCCAACAATTATTTCATGGATTTATTCAAGAATTCCTCCAGGGATCTCTTCAGGAATCCATTAAGGAATTTCTACAGGAACCTCATTCCGGGATCCCTCTAGGACTTTCTTCAGGGATTCTTCCAGGAATTTATTCAGGGATTTTTCCGAAACTTCTTTTGGGATGCTTCCATGAATTCCTTTAGGGATTCATCCAGGAATTCATCAAGGAATTCATACAGGAATTCATCCAGGAATTCATTCAAGGATTCTTTCAGCGATTTCTCCAGGATTTCCTTCAGGATTTGCTTCTGGTATTCCTTTAGGTATTTCTTTAGATATTCTTCAAGAAATTCTTCCAACGATTCTTCCAAGAAATGCTTCAGGGATTTCTTCAAAAATTCCACCAGAAAATTTTTCAGGTATTCCTCTAGGAATATCCCAGGGGTTTCTCCAGGGATTCCCTTTCCCATCCGTGAATTTCTTAAGGGGGCGCGGGAGGTTTCTAAAAAAAATCAATCAGAGAATTCTCCAAGAAATCCTTCAGGTCTTCCTACAGGAATGCCTTCAGAGATTTCACCAGGATTTTTTTTAGGAATTTAGGATATTCATTCAAGAACTCCTCGAGTGATTCCTCCTGGAATATGTTCTGGAATTTCTTCAGGGATCTATCCAGGAGTTCCTTCAGGAATTTATCCAGGAACTTCTTTTTCAGTTATTTCTCCTGTATCCTACAGGAATTACTTTAGGAATACCTTCAAGAATTGCCATGTCATTAGGAATTTCTTCAGGGATTCCTCCAGTGATGACTTCAGGCGGGAGTTCTTGACTTCTTTTTAATTCACCATAGATGTCATCTGGAATTTGATAAAGAATTCTTACAGGACTGAAATGCGCTACTTTCAGTATAATCACAGTTCTCCCCTCGGCATACAACATCAACAGTATTCTGTTAAAGGATTGCGATCGATGGAGGATTTCTTCATTGGTGAATACCCAAACGGTTTTCATGAGGGCCGATCTACGATGGTTCCAGTATTTAGTCAATGATAAATCCGAAATGAATCATACGATTCAGTGAACTGAAGTGAGTTATAGCCGGAGCTAGCCAGAGCTTGAATTATTCTCATCGTGAAGCAACTCGTAAGTGGAAAACCAATACATCAAAACAAGTGGCAACATCATCTGCGATCACTGGTTACAGACATTATTCTTGGAATTTCTCCTATTTTTTCGGGATTCCTTAAGGATTTTTTAAATCCTCCAAGAACTTTTCCAGCGATTCCTGGCAGGATTTTTTTTAGTTCCTGTGTTTCTTCCGAGATTCTCCAACAAATCCTTCATCGATTTTTTTTGTTAAATTTATTGGGATTCCTACAGGATTCTTGTGAAGATTCTTCTCGGGATTTTTCCAGGAACTCTTACCGTCTCTGAGGTTTTCTCTCGGAATGTCTACAGTTTCATTAAAAGATTTGTATAAATTACTCCAGAGGTGCCTCTTCTGATTGCTGCCTGGAATCGTTTTGAGATTCCTACGAAGAAAACTCCAGGGTTTCAGCCAGACTTCTTCTTCTTTTCTATGGCTCTACGCCCCCACTGGGACTTGACATGCCTCGTTTCAACTTAGTGTTCTTTGAGCATTTCCACAGTTATTAATTGAAGGGCTTCCTTTGCCTGTCATTGCATGAATTTGTATATTGTGGGGCAAGTACAATGAGACACTATGCCCTGAGAGTCGAGAAAATTTTCCCGACCAGAACGGGCATCGAACCCGCCGTCTCCAGATTGGCGATCCATAGCCTTAACCACTTTCCAGCCAGACTATCCGTTGGAATTCTCTAAGCGTAAGGTAGTGATAATTCGTCAAACGAAGTCTGTTCTATTGCATCATGTTTATTGATTTGTTAGTTACTGCTTACTGATATTTTTTGCTAATACATTGTTTGTTTTTTGTTTGCTTTTTCTGATTTGTGACGAGTTATCTCAACTGCTACAAAACCTGCTTTTCAGCTAAGTGTATGTACATTGTACACTGTACAGTTATTAAGTTCAAATATATTTCATACCAAAGGCCATTACGAAAAGAGATTTAACCCAAATATTTTAAGCATGATCTTACTGACAAGTTTATCATAACCACTAGGTGGATCAGCCATGGCTCTTTGTAATATGTACTTTTTTTCTCTGATAGCGTGCCAGCCACGGGTGAATCAGTTCAAGCGAAATAAGGAAACAAGAAGCATCCACTCACTAGGTCCCTACTCCGTTGTTCTGTGATGAGTTGGTGCCTGTCGAAGTGCCGATAGACTGACTCCCCGGTTATAGTGTGCTGAACCGAACTGTAGTCAGATAGCAGAGCTGCTACCCCGGTTTTCTGGTGAACGTCTTTCGTTTTCCTTCGACAGACAGCCGACTAAAGTTATGACACGGAGCAACCGTATCGAACGACGACGACGACGCCCGGGAAGACCGTCACGGAGAAAAGTCCCAGCTGTGGGTTTCCTTCGTTGTCGACGCCGCGCCGTTGTTGGCGTGGCGTTTGTCTGCGAGGGTGACCTCAAATATAACCTTACAATATGTTTTCCCTTAATGAGTTTATGATTGCCTTGGAGATGAGCTTCCCTTCGGGGGTACGCGGTACAGTTACTTGTCGTTGCCGTCGTTGACGACGTCTCTTTTATCGGGAATTTTGTTACAGTTCTCTGAGGAATTGCAGCAGTTCGGGCTGAAATATGACATCTTTTTGATTTGGTTGCGAGGTTGAGAACTGTGCTGGAGCATTTCGGGGCTTGTTGACTGTGGGAAAATGGTTCGTTAATCTACTCATTTTTGGTCGTTCCCATGCTAATCTGTTTCGTTTTCGTTTCTTTCTATTTTTTACAGGTAAGCTGATCTACTGATGTCGATTAGTTGGGTGCAATGCCGAAAAGAGGACACAATCCCTTGAACAGTCAGTTGGTAGTAGGTTTGTAGAAGTATGTATAGTACACTAAGGTCTTTTTTTAAACGGGGGATGCGTACCATGTAAAAACACCGTGCAAAAGGAACCATAATTCGCGAAACCGTGTAAAAGAAAACCGTGTTAATTCGAGAAATCGTGTAAAAATACAGTGCTGATTCGGGAACCAGTGCTGATGCAGTGTAACGTCCTACAGGTCCATTGAACATCGTGCTGAAGAGAACTCATTTCCAAAGATATATTAGGTCTTTCATGCACTTCTGCGAGTTAAGGCCTTAAGATCTACAAGCGTAATCAATGGATTGTTCTTACATGACTGATACGGTGTAACATTCTATAGGTCCGTGGAGCATGGTTCTTGAGCTATTTTCCAAAGATGATCTAGGCCCTCTATGAACTCCCGCAAGTAAAGGCGTTAAGATCTACAAGCGTAATCAATGGTTTGTTGTTACATTACTGATATGTTGTAACATCCTACAGGTCCATGAACTATTTTTCTGGAAGGAACTAATTTCCAAAGATATTCTAGGTCCTCCAAGAAGTTCCACGAGTAAGGACCCGAAGAACTACGAGCTTTATCAATGGTTTGTTGCCACATTACTAATACAGTGTAGTGTCCTAGAGGTCCAGGGAGCATAGTTCTGTTGAAAACTAATTGCCAAAGATCTTCTAGGTCCTTAAAGAACTTCCATTAGTAAAAGCCTTAAGATCGACAAGCGTAATCAATGGATTGTTCTTACATTACTAGAGACGAACCTGCCAAGGGCTGAAAGTCTCTTAAATAAAGACAAATCAATCAATCAATTCTAACATTACTTATACGATGCAAGATCATACAGGACCATGGAGCATTGAGCTACAAAGAACAAATCTACACATATATTATAAGTCCTCCAAGAACTTCAGCGAGTAGAGGCCCTAAGATTTACGAGGGAAATCTATAAATTTTCATTGTATTACTGATGCTGTGCAACATCCCGCAGGTCCGTAGAGCATTGTTGTGTAATGAACTAATTTCCAAAGATGTTCTAGATTTCCCAAGGACTTTCATGAATAAAGCCCTTAGGATCTACAAGTGTAATCAATGAATTGTTGTTTCATTCATAATGCCGTGCAACATCCTTCAGGTTATTTGTGTGGCAACTGCGACTATGATAGCTATAAACTTTGGTCAACTACGGACTCACTATTGAGTTCTCGCATTGGTAAAGAATCCAAAAGAGAGATGATTGTGTAATTTCTGTTTGGGCTTGGTCGCTACGAAAAATAAATGTTGCTGACTGCTGATTTATAAGTTAGTTTTACCGATTATACATACTCAATAAGTACCTCATTAAATGTAATCAGAAATCAAGCTAAAATGAAAATAACATGATCTTGACGATACTGCAAAATCTCATGGATCTTGGAGTATGAAGGCAAAACAAAAACAAGCGCAGCAAATATGTGAGCATCCGGGATTGGAGATTTAAGTTGTACATTCAAAGATACGAATCACACCATAATTCCAACCTCCCTCTCTCCCTTGAAACCTCTCAGAACCCGCTTGAACGCCTTGAAATGTCACTAATCCCCGTGAATTTATCTAAAACTTTCCTAAAGCTCCATGTAGCTCCCTGAAACCCCCTTTGGAACGCCTTGAAACATCGTTGAAACCCCATAAGACCAGGAAACTTTCTTGAAGCCCTCCGAAACCACTTGAAGCTCTCTAAAACCTCTGAAACGCCTTGAAGCTAATCTAAAACTTGTTAAACTCATCTCAAATATCTCTTAAACACCTTCTAGCCTTTCTGAAACTCTGGAACTCTCTTCAAGCACTTTTATACCCCCTGAAACCACCTGAGACTGCCTAAAACAAACCAAAACCCTTCGGAGTCCCATTGAGACCCCAGAGAGTCCACCCGAAGCCTATGAAACGTTTATTTTATTTTTTTTCTGTATTAACGATATTTTTAGCCCTTGGCTAGTTCATCTCGGGACCCAAGCTTTACTTCTCTTCCGAAGGAAGAACTCACATTTTGCGAGTTTGTCGGGAGTGGGATTCGATCCCAGGTCCTCGGCGTGACCTATGAAACCTTTGCCAATTAATTCAAATGTATTGAAACTCCTTCAAAACTCTTCTAAGACACCCGTGTACTTTTATAAAACTGTGCTGAATCCTCATGAAACGCCTTAAGGTCTCATTAGTGTTGTAAGAGCAACATTAACGGCGGCTACTATTCGAGCAACCCGCGCAGTGCTACCATTTTGACTTAATCACCCTTTTCCACACCGGTAGCAATGAAATTAGTCACCCTGGTTCGTATCGGGAGGGCTGTCATATTTCCATAACATTTTTAGCAGCGCAACTGTCCCGCTACTATATTTGGTCACCCACCCATAGCGCTACTATTTTGCGAGCGCATCCAGCAGCGACCGGTAAAGTTTGCTGCAATGATGGAGGGCTGCCAAACGAACTATAGAAGCGCACCGTTAAAGGTGCTCTAAGTCATCAATTCAAGTCAGCAAAACTACACTAGCCACATAATTTGTCCAGTAAGTGCATCCTAAATCATTCAGAAATCAGCATAATATACGCATTCTGTGAAAGTAAAAAAAACACATTAAGAAACACACGATCACTATCGCCGTCGTTAAATACCTGAAAGAACGGACCTAGACGGCCGCCGCAAGTTCAACAATCGAAACACTATAATGCAGTAGCATGGCGTGAAATTCTAGGCAGTATAAATTACCCCCTTCCCACCACTTCCACGAAACTTCCTGCCAAACCTCGTAAACTCACAGGAAGTCGTACATGTTTTCCCTTGGAGAGGTTTGCTAACTCGGAATTAACACCCCTTTACTAAGGCGCAGCAGTCAGCAGTCAACATCAACGTACACGCCGATCTAGGTCCATTTGCCGGCCGCCGCCGCCGCCGCCTTCGGGGGTTGACCTGGGCTGCGATTGAATTATTAGCTAATTTCGTGAATTTTGTTTATTCAGCTCTCTCTCCCGGTGCGGTGCGAGAGTTCGAGTGTGCGTGGCTTTCAACCGTTTCGAGAGGTCGTCGTCGTCGTCATTGGCCAGGTTGAGCCCCGAAAGGCCCATCAGATATCCGTGTGCCGCCGTGCGTTCCCATTATTCGCTGCCAGAAGGCAGAACCTTGATTTAATTTGGAATATGTTTAAACTTAATTTTCTCCCCGAATCGCATGACCGGGTCGCAATAGGGACCGACGGGTACTTATTTTTGCCTTTCAGTAGATACGTTTGACTTCCCTTGTCCAAAGTGAATCGATAGGGGTCTAGTTTTGCTGCATTGAACGGCCGCTTGGGGTTCACTTTAGGGTTGATTAGCGTTATTACACTACTAAGCACACGGTGGGACGCCGCACTTTGGTGGGCAGGCAGATGAATTCATAATGAGAAGCAGTTTTCGGCACATATTGCTTCTGCTGTGATAATAAATCATTGCTCGCGCCGTGAGAGAATGGGTAGATTGCTATGAATATTCATGAGCGGTGAAGTGTTAACTGCAAAATGTATGCAAAATTCAAAATAAATCAATTATATCTGCGTTATGTCTTAATTTCCGACTGACTTCCATATATTTGAAGTATGTTTTCAAATGAAAAATTTAATCCATACAGCTCCTATTCTTTTTTGCAAGTCAACAACCCCTTCATTTCAGCAAGAAAAACTTATTAAAACCCCAATGATTAATTGTTTCGGAACCATATGGACAAGGCGATGGCTTTTTACCATTCATATCTTCCTGCATTGTTTGTCATAAGCTTCAGGGTGCATTTTTGGATCAAGAAGCCGATTCTCTTCCGCGATCCAGGGTCTAACTCTTGATTTTTCTTTCATCATAAGAATACCTGACCAAGTCAATCGAAATTCAATAATTCTTAGTTCGTCAATTTCAAAATATAAGTAAAGATTTTGGGAAATTATCATAATCTCAGGGTGACATTCCATGAAATTTTAAAGCGCTACAACTTCAAGACGTCTCAGAGCGTTGATTTTGGCGTGGCGGGGTATCATGTTGATGTGCATAGTTCACAACGTCCTTTGGCAAAGTGATTCTTAACCGGATACAGGAGAAAATTGACGCAACTCTCCGGCGGCAAAAAGCAGGACTCCGTTCCGGACGATCCTGTGTGGACCACATTATCACGCTCCGTATCATCTTGGAGCAAATCAATGGTGCTCATTGATTATGGAAAAGCTTTCGACCGTCTCAATCATGAAAACATGTGGGAAGCCCTCAGGCGCAAGGGTGTCCCTGCGAAAATCATCGGCCTAATTGAAGCACAGTACAGGGCAATTTCGTGCAGAGTACTGCACAACGGTGTCTTGTCCGATCCCATCCGGGTCGTTGCTGGAGTGAGGCAAGGATGTGTCCTATCACCACTACTGTTCCTCATCGTAATCGACGAGATCCTGGTAGGTGCGATTGATCGTGAACCAAATCGTGGATTGCTGTGGCAGCCCATTACCATGAAGCACCCAAATTACTTCGAAGTGTCTGATGACGCTGCTTTCCTAGCTCACCGGCGCTTCGATATGCAGAGCATGCTCGATAATCTTGCCAATCAATCCTCGGCGGCAGGTCTTACCATCTACGGTAACAAGATCAAATCGTTGAATGTAAACCATTCCTGTTCTACGGTAACTTGCCAAGCAGTGGAGAAGATTGAAAGCTTCCAATATCTTGGTAGACAAATGGCGGCCGATGGTGGCATCAAGATCGGCAGAGGTGCACGAATCAAGAAGGCGAGGGCTGCTTTTGCGAGTTTAAGGAATGTGAGGAAAAACAATCAGTTTACTCGACGCACCAAAGTCCAAATTTTGAACTTGAACGTGAAATCTGGGCTGCTATACGCCAGTGAAACCGGCTGTGTATGAGTGGAAAACACTCCGGCTCCAGGTCTTTATCAATAGATGCTTGAGGTATACAATTCGTGCATGGTGGCTTCACAATTGAACCTCCAACGACAGGGGCGGGAACGAAATAAGCAAGCAAGCGTTAGATTGGAACCCAGCAGGACATAGAAGCAGAGGCAGATCCAGAGGCCCATGACAACGCGGCCTCAACAAGGAAATAAAGGAAGTCGAAAGAAGTTTAACCTGGCCATAGGTCAAGGCGATGACAGGCAATCGCTCAGGATGGAGATCTTTCAACTCGGCCCTCTGCATGGGCACCGTGGGTGCCCAGGACTGAAAGTAGCATCCGTAGAGTTTCAGGGGAGCCTATGGGGGTCTCAGGAGGATTTTCTAGAGGTTTCTAGGCGTTTCAGTGAATTTCAGAAGGCTTCGAGAAAATTCAGGGTTGTTCAGGTACAATACTAGGAAGGGAAGGACAATCTACTGGTGTCTCAGTGGGACTTTCAAGGCGTTTCAGGGTGTTTCAAAACAATTCAATGGATTCAGGAGGGTCTTAGTGCAGTGGGGAATCCGGGTATTTTAGGAGCTTTCATAGGGCATGCAGAGATGTTATAGGTGAATTTCACAGGGCGTTTCGTGAAGTTTTAGAGGATTTTATGGAGTTTCTGGGTAATCCAGAGGGCCAAAGGGAAGTTTTAGGCAAATTTTCGGGAATCTGAAGAGAGCTTTCAAATAGCTTTCAAGGCGTTTCGAGGAGTTTCAGGGGGTTTCTAAGAAGTTTTTGGAAACATTTGGTAGCCACTTGGGCAGTGGCTTTCATTTTGGGCTTTTTTTTCCGCTATAACTCAGTCAATTTTGAACCAATTGACTTAAAATTTTGTACACGATTAGATACTATACCTATCTCACCGCGTTCCAAAAATTGTGCCAATTGCTTTAAAACAGACTGAGTTATAGTGGGAAGTGCCCATAAATAGAAGCCACTGTTTAAGTAGCTTGGATTCGGATCCCTTTTTATATGTACGAGCTTGAGTACAAACGTTGCTCATAATACAGCGAGCGATAGCTTTTTCCCCTTGTAGATTTGATAATCCAACCTGTTGGATTTGAACCCTGGAAGCTGGATGGATCGAAACATACTTGTACTCTTTCCTAGAATTGCCAGTTCTTGAGCAAATAATATTGCCTGTTAACACAGATTGGGAACCACTGAATTTGGTAAAATCACTTGTATTAACTTAAAACTAATCACAGTAAGTGTACTGATTTATGACCTGATGGTAGCACGATGGTACCCCTTCAGGTCCTACTAGGATTGAACAAGAATTTTATCCGGGATTTCTCCACAAATTTGTTCCACGAGTTTCTTCTGGGATTTTGAGAAGCTTCTAGTTCATTTTCCAGGTGTTTCTTCTGAGATTCTTAAAACGGTTCCGTTTGGGATACATATTATCAAAAGCACTTGCCAGGATTCCTCCTAGAAGTATTCCCGAGATTCTTCCAGAGAAACTTTCCTGGATTGTTCTAGAAATTATTTCTGAGATTTCTTCAGTATTACTCTTTTAACAAAAAAAAAGTTCTCAAAGGAATCCATGAAAGAGATCCGGAAGAAATTCCAGTTGCAATCCTGACTGAAGTCAAGAAGAAGTTCCCGGAAGAATCCCTGGAGGATTTCCTGGCAGTAGTTCCTGAAAGGATCCCGAAAATGATTCTGGAGGAATACTGAAAGAAATTTTAGTCAGCGTTCTTGTAGGAATACTGGAAGAATCTCAGAAAGAATTGCTTAAGAAATCCCTGAAGGAATTGCAAGAGGAATCTCACATGGAATTCCTGGAAGGAATCTCTGCCGGTATTTTGGAAGGAGTTTCGGAAAGAATTCCTTAAGCAATCCGTGAAAGAACTCCTTGAGGAATCCCGGGTGAATTGCTGAAATTTCCAGGAATATTTTCTGGAAGTCCAACGAAACTTTCAAAGACATTCTAAAAGAAACTTTCGGGAGAATCTCGGATTTAATTCTAGGAGAACTCCTGGAACTCATTGAGAAATCCCATAAGACATTTCTTGAAGTCGCAGTATTAATATTTGAAGGAATTCTGGAAGGAGTTTCAGGAGGAATCTCTGATGAAACCTTAGAAGGGAACTTAGAGGGTAAACAACGATTCAGACTTAAAAAAAAATCTGCAGCTTTCGGACTTAGAAGAATTAGGCCAGCTTTTCAGAAGTGGTTTGGAATAATTCAAAATATGGGGTTCGCGAACGTGGAAAAGTGTGCTGATTTATGGCTTGACGACGGCACGGTGGCACCTCTTCAGAAGGTCTTTCTGGCATTCCGCAGGAATTCCATCCGGAATTGCTTCAAGAAATCCATCGCGATTTCTCCACAAATTTGCCCAAGGCCTCCTCCAGGAGGTTTATGTGGCATTTTGGGGTTTTTCAAAGACTTCTTCTTAGATTCCTAAAGAGATTCCACCTGTGATTCCTTCAAGAACTCTTACCAGGTTTCCTCCAGGATGTACTCCCGGGATTCTTTTAGATATTTTCACTTCAGGAATTCGTTCCGAGATTCTTTCAGAAACTCCTTCCAAAATTCTACCAGGCATTTCTTCCAGGAATTCTATGCAAGATTCCTCCCATAGTTCTTCAGGAATTCTTTAGGAGATCCTTCCAGGAATCGTTCCGAACAAGAACTTCTCCAAAAAACTTCTTCAGGATTTTTCCTGGAGCTCCTTTGGGGATACACATGTCTATGTTGCTTTTTACACGCATGCACCAATTTTCTGGTACGACAGATCGTACAAGGAAAAACTTGAAAATTAGAAGACACAGAGTGTTGAATAATTGGCAAATTGAGTGATGGAACTGTGAAAAAAATGCACTTTGGTGGGATTTTAACCCACGAGTCCGTATTAGCTAGACCGGCGCTTTAACCACCTCAGGCACAACCCCGAGCGTGTGGAGATGTTGGCATCTAAGTCGAAAGATAGATGGAATGGTGCAAACAGGAGTGTTTATGGTGTAGGGTCGGTTTGGCTTTCTATTCCGCAAAATCTTTACCTGTTCTGTGGCTGTGAGTTCGAATCCCAACAGAACGTGATTTATTTCACAATTTCTCCTATCTTTTGAATTAGGTTCGACTGTAGAATTAACCGTTTTCGGGTGGCTTTAAACAACTAGCACTTGTCTTGATTTTACGCTAGACTGAAAAGCCACCAAAAAACATTTCTTCTATCAATTTGCCAATTAATCAATACTCTGTGTCTTCTAATTTCCAAGTTTTTCCCTGTAGCGCCTTCCGGGGTTCTTACAGGAACTACTTCTGGGATTGCTTCAATAATTCCTTCCGAGATTACTACGGTAATTCTACTTGGAACATCTCCCCAACATGCCCAGTCAACCAGTGATCGTATAAGATGTCGCATAAGATGTTAAAGTGGAGGCGATATACGAACATTTTACATGCGCCTAAATGGAGGCATGCACGCTTATGGCCTCCACTTTATCATCTTATGCAACATCTTATACGAGTACTGGTTGTTTGGGTGGGATTCCTCCATGAACTACTTCCAGGATTCTTTCGGGAACTCCGCCCAGGATTCCTTTGGGAGCTCCATCAGTGATTCCTCCGGGATTTTTTTCTAGGCTTCTGTCAGGAATTGCTTCTGCAGGAACTCCTTCGTGGGTTTCTTCGAAAACTTCTTCCGATATCTCTTTTGAGCTCTTTTTGGGATTCCTCTTCCCAAGTAACATTTTAAGTTTTCTTCGGCTCTTCAAGAGATCTTCATGACCAATTTTATGAAACTTGCAATAAAACTGAATTATACATCAAAACCTCTTGATAACCTCTTTAAAAGCATCTTCCGGCTAAGTGGGCCACTCTCGGAGAGGTTTTGCAAACCGCATTAAGAGTAGCAATAAACCCGTTTTAAAACCTCTCGATTGTTGTTGTTTTTTTTTTTCAACAAAAACTATGACAGCTTAAAATGCAGAGAAGCTTCTTCGATGGCACGTTAAGTTCAGGAGGACACATTATTCGTAAGTAGAAAGCGATCATTACAAAGTTATATTTTAGTAGTTATTGTGCTGGTAGGCTTATGCGCATTCGAATTTATCGTGAATATTGGGGTTGCAGAAGCATAAAATTAATGCGCTTCGGAAATAGTCAATATTATCATCTTGGAATCCAATAAATCAATTTGTGAATTAAGTAAAACTATCTCGAATCACAAGAAAACTCAACAGAGAGAGTTTATTTATGTGAGCATGTTATGAAAATGGTGGCAAACTATCAATTCATTGCTAATTCAAGCAAAATTAACTGTTTTCCATTCACGTAAGCTAATTCTTCAATATGGCGACGACCATAATCAGCGAAAACAAAACGAAAGCAAGTTTACTTTTATGATGACCGCAATAAACCTAGCAGTGTCGTAGTTTCTGCTTTTCCGCCAACAGATGTCGGATCGCCATCTGTTGAGAGTTTTAACAGTTTTATTGTGGTAATAATGATTGCCAGAAGGTTTACATATCGGAAAGTTTTGTTTACTCTTGAAATCTGTCTTTATGGATATCTTTAAGTATACTATAAAACATTTCATCAATGGTTTTCATAAAAGCAGTCATAAAACAGTGAGTTTTAATTATTGCTGTAATAAAACCTTAATAAAAATCAATCAAAACTAATCAGCAATGGAATTGTTACTTGGGTTGGAACTTATTCCGGAAAGTTCTAGTGGATTTTTTCAGGAATCTCAGAATAAATCCCTAGAAGGACATCAGAGGGAACTGCAGAGAAACCCCAAAAAGAATCTCAGATATACCTCCTTGAGGAATCACAAAAGGAAATCCTAGAGGGATCCTGGAAAAAAATATGTGGAAATCACGGAAAGAATTCCTGAAACGATCTCAAGAAAAAATTGCTGGGGTAGTCTTGGAAGGAGTAAGGGTTATCGGAACCAATTTCTAGAGAAAATCGAAAGGAGTTCTTAAGAAACCTAGGAACTTCTAAAATAACCTCAGACGGTATTTCTGAAGAAAACCAGGAAAGAATATCTGGAAGAATCCCGTTAGTATTTCCTGGAGGTATCCTGGTAAGAGCTTTTGAAGCAATCTCAGACGGCATTCCTTTAGGAATCTCAGAAGAAACTCCTGGAAGAACCCCAGGGGGAACTTCTAAAGGAATTCCTCATAAATCCTAGAGGGAGAATATCATCAAGAAGTCCCTGGAAATCCCTTAAAAAACTCCTGGAGGAGTCCTGGAACAGTTTTGTGGAGAAACCACGAAAGATTCCTGGAATTCTTGTGGAATCCCAAAAGGACATCCTAGAGGGGTGCCACCGTGTCGTCATCAAAAATTTTGTAAAGGAATCTTGAAAATAATACTTGACTTTCCTTTTTTTGTCCATACTATACTATGCACACATTGTTACTGGAGCGTTGCAATTTACAACAGTTTGAGAACTGCCTGAATCTATATGAAACATCTGAAAGTAGGGAAGCCCGCATAGAAAACGCTTTTGTCTTTTCGATGCAATAGAGGTGATTCCCCTTTAATCCAATCCCTGGCCTGGTGAGTAAACAGGGAGAAAGCATCTCGACACAATGTAAAACACGAACCGTAAAGAAAGGTGAAATCTAAAATATGCTTTGATGACTTTATCGTCCATAGAATGTGAAATTTTCTCCGTCAAAGAGCAGGAATTAGCGGCCACCGGGAGATGGAAGCCCCTGCCGAAAAGAATCCTTTTCTGTTGTTTTTATCCCATGGGCTGGTTGGTTGGTTGGCTGCGGAAATATTTCCACCGCTTGTTCCGTTTTTTTGTTTTGTGTGTGCGGCGCGATATCCTTCAAGTGAAAGGAGAAAGATTTATGAAGCCCTTC
The DNA here is from genome assembly GCF_035046485.1 of Aedes albopictus. Taxonomy (NCBI): domain Eukaryota; kingdom Metazoa; phylum Arthropoda; class Insecta; order Diptera; family Culicidae; genus Aedes; species Aedes albopictus. The sequence goes on along the minus strand of NC_085137.1, from coordinate 250,759,982 downwards.
GGAAAATACTTTTGTTCACGCCGAAGCAGATTCACCCGTTTTTTTTTTTTTTTCCTGCACACGGGTCGGAGTCTCCTTTTTTGTCCCTGCCAACGCAACGCTAGCGCGAGGAGCAAAAACACTTGAAAATTTTAATATACGAAGGCAAACACTAAATCTAGAAGGGGTGCGTGCTGAATAAATTATTATGGTTATTAACATTTTATTCATGGCCATTAGAATAACACAAAGTGATAGGAAGGAAGTAGAAGAAACCAAGAAGGGCAAAAACTAGTTTCGGGTTGCACGAGGGAAAATACAGCTGTCTACGTCAGAATGGAAAATCGAATCAGACGCTGAGTTTTTTTTTGTCCGTATGGAAGATTATAATTGAAATTTTATACTTCATTTAGATCAGTACCCCACACAAAAGGTGCATTATTTTTATTTCAACAGAGTGTAGTTGTTATGAGGAGAATGTGAGTAGATAAAATGATAAATTGAATTGTAAGATTAACAGTTAAAACTTGTATACCACTTCTACTATGCTTCTTCTCAACCATCCCATGGGAAGATGTCCAACGGCTTACGAAAACTACCCCAATCTATAGTACCACCATATGCACTTCCGTAAAATGGTCATTCATAGACAATGGAAAAATTATAAAAATCAGTTATCTTGAGACAGAATTTTACGTCAAAACTTTTGCTTTCAGTCGTTTACCTTTACCGGTCAGACTAAGGCCTGAGTGACCTCTGCTGTACATAGTAGTCATGTCCATTCTACTCGGTCCATGGCTGTGTGTCTCCAGTTTCGCACTCTGCGAAGGGTCCGCAGATCGTCCTCTACTTGACCAACCTAGCTCGCTGCGCACCACATCTTCTTGTACCAGTCGGATGACTCTCGAGAACCATTTTAGTCGGGTTGCTATTCGTCATCCTGATGACGTGACCCGCCCACCGTAGCCTCCCGATTTTCGCGATGTGGACGATGCTTGGTTCTCTCAGCAGCTGATGCAGTTCGTGGTTCATTCGCCTTCACAAAGTCCCGTCTTCCATCTGCACTCTGCCGTAGATGGTATGCAACACCTTCCATTCGAAAACTCCTAGGGCGCGTTGGTTTTCTGCACGTTAGAGTCAATGCTTCGTACCCATAGAGGACTAAACTAATCAGCGGTTTGTAGATAGTTAACTTCGTGTGATGGCGAACTTTGTTCGATCGTAGAGTTCTGCGGAGTCCAAAGGAAGCTCGATTTCCTGCCAAAATGCGCACTGAAAATTTCTACTGGTGTCGTTGTCGCCGGTCACCAGTGAGCCCAAGTACACGAATTCTTCAACCGCCTTGATTTCATCATCGTCGATAGAAACTCGGGGTGGCGAGCGCGTTTTTTTTTTTTAAGAAATCAAGCAGCTGAATGGACTTCGTGAAAATCGTCCCACTCGTGTTTATCCCCGCTTTCCTCATTACACCCTCTAAAGTAATATTAAACAGTAATCACGAAAGACCATCATCTTGCCGTAACCCTTTGCGAGATTCGAAGAGACTCGAGAGTGTCCCTGATACTCGAACTACGCACATCACTCCATTGATCCATCGTCGTTTTGATCAATCGTATCAGTTCATCCGGAAATCCGTATTCGTGCATAATCTGCCATAGCTGTTCTCGCCGATTTAAAATCGATGAACGAGTGATGTGTGGGCACATTGTATTCGCGGCATTTCTGCAACACCTGGCGGATGGCGAACATCTGGTCCGTTGCAGCGCGTTTACCCATGAATCCAGCCTGATATTTTCCCATGAATTCTCTTGCAATCGGTGATAGACGGCGGCACAAGATTAGCGAGAGTATTATGTTGGCAGTACTCAATAGTGTGATTGCGCGATAGCTCACGCAATACAATTTGTCGCTCTTTTTGTAGATGGGACACACAATACCTTCCATCCATTCCTCCTCCATACTTCCTCCTCCCAAATCTTGGTAATGACTCAAGTGTCATTTAGAAGTTCGCTTGGTAGTTGCTCTGCTAGAGCTTCTTTGTTGTTATCAACCGGACAACATCCTCCTCAATCCCTTGGAGGTTAGGGGCTGGAATTCTTTCGCCCTGCTCTTGCAACGTCGCCATTGAGGTGCTCATCGTTACTCTGCCGCCACCTCTCGACCACCTCACGCTCGCTCGTGAGGAGATTCTCGTGATTGTCTCAGCACATGTCGGCTTGTGGCACAAAGCCTCTGCGCGAGCGGTTTAGCTTCTCGTAGAACTTCCGTGTGTACTTAACGCGGTATAGCTCTTCCATCGCTTCGCGATCTCGTTCTTCCTGCTGGCGCTTCTTCCTCCGGAAGACTGAGTTCTGCTTGTTCCGCGCCTGTCTATAACGCGCCTCATTCGCCCTCGTACGGTGTTGCAACATTCTCTCCCATGCTCCATTCGTCTCGTTTTTCAACTGGTCACATTTGCCGTCATCGTACCAGTTGTTTCTGTGATTTGGAGTCGCGAAGCCTAGTGCTGCAGCCGAGGTTCTACCTATGGCGGATCGGATGTTCCGCCAGCCAGCTTCCAGTGTAGCTGCGCCAAGATGCTCTTCCGTTGGTAGGTCACGGCTAGCTGCTACGTGTAGTCTTGAGCCACTTCTACATTACGCAGCTGCTCGATGTTGAGCCGCGGCATTCGACTTCGACGCGTGGTAATAACAGCCGAAAATTTTGAAACGAGTTCACCATTTTGTATAAAAACCACTCTGTACTTTAATGCTGTTCTCGAAGGTGTGGAATCAAAATGGTTCACAAGGATGCCAATACTATGAATAAGAACGTCTTTTCACGTAGTGATTTTCATACGACCACACATAACACATACCCATCAGCCCATAATAGCTAGCAATTGAAGAAACCCAACATTCATCATTTGACATGCAACATCGCTCCATTCCTCCCGAACAACCCTTCTAATGGCATGTCGTTTGAAACAGATGTGCAAAGCCAATGACGACACCCGTTACCCAAATGTATCACCGACCTGTCGTGTAATTACTAGTGTCAAGCGACGTCTCCGACTTCATTTGAATATTTCCATCCTCGTGTCGTGTGCCACCCGGTTTCCGGTGCTTTCGGCAAGAACTAGCAAAACGTTTCTTTGCCAAGGAAGTGAAGCTTCTTCGAAGGGATCTATCGTACCACTGCACTGTGTTCTAGAAAGTGCACCACTAATGCATCACTTTGAGGGGGTAGGTGGATGCAAAAAGCGCATCTCAGTGCGGCGGCAAATAGTCGGAAAGACAAGAGGAAATTAAACCCAACACCGACTGACACGACAGTGACAGCTTTAAGTTTGTACCGCTCTGCTCTGCTCTGTCTGTCTGTTTGTCTGTCTGCCGAGCTTCAAAAGCTCATTAGTAGATGATTGTTGGGGAGAAAGGAATGCCCTAACTTTCGCACCATCATGGCATGGCACGGCATAGTAGACGTTTTCTTGTAGAGTGCCGCGCCGTTTGTGATGTAGGCCAGTCAGCCAGCAGCAGCGGATGAGATGCCGAAAAAGGGTTTCCTGCGGAGCATTTAAAATTTCTTTGCTAGTTTGGACAAAACTTGCTGTTGAACGTTGCGCCGCCGCTGGCTTTATTTGGCATACAAATTAGTCTAGCATACACGTTCACTCGGTGGCACATGCTGAGATGTGGCATTTTCGTTTATCTGGCATAACTTTTGCACATAATGGCGAAGGCACGCGTCAAAGTTTTTTGACTAGAAATTTAGAGGTAGGAGGGCATCAGAGTTTAGAAAACTAAAACAAATAGAATGGAAAACGTGTGATTAACCAGTTAGAACATTTTTTTTTTCTAGCGATATGCAGCAGTAATTTTTGGTATTAACGTAGTAACTTTTGTTTCAATAAAATTACTACTGGAGCCATTATAGGTAATCGACTTAAGGTGAAGGTCGCTTTAGATCATAACATTGTTCCTTCTTCTCCTCTACTTCATCCACCCACTCAAACCAAACAAACCATCTGGTGGATCTTGGCCATAAACACGCAGAAGCATCTCCCAAACAACTAAGCTACTCAACGGACGTCTGAACAGGGAGGTCCAGGTAGTGAGGGGTAAGGGACCGCCTTCTACAACCAAAGTAAAAGCTAGGACTACCATTTTTTCGAACCACTAAACATTCCCAAGGCCACCAAGCTCTGCGTCTCTTTGGAATCACCAAGATGGCATTGTTTCAGAGAGGGGCTAGTGTACATCGCGCCTTCTCAAGGTCATTGCGATGACAAGCAAAAAAAAAGATGATCCAGCCTAGGGCTGAAAATCTCTTTAATAAAGACAAAAAAATGTCTTGCAATGAAAACATGTTCATAAGCATATAGCAAAGTTTTCAATTTCCGAAACTCATCTCGTTAAATGATTAATAAAGGTACGCCATAAATGAAGCATATGTTCTGTTAGTCAGCGCAGCATTGCGGGAATCCCAATAACAACATTCCTCGACACGAAAGATGCTTTCCATCTATAACAACCAACGCACCCCGCAAACTTTCACGTGCTCATCTTGAAACATCAGTCAACCCCAAGCTCTTCGCCGGCACCGTCGAATGGTATGCAAAACAGCTTGCTCCCAAACGAGCGGATGCAAGAATCTTCCGCGAAGCTGATTTTAATGAGCTTTGCAAAAAGCGATTTAAAAGTTCACTACTTTAACGTACTTCAGTCAATCTGCGTCACTCTCAGCCACCACCCTAGACCATGGAATCCTTTTTTTCCTCTCTTACCGAAGCTTACCCATGTTCTACACCGAGATAACAAGATGTAGCGGAAAGGTATTATATTTAACTTAATCTTGATTTTTATTGCCATTGCTTTTGGGCTCTTACCTAGTTAGTTGGGAGCTGCTCGCTGAGCAGCTCTGTACCGAACGGTAGATCGAATCTTCGTTTGGTACGCGCTAAGATGGAGATGGCGACGACGACGACGCACCAAGGTTCACACCACCGCCAGCAGCCAGCAGCGGGCCTCCTCGCGAGAGAGAGAGCTCAGTTGGGAGACATCTTCGCTCATTTTCATAATTCCAATATCAATATGCTAATTCAATCACAACGAGGCACCACATCATTAGCGAGCGTAAGGTGGTACACACAGGACGGGAGGCAACAGATCCCGAAGCGCTCGCTGGCTGAGAAGCACGAAAGTATGTTGGGATGCTGGCGCAAGAGCAGGGTAGTGAGTATCGTTTCTTCGGCTTTGGCTTGGATGTAGGCTCTGGTTACGCGGCGTACTTCACGCAGCAATAAACATCAGGGACGTAGTTTTGGATTTAGGAAGCAAGTTGAAAAGGTCAGTTCTTCATCATGCTTGCTGGACTCCATGAACATTTTTAGCAACAAGTTTAGCAAAATGGTGAGGAGCTTCCAACATAAATCTAGCTCTCACAAGCTCCTACCCTTCTAAACCATGGAAGAAAAATTGGCTCAACAGACACTCGAACAGCAAGGTCAGGGAATTGGGGTTAAAAAAATGACCGTCTTCTACAACAACAAAACACCAGGACTACCCTCTCCATGATCCACCAAACACATTCCTAGGTTCGCCAAACCCTACGTCTCTCCGGAATCACCAAGAAGACATTGCTTCAGAGAGGGGCTAGTGCACATCGCACCCTTAAGTTTAGCTGTGTAGCCATGCAGCAATGATGGCTCGCTTTGGAGAGTCCACCAAGATAGCATGTTGGAGCTTAGCCAGTTTCTCGAGTGGTTCTCACCACTTCCTTTGTCTTCGGAAGGCGGACAGGGTCAGCCACCATGCCCGCGCCCAACTGTTTTGTAGGCATCAAGAATTATATCGCTACTCTTAAGGCCCTATCAGCTGCACCAGAAGGATGCTGACAGTAGGGCTTCCACCTACCCCTTTCCAACCACGGACTCGGATTCAACCCAGTAGGCCGACGCCACGGCTACAGCACTACCAGGATGTTCTCTTCGCGGCCACTTAATCGCTGTAAGGGTTGATTTCGTCCGCAGGGCACCGGTATGACCTACGAAGCCGGCTCCAAACCTCTGGACCACCTCTTGTCCCACTTCCGAGTCCACGCGCCACCTACTCTGTAGCTCCAAGACGATGCGGGTGATAGCCATTGAAATGGCATTCCAACCAAACTTATCCCTACATATCCATCCTTTTGACAAGATAGCCCGGAGTTGCCTCCCCGCATGTGGCAAGCATGCGGTCACGCATTGTGCGAAAACGCGGGCACACGACCAAAACGTATTCCGCCGTTTCCTCTAAACCAGCACAAACCGGACATTCTGGAGAGCCGACATGTCCGAACCGATGTTGAAGCAGCCATGATCTGCAAGGACCTGAGTCAGGTGGAATGTAACTTCCCCATGGCACCTCTTAATCCAACTGTCTACCCTAGGGATCAACCTATGGATCAACGTTCTTTCGGTGTAAGTGTCCCACGCGTGTTGTTGTTTGATCATGAAGCCCATCCTGGTAGTCCTGTATATGCCTCTTGTATCGCGCATTGCAAAGCTCCGTGTGACAAGGTACGGCACGCGCTCTCAGCCCTCAGGCACATACGCCTGTAAGTACTTTCCAGCTTACCACGGTAGCTTTCAGTACTTAGTGCAGTGCTCCACGCCGGGCCAGCCAAAGTCTACGCTCCATACACAATTTCAATATTTTTGTATGAAAAAAGTCTACGAGAGGGAAGGGGGGGTCTGTGATGACCAAATTTTGGTCTACGTGGTTTATGAACAGCCTCTATTGGACATCATCTGGGACAGTGCCACTATAGGTGTGGAGGCTCTTTTACAGGCATAATCGACGTGGCTACCGAAGGTAAGCTTATCGTCGATCATCACGCCCGAAGACTGATCGCTTCGACGTGATAGTGCAATCACCTATGCCGATCATCGCTAGCTGCTCCGACTTTCGGTTGTTCACAATCATCACCTTAGTTTTGTGTTGAGCAGACTGCAGTTTCCTGGACCTCATCCACGCCTCCACAACCTTGATCAAGTGGGTGGTACTCAACTCCACTTCTTCGATCGACTCATCGTGGACTTTGTACGAAATGTATTCAGCAAAGCTGAGAATCTCCACTCCCACCGGGAATTCTAACCTCAACACCTCGTCGTACATGACATTCCATAACACCGGACCCAGGATGGAACCTTGCGGAACTGCTGATATGTGAATGTAAATATGATATGTGAAAGCACTTCCGACCCACCTCTGTGTCGCAAACTAGTACTCGATATCGGAAGTAACTTCTGAGAATCTTGTACAGGTACACGGGCCCAGACACAGGAGCGCACCGGCAATAGCTGGCCATATGGCGCTATGAAACGCGTTTCTTACATTCTGATTCACTGCTGCACAGTAGTGAATCCCCTTTCTCTTACGCTGGAACGCTATCCCGGCGATTTTTGTAACCGACAGGATTCGCGTCTACGGTCGACCTCCCCTTCCGGAAGCCGTGCTGGCTACTCTGGAGACCATTTAAACCCTCGGTGTACCTCAACATTCCATTCAGATGATCTTTTCGAGCACCTTCCCCGTCGTGTCGATCAAGCATATTGGTCTATATGCCGATGGGTCTCCAGGTGGTCATTTCTATCGTCAGATCCTGTAGGCATCACCCCACGGATTCGCATTGGCAGTCTGCCAGAGACCCTCAAATCAGGCCTTTTTGCTTGTCCTTATCTCGGTCTTCTGCGCGGCTTAAGCAGCGGCGAACACCACCCGTCGTACGTTTCGCTCTTCTTCAGATTGTGCTCGCTGTATCCGCTGCCTAGCCCGTAGGCAGGCGCGGCGCAGGTCCGTGCTTACATCCAACGCAACGATTCGATTCTTGTTCACGTTGATGGTAAGACTTACCGCAGCGATCTTCAAGATCATCGAGCTTACTCTGCATATCAGATCACGGTTGGTTCACGATCAATCGCACCTACCAGGATCTCGTCCATTACAATGAGGAACAGTAGCGGCCAGGATGTATACTATCCTTGCCTTACTCTAGCAACGATTCGGATGGGATCAGACAAGACGCCGTTGAACAGTACTCTACACGAAAATGCCCTCTACTGTGCTTCGATGATGCTGATGATTTTCTCAGGGACACCCTTGCGTCTGAGGGCTACCCACATGTTTTCGTGATTGAGACGGTCGAATGCTTTTTCGTAATCAATGAGTACCATGTAGAGAGACTCTTGGAACTCATTGATTTACTCCAGAATGATACGGAGCGTGACAATGTGGTTCACACATGATTGTACGGCACGGAATCCTGCTGCCACCGGAGAGTTGCGTCAATATTCTCCTGCATCCGGTTGAGGATCACTTTGCAGAGGACTTTGAGAACGATACACAGTAACATGATGCCCCGCCAATTATCGCATACAGTCAGGTCGCCCTTTCTGGGTACCTTTACTAAAACGCCTTGCATCCAGTCGGCTGGAAATGTCGCGGTTTCCTATATGTTGCAGAATAATTGATGCAGCAATTGTACAGAATTAAGTACTCAGCTGATATGCGATCGACCCCCGGGGCACTGTTCGATTTCATGCTACGGATGGCTGTTTATATCTCCTGCAATGATGGAGCTCCGGTGTTGACATGGGTCTTGCGTTGAACTCTTGGCGGATCATGCTGAGAGCCTGCCCATAAACTACGTAGACCTTAGGGGGGACCGGGCGTCTGGCCAAAGTCTACGCTCCATACAAATTTCGAAAATTTTATTTGAACAAAAGTCTACTAGGGTGGAGGAGGGTCTGAGATGGCCAAAAATGAGTCTACGTAGTTTATGGACAGCGCCTGAGGTGTTGGTGGTGGGGCAGACACTTGAAAAGGTTTCCAAAGTGCTCGAACCAGCGCGCTGTAGCGTGTCAGAAAGGCGTATTGCAACTAAGAATACGGCATTATGCGCCGTCCACAAATCACATAACGCTCTAGGGGAAGGGGGGGGGGGAGTATGGCGTAACGACCTGTTTACGCACATAGAGCGAAGTCTAATAAAATCAACCCCGGTATCACTGGGTTCGCGCGGTGATAATCTCGCTACTGAAAACACAATCGATTCGCGGGTAGTAACACACTTTATTTTGGCGATTAAATACAAGCGGTGTTTATTCAATGCGTACGATCGCGGCGGAGGTTTATTTACTACTAACTCCTGTTTCTCTAATCAACTGCCTCTGCTAGGTAGAGGCAGCTAGATCGCAATACACGATCGGGAGGCGATCGGTATAAAAAGCCTATTCAATATAGCGTATAGGGGCAAATAGTGTGCGTTCGGTGGACGTGAGTAACCACACGCTAGGGTGGCTCTCGCAACATAAATTGATTATTCTAGTTTAAGTCTGGCGCAATCATACGCCGGCCGCCTTGAAAGCAGCGGATTTCAACTACTAATTTGATAACCTAATTCATGATGATAACCTAACATGGGAATTCAGTTGGTACTTGGAGGTCTACTTCACACTATTCCTAATCATCACTCTCTTCTTCTTTCGGTGCTTATGTTCCGCGGGGATGGTCCACGGACATCGATGGGATGGTTTCTGGGTGGTCGACTGTCGGCGACGACGAAGGGCTTTCTCCGGCTCGCTCTCGTTGCCAGTCTTCTTCGGCTACCGTGCGCGAAACACGGTTCGGGGTGGTGACGAACTTCTGGTCTTCGGATGCTTCATGGTACATGTTCGACGGAATCGGCTGCTTGCTCTTCGGGAAATACTGCGATTTGGTTTCTGACGATGAACTGTACGGCGGTATGCCGGTGGTGGATTCTTCGGTGGGCTTGACGATGCGGATGGTGGTCCGAGCGAGATAAACATCGATCGCTAGAGGATTCTTCGGGGTGTCTTGGGGCGTCCTTCGGTTGTCCTGCGGTCGTCCTCGACGACGAGGGAGGGGGTCAACGTTGCTGCAAATGAGAGGGTGCTTTTTCACTTGGATTTATGTACAATACAACAACTTGCCTGGAGCGGAGGCCTCCGTGGCCTCCGCGGCCGCTACCAGCGGCGGTGGGGATGTCCAATCGGATGAAAACGTGGTGCGATACAGACCAAATCCAGGTGTCAAGGCTGAACCAAACGGTCGCGGCGAGCTCTTGCCGCATCTCGGGCTGATCCGGCAACTATGACGACGGTCGATGAGTTGGCCAAACTCTAACTGACGCTACAGCATGCTAAACCAGCGGTGGTGGTCAGGTTGTACCTCGACGGGATGGAAGTGATTAGGTTCGCAAAGTGACAGATCCGATGGACTCGGAACAAACGGGTTGCTCGAACTAAAGCTTCGATTTGACTGACAGGACATCACAGGACTTCATAACTGGACTGGACGCTCACGACTACCTTCACCAACAGACGATTATACCTCGAATCGGTGGACTTATGGACAGGGTCTTGGGCGGAAGATCGGTTGGCTCCAAACAATACGTTGTCCCGGAGACCCGGGACGGGTACAACGACGGCTATGGGGTATAAACATTCCTTAAGTTTTTTGAAATATTGATAAAATACATAACTTACTGGGATGCGGAGGCCGCAAGGACCTCCGCGGGTGCCGAAGCACCACCGGTGGAGGCGAATTATGCCTCATCGCTGGTAGATGTTGCGTTATCCCTGATTGGAAGGACGCAAATCTTCGAAATCGCTCGTCGGAAAACCCCATTTGCTGTGCGCACGTCTACCACGCGGATGTTATCGTCGGAGCCTCTGAATACTTCGGTAACGCGGCCGAGGTTCCACTTCAACGGCGGAAGCCGCTCGTCCATCAGCAGAACCATGGTTCCAACGGCGATGTTATCCCGCTGGCGGGTCCACTTGGTCCGGTTATGCAAATCGGAGAGGTAAAGTGTGCTCCACTTCTTCCAGAGCAGCTGGCCGTAGTCCTGCGCCCTTTGCCAGACGGAGAGACGGTTAGCTGCAACATTCTCCAGATCGGGTTCAGCAATCGCCGTCAGTGGACGTTGAACCAGAAAATGTCTTGGCGTAAGCGCCTCGAAGTCTCCAGGATCATTGCTGAGTGGTGTGAGGGGCCTGGAGTTTAGAACCGCTTCGATCTGGGTGAGCACCGTCTGCATCTCGTCATACAGGAGAGTCCGAGTTCCGATGATCTTTTTGAAGCAGTTTTTGAAGCTTTTTACGGCTGCTTCCCACAGACCACCGAAATTAGGCGATCTGGCCGGGATGAACTTAAACTCGATTCTCTCATCCGTGGCGTTGCTGGCTACAGCGTTTTGGAATTGCTGCTGCTCGAACAGGTTTAACAGCTGCCGAAGTTCCCGCCTGGCTCCAACAAAGTTCTTGGCATTGTCGCACATGATTACGGCTGGACGTCCTCGACGGGCCGTGAAACGCCGCAGGGCCGCTAGGAACGCGGCCGTGGTGAGGTCGGCGACTAACTCCACGTGAACGGCTTTGGTGACAAGGCAGACAAATATCGCTACGAAGCACTTGACGGGAGAACTGCGACGCTGTGGGTAGGTGACCAGAAACGGGCCGCAATAATCTACACCGACCTTGAGGAACGGTGGTGCCGGGTTGACCCTTTCAGGTGGCAGCTCTGCCATCAGCTGTTCCTGGCATCTTGGTTTTATTCGGAAGCAGGTAATACACTCATGCAGGACCTTTCGCACGAGGTTCCGAATGCTCGGGATCCAGAATCGTTCTCTGGCGCTTGCAATGACGACTTGTTGTCCGGAATGAAGCATCTTTACATGGTAATGACGAACTACCAACGTGGCGAGGGGATGACGGTGATCGATGATCATTGGATGCTTCCAATTTTCGGAAACCGATGCATTCCGGAGCCGGCCGCCAACATGGAGTATCCCATCTCGTAGTTTGGGATTCAAAGACGATATTCTGGACGACTGCTTCACCTGATCTTCCCGGGACAGACTTGCAATCTCCTCCGGGAAACATTCTTCTTGCGACAGACGAACCAGCTGCAACAAAGCTTCTTCATATTCCTGCGTGCTGACTGAACCGAGTTTCCGGGCATTTCGGTTAGCTCTCTGGGCGTTATGACGGAAGCGACGGATTACCGCTACCAGTCGAACCAGAGCGAATAGTGACGAGCGGAGCGAAAAGATCTCGTTCGGAGCTGCTGCTTGCAGCGGTAGGGCTACGGACTTTCGTTCTTCAAGGGAAGCAGGATCGAGCTGTTCAACGTCGACTTCGGAGTTCTCCGGTCAGAAATTCCGACCTTGACTCAGCCAAACTGGACCGTTGAACCAGAGGGAGTGATATTCCAACTGCGTGGCCGAAATACCTCGCGACAGTACGTCTGCTGGATTTTCGATGCCTGCGACGTGATTCCAGACTCCACCCTTCGTCAGGTGTTGGATTTCGGACACCCTGTTCGCGACGAAGGTCTGCCATCTGGATGGTGTGGACGCAATCCAATGCTTCACAATGTTCGAATCTGTCCAGAAGAACGACGGAATTGTCAGTCCAGTGGCTTGGCTGACCTTTTCGTAAAGATGGCTTAGCAGAAGAGCAGATGAAAGTTCCAGTCGGGGCGTCGACTGCTTGCGCTTCTTCTTCTTCAAATCCTCCAATGGCGCGACTCGTGACTTGGACATCATCAGCTGAACGCGCACAGAGCCATCCTCGTAGCTACATCGGAGGTACAGACACGCGCCGTATGCGCTGTCGGAAGCGTCGCAAAATCCATGCCATTCGATCGTAGTGCACTCCTTGGTGTAACCGACCCATCGTGGAATACGGATGGACTCGAGAGCACTCAAGTTCCTGCGGTACTCCAACCAAATAGTTTGCAGGTTTTCCGGGAGCGGATCGTCCCAGTTCACAAGCAACTTCCACAAAGTTTGGATGAAGATCTTGGCTTCGACGACCACCGGTCCTATTAGTCCCAAGGGATCGAAAAGCTTGGATGCATCGGAAATCACGATTCGCTTCGTAACCACCGGTGTCGTATTCCACTTTGGCACCGTGAAGTAGAAATCGTCGGATGAAGGGCACCAAACAAGGCCCAGCGTCTTCACGGTAGCGATCGACGGCGGGGAATCCATCTCGAATACAACTCGGTCATCCCGTAGATGCGGTTGCAGCTCGCTCAACACTTCTCCGCAGTTCGAATTCCACTTTCTCAACATCATACCGGCAGAATCGGTCAGGTTGACCATCTCCTCCACAAATGCCTTGCCTTCTGCAGGGCTATCGACGCCAGTGATCGTGTCATCGACGTAAAAATCCTTCCGAACAACTTTCGCCGCGGTTGGGTGGGTGGATTGACCTTCTTCTGCTAGCTGTACTAGGCAACGTGTAGCCAAAAACGGAGCGGATGCGGTTCCGTACGTAACGGTCGTCAACTGGAACACCTGGATAGGTTCCTCTGGCGTGGCTCTCCACAAAATCAGCTGTAGCTTCTGATCTCGTGGCTGCATTTTGATCATCCTGTACATTTTCGCTACGTCAGCTACTATGCCGATTCGGTGCAGGCGGAAACGAGCGTGTATTGAGATCAGGTCGTCCTGAACAACGGGGCCTACCATCAACCCATCGTTGAGGGAATCGCCGGACGTGGTCTTGCACGAAGCATCGAACACAACGCGAAGTTTTGTTGTTGTGCTGTCCGGTTTCAATACAGCGTGGTGCGGCAGAAAGTAGCACACTGATCCAGACAGTTCCTCCTCATTCACTCTCTCCATGTGGCCCATCGACGCATATTCCTCCATGAACTCGCAATACAACCTCTTCAGCTCTGGGTTCGTAGCGAACAGGCGCTCCAAGCTCATGAAACGACGCTCGGCGCTACTTCTGGAATTTCCCAGGTGATCGATAATGTGCTCCTTCCTGGGCAGCGATACGACGAAGCGTCCGGCTTCATCGCGGGTGGTCGTTTGCTTAAAAATCTCCTCGCATGTGGACTCTTCCACGGAATAGGTGCTCGTTAGGTGACAACTTTCGAGCTCCCAGAAACGAGTGAGCTGTTCTTGGAGTTCCGACGTGGAACAAAGCGTAGTGGTCGTTGCAGGTGCGGAGAGTGTGCTGTTGGAGATGCGACCGGAGACGATCCATCCAAAGACGGTGTTCTGGAACGTCGGACCGTCCTCGTTGAGTCTGAACCGCCCATCCTGCAGCAGATCGAGATAATATTCGGCGCCGATGATCATGTCGATCTCTGATGTTCGGTAGAACTCCGGGTCAGCTAAAACGATGTCGGCCGGCAGCTTCCACTGGCTTGTTTCGAACCCTTCGTACGGGGGTGGAATAGTCAGCTTTGCCAAGACGTTGAAGCGTATAATTTCCTCGAAGTCCGAGATGCTGGTAAAGCGAGGGCTGACTGTTGCACGAACAGCTTTCTGCGAAACGCTTCCCGAACCGCCAATTCCCTTCACCGCTAGATAATCAGGAAACTCGTCCAGATCCATGCGGCGACAAAATTCAGAGGTGACGAAGCAATACTGAGAACACGAGTCTAGCAGTGCTCTGGCCAGCATTGATCGCCCGGTGGCATCGCAGATACGCACAAGTGCGGTTGATAACAGAACTTGTCGTGTGGAAGGGTTTGTTTGTGTTGGGAGTGCTACAGTGTGTTGCAGTGTGTCTGAATGGTCTGTGGCGATCTGTGGGTTGGTGCTATGCGATTGTGTCTGTACGATTGACAAGGAAGTGCTGGGTTCGTTGTGGTTTGTGGTTGGTGCTTTTTGGTGTGTTGGTTTTCCCGCCTGTGTTTGCTGTGTCTGAGATGGTTGTTCACTTGGGGGTCGTTTTGTCGTCTGTGGAACGGAGGATTGCGGGTTGACACTGTTGCTTTCAGCGTGAAGCAGGGTGTGGTGTCTCCTCCCACATTTACGGCATGATCCTTTGCTGCAATTCCGCGCCAAGTGACCCGACGATAGGCAGTTCATGCACAGGCCATTCTTCCGAACGGCATCGTAGCGCTCCGAGATCTTCCACTTCTGGAACTTCTTGCACATGAACGCCGGATGGAACGCTTCCGAGCAGAAACAGCACCGGCCGAAGGATGTGGACGAATGGCTGACGCTTACCTTGGGCTTCTTCACTTCGGCGGAAGGAGGTTTGCTCACTCCAACTGATTGAAGAACTGCACAATGGTTCTTCAAAAAGTTCATCAGGTTTCGGTAGGTGGGTACGTTCTTGGAGTTGTGCGACGACTCCCAGAACCGCAGCGTAACACTGCCCAGCTTGGAACAAACCATGTGGACTAGGATAGTGCTCCAGCCATTGGTGTCTTGTCCCAGCTTCTGCAGCATCTGCAGATTCTTTTCGAAGTCGCTGATGAGCTGGCTCAGCGCTTCGTAGCTCTCCTTCCGCATCGGTTCAATGCCAAAGATGGCGTCGAGATATGCCTTCACGATGAGCTTCTCGTTGTGGTAGCGCTCCTCCAATGCAGTCCAGGCAACTGCATAATTTGCTGCGGAAAGTTCAACGGTGCTGACTTCCTGAAGGGCCTCGCCCGTCAACGATGAACGAAGGTACGTGAACTTGTCCATGTCGGTGAGCTCCCGATTCTGGTGGATCAAGCTTCGGAATGCATCGCGATACGACACCCAGTCTCGAAGTTTGCCGCCGAAGGTTGGTAGCTTGATCTCGGGCAGTTTCACTCTCGAGAGGGTACTTCCGGCAGCCGGGCCTGACGGCCCAGCACGATCAACCTGCTTCTTCGGACGCCGCTCCATCAACGCTGCCTTGGCCTTGCAAAAACGGTTCTGCACATCACTGATTATGGCTTCACTTTCCTCGTCTCTCTTCTTCGATGCACTCTCCAGCCTCGCCTTTCGAGCCTTCTCTGACTCCTCTGGATCAGGAACTTCGTCATCTGCAACTTCATCCATTAGCACTTCAATCTTATCACGCACATCGAAGAACTCATTCACAACACTTTCCAGCAGCTGCAAACGAACTTCAATTTCTTTTCGATCACGCTCTTCATCATAGTCACTGACGAAACTCTCCACTAGCTCTAAACTGTTCAGAAGGCGCTTCTCCTTCTTAAGCAAACTTCTCAGATCTTCCGGCTTCATTGTCACTAGTTTTAGCCACTAAATAGTCACACCGAAGTCACTGTTCAAAGTTACAACACTGGAAGTTCGTTTGCACTGATCGAAAATTCACTTCACTTTTACCGTGAGAAGATCACTATTTGAGCCACTGTGCACTGGTGACAACGTAACGACTCGACGTTCCACGCGCCGCGAGACGAACTGACCAACCCAATGATTGACAACAGCAGCGGAGGGGAATTCAACCAACGGAAAATCGAGCCAACCAGGTACCAGCAGAATCCAAGACCAACAGCACAACGAACGAACCACAGGGACCAGAACCGTTAAGAGTCAAAAGACACAGTTTCGCATGCAATTGATATTTTATTGGCAATCACTTCGCACCTTTTCCCCACAGTCTAATGGCTATCGTCATGCATCGAAGCCACAGACCTACACACGTAATTACTTCCCTGTGTCCACAGCCTGTCCGTAGGCGCTCAGGTTCCGGTGATCTTCGTCGTTGTACCAAATTCCGCTCCAATTTCGTCCTCGCCGTCTTCGTCCAGTAGCAGCAACAGCAATCAGCAACGTTCTCATGCACTTCAACGGCGCGGCGGCGGCGCAACAATCCACCACAATTCAATTAATGAGATGGCGGGTTTTCACTGGGCACTTCTTCGACGGCGGCGGTGCGCCAATATCCACTATCGCAATGGCGAGATTTTATCCTCTTCTTGGGCGGCGACAATCCAATACAATTCCAAAAATGTTAGTTTAAGAAGTGAATTAGTAGTAGTAGATCAAAGATCAAATCCAACTTGAAATCACATGTACTAGCCCTTGTTTGAAACCCGTCTGGTTTCAAGGCGGCCGGCATGTTCGGTCCGAAATAGTCAGATGGAGAACCACTGATTATGATCTCATAAGATCTCTTTAGATCACCTTCCTCCGGATTGAACCTCATGAAAAGAGCAATAATACTCTCGCTTCTCGAGAGCAGACCCCGCAAGCGGGTGAGACAGATTGTACCAAAGCAGAAATAAACCAGTTAGCTCATAAAAAAAAAAAAAAAAAAAAAAAAAAAAAAAAAAAAAAAAAAAAAAAAAAAAAAACCTCCGCCCGCCGCCGCGATCACTTCGTACGTAATAAAACACGACTTGTACTTTTACCAGTAAAATAAAGTGTGTCGATTCGTAATAAATAAAGTGCCGAGGTCATTAACCGCGAACTACCGAGTGTTTCGACAGTGGAAATATCACCGCGCGCCCTTGGAGATTTGTACCGGGATTGATAGAACCGTCGTCGCTCTATGTGCATAAACACGACCCATTCAACTTTTTTGGGATTTTCATACAAAAAAGCGTTACAGAGGGAGGAGGGGAGTCGATTTTAGCGTTACGTAATAAATGGATGGATGCTGCCTTACTGTCTACTGTCAACCAGCTTAGGTCCCGCAACTTGCAATTCCAAACGAAATTCGCTCTGTATAAAACGCCGATTCTTCCGGTGGCCCTTTACGATCACTATGCGTGGACGCTTACCATAAACGCAACACAGCAGGGAGTCAGATAGAGAAAGAGGTGGGCGGTGACTTCATGGAAGGTTGCTCACGGTTGAAGGAGAACCCTTATTATTCGGCTAAACTGGAGGAATATCACCCAAGACCGGCGAAGATGGTGTTTTACTATACGTTCGGCACTAGAGTAAAGCTACGTTGTAGTCGACAAGGTATTTATATATTTATTCATCAAGATGGGCCCAGAAAAGTTGGCCAACTGTCTGCATCGGCTGAAAGTCAGGATCTGGGAAACCGAACAGCTACCGGAGGAGTAAAAGGAAGGGGTAATCTGCCCCATTCACAAGAAAGGGGACCATTTGGAATGTGAGAACTTCAGGGCGATCACTATTTTGAATGCTGCCTACAAAGTGCTATCCCAGATCATCTTCCGTCGTCTGTCACCTAAAACGATTGAGTTCGTGGGAAGTTATCAAGCCGGCTTCATCGACGACCGGTCGACAACGGACCAGATCTTTACCGTACGGCAAATCCTCCAGAAATGCCGTGAATACCAGGTCCCAACGCATCACCTGGTCATCGTCTTCAAAGCGGCATACGACAGTATCGACCGCGCAGAGCTATGGAGAATCATGGACGAAAACGGCTTTCCTGGGAGGCTGACTAGACTGATTAAAGCAACGATGGACGGTGTGCAAAACTGCGTAAGGGTTTCGGGTGAACTATCCAGTTCATTCGAATCTTGTCGGGGACTGCGACAAGGTGACGGACTCACATGCCTACTCTTCAACATCGCTCTGAAAGGTGTGATGCGACGAGCCGGGCTCAACAGCCGGGGAACGATTTTCACAAAATCCGGTCAATTTGTGTGCTTTGCGGACGACATGGACATTATCGCTAGAACATTTGGAACGGTGGCAGAGCTGTACATCCGCCTGACACGCGAAGCAGCAAAGGTCGGACTGGTGGTGAATGCCTCAAAAACAAAGTACATGCTGGTAGGAGGAACCGAACACGACCGGATCCGTCTGGGTAGTAATGTTACGATAGACGGGGATACTTTCGAGGTGGTGGAGGAATTCGTCTACCTCGGATCCTTTCTGACGGCTGACAACAACGTGAGCCGTGAAATTCGGAGGCGCATCATCAGCGGAAGTCGGGTATACTAAGGGCTCCAGAAGAAACTGCGATCGAAAAAGATTCACCCACGCACAAGGATCGGTATATTCGCCTCACTCCATTCATATTCACTCCTCTTTGCTGAAGCGAATCGAGAAAGATGCAGCAAACGGATAGTCATGATCAAACATGCAACCCCATCATCAGTGGGAAGCGATGCGCAAATTGTTTGACATGGATATTCGTTGCCGTTCGTCGCAGTTTGGATCACATGCGAATGAAAGAATGGTGAAAGGTGAAGAATGCTGGTGAGCGATCGAAGCGGCTATTATCATAACTAGAAAAGAATTTTTGCATGTAATGCGTACATTTTTAGTGTATTGTTGTTGAAATGCAAGATTAGCAAAGAAAATAATTATTTTTTTTGGAAATATCAGAAATTTGTATGCAAAATATCGCTCGTATCACTCACGAATCGCATCACCGCTCGATCGCTTGTGATGCGAATGTGGACGAAATGAGTAATTTCCAAGTTGGGCTTCCCACCTTTCGCCGGAGTAAGCTGTCGTCGCTGACAAGCAAACACACAAACATAAGCGACAACCGTTCGCTGCTGACTGTCTTCGAATGCGGAAGAAGATGAAAAGTGGAAATCAGGAACCCTGCTCACGCACCAAATGCACCATGTACAAAACGCTAATAAGACCGGTGATCCTCTACGGGCACGAGACATGGACCATGCTCGAGGAGGACCTGCAAGCACTCGGAGTTTTTGAGCGACGCGTGCTAAGGACGATCTACGGTGGTGTGCAGGAGAACGGTGTGTGGCGGAGAAGGATGAACCACGAGCTCGCTGCACTTTACGGCGAACCCAGCATCCAGAAAGTGGCCAAAGCCGGAAGGATACGGTGGGCAGGACATGTTGCAAGAATGCCGGACAACAACCCTGCAAAGCTGGTGTTTGCAACTGATCCGGTTGGCACAAGAAGGCGTGGAGCGCAGAGAGCACGATGGGCGGACCAGGTGGAACGTGACCTGGCGAGCATTCGGCGCGACCGAGGATGGGAAGCGGCAGCCACAAGCCGAGTATTGTGGCGTATTATTGTTGATTATGTCTTGTCTTAAATGTGATGTTGAACAAATAAATGTATGTATGATTACCAGGTAGGTAGAGAACATTGATGTAACAGTTATGGTTTTGTTTCAGTTTCAAGTTACTATCTCACAGGTCACAGCAAGTCTCAGATTAACGGTATCCCTACCTCGCTTCAACCCTGATTTCATCGATGCTACAACTTGCCGACAGACATCGGGCCTCCTCCTCGGAACAAGACAGCACCCGCTCATGTTGTGTATGTTTTTCGATTTCCATCTTTTTAGTAGCTCTCTGATGAATCTTATTTAAGACACCCCGCGTAGCCGGCGTCGTCGTTGTCCCAACGCATCCATCCGCACAATTCCACCGGTCGGTGGTGGCCGCCGTCTTCATCACAGGTTGCGCACTATCCCACGCCGTCGTCGTATTGAGTCACATTGGGGCGATAACCACACAACGCAACCCTTATCGACCAATTCCGGGGACGACGACGATGGCGGCAGCGGCAATATGCACTCTGCGCAAACGGTGACGACCTGTGCTTATTGGATAGCCATTAATTTAATTGGATAATTTAAACGATTTATCGACAATATTACCGTCGGCGGCCTAACCGCTGTAGTGATGTTTGTTGATTTTTTTTTATGGTGGATCATTTCTGAGTGTTTGTTGGGAATCTGTTAAATAGCTGGATGGTAGATTGTAATGGTCCTATTGGTTTGTAAAGGAAGGCATTTTGGTAATTTTGTTTTTAGTTATAAATGTTGTTCAGCTCTGAGCAAGAACTGCATAACCTTACGTGAAGCAATACATCGCTTGGAATTATTTTAGAAGTTGACATCTTCAAGAGAGCCATACAATTGTTCTTTATATAATAAACAAGAATGGATCCCTTCCGAAATAGGACCCATCGAAAAGTTCCAACAGACATAATTTGTGGTGCAGCCGCTGCGTTGTGCTTTTCCAAGAGTGCTTGTTTTGTAAATTCGTTGTATTTGCTTTTGTTATTATGTATGACCAATTCCGGGCTGGTGTGAGGAAACGGCTTCGAAGACTGCGCGTTATTGAACAGTGCTGCGGTGGTGGCGGCTTGAGCAAACAAACGATTCCAAAGACCCTGATGACACTTTATGTCGGGCCCGAGGCAGAGCGGGCGGTCGCCATCCAATCCGTCTAGGAAGACTACCCAGCTCGCGGGGAACCTCCAAGTGGACTGGTAGGGGTGCGATGAGGTGAAAACATGCGGTGACGGGCGACAACGACAGCGAACTCCTACCGCTCCATCGAGGCGGCAATGTTAGATCGCAAGGAAATGATAGTGATTTACTTCGACTTAAGTTGTTTGCCGTCTTGGGCTGTGCTCTTTTCCACAGCTGTTATCGGGACGATTAGGCGTGCGTAGGGTGAATCGTAATTGAATGAAAATGGAACGTTCAAATCTCTAGTAGGTACTTCATATGCCAGATTCGCCTCAATGTGGATATTACCAGTGTTTTTCACTTAGGAATTGCGAATGTCTTTTTTTTATTTTAAACATCAGTTGCATAACTTCATCAATAAGCAAGCGTGTTTTCCCCTTTGTACCCTATAATGGAATCGAACAGCCCGTCCCTCGTTGAAACGAGGTATTATTTGTTCCAAGAGATGCGGTGCAATAACTCAGGAGACAGCTGATTAACATTTTCCGATGAAGATGGTAACAAATCGGTTTAATCTAGGTTAATGAGCGTTGAAGGAACCGCTTGCTGGTAATGAGTGCTCGTTTAAAGTAGATTATTTCGTTGTGTTGTCGATTTTTCTCCTGCCATGGGTTCTCCAGCGCTGCTGTCTAGACGGAAATTGATACCCACGCAAAGTTATTTCTGCGCTGAATTACAGCAGTAAATTCTACGGAGGCTCCCTACCCTGGGCGACGGCCTGACTCACGTTAATTTATAGTATTTCACACAGCCACACATACATCCTTCCCGAAGGGAAAACTTTACGGCAAGAAATTCACCCTAATTTAAACCTCTAAACATACACACCTCGCATTCCGGCCTGCGTCTACCTACCGACCGACCGACCCGACCTACGCCGGAAAATGCTTTTCCCTTTCTTTTTAGCGTCCCTTTTTTTGCACAACCTTTGCCCAGTGTCGGCGTTGCGTGTTTCTTCTTCTGATGACTCGGTGCTTCCACCGGAACCATTCCAGGATGATATATGGAAGACTACCTACCTATCACCCAACAACTACTAGGACGTTCTACATCTAGGAGACACACGGTTGGTACCGCACTAACCGCGCCTCGAAACAGCCGGAAGGAGACGGCGACGGCGTCGGCTACGGTGATGATGACGACAGTCAGCGCCGGCTGCACAGTTGAATTGAATGAGGGTAGATTAGGATTTAAAATCCAATTATTATTAAGGTTAAAACATTCTCTTTTGAAAGTTTTGAGTAAAAGGAAGCTGTAATGCACTCGTTATATTGTAATATGTTCAGTTTATATTGACTTACAAATACATACCTTCCATATTCAAGAACATTACTAGCCCTTCTAGCTTGAATTCTCCAAGTGCTTACAGGTTCCATTGCCATGGTTTAAGCATCATATCCATTCAGTTTATTTTTAAATTTCTTCGATAGTCCCGTTTGGCATGCCCCGGCAATTGCTTGAGGAAATTTCTCTGGTAATTTCTTTAAGAATGCCTCAAACAATTTCTTCAGAATTTCTTCCGGCCTCAAGGTTTTCTTCAGTAAATTCCGTTCTTTTCATTTTAATTTTGTGGGAAATTTCTTCAACGAGTTCTTTGAGAAAACCTTCAAAAATTTATGTCTGCTTCATCATTTTACAGGATTTTCACCGGAACCTCAAAAAATTCCTTAGGACTTTTCGTCGTTTTTGGAAAAAAATCTCTGGCAATTTCTTAAAGAATACCTTCGGAAATTTCTTCAGCAATTTCCCTAGCAATTTATTGAGAAACTTCTCTGACACTTTTTCCCTCAGGAAAGTATTCAAAAATCTCCTGACTGTTTCTCTAAATATCCCTTTGGAAACTCCGTTAAGAATTCCTCCGCTAGTCTTTCCGAATTTATTTAAAAACTACTTGGGCAATCGTTGAGGAAAGTTTTTCGGAAATGCGAAAACTCTACCGGGATTTCATATTGTCTTAAATCTTCTTACAATTTCTTTTGAATTCCCTATGGAAATTAAAAAAAAAAAATCTCTACGAATTTCTACAACCTATATCTAGGGAGCGTCCATAAATAACGTCACGCAAAACTTTCCCATTTTCACCCCCCCTTACCCTTATGTCTCACTTTTTGTATGAGACCTCTGATTTTTTTGTATGGGTTGTCACACTTCACTGAACACACCCCCCCCCCTCCCCTCTAGAAGCGTGACGTAATTTATGGACGTTCCCCTACCTATATATATATATATATATATATATATATATATATATATATATATATATATATATATATATATATATATATATATATATATAAGCTTTGAGTTCGGCTTTAGGATCGGGTTTTTTAAAAAAACAAAACAGAACTGAACTCGTCGATTAATGGACAAAGACTAACTGTCGTTTATTATTTTAAGCTTACAGAGGCCTGGCTAGGAAGAGGAATGGTTCCCTGGCTAATTTATCATATGCGTAATTGGATCGCGTCGTCCGGTGGCGCGATGCTGACATGCTGGTTTCAGTAAGGTTGAAGACAGGTGTGG
Source organism: Aedes albopictus (assembly GCF_035046485.1). Classification (NCBI taxonomy): domain Eukaryota; kingdom Metazoa; phylum Arthropoda; class Insecta; order Diptera; family Culicidae; genus Aedes; species Aedes albopictus. The sequence goes on along the minus strand of NC_085137.1, from coordinate 250,736,569 downwards.
ATTCCGTGGAAACTGCTGATCTTGCTCATCGTCCGTTGTGTGGCTCGTACAAAGTTGCTAGCGATGTTGCTAACTGTTGTTGTTGTTGTTGTTGTTGTTGTTGTTGTTGGATGTCTCCTAGTTGGCTAAGTATGGCTTCTTCGGAGTTGGGGCAAACTGATGCGATAACTTCTCCCTCCCTAAGTGAGGAACGTCCCGGTCCTTTTCCACCGTATCTGATTATGATTAGCATGATGATAATCACTGTTGTAATTCCGGTAAAAGAAAATCCTCCAAACAGGCTCCAAAACTTAAAGTTGAGATTGTTTTGTTCTAGGTATACATGCTCGAGGTGTCGTCGGTTTTGTATTGTGTCGTGATGAATTTTTCCTAAATCGATGTCTTCCTGTAGCTTCCAGTTTGGTTTGAGATTATAAAATGCGTTATACATGATATTGGGCTCGCCGATATATTCCTCGTTTCTAAATGTTTCGTTGTTGAGTTGTATTGTGCAGTTTTCAAAATTGATGATCACATTTCCTTCTAGGCTTCGGTTATCTGGTCCGCAGGTTGATTTTAATGTTTGATTCCTTATATTGGATATCAAAATGGTGTTGTCAGAAATTAGTTTGATTATTGTTTGGTTATTGAATACAACGTTGCATTTAGGCTTCACTCCGGTTATTAACGGTTTGATACATTCGTCCCCGAGATCCGTCAAGAATGAAGATTTTTGAACGAAGTCTTCCGGTTTTTTTGTGACAAAAATACGGTTACCACTTTTGACTATGAATTCTGGGAATTGGATGATTGATTGATTACTATTGATGATTGGGTATATTCTGATGATTTCCGCGGTGTTCTCCTCTAACAGTGGTACATGCATAAAATATAATAATGTTCCATGACTCGTTGCGAATTTTGGCGTAACATATTGTAGTGCTTCATCCGGTAAGTGAATGTTAATTCCTTGGTCTTGAAGAAGTTCTCTTATCGTTGTAATTTCTCGAATAGATAGGATTTTGTTTGAAGTAATAGACATTTTTGAGAGCAGAATTGCGTCTTGAATGTCCTCGAGCAGCTGATTGAGAATATCTACGTTTACGATGGATGTAATTGTTTCGATGTCGTCCATTAGCAAGTCGTTTAGGTTGGCCTGATTGGTTACTTCCTGTATAGCGTGAGTAAGTTGCTGAATCCGAGTGTTGAGATTTTGATTAACTATGATCTGTTGGTTGTTTTGGTCAATCAAGTCGTTCATCGTAGTATTGATGGCTTGGAGATCAGATGCGTCGGGGGTTCCCGCGATCCATTTCCACACAGTTCCAACGGTGTTCCACCTCCTTGATCGGTGGTGTGGTTGAGGTTTCAGTTGATATATGTTGCTGTATAATTTCTTCGCTTTATACTTTAAAATATTTGTTAGTGGATTAGTAGTTTCGGCATTATTATGGTAAGATGATTTAATCAGGATCTCCGCTGTTTCTTCTATAGAAGACAGATTTATCGGGTGGATTATTTTAATTGTTCCAGTTTGAATTTTACAATGTCTTTCCTTTACAAGCAATAAAGGTTCGTCGTGCAGGTTTCTAATGGTTAGTTTTTGTGCTTGAGTAAGGGTGATCGTCAATATCAGTAAGGGGATTATTCCGGTCTGTAAATTAACAAATATAGCAGGGTGTTAGTAGGTTAGATAGAGGTTTGAGACTATATGGTTAATTATGTAAGAGATTCCTCTTCCGTTTCAATTTGGTTTTATGCAATTTAATATCTCTGTGATCCACGTAAGTTTTCCTTCTATTATGTTTAATTACAACTTTTTTATACCTGGCTTTTCTTTTATTTTTGATACCTTGAATTTTATTGTAGACTCGTTCGTTTCTAATGAAATTTGGATCATCTTCTCTGTGTTTGTTTCTGTTTTCTAATGTTTGTTGTTGGTTTTTTGTAGTTTTTCTATAATTTCGTCGAAGATTCTATTGCGGTTTTCTAGTATGGTTTCCAAGTTTAAGGGTCTCTCTTCTCCTTCTTTTATGCCATAGAAAATTTCAATTGGTTTTAATTTAGTAACGCTATGAATCGTGGAGTTGTACAAAGTAGTCGCGATGCGATATATTTCTTTATTAGAGAGATCGTCATATTTATTTTTAATGCAAATGAATATTTCGTTAAGGGTAGAGTGGAATCGTTCTACCGTTCCATTGACCTCACTGTGGTTCGATGGGGTGTAGTACAACTGCACTCTTAACCTTTGGAGAAGTCCTCGGACTTCAATTGACTTGAACGCAGCTTCGTTGTCCCATACTATCATGGAAGGAGTTCCATATGTTGAAATTAATTTAACGAGGCCGCGTTTTACGTCTGGTATAGACCTGGATTTTATGGGTATTAACATTGCAAATTTTGAAAGTTTATCTACTGCCGAAAGGAATATGTTAGGGCTTGATATAAAGATATCAATATGGACCATGTCGAGAGGTTTTCTTGGTAAAGGGGTTTCGGCAAATTTGAGTTTGTAAGGTTTTCTTTCGTACTTACTCTCAAGGCACGTCTCACAGAGGTTGATAAAGCGTTGTACCTTGTCCTTGATTTCGTAGTTCTCCACTGCTCCTCTATGGGCACGCTGGTGTGTGTTCTCAATGATGTCATTTTGTTCTTCTTCTATGGTGACGTCCTGTAAAATTAACTGTGTTAATTTTATTTTGAAACTTTTAGCGCGTGAGAAGTGATTCTTGTAGGTCACTTGCATGATGTTCAACCATTCCTCCGGGCAAAGAATACAATTTACTCTTGTAGGGTGCATGTATTCGCGGAAGATTTTTACTGCAATAGGGACTCCGAAGAAAGCACGCGTCATTGTCCGCCTGAAGATTCCTGGAAATATCTCTTCGTATTTTTCCTCATTCTTTTCTCCCTTTTCAATAAGAATTTGGTTTTTGAAAAAGTTCAGCGGTGTTTCGACCATGCGGATTAAGTCTTCATTATCTGATTCAGCTGAATGTACCGTCTCTGAATCCGATGATGATGATGATGATTCACTTTCATTCATGTTAATTTCGTGTGAAATCCTAGACAATCCGTCGGCTACCACATTCTGTTTGCCCGGTTTGTACTGGATTTCATAGTCAAACTCCTCTAAACGCAATTTCATTTTGATCAACCTATCATTTGGCGACTTGAGATTTAGAGCGTAAGTGAGCGGCTTATGATCAGTAAAAAGAGTGAACTTTCGGCCAAACAAGTATGGTCGAAAATATTTACACGCCCAATCAATAGCAAGGAGCTCCTTTTCGATAGCCGAATAGTTCTCCTCAGTTTTTGTGAGCGTGCGCGAGGCGAATGCAATCGGCTTATCATGGCCAATGGGGCCCTGAGATAAAACCGCACCTAACGCGTAGTTAGAAGCATCCGTTGTTAAAATGAATCGCTTGGAGAAGTCTGGATATTGTAGCACATGGCTACTAGTTAGAATACTTTTCAACCGATTGAACGCGGAAACAAATTCATGCGTATGTTCAATCTTTTCTCCTTTTCGTAACGGCTGAGTCAAGGGTTTGACTATCTGTGCAAAGTCTTTGATGAACTTGCGGTAATAACCAACTACTCCCAGGAATCCTCTAAGCTCAGTTTCGTTGTTGGGCAATGGCCAACCTTTAATAGCACTTATTTTTTCTGGATTAGGTTTCACTCCCTCGGGAGTAACAATGTGTCCAAGTAAGGCTACCTCTTTCTGAAGAAATTCGCATTTATCAATTTGAATTTTGAAATTGTATTTGCGAAGTGTCTCCATAACCTTTTTGAGGTTAACCAAGTGTTCCTGTAAACTAGTGGAATAGATGATGATATCATCCATATACACTAAGCAACGTATACCCCGATATGTTCTCGGAGAACGTTGTCCATCACCCGCTGGAACGTGGCAGGTGCGTTTTTCAGTCCAAAAGGCATTCGGACAAACTCGTAGTGTCCGCCTTCGACACTAAACGCAGTTTTAGGAATGTCTTTTACATGGACCTCTATTTGATGGAACCCTGAAGCAAGGTCCAGGGTTGAAAAGTATTGACACCTCCCCAACTTATCGAGTATGTCCGTGATATTGGGGATAGGGTATCGATCATCGGTGGTTTTTTGGTTGAGTTTCCGGTAATCGATTATAAGTCGCCACTTCCTTGTACCCGAAGCGTCGGCCTTCTTGGGTACGACCCATATTGGCGAGGACCAGGGACTGTTCGATGGACGAATTATTCCTTGGTCCAACATTTGTACGATTTGTTTTTGGACCTCTTCTCTATGACAGAAGGGGTAGCGATAGTTTTTCGAATAGACGGGTAATTCGTCCTTCGTGTGAATGGTATGTCTTACAGCATTGGTGAATGTTAACTTTTCATCATTTGTGTAGAATACCTCTGGAACCTGTTTTAAAACTTTGAAGAGTTTTTCTTCTTCTTCTTTGTTTAGATGGTCCGTTCGAATGTTTTTCGTAAATTCTAATTTAACCTTTATTTTATCTTTGAAAGATTGGCTAGGAGCAATCTCTTCAAAATTCAGGAGTTCTGTAAATATCGCCTCATTGTCGATGCTCATTACTGCTGGTTTATTACTCTGGTTGATCAACGGGAAGGTGGCTATACCATTATGAGCATTGTATACTCCTGAGGGTATAACGACATCTGGACCAATCATAATGTCATGTTCAATTAAGAAATCACCGTCTTTTATTCGAACGGGAAATTCTTTCACTAAGGTCTCGCCTTCGTGGAAGTTGAGTTGTTCCTTAGTTGGGAACTTTTTTTTTAGTGTTATCGTTGTATTGTTTATTGCAAGGGTATTCGATGCTGTGTCAATTACCGCACCGATAGTTCGAAGAGATTCAAATCCGATCAATCCGTCAAAAAAATCATGGAATCGGAACAAGAAGAATTTTAATTTAGGTAGGTCTTTTATAAAGTTGACAAATGGATTCACATATGTGTACTGATTAATACGATGCGTACCGCTCAAGTTCCTAATGTTTTGCTGGGGTCCAGTTGCAATACTACTAGCAGGTATCAGCTCAGGGGTAATGTAATTTTTATTTGCCCCCGTATCAATTAGAAATCTCAGAGGTCTGCCGTCTCTTCTGGGTATTTCTAGATACGGAAGGAAATTATTTTTCATTCCGGGTTCTGTTGATCCGGATCTGTACAAAAATTTAGCTCATCACATTGTTCCGTCTGTGGATAAATTTCTTGCTGTGTTGGGTTGTTGATGTAAGGATCCTCGGCATAGGAGAGTTCGGTAGGAATTTCTTCCGAACTTTCGTGCGAATTTACTTGTGTAGGTGCTGTCCTTTGGTAAGGAACTACTTGCTTATAACTGTTCTGACCAAAAGGGTATCTATTTTGACCCGATGGATCGGGTTTAATCGCTTGAGGTGGCGGAGACGCATTGTTTGAAGACGCATTACCTTGGAATCTGTTAAATGATGGGTTTTGCGATGGAAATGGTGGGAATCTATTGCCGTAGGGTGTGTGCTGAACTGAAGGAAAGGGTTTGTATGGTGGTCTAGAATTTTGCCAGCTATTTTGTGGTTTATTTAAGGCTGGTTTTTGAAAAGTGACTGGTTGTTTAGGGAACTTATCCTTTTTTCGTTGAGACGCGTTGTACTGCTCTATTGCGCTTTGATGCGCTTCATTCAATGAGGCCGGACGAGACACTCTAGTGAGTGTCGAGTAGGGTTCGTTCAACCCATCAATATACGCGTTGGTTACCATGTATTCATAGCTTGTTGCTAGTGGTTTAGCACACGCCGCCGTGTCGTTGTCGAGAGAAATCTTGGCTATTATATCCGCCAAAAGTTCTCTGCATTCATTATAGAAATCGGTAATGCTTCTCGGGCCTTGTTGAAGGTATGATATTTTGGTGACAAGTGTACCGAGATCTCTCTTGTCCCCAAAATATTCTCTCAAAGTGCTTTGTATATCAGCCCACACAACCGGAGTATGGTTTGACACCAAAGCTTCGTTAGCTTTATCAACGATTTTGTCTCGTATAATGCTAGTCCATAGGGGCATAGCACGATCGATGTCTTGCTGTGACGGGCAAGTTGCTTCCGCCAATTTAATTTTATCTTCGACTGATTTCAGCCAGGTTGCTAGTAATTTGGGGTCGCCGGCATACGGTACGACCATTTTAATTGCATCAGGAATCCTAGATGCATCGAAGTTTGTAGGTGACACTACTGAAGGGACAGGTCGGACCGCCGAAGCCTGCCTAATTTCCTCCAAATTTTGTATTTGGAGCCGTTGAGCCTTCATTTGGTTGGTGAGTTCATCAACCAACCTTTGTAAAGCCTCCATATTCCTAGTTATCATACACTTTATTCACTTTTTATAACTAACACTTTATTCACTTCTTATAACTAACACTGAATAGATAAAAAAAAAGATCACTTACCTCGAGTCGACTGGTATGCAGCCAGCGACGCCAAGAGCGGGTAAGATGATTTGGTCGGGCCTACCGAGCGTTCTGGTTCCTTGGGGCGCTCTTCCTACGTTGGTTCTGCCGGTGATGATCGCTTGTTGCAGCTTCTAGATGAGCACAATGTTTCCTATCTGCTTTCACACTACGATTTCACTATGAAACACAACGGGTGGCTATCCCCCAAGTCGAGACTGCGCCAGCTTTGAGTTCGGCTTTAGGATCGGGTTTTTTAAAAAAACAAAACAGAACTGAACTCGTCGATTAATAGACAAAGACTAACTGTCGTTTATTATTTTAAGCTTACAGAGGCCTGGCTAGGAAGAGGAATGGCTCCCTGGCTAATTTATCATATGCGTAATTGGATCGCGTCGTCCGGTGGCGCGATGCTGACATGCTGGTTTCAGTAAGGTTGAAGACAGGTGTGGATTCCGTGGAAACTGCTGATCTTGCTCATCGTCCGTTGTGTGGCTCGTACAAAGTTGCTAGCGATGTTGCTAACTGTTGTTGTTGTTGTTGTTGTTGTTGTTGTTGGATGTCTCCTAGTTGGCTAAGTATGGCTTCTTCGGAGTTGGGGCAAACTGATGCGATAACTTATATATATATATATATATATATATATATATATATATATATATATATATATATATATATATATATATATATATATATATATATATATATATATATATATATATATATATATATATATATATATATATATGTTCCCGAGAGGGAAACCGGTTTTTAAAGCAGCCGTTTTATTTACAGCGATGCTTAAACTGCAATTTATTAAACGCAATAATTAAATATTTTTCTTACATAACTTATCTTAAAAATTAAGTGACACCCGCGAAGTGATTCCCGCGTTGTGAAGAGTGTCAACCTGCAGCAAGATGGCTTCCGATGCAGAATCCACCCACGACCAAACCATCATGGACCTGACGGCGACTCCGTGCGCCATCTGTGGCCCGTCTACGCGCGACGAAGTGATGGTCGGCTGTGACGGATGCGCGGAATGGTTCCACATCCGTTGCGTCGGCATCGAGGAGGGCAAACTGCCGAAGAAGTGGTACTGCCAAAGCAAGGCCTGTCAGGAGAAGGCCCAGGAGTACCAGCAGAAGCAGAAGGACGCCAAGAAGCAGGCTCGCACCCGGAAAAACGGCAACGAGTCTGACAAATCCAGCGTCAGCTCTCGCCTAGCTTCGTCTAGCGTGGAAGCGAAGGTGCGAGCGCTAGAGGAGAAACAGAAGCGACAGTACGAGGAGATGGAGGCGGAGCGGCTGCTGCAGAAAAAGGAAAGGGAGATGCAGCGTGCGTTCGAACAGCGAAAGATGGAATTGGAGCTGCAGATGCGCGCTGAGGAACAAGAAGAACAAAGGACATGGCAAGCGGAGATGCTCCAAAAGAAGAAGGAGCAGATTCAGCGGCTGAAGGCGAACCGGGAGTCGTCGTTCGAGATGCAAATGGCGGCGATGGATGAGGAGTTAGCGGAACTTTCGCGTCGAAAGTCAAAGCCGGCGCTGAAAGTAGTCAAGGACGTTTCGCGAGCGGGTCCTTCCGGCAAAATCAACAAAAACGTGTTGAAGCTGAGAAAGGCGAACGTGAAGAAGCTAACGCGAGACTACGAGAGCACCGACGGAGGAGACGAGGACGACGAAATCTCCGACGATTCCGATCTGTCAACCCAGAGTTCGGATTCTTCCATGGAAGCCAGGGCGAGAAAAAGCGTTCCAAGGAAGACGTGCAAGAAAGTGGGAAGTGTCAGCCAAAACGGGCTGGGGAAGCAGCAGACCGGACCGACGAAGGCCCAGCTGGCCGCGAGGATGGGGTTAACTTACAAACTCCCAAAATTCTCCGGCAAACCAGCGCAATGGCCATTGTTCTATGCGGCCTACAAAGTGTCCAACGATGTCTGCGGCTACATGAACCACGAGAACTTGATGCGACTACAGGAAGCCCTGGAAGGCGACGCTCTCGAGCTAGTGTCCGGGCAGTTGCTACTTCCCGAAACCATTCCGCAGGTCATCGAGAAGCTGCGCCGGCACTTCGGCCGCCCGGAACAACTGCTTCAATGCCTGCTGGACAAGGTGAACCGGCTGGAACCCCCGAGGCCGGACGATCTGAGGAGTTTTGTTCCATTCGGAAACACAGTGGAGCAACTCTGCGGCCATCTGGAGGCAGCGGATCTACGGCAACACCTCGTCAACCCGCTGCTGATAAAGTCGTTGGTTGCCAAGCTGCCGGATCGGGAAAAGCGTGAGTGGGTCCACTACCGGCGAGGTCGAGGGGAAACAACGTTGCGAACGCTGACGGATTTCCTGATGGACATCGTGGAAGACGCCTGCGAAGCTAACGTTGACGTGGAGTTCAATCCAACGCCGTCGCCCGAATCAGATTCCCAATCCGAAGAGGAGAGTTCGAACGAGGCTGGACTATACTGTCACTGCGAAGCCAGCAGTTCGACCTACAATGCAAGTGAAGAGAGTAAGCTGAAACCGTGCAAGATGTGCCAATCCAAGGATCATCGTCTGCAGCACTGCGCGGATTTCAAGAAGTTGCGGTACGATGAGCGTTTGAAGCTGGTGACGCACGAGAAATTGTGCCATGTCTGCCTCAACGAGCATGGCGGGCAGTGCAAATTCGGAATCCGTTGCAACATCGGCGATTGCAGAAAGTCCCACCACCCGCTCATGCATCCGGTCGGAAACACGGTCGGGCTGAGTGCACAAATCCGGGCAAACTGCACGGTCTTGTTTCGGATCGTTCCGGTACAGCTTCACTGCGGAGATAAAACAGTTTCGGTGTTGGCATTCCTGGACGAAGGAGCTTCCGTCACGCTGGTGGAGAAAAAGCTCGCCGACCGCCTGGGCGCGGTCGGAGTACAAGAGCGATTGACCATCCAGTGGACGGGAAACATGTCGAGAGTGGAGGATTCCCGAAGAATAAGCCTTTGGGCGTCGGGAACAGAGGCTGCAGCCGGCGGCAAGATGCTGTTGCACACTGTGCACACGGTGAATAACTTGATGCTGCCGCATCAAAAGCTGGATTCGAAGGAGCTTGCAGCACAGTACAAGTATATGCGAGGGCTGCCCATCGAGTCATACGATGGACAGCCGCAGTTGCTGATTGGGGCGAACAATATCCACGCGTTTGCGCCGATAGAGACAAAGGTGGGTACGCCCAGGGAACCGATTGCAGTGCGTACCAAACTGGGATGGACTGTGTATGGGCCGCGGCAGACAACCTCGGCGGCGGCCGGTAACTATTTCGGCTACCATCGGCAGATAGCAAACGACGATCTGCCGCCCGAGCTATTCAAGAGCCAATTTTCGTTGGAAGAATCGGAGGTGGCAATTCCACGGGGAAAGAAGAAATGTGTCCTAAAAATACGAGAGCGAACTACCCCACTTGCCGGCGATCGCTGTGATACCGACTTGCTGTCGAAAGCCCGCCCAGCACCGAGGATGTTAGGCGTTCGACACTACAGACCTGGAAGAACCACAACGAACATAGCGATTCTCGTTCCGAACGCAAGAAGACAGATTGAACAACACAATAGGCGGGTTCGAAATCCGAAATCCGCTGGAAGCTCTACGGGGCCTACAAGAGGCGAAGCCAGCGACACCGGCGCATTTGAACCGTGGCATCCTGCAGATGGTGAAGGAAAGATTCCTAGGAGCGATCTGAGACCCAAGTGGGGACCAGCGTTCTCGACGAGGCACCGCGGCGAGTTCTTGCCGTATCTGTACAAGGGAAAGCGGTCGACGAGAAGGCTCGTGGCAAGTGGCGCAAAACCGGAGGAAGTCAAAATCGATCAGCGTAAAAAGTGTGGGGTGATGTGCGCGCTCGATGAGGGGCGCAAGTTGCCGAGTGGAATCCTGTCAATGACACTACCGGAGGCGGCTGGCAATGGTTCGACGATCAGCAACAGATCGAAGAGTGTGATTATTCGTGGTCGACGGGAAATCCCGGAATTCTTGGAGATAGAGCTTTATCGTTGCGGTCATCAAGGTCTCAGATGGACGAGCTCGATAGACCAACGGGAGGACGTAGATGGTAAGGTGCAGAGACGAGACGTAGTAAAGTTTGCGGCGTTAGAAAGTAAGGTAAATCCGGAAATGCCGGATGTTACGGGCTGGGGTGTTGCGACGCCGCTACTAAATAAGATTTTTTGAACCGGCCTAATAATGGATCAGTCTAGCCGTAGCATAACTGCAGCATGACAGTTCGCATGCGTGATAGTAGTGGTAGGTGGAATGAGAAATACGTAGATGAGATGTGTGATGCAGTAGAAGGAAAAAGAACCAAAACAGTTTCGCCATCGTAAAAACACCCAAGTTGATGCAGTTTGAATTTATTTGGAATTATATTACATTGAAGTGCGTTTAATTTAGTTGAAACATAGGAGTGCGGTGAAATGCAATATCGGGAAATTATCCGTACCTCGATCACAACCTGCATACCGATAAGTGTAGAATCCTGAAACAAGGAAAAGTAGCCCAAAAAGCTACCGCGCGACTAAATCACATTCATCCGTGCGACGAACACCGATTAGGGTAACGGTCCCAATTATCATCCAACGCGGTCGAATCATTCGGACAAGAAATCGTAGTAGAGGAAACCACTTAATTGTGAGTAGTATTAAGATAAGTTATGTAAGAAAAATATTTAATTATTGCGTTTAATAAATTGCAGTTTAAGCATCGCTGTAAATAAAACGGCTGCTTTAAAAACCGGTTTCCCTCTCGGGAACATTTGGTCCTTCGAGCCGGATATATATTATATATATATATATATATATATATATATATATATATATATATATATATATATATATATATATATATATATATATATATATATATATATATATATATATATATATATATATATATATATATATAAAAGGGTGGCCATCACTCAAATGAAAAACAAAAATTTTGAAAAAAGCCAAGTCTTACCTCCTGAATCGGTTATTTTGGACTCCCAGCAGCTACGTTCAAAATTTGAGCGAAATCGATTAGGCCTAAGGGGGCGCTCAAAGTGCTTGAAATTTGTAAGGAAAAACGTGACCAAATGTGATGATGATGATGATGATGATATTGTTCTACCATCTATTGTAGCAAGGCAGCTGCCTATAGCACTGAAATAATCTGAAAAGCGATTTGATCAAGATTGTGCTGTTGTTAGTGGTCAGTCATGCTCCTGTATGAAGGGCCAAAAAGGGTTGTGCGGACCCGCAAGCAGAGACACTTGCGCGAAACCCGCGTCAGGGTAAAAGAATCTCCTTCCAGAAGAAAGTTCTCACGAACAACTGCAAAATCAAGCCATCGATTGACAGAATACTCCCAATAGATGGGGTCGAAGAGCCCGTCCTCAATCCACGAAATGTTAACAACAAGGAGGAGGCAGTTCCAAGCTCCAGTCCAAATCGTTTCAATCGGGTGCCCTGATGGTCCCTCCCTTTCCCAATATATGATGAGATATGTTTGTATATGTAATGTATGTCCGTGTGTGTTGTGTATGTTTTGTTATACATTTGTTTGAAAAACAATCATAATCATGATTAATAAGCATTTATAAACAAAACATTTACCTGATTACTCCTGAAATAAAATGTGGATTAGCAACAAAACATTAAAAAAAGCACATCAAATCTCGATCCTGGGATGTCTGCTCACCACTGATCGGCCACTTTAGGCATGAAAACATTAACAAGATTGAAATTTGGTGTGGTGGTAGATCTTACGCCGCAACGCACCATTCTAAGGTGATCTACCCACGTTACGGGGCAGGAAAAACGTGACCAAATGTATGCAGAAACTAAAGTTTTTGATTTTTGCCGCTAAATGGCGCCTCAGGTACGTAGTGATGAAACCCTTTGGTATTATTGTAGGTGACTATATGCCATATATTTGTCAAAGACCGCAAAGTGATCCGAAGCCTGTGAAAAAAATTATACCCTAGGCAAAGTGAGGCGAAGTATTGAGATTTCATTATTGATATTATTCCTTTACATGTACTGGTGTTGGGGTGGCAGGCGAGATAATTTTGTGAATTTATTGCTGTAATTACAAAATTCCTGAAGACATACAAAAAAAAACTGTTAGAGTCCACAAGATGTTCTTAAGTCCATAAATATAACTTACGATAGTGTTCGCTACCACCAAACAAAGATATTTGCGCTTAGTTATACTAAGATTGCTGATCAAACTTCCTACAAAGAACATACGTTTGAATTTGACTTGCAGTCTAATGTATGCTTAAATTACTCACCTTTAGTTACTTAGAAAAACAGTGTAAAGTCTGGTGACAAAATCTACTTTGTCTATGTCTGAACTCAATCTGTTTGTAATATAAATACTAGAATATAAATACTGTAACGAATTTCATATCCCGAGTTTAGCCATGATCTTACCGTTCAAATAGGATTATATAATAATAATAGGCTTCCAATTCAACACATTTAGAACCGTTCTTGTTAGCGGGATCGCTTTAAGTACTGTAAACAAGGGGCATTCATGGTTAAAAAACAATAGGATTTCACATAACTTCATAGCATTTTCAATACCTTATACGATAGTAATGTTAAAAATAAAGAAAATATCGAATTCAAGGTGCAATTTAAACTATTTTCTAGTATTGTTACTAGCCGAAATATTCGTAGCGACCAATTTCACTCCGTCCATCTATTGTTTCGGTGTCATCGGTTATTCCGTTGGCGTTTGCCTTCTCCTCATTCGGCTTGCTATCAGTCCCTTTGACAGGCGCAGGGCGTGGCGAGAATGAGTATTCTTCTTTGTCTACATGGGGCACGCGGGGTAGAACAGGCTCTGACGTAGCGTACCCAACTGGTAAAACAACCGTAATGTCTCACCCCACTTTACCTAGGGTAAAACTTTTTCTTTTTACTTATTCGTTTATTTGGAAGGCTCGGGCGCCACATGGGCATGAGCCGAGATCTTTTGTTTTACATTGATTTTACATTTTACAATTTATTACTGCCTTAATACTATGTTAGTTTGGGAAGCTGAAGTACTCGCGGCTGTTTCGAGGTTAAGGATTAAAAAAAAATATATATGGGTTTAAAACTAAATTATTTGCTTATAACTTATACTAAAACATTGATGGGACAAATTGTCCATATCTGTAACGGAACCAAAAAGAAAGGACTTTATCGGTAGACAACGACAAGAAGAGGACAAACGGAAGGGAAGCGACGACAGACAGGGGCGAACAGCAAAACCAAAAGGCGGACAACCAAAACAAGGAACGTACTACATCAAACTCTGACATCAACACGTTTCAAAAACTGGTAAATCAGGTTCATGTATTCCAAATCAAGTCCTGTCAACACTTCTCTAACGGGTTTCTGTTGTTTACCTCGGACCCGGAGAATATCATGCAGCTCATATCTGACCTCACGGTACTCATTGCATCCCCACACGACATGTTCGTTATCCTGGTAAGCCACGCCACAGACACAGAGGTTGCTTTCTGAGAGCCCAATACGGAAGGTATGTGCGTTCAACAAATAGTGGTTGAACATCAGCCGACACATTACACGAATGAAATCGCGGCCTAAATCCAACCCTTTGAACCATGGCTTCTTCGACACCTGTGGAATGATGGAGTGCAACCATCTACTCATCTCTCCATCTCTCCATTTGTGTTGCCAGCTGATCAAGGTCTCCTGATGGGCCAATGTAAAAAAATCGAAGGCGATTTGACGCTCGTAAATATCGCCTTCACTAGCGCCCACCTTAGCCAGTGAGTCCGCTTTCTCATTGCCCGGATTCAAGCAATATGAAGGGACCCAAGCTATGGTGATGGTGTATGAGCGTTTCGTCAAAGCACTCCATACTTGGCGTATTCCGTTCAGGAAGTACGCTGAGTGCTTCATCCGTTTCATTGACCAAACAGCCTCCAGAGAACTTAGACTGTCAGTAAAAATGAAGTAGTGCTCAGGTAAAAGAGTGTAAATATACTCTAAGGTGTAGTATTTAGACGCTAGCTCAGCTACGTATACAGAACAGGGCTTTTGAAGCATGAAGGTGGCGCTATGAAATTCGTTGTAGACACCGAATCCAGACGAATCATCGGTTTTTGAACCATCTGTGAAGAACTGTCTGTCCCCGCTAACCTGCCCGAACATACTTGGAATACCTACGGAACTAAAAGATTCCGGAATACCGGTGATCTCATCCTTCATAGAGAGATCAAAATCCACTGAGGCGCTGTCGAAGCTTGAGAAGTTGTCACGATTGGTGTTAACCGGAGATGGGCTTCCCTTCAGCGTCATGTACCAGTAGTACACACTCATAAAACGAGTTTAGGGATTCTGTTTGAGCAGATTTTCGAAATTTTCTATGACCAATGGATTCACAACCTCGCATCGGATGAGGAACCGGAACGACAACTGCGCAAAGCGGTCTGTCAGAGGCTGTACACCAGCAAGTTCCTCTAAACTCATTGTGTGAGTCGAGTTCATGCAATCCAACGCGATCCGAAGGCAACGGTACTGAACCCGTTGAAGCTTCAGCAAGTGTGTTTTCGCCGCGGATTGAAAACAAAAACTACCGCATGCTAAAACCGACAGAATGGTTGTTTGGTACAGCCTTATCAGATCTTCAGGATGCGCTCCCCACCATGTTCCGGTAATAGTTCGCATAAAGTTGATTCGTTTCTGGCATTTCTGTATCAGGTACACAATGTGCTTCCCCCAGGTGCATTTGGAGTCGAACCAGACGCCGAGATATTGAGAAGACATGCTATGAGTGATTGTCTTACCCATCAGAACAAGCGGAAACTTAGCCGGTTTATATTTTTTTAGAAAAGACAACCATCTCAGTTTTCTCCGGAGAGAACTCGATACCCAGCTTGAGAGCCCAAGTAGACAAGTTGTCCAAAGTATCCTGTAGTGGTCCTTGCAGATCGACTGCTATTGATCCCGTTACAGAAACAACATAGTCATCCGCAAGCTGTCATAACGTGCAGTTTTCCATGAGACAATCATTTATGTCTGTAACATGAAAGTTGTAAAGAAGGGGGCTTAGACATGAACCCTGGGGGAGACCCATGTAGCTAATTCGTGAAACTGTCAAGTCGCCATGAGCAAAACTCATCTGCTTCTCAAACAGCAAATTATACAAAAAGTTGTTCATAATTGGTGAAAGGCCACTTTCGTGTAGTTTGTCGAAAAAAAAACATCGATACAAACTGAATCAAAAGCCACCCTAATGTCCAAAAACACTGAGCCCATTTGCTGCTTTTGAGCAAAGGCTGAATTTCTGAAGAAAGTAACGCAAGACAGTCGTTCGTTCCTTTGTCTCTGCGGAAACCAAATTGTGTATCTGACAATATGCCATTCAATTCAACCCATTTGTCCAGTCGAAAGGGAATCATCTTCTCCAACAACTTCCGTAGGCAAGACAACATCGCGATTGGACGGTACAAATTATGATCCGACGCGGGTTGCCCGGGTTTTTGAACAGCTATCACCCTCACTTGTCTCCAATCATCCGGAACGATGTTGTTAACCAGGAACTGATTGAACAAGTTCAACAAGCGCCTCTTAGCGACGTCGGAGAGGGTTTTAAGCAAGTTGAGCTTAATTCGATCCATTCATGGAGCGGAATTGTTACATGAAAGAAGAGCAAGTGAGAATTCAACCATCGAAAACGGCCTATCCATGTCGTCCCTATCTTCGGAAACATCACGAATTATTCGCTCCACGTGTACGGAATCTGGACAAACTTTTTTTGTGAACTTGAGAATCCACCGAGGAGAGGCTTCTCGATCTTCGTTAACCGATGACGCGTTACGCATTCTGTAGATTTCTGTACACTCACCATCCCACCACGGATTGGGGGGGTTTCCTGCGAACCGTTGTGCCTGAAGTGCGCTACTGATGATCGGCTCGGACAGAAACCGATACTCTTCCCGCGGTGGAAGGACTTCTACCGATTGCTCACCGTCGATAATTGCTTCTGCGTATTTCTCCCAGTCAATGTGCTTGGTGATATCGTAGGTGATGTCGATAGATGGTGGTTGATGTGACCCATTGGAAATAGAAACAACAATCGGCAGATGATCACTACCATGGGGATCCTGGATAACCTTCCATGTACACTCCAGCGATAGTGAGCACGAACAGATTGAGAGGTCTAATCGGCTGTTTCTAGGGCTGCCATCTTGAGATGGAGGCGCCACTCGTGTAACTTCTCCGGTGTTCAAAATTGTTATGTTGAAGTCGTCGCTGAGGTCATATATCAAAGTTGAACGGCTGTCATCGTACAGTTCCCCCCAGCCTGTACCATGGGAGTTGAAATCTCCCATAAGCAACCGAGGCTCAGGCATAACCGAGCAGATGTGGGCGAGATCCCTGCGAGATATCGCAGTTCTCGGTGGAAGATATATGGAGGCAACACTGAGGGTTTTACCTCGGATAGTCACCTCACATGCGACGGCTTCAATGCCGGTTGCCGGATTAAAATCGACTCTGTAAAATGAGTGCTGCTTCTTGATGCCTAGAAGCACCCCTCCGTACGAGTCGGATCGATCAAGGCGTATGATATTATAATCGGGAAAAGGTAAGGTTACATCGAGTGTAAGCCATGTTTCGGATAGTGCAAAAACATCGCATTGTAAATTGTTAACTAAAAATTTAAAAAACGCCTAATTTCGGTGTAATACTACGACAGTTCCAGTGCAGAACAGAAATCGTATCTTCAACCTCGGTGGTTAAATTAGCCATTGAAAGATACGATTGTCGCAAGGAGGGGCATTTTAGAAGCCAACTGCTTCAAAAGAGGAGTCACACAAGGAAGAAGTCCTTTTACAATGTTCTTCACGGAATTTGAAGCATTGAAGAAGCTGAGGATGATGTCTACGATGCCAGAGAGCGTAAACAATGGCGCACCCTGAGGTTGCTCCTGGTGCTCCGAATGCTGTCTTTCCGGTTGAGAATTCGAAAGTCTCGTTCTTCCTGGATTTTGAATCGCGGAGGGGAGCGTTTTGTGACTTTTTTTCCACTCTTGAAATTTGTCATGGTGGGTTGGGGTTCGCTGCTAGGCAGATTCCGATACCTTTCCATGAGTATCCTCCTCAGCTGGCTGATAATGGCCCAGCGATGCTTCTTTTGTCATGAAAGGCGGATGAAGAAGGGCCCTGCTGTGGAGTTCCAATACTGCAAGTTCATCGAGGACTACAAAATCCTTGGACACTGCCGCAAAGTCAGTGAGGACTTTGGCTTACCGAACCAGCCCATCATGCCCCATCAGTACCGGTAGCAGTATACCTACATCTCTGTGGTCCAGCTCAAGTACAAAGCTCGCTACAGGGTGTTCGTTGCAACTGAGTATTGGTGCGACCGATTGTTTCCTAATCGCAGCCAACTTCAACCGAGAAGTTTGCTGTGTCGACCTGCTCACCAGAGCTGATCAAGAAGCTGATACAGAAACTGAAGCCATCGAGGGCCAGACCCCGCTATTTGGAATACTGAAATCCGGTGGGTTCCATATCCAAATCTCCGGAGCTTCTACATCGCATTCCAAAAGCAGATCGTGGAACTGGACGGCTCAGAGGGAGTAATGAAAACTCTAGGTCACTGGATTTGAAAGTGAACAATGTTATTCTCTGGATGGACAATCAGGTAGCCCCTCGCATAGCCAAAAAAACCGTTGGCATCACTGCAAGCTGTGAATGTGAAATTGAAATACATTTCGACGAAGGAGAATTCAATCTGTTATAAGGTTCAAAACAGTTCAGTTAAAGACTCCTGCTATACCGCTAATCAGTAATCAAAATCTATGTTTACCCTGTCATCTAACTCACTGTGCCAAACATAGGCACGGCAGTTCCTCCGTCCCATCCCGCTTTTCCCTGGCTAAATTTATTTTTCGGCAAACCACCCTTCTCGGTCACGTCCTCCATCCATTAATGCCACTGCCACCTCTCCCTGTGCCCAGTTGCCCAGCTGTTTTCACTCTCATCCTTGAACCTTCCTGCTTCGCTATTCATTATCACGGAGCATATTTTACGCCGGGCGAATACATGTACGACGGTTCCGCAAATGTTCGCTCCTCGTTTTCCTGACCCTCAGCGCGGCACCAACCCTGCGTCGTTTGCAAAGTTGAAAGAACCCCGGTTCCGTCGTCCGCTATCTGCCGGAGCATTTGTTTTCTTTTCACTCTTTTCCGGTTTCACTTTATTGGTTTTTTGGCTTTTGATTTTCTCCCCTCTTTGCGAGCAGCCGGGACACTGAAGTTCCGGGTGTTGGCTGATGGAGAGGCCTGCCTGTCCCTCGGTTCTTTTGCTTATTTAGGGAAGAAAATGTTTTGTTTAGTACCTGAACCGGTGTGTACATAATTCTATTTCACAGTTATTTTTTTTCTGAACTTGGGTAGAGGACCGGTTGCATCGCAGACCGTCCTCGTCGTCGACCGGGATTGAGTTTAACAAATTTCCGATAATTAGTTTATATCGGTACACAATTCCAAGGGATACAGCAGAGCTTCTGGAAACTGGTGACAGAAGGGTTTTGTGAATGGTTACTTGCTGCTGCTTACAAAGGACCACTCGAGCGAGGGATTCGGAGGCACACGGCCCTGTCGCCGGGATTTGCTGCTCATACGGATTGTTGTGAGTGGATCGAATTGCTGGAAATTAGCACCAATTGCGAGTCGTTCAAAACGGTTGCAATTACATGTTATTGTGCTGTCGCCTCTTTCTCTCCCGGGCTGTGTAATGTCAACATTCGATTGGGCTCTCGTACCTACAAAGCGACATTCAAAAAGTTGACTCAGCTGCGTGTGACTAATTTGTATGTGTTTCGGTTGGGCGGTCAGTCGGTCGTTCGTCAGTGCAACTTTGCTGCCAATTGAATTTGATAGCCCTCTCCGGAGGACGATTGACCCTCCTCGTCGTCGTGTCGTTGATTCAGTGGCTTTGTTGTGTTTGCACATGTGCGTTTCAATCAAATGGAATCCTTCAATAAATGTTTTCTTATGGAAGCATGTCATGGTTCAATACAACACATGGCTCTGGTTATGATAAACATTAAAAATGCTGTGCTTCATTTTTGTTGATTGAATATTCATATAAAAATATGAAGAGGGGCACAGCTGATAAAAAATAGTCTCGCCGATGGTAATTTTATTACATATATCAAACAGATAAATATTTGAAATTCTCAAAACGTATTGCTATCAATAATAATTAACAATAAATCAGACAATTTATGACTAACTCGGCTATTCATAAATAATGGTCAAAATTAAGATGACTTGTGTTGTCTCATTTTTTGTTGCAATAATTGATTAATCGATGGTAATTCTGAATAACTTTTTCTATTTTCTTTCAGGTACGACTCAAGGAGCTCAACGCATTTATCCCATAGATGATCAATGGCATGGTCAGCTTCCTAACCAGTAGTGGTACAGTATGTTTGATAAATAGAAAGTATACCCATTACATAACATAAAAAAATCCACTAATCTCTGAGTAATCGTGAACCTTCCCAAAGGCGCATTCAGAATTTGTTTTGGAGCATGTTGTGCCCAGTCACTTCGCGAAGTCCACTTTTTATTTCAACGACTCTCAGCCAAAACTCAGATAATTACATAATATAAGAGGAAAAGCAACGAATATACTCAGCAAGCAAGTAAGAAAACAAATATAAATAAATAATTTAAATGATAAAACCTATTCAAACAATCCCAATCTACAACAGGACCCGATACGAGCCTAATACGAGGACGCAAACGGTCAAATTAAAGCCTAACACAAACTACAGAACACAATTTGTTAATTGATACATAGGGTCTGGGACCATTTGGGCAGGAGCACCTATTTTGGGCACTTGCTGCTAAAACTCAGGAAATTTCAAACCAATTGATATGAAATTTCGTTCGTGACTAGATACTGTGCGTATCTTATCGTATCCCAAAACTCAAATCAATTGGCTGAAAACTGACTGAGCTATAGCAGCAAGTGCCCAAAATTGGTGCTCCTGCCCAAATGGTCCCAGACCCTAATACAAAACGAAAATGGGGCGCAGACAGCGCTTGGTAGCCGATGCAGTTTGACATTTCGACAGCTACTAACCGCTGGAAAAGTGCTGTTCTCCGGTTCCGAGTGGGATCCGAGACCTAGGCTCGTGCACTTTTTGGTAGACCACTGTAGAACTTTGGAAGTTTTGAGAAGTTGCATGAGAGTGTTGGGACGGGGCTCGATTCTCCCAGGTTAGATTGGCAGTATACCTGTATATTGTGAAGTCGCTGCAAAGGTTCGGTGGAGCAAGGAGTCCTTTGAGGACTGCATTTATCGATAGCTTAGACCACAGGAAAGTGCTCCAGATTAGGACTGCGTGGAAGAAGCGGAGTGTGAAGAAATGGAACTGCTGTGCCGTTCCCAAGAAACACGGAAGTTCTATCAGAAGCTCAACGCATCCCGCAACGGCTTCGTGCCGCGAGCCGAAATATGCAGGGATAAAGACGGAGGCCTCTTGACGGACGGACGTGAGGTGATCGAAAGGTGGAAGCAGCACTTCGATCAGCACCTGAACGGCGTGGAGAACGTAGGCACGAGAGCCCACGGCAACGGAGGAAACGACGACGCAAGTGCAGCGGAGGACGGAAATGAACCAACTCCCACGCTGAGGGAAGTTAAGGATGCCATTCACCAGCTCAAAACCAACAAAGCAGCTGGTAAGAATGGTATCGCAGCTGAACTCATCAAGATGGGCCCAGAAAAGTTGGCCACCTGTCTGCATCGGCTGATAGTCAGGATCTGGGAAACCGAACAGCTACCGGAGGAGTGGAAGGAAGGGGTAATCTGCCCCATTCACAAGAAAGGCGGGGAATATGAGAACTACAGGGCGATCACTATTTTGAATGCTGCCTACAAAGTGCTATCCCAGATCTTCTTCCGTTGTCTGTCACCTGAAACAAAAGAGTTCGTGGGAAGTTATCAAGCCGGCTTCATCGACGGCCGGTCGACAACGGACCAGATCTTTACCGAACGGCAAATCCTCCAGAAATGCCGTGAATACCAGGTCCCAACGCATCACCTGTTCATCGATTTCAAAGCGGCATACGACAGTATCGACCGCGCAGAGCTATGGAGAATCATGGACGAAAACGGCTTTCCTGGGAAGCTGACTAGACTGATTGAAGCAACGATGGACGGTGTGCAAAACTGCGTAAGGGTTTCGGGTGAACTATCTAGTTCATTCGAATCTCGCCGGGGACTGCGACAAGGTGATGGACTCTCATGTCTACTCTTCAACATCGCTCTGGAAGGTGTGATGCGACGAGCCGGACTCAACAGCCGGGGAACGATTTTCACAAAATCTGGTCAATTTGTGTGCTTTGCGGACGACATGGACATTATTGCCAGAACATTTGGAACGGTGGCAGAGCTGTACACCCGCCTGAAACGCGAAGCAGCAAAGGTCGGACTGGTGGTGAATGCCTCAAAAACAAAGTACATGCTGGTAGGCGGAACCGAACACGACCGGATCCGTCTGGGTAGTAATGTTACGATAGACGGGGATACTTTCGAGGTGGTAGAGGACGTCTACCTCGGATCCTTACTGACGGCTGACAACAACGTGAGCCGTGAAATTCGGAGGCGCATCATCAGCGGAAGTCGGGCCTACTACGGGCTCCAGAAGAAACTGCGGTCGAAAAAGATTCACCCACGCACCAAATGCGCCATGTACAAAACGCTAATAAGACCGGTAATCTTCTACGGGCACGAGACATGGACCATGCTCGCAGAGGACCTGCAAGCACTCGGAGTTTTCGAACGACGCGTGCTAAGGACGATCTTCGGCGGTGTGCAGAAGAACGGTGTGTGGCGAATGAACCACGAGCTCGCTGCACTTTACGGCGAACCCAGCATCCAGAAGGTGGCCGAAGCCGGAAGGATACGTTGGCCAAGGCATGTTGCAAGAATGCCGGACAACAACCCTGCAAAGCTGGTGTTTGCAACTGATCCGGTTGGCACAAGAAGGCGTGGAGCGCGATGGGCGGACCAGGTGGAGCGTGACTTGGCGAGCATCGGGTGCGAACGAGGATGCAGCCACGAACCGTGTATTATGGAGAAATATTGTTGATTCTGTTTTATCTTGAATTTGATGTAATACTAAATAAACGAACACGAAGGCGAGACACGTGTGACGTCTTCGGACTGGCTAGAAAATCCCAGGCAGCCGCGGTGAGCAGGCCAACGGTAGCCGGCAGGTCTCCAAAGGACTCGGCCAATCCCGACCGGGCAGTAGCAATACGAGCGCTAAGCAACGGCATTACCGGCAAGCAGTCAATCCTTGCCGGACAGGACACAAGCGACAGCGGCACCTGCCAACGAGACGGTCAGGCTCCGTAATAAAGCCGTCATTAAGTAGAACATTTGCTGCTTCTCACTCTTTTGCGAAGCCAAATTTTTGGGAGACCTTGGGACTGAGCGGACGAAACAAAAGTTAGTTATAATGTTGAGCCCACAATTTTGTAGTTGCTTTCTTAAATGTTAGAAATATAATCTGATCGTTTTGTTAGTCCTTGACTCAATCAATGGTTTATAGCGGGATTTTCTACCGCAGACAGTCTCATTCCGGGACGATCTTCACTCGTAGATATCGGCTCCAGAGGCACGTTCTGCTCCATTTGGGAAATTTGTGCTATCGCCATAAACATGATCCTATTCAAGCTAAACTCGTTTGAAGTTTGTATGATAGTTTAAATGGGAAAACATCGTTTTTGATTTTTCCTCTTGAGGGGTTCTAATTTTTCTTACTCGTGTTCGAACTTCGCATGAAATGCGTCCTTCTCATCATCAGTGCTTGTGCAGTGTGGAAATAAATTTTCATTTTTCCGAAGTTAATGAATCGGCCCTCGATCTTCTACTTGCACATTCATTTGTTGATCGGCCAGCAACCTATCACGCGCCTCTGCATATCACCCATCACGGTCAAAGCTATGTACTTCCAGCTCACGTGTGTTACGCTGCATTGATGAAATTGCTTTTTACTTCTTAACCATAGGGTGATAATCTGCAAACAGACACCCTAATATCAAGGATAGGGTAGTGTGGGGCTGAGGCCGTCTTCTACAACAATAGTAAAAGCCAGGACTACTCTCTCCTCGTACCCACTAAACACATTCCTATGGCCGACAAACCCTACGTCTCTCCGGAACCACCAAGAAGGTATTGCTTCAGAGAGGGGCTAGTGCACATCGCACTCTCGAGGTTAGCTGCGAAGCCTGCAGCAACGAACATCGATCACTCGTTTTAGAGAGTCCATCACGGTAGCATGCAGGCGCTTATCCAGTTTCCTGAGTGCTCTTCACCACTTTCTTTGTCATCGGAAGGCGGGCTGGGTCAACCACGCCCGCGCCCAACTTCTTAGCAGACATCAAGAACTGATGCCCACGTGCAACTCGATCTGACCTGCCCACAAAGGAAGGATATCGCCACCCTTCAGGCCCTATCAGATGCACCAGAAGGTTCCAAACAGCAGGTCTCCACCTGCCCGGCCCTTACAGGGGTCCCTTTTCCAACCGTGGGCTCGGATCCAACCGACGTCACGACAGCACCGCTACCGGGACTTTCTCTCAGCGGCCCCTTAATCGCTGTAAGGGTCCGGTATGACCTACGAAGCCGACTCCGAACCCCCGGACCACCTCTTGTACCGCATTTTAACTAGCCATTCTCCGAGCCCAGACGATATGAGTGATAGCCGTTGAAACGACGTTCCAGTCAAACTCATCCCTACACATCCTCTGGACAAGATTGTCCGGAGTTGTGCCCTCTTCGCATATGGCAAGCATATGGTCACGCATTGTTCGAAAACACGGGCACACGAACAAAACGTGTACAGCCGTTTCCTCTAAACCATTGCACACTGGGCATTCGGGAGAATCCGCATGCTCAAAACGGTGTAGATACTATCGGATGCAACCATGGCCTGAAAGGACCTGTATCAGATGGAATTAACTTTCCCATGGCACCTGTTAATCCAACTATCTACCCTCGGTATCAACCTATGGGTCCACCTTTCTTTGGTGGAACTGTCCCATGCGTGCTGCAATTTGACTATAGACGCCATCCTGCAGTCCTGCGTATGCCTCTTGGGTCGCGCATTTCAAATCACTCCACGTCCTCACTGATAACGATGCCGATAGGGACCATACCAGTAATGACGCAGAGAGCGTCGTGTGACACGTGCTCGCAACCCTCAGGCACGTAAGCCTGTAGGTACAGCTTCCGTCGATAGCGCCGTGCCCCACGCCGGGCCGCCATACCTTAGTATGGACGTAGCGTCACTAGCCAGAAGCTTGCGCTTACTGGCGTATACCGCAGAGCTTTTGGACATCATCTGGGAGAGTGCCGCAATAGCTGTGGAGATTTTTTTACAGGCATAATCAACGTGGCTACCGAAGGTGAGCTTATCGTTGATCATCATGCCCAAGTATTTGACGGAGCGCTTCGGCGGGATAGTGCACTCGCCTACACTGATCAGATCACCACCTGCTGCTCCGACTTCCGGTTGTTCACAACCGTCGCCTCAGTATTTTGATGAGCCAACTTCAGTTTCTTGGACCTCATCCACGCCTCCACAACCTTGATCGAGGGGTGCAGTCAACTTTACCTCTTCGATCGTTTCGCCGTAGACTTCGTGCGTAATGTCATCGGCAAATCCGAGAATCTTCACTCTCACTGGGTACTCTAACCTCAACATCTCGTCGTACATGACATTTCATAACACCGGACTCAGAATGGAATCTTGCGGGACTCCTGAGGTTATGTGAAAGCACTTCCGATTCACCTCTGTGTCGTAAAAAGGTACTCGATTCTGAAAGTAACTTCCGAGAATCTTGTACAAGTACCCGGGTACCGTAAACCGGGGTCAAATTGATCACTTTAAAACACCTTTTGTTGATAACGCGAGTATCAATCCAAATATTATCAAAAGAATTTATGGAAAATCAGTAGGGGCATCTGGGGTAATACGCACTGTCGAGGCAAAACGCACCCCCTTTGTTTTTCAGGGTTTATGGGTTTTAGAGCTTTGAAACCTTATCAGTCTAATAGAACGTCTTAAAAAATGAGCATCTGGAAAATTTTACATATCTGTGTTACGTAATTAGTGAGAAAAATGAATAAAATTGAAAAGCACGATTCTGATGTAATTTTCCTGATCGTTTGTCGAATGATTTGATGGTGAAAACCGACCAAACATCTAATGCTATTGTTTATTCAGTTCATTGAGGGCAATGCTAAGCATAGGAAAAATAACTTAAACAGTAATCTACGTAAATTATATGTTTTAAACTATTTTATTTTTTGCTATTGATTGGGGCAATATGCACTCCATTGGTTGGGGCAAAACGCACCTATAGAAAACAAGCTGTAATAATATCTTTGAGTGCTCTGTAAGTAATCGCAAACAAAATTGAGCTATTGTTTGTCTTAAAACCTTATAAAAAATGCATTTTGTTTAAGATGTAAAAATATTTCCAAACTTGACGGTGCATCTTGCCTCAATATTGTGGTGCGTCTTGCCCCTTTGTTTGAGTGAATCCTGCCCCATTGTTGTAGTGCATTTTACCCCGAGCAAGGGTGCATACTGCCCCGCATAAACATACGAAGCCGTAATGTTAGTCTTTACAAAAACGTTATTTTCAAGAGCTGAACTGTATTAAGGCTGAAATTTTGTTTGGTTTCTCTTAGAATGAAAGTATATGCAATGAATGCATGCATTAAACCAATAAATTATTGCCTTTTTATATGCATTTGGACGCATCTTCCTTAAGTGGTGCGTATTACCCCAGAATCCCCTACTGGGTGGACCTCTATAAAAGTGCATGACACAATTTTGGTTCAACAAATTTTAACTTTAAGTTAAATAACTTCAAACCCTAAAAAATTGAAAATACCATTTTGGGGTGAAATTGATCAGCATACAATTCAACATCAGTTAAACTTCTAAACCACCTTATCCACTTAATTTTGACCTTCTGAACACGAATAACGTGTCAAAACTCTTACAACTTGTGAATTTGGCTGCTAAAAAGCTAAATTAACATTAGAAATTGACTCTTAAACGCCTGAAGGTAGGCAATTTTCTATGAAATTAGTGAGTTCAGCCACATTAAATTACATTTTAAACAAAATACAACAGTTTAATAACTGATTCTTGTCTAGAATAGGTACATAGCATCACAATAAAGGTTCCATAAAAATGTGAACACAAAAAGTTCACAGGTAATACTAGTGGCAATTGATTGTTTAGAACCAACGGTTTCATCTAAGTAATAAACACATTGAAAAACCTTTAAAAAAGTAATGTAAGAGTAACTTTTTCTAAAAACTAGAAAGTGCATACTCATCTCTAGGCATTCATGAACTGAATGACGTAAGAACATTATGATCATAACGACGTATAGAAGTTGCTAGAATGAAATTACAATGTAGTCCCTGATTGATCAATTTCACCCCGCTGATCAATTTGACCCCGGTTTACGGTATCCCCAGACGCAAGAGGGCATTGGCAATAGTAGACCAGCTGGCGCTATTAAACGCAATCCATACATCCCGAGTCAATACTGCACAGTAGCGAATCCCCGTCTCTTAGGCTCGAGTGCTTTCTCGGCGGTTTTTGTAACCGACAAGATAGCGTCTACGGTCGATCTCCCCTTCGGGAAGCGGTACTGGTTACTCGAGAGACCATTTTTGCCCTCGGTGTTCCTCATCATTCTGTTGAGGATGATCTTTTCGAGCACCTTCCCCGCCGTGTCTATCAAGCATATTGGTCTATATGCCGACGGGTCTCCGGGTGGTTTATCCGCCTTTGGCAATAGAACCAGACTCCGCCTCTTCCAACTTTCGGGGAAAACTCCCTCGTCCAGGCATTTGTGCATAGCAGACCTGAACATCTCGGGTGCTTCTGCAACAGCTACCGGGACTCCGTCCGGACCTGGCGCCTTACTTTTGCTAAGGGACTTCGCTATCCCGCAAAATCCACATTGGTGACCCTCCCCTCATCGCCAGCCCCAATTCCCGGCAGTCCTACGAAAGCAGGCCAAGGACTAGGACCATGACGCGGAAAAGCCCCTCGATGATCTCCTCCAACATCTCTGGAGATTGCTCTGTAGGAGCCATTACACCTCTCGTTTTGCCCACACGATCCTGTAGGCATCACCCCACGTATTCGCATTGGCACTCTGGCAGAGACTCTCAAAGCAGGCCTTTTAGCTTGCTCTTATCTCGATCTCCAGCGCGGCTTTTGTAGCGGGGAACACCACCCACCGTTCGTCTCGCTATTCCTCTGCTCTGATGATATGATTACCTCCAAACGCTCGCACGATGCAAGCTGCCCAACATGCCTCCTTCAGTGTAATATTTAATTCTTATACAAATGCAGCTGCGCAAAAAAAAAAACATTGATATTCTTTGGTAAGGTTACAAAAACGAGCAGAACATTACAGTAGCGCATAGTTATCTATGAGATTATGTCCCATCAACATTCAAAAACCATTACATGAAAGTGCCTTGCAGCAAATTTCATTCTCTGTAGTTGAAATGCTTTCTCTGCAGCTCTTGGTAGTTCATCTGTTACATCAACTTTTTAATTAGTTGACAGAGTGGAGTATATTTTACAGCTCTTGAACTGCATCAAATTTGAAACACAATGTGCTCAAACAAACCCATCGCTACTGGGTTTAAACATCGCATTTTATGAGTATGCTAACAAGTAAATATAGTACCTTTACACCGACAACCGACCTGATATTTGCCAGTTTTTCACTCTCTTCGTCAGGGCGCCGCCACGCCGGTCGTCGGTGCTGCAAGCGTGCAAAGACTCAACAAGAGCTGCCGTGCGCACTTTTTTCGTTCCGGTGGTGAAGCCTGCTTGCGATCGGCGCGATAAGTCACATGATGTTGTTTAATTTTTACTCTCGCTTTGTCACTCCGAGTGTGGTGCAGTTTGCTCTGTTCTTCCGAACCCGGTCGACAACGAGCTCCCGGTAATAAAAAATAAACCCCAAATGCAAACGTGCAGTTTACCCCCGACCGACCGGCCGCTGGTGGTGATGATAGCAGGAAACATCCACACTGTCATTACTCGAGGAGAGTCATTCTCTAGTTTGGTCCTTTTTTCCACTACTGGCTGCCGACTGGGTGCAAAACGAGCAACGAGCTGCTATGCGTCCTATCGCTGCGAGCCTTAATAGCACTCAAATTATAAAATTTATGCACTACTAACAGCTGCCGGAAGGCTCTCAAGGCAAATGATGCTGACTTTGCACGGGGATCCACTCTGGGTGTCCTCTGCTAGTTTGGTGTCCTGGCGGAGAACCGTTCTCCATAAATGCAAAGCTTTCTGGTTTACATTGGTGCCATGAAAAGGAGGGCAGCTTCCAATACCAACCGTGGGAATTGTGTGAGCTGCCACCGGAGCGACCAGGAAGGGGTGAGAATTAATTTCGAAGGCTGCGCTGGCTGGCTGTACAGCCTCAGCCTGGTGCAGTTTCTCCGTTCGTTGGTCGTCTATTTTAGATCATCAGGAGATGCGCTGGTAGATAATCTTCGCTTTTGCCGGAAGCGACAACTAGGCAAACCCGGAACGGAACCAGCAAGCGTGCACTTTGGCCACCGAGTTGGTGTCGTTATTTATTTACGACTGGAACGGGTTATTTAATCGCAAGTTTGGAAGCTGTTTGTTGAGTTACGCTGATAGTGCTGAAAATAGATATTTAATTACTCGGCTTTTGGAACTAAGATGCGCTCGATGCGATAGCAGGCTTGGTTGAAATTTGGCTGTGAAGTTTATGCTCAACCAGTATTTCAGAAGAACTTGACAACCTCTTCATGAAAAGCTTCTTGTCAATCGTAGCTCATCACTCCTACGCAATTATTCTCCACAATCGGAAGCAAGAGGATTTTTACAAAGCTGCACGAAGCCTCTTATGTGTTTGATTTGTTCCAGGAAATCCGTGAAAAGCAAACACTCGACGGGAGGCCTCAGCTGACAAGTCACAGTACAGATAACGCAGCTAAACCTGATCCTGAAGGTGAAAAACCTAGACGAAGTCACCGCAGTGAAAGAGCTCGTCACGGCACTGCGGCAACAGTGCGACGTGCAGGTCGCCACCGCAGCCGTTCGGCTACGAGTCACCGGAGGTTTGTTACAGGCGTCCAGGACGCAAGTCATGGTACTGCGAAGACCCTGACAAGCGCAAGCTGTGTAGGAGATGCGGCGCCGAAGGCCATAAGGCACAAGGCTGCACGAGCCCACCCATTTGTCTGATTTGCACCGGAAAATCCGTGAACAACGGGTGGTCCAAGGTGCCCGGCCTTCAGGAAAGCCGTAGTGAACACATCACAATGCAGGTAACGCAGCTAAACGTCTGAACCACTGTGACGCAGCTCAGCAACTGCTCTGTCAGGCGGTTTCTGAGTGGGGGACGGATATCGGCATCATAGCCCAAGTAACAATGTTAATTCTATTTGATTTATTTGTTTTT
Source organism: Aedes albopictus (assembly GCF_035046485.1). Classification (NCBI taxonomy): domain Eukaryota; kingdom Metazoa; phylum Arthropoda; class Insecta; order Diptera; family Culicidae; genus Aedes; species Aedes albopictus. The sequence continues at coordinate 250,706,597 of NC_085137.1, read as the reverse complement.
ATGATAGTTTTATCACAGCATTGCAAATTCTAATCAATCTTATCATTGTTTCTACTGAGCACAACTACTCTTCATCAATCAGTGGTTCTGAAACAAACTCCAAGAATACTTGCAAGACAGTGCATAAAACCACAGACACGATAAGAACTATTGACCTTAATGTCAGTTTTAAGAGGCTCTTGTAGTTATCTTCAATTTTAATTCTTTTTTGAGCAAGAGTAACTGTTCTCGAGTGAGAATAGTTTGGCAAATAAAAAAAAAGCATCAGATTCCAATTGTCGTCGATTCACTATTGCATCCGTCCTGAAACCAGACCCTGAGCGGCACATTGCCAAATTCCTTCGATTTCAGATTCCAAAGGAAGTAGATTTGACCATGGGACGTCGATTCCTGTGCAATCGGTTAATTCATTGGACTGCAGACACAACATTTTGAAAATCAACAATTACTAATCTGTTGGAAATGCTGATCACTGCACCGCATTATGACTTGTTTTCAGGACAGGTGCTCCCGGTTGGCAGTGGTACTGGGCTGCTGATGTAATGCATCCGATGGAGGAGCCAAGTTTTCATTGTCCGCTCAGATATATCGCGGTGTCATGGAATAATTTGGTTTGTTTACAATTTTCTGCAAAATTTATGACGTTCTCGACGGAGTTTGCATAAATCCGCAACAAGAACGTCATAAATTGGAGTACTCTTGAGTAACACTTCGTACTCTTGGTTAAGTTCAAATAAATTTAAGACGGTTTTTTGATGTTTTTGGTGGAGAACGTTATAAATCTAAGTACACTTGTTGAGTTACCCTTTCAACTCTTGCTTGAGTTGAAAGGAGTTTAAGATGATCTTATGGTGATGTTGATTAAAACCAGCAAAAAATAATAACGTCTTAGTGGATTTCATCGGAAGCCATGTTGAGAAAACTCATGAGTAATGCTCTCGTGACTTGAAATTATAATATATAAGATTCTCTTTTTGCATTATTATCGAAGCGCGTTGCAATTCTCAGAAGTATTTTGCAACGTTTATACGACAAATTTCGCTTGGCAGTTAACAACCTTGTTACACTAAGGAAATATTCCCATTTTGTGTCAGAAACTAATCCCAATTATAATGTTGTGCTATTGATTTTCAAGAAGTTTTTCCCGAGTCAATTTACTTTTCCTGCAACATAAAAGCTGCAGCAGCAACAGAAGCTGTCAACTGCAGTCAATTTTATTATCGTTTTATGGTACACTCTAAGAGCTCTGCAAGAAGATACCAATTTGCCTCGAGGACAACTTGTGAAGTACAACAGGTTTTAAGAGAATCTTAAAATCAGTTCTCCAAGACTATCTTAGGATGGTCCTCTTTCGTCTTATGAAGGGTTTATGATAGCTTTAACGTCGTAGTTATGCAGGGTATTTTGGTTTATGCTTGGTTTTAAAGACCAGGTGTTGAAGAATTCTTCAAAAGCAACATAAAATTTTGTTGCTTGGGAGCGGACTCATACCGAGTACCCGCCGGCAACGGCAATAAGGTCGCGGATGGGTCCAGAAATATGCCGGTGATATGAACGACGGGAAAATACCCAGTCCAGGAGTTGGTATATACTACCTATGAGGGCTTCGTGGTCGTCAAAGTATACGGTGTCTTCATCTGCAGCTGTTATGCGCCACCAGGGTGGCCGATCGAGCAGTTCATGCAGATACTGAACTGTATGACGACCGTGCTAACAGGGCAAAGGCCAGTGGTAATAGTCAGTAACTTCAATGCCTAGGCCGAGAAATGGGGAAGCCGTCTTACGGACCAGCGGGGTCAGATCCTGCTAGAGACTCTGGCCATACAGTCGATTTTTGACGTTACTTTTTGTAGTCTTGGCCTAACAAGTAGATCGAACTAAAGAGTAGATGATAGCTACACTCACAGCGATCACCTGGCAGTTCGCTGCAGTATCGACTACAACAACAGCAAGCAGCGGGTAGTGGAAGAAGCAGCTAGGTCAAGGCCAAGCCCTTGCAGGTGGAAGATATCATCATGAGAGGCCACCGGCTTACTGGCGGACCTGTGCCGTGCCTGCTTACAGGCAGGCTAGACAGCGGATGCAGCGAGCACGATCTGAGGAAAGCCGCGCTGAATACCGAGATAAGGGCAAGCAAAAAAGCCTGCTTTGAGGGTCTCTGTCAGAGTGCCAATACAAATTCATAGGACAGCTGGGGACTGGGGCTGGCGATTAGGAGAGGATCATCGATGTGAAACTTGGGGAAATAGCAAAGCCCCTTAGCGTAGGTAAGGCCACAGGTCCGAACGGAAATCCGATTCTGGCCTTGAAAGTAGCTATTGCAGAGGCTCCAGAGATGTTCGGGTCTGCTATGCAGAAATACCTGGGCGAGGGAGTTTTCCCAGAAGTATGGGAGAGCCAGAGCCTGGTTCTATTGCCAAAGTCGGGGAAACCACCCAGAGACCCGTCGGCATGTAGACCAATATGTTTGATCGACGCGGGGAAGGTGCTAGAAAAGATCATCCTCAATAGAATGTTGAGGTTCACCGGATGGTGTAAATGGTCTCTCGCGTAGCCAGTACGGCTTCCGGAATGGGAGGTCGAACGTAAACGCTATTCTGTCGGTTACAAATACCGCCGGGATAGCACTCCAGTATAAAAGAAGGGAGATTCGCTACTGTGCAGTAGTGACTTGTTGCGGATGTAAAGAACGTGTTCAATAGCGCCAGTTGGCCGGGTATTGCCGATGCGCTCCTGCGTCTGGGGATACCGGGGTACCTGTACAAGATTCTCGAAACCCAAATAACACACATGTTATATAAAAGTTACGACAGCGCAAGTTTTGGTTGTATAGAAGTTTATTTTACGTTATTTCAACACAATGTTAGGATTACGTAAAATAAACTTCTATACAACCAAAACTTGCGCTGTCGTAACTCTATTATAACATGTGTGTTGCTTGGGAAGTTACTTTCAGAATCGAGTACTAGTTTTCGATACAGAGGTGGGTCGGAAGTGCTTTCATATAACCTCAGGAGTCCCACAAGGTGTCATCCTAGGTCCGGTGTTATTGAATGTCATGTACGATGAGGTGTTGAGGTTAAAGTTCCCGATGGTAGTGGAGATGTACGGCTTCGCTGATGACATTACGCTGGAGGTCTACGGTGAAACGATCGAGGAGGTGAAGTTGACTACAGCCCACTCGATCAAGGTTGTGGAGGCGTGAATGAGGTCCAGGAAATTGGAGTTGGCTTACCATAAAACTTAGGGGGTGGTTATGAATAATCAAAAGTCGGAGCGGCAAGCGGTGATCAGTGTAGGCAATTACACTATCACTTCGAAGCGCTCCGTCAGGCACTTCGGTGTGATGATCGAAGATAAGCTTACCTTCTGTAGCCACTTTGATTACGTCCAAGATAACGTCTGTAAAAAAGCCTCCATAGCTATTGTTGCACTGTCCCGCATGATGTCCAATAGCTCTGCAGTGTACGCCAGTAAGCGTAAGCTTCTGGATATTGTCGCTACGTCCATACTAAGGTATGGCGGCCCGGCGTGGGGCACGGCGATATGTACCGAAAGGTACCCTACTATCAGCAATCTTCTGGTGCAGTTGATAGGGCCTGAAGCGTAGTGATACCCTTGTCTTCAGCAGGTTAGATCGGGTTGCACGTAGGCATGAGGCTTGCAAAACTGTTAAGCGCGAGTGTGGGGTTGACCCTCCCCGCCTGGACAAAGGGAGTTGTGAGGACCACTCGGGAAACTGGATAAGCACCAGCATACTATCGTGGGGGACTCTCCAAAGCGAGTCATAGACGAGACCCTCGGATTTTGGGTTTAGCAAGCTGAACCCACACCTCAGTCACGGCCACCAGCAAGAAATTCGCCGAGAACCAAGAACTGTAAAGTTATGTTACAAATATCGAGCTCTAGATTTGCATTTTTTGCCTTTCTCGTACACTAAGTGTACTGGAAAGGCTATATGTTCACTCCAAAAATGACTTTTTGATAGAAGGCCCGGAGGGTCGAGTCACATATACCAATCGACTCAGCTCGACGAATTGAGGTGATGTCTGTGTTTGTGTGTATGTGTGTGTATGTGTCTGTACAAAAAACTCACAGTAAACCTCAACCGATTTTAATGACCGACGGTTCATTCGATGCGGCATATAGTCCCATTGTTTAATATTGAAAATGGTTCGGATCGGTCCAGCCGTTCCGGAGTTATGGCCATTTAGGTGTTCCGGATCGGTACCTCTGGGAGGGACCAGACATGAAAATGCAACAAACCCATGCATGCGACATATCAAACCATGGCATTTTCGATCATCTGATAAATGGAAAGCAGGAAAATAGTCTCAGATCATATCTGAACCGGTAGTGTTCCGGAACCGGTTCCGGATTTCCCACCGGAAGTGGCCAAATATAAAAGAGAACCAAACCCATGCATGCGACACATCGAACCGTGGCATTTTCGATAACCTGATGATCGGTAAGCAGGAAAATAGTCTCAGACCATATCTGAACCGGTAGTGTTCCGGAACCGGTTCCAGATGTCCCGCCGGAAGTGGCCATACACAAGAGAGAACCATATCAGAACCGGTAGTGCTCCGGAACCGGTTCCGGATGTCCCGCCGGAAGTGGTCAAATATAAAAGAGAACCAAACCCATGCATGCGACAGCGGCATTTTTGATAACGTGATGAACAGTTAGCAGGAAAACAGTATCAGATCATATATGAACTGGTTGTGTTCCGGAACCGGTTCTGGGTATTCCGCCGACACAACAAACAGCGATAACCTGATCAACGGTTAGCAGGAAAACACTATCAGTCCATATCTGAACCGGTAGTGTTCCGGAACCGGTTCCGGGGGGTCTCAATGGGTGAATGCAAACTTTTTAAGGAGTGATGTGTACGCATATGGTCAAATCTCAACCGTTACATAGTAATTAACTTTAGTTGTTTTTGACTTTGCTGGTCTAAAACTGGCTATAACTTGAAAATTATCAAACTTATCGCAGCTTTTTAACCCTCATTTGAAAATTTATTTAATTTTCTATCAAAAACAGATCTTTTAATCTAATGGTTTAGTCAAATATCTTAGTTTTCTACAGAATTTAAGCTCGAAAATATTGTTTTGCCTTTCTCGTGCACCGAAGTGTACTGAAAGGCTATATATGTTCACTGCCATATATCTTCTTCTTCTTCTTCTTCTTCTTCTTTATGGCTCGACGTCCCCACTGGGACTTGGCCTGCCTTACTTCAACTTAGTGTTCTCTGAGCACTTCCACAGTTGTTAATTGAAGGGCTTTCTTTGCCTGCCATTGCATGAATTTGTATATTGTGAGGCAAGTACAATGATACACTATGCCCAGGGAGTCGAGAAAATTTTCCCGACCGGAACGGGAATTGAACCCGCCGTCTCCGGATTGGCGATCCATAGTCTTAACCACTAGGCTAACTGGAGACTGCCATATATGGCGTCTCAAAATTCAAGATGGCGGCAAAAACTTCAAGACGGCAGCTGTTCAATGGAGGTTTACGCTCTAAAACCATTCAATATGGGTGTATCTGATATGGGGAAGAAGTCCGGAGTCCAAAAATAGCGACCACAATTTCCAAGCTGCTGGACATAAACCCGCTCAAAATTCAAGATTGTGGCTGTTGTTTAAGAGTTCAAGGCTCAAAAATCAAAAACCAGATATATGATATGATCTCTGATGCCATGAAATGGATTTCTGTTAAACGTATGAAAGTACGATATTCATCAACATGTTACTTGAGTTGTGTTGAAATGTGTTTTCGAGGGCACGAGAAAGGCACCATCACCGCTAGGTGGATTAATTAGGGTTTTTTGGAGTTATAATTACAATTGCACACTGTCTCAGTTGAATATTATGTCACAACGCTGAAAACAGCTGAACAACTTCGTCGTTTCTTCCTCGTGTTCTTAGTCGTCTCATATACCTATAAATATTCTGACAAAAGGGGAGATGTTCGTAATCGGCCACCCCCATAATTTGCAAGGTCACTTTCCTTATTTAATTTTTGCATTCTCATCCTTGTTTCATACGAACAGCATACGAAACAGTCTATCTTCCGAGTCTGGCTCCGCCAGTCTGCCTCCCAAGAAAATGGAATGTCATGTGTTGGAGGGCGTGTTCCCATCGACTTATCTTCTTCCCACCACATGTGTGTGCGTCGTCGTCGTCGTCGTCGTCCTCCCACCCTGCGACGATGTGATTCTGCTGTGGATAACGATTTCATACACGTTGTTGAACACCTCCACTTGCGGGTGTGCTCGTCTTTAGCCATAGCATGTGGGACCGCGTAGACCGTTCCAAACGGATCGAATCGTATGGAGGAGAGAAAAAATAATGTCAAGAGTTTTTCGGCAGATGATTCGGAAGGGTGGATATAAAAAAGGCAGCCAGCAGCAACAGCTTCCCGAAGAGCTATCGACCGACGACCGCCATAAAAGATGTAAATTGCGACGACATTAGAGGAGGATTAAGAAACACTTTCAAAAAGTGATTTGTTATGGTTGGGCGAGAAAATAATAAAAAGGCTTTGTTTGTTGACTTGGGTTTTTCGTGGGGGGCTTGTCTCCTCAGCTCGTGCCCGCTCGGATGTGGATCCGAAAGGCTTCATGCCATGCCATTGCAGCCAAGACCAAGACAAGGGTGTTTCGTGTTTGTGCGTTTTCTTCGGTAGATTTGTTTTATTTCTCTCACATATGTTTTCTTGATCTCGAGAATCAGATTGGATGTTATGGGTTGTCGCTTCGAGATGGCTACCAAATTGGGATTATTTTGTTGGAAAATTTATGGTGACTTTTACGAGCTAGTCGTGTATGATAAACTGCTTAAATTTCGATTAGATTAAAGCAGTTCTCTCCGGTAATATAACGGAAGGCTTCAATCATTAGCTTGCTCCAAATAGCTTCTGTAACTATAAACCACAAACTAATATAAATTGTGCAGGCTAATGGAATAAGGTCTGGTGTATTCGATTTGAATTTATTAACTTTGTCACCTCAAACCATAAGTTCGGTACATTTATCGACGTAATTTAACGAGTTGTTCGTGAAAGCACCTAAAAATGACCAAAAATGACTAGCTCTGTGCTTCAATGAGGCAACAGTTTTCTCAGAGACACCCTTATTGCTAAGTTCTAGGGTGCGCACCTTTTTCTTTTTTTCTCTCTCACGCCCTTAAACAAACACTAGAAAGAGAAAGAGGCCCCCTTTTTTATCTCTCTTTCTTGTGTTTGTTTAACGTTGAACAATTCGTCATTGAAATCATCGTCATCATCAAACATTTGAAAGCAGTTTTTTCGTTCAAAACAAAAGTCTTTGCTATGAACATATGTTCACTGTACTCCACATAAGGAATAGAATGCAGTGAATATATTTTCATGGTCGATGTCAGAGCGTTCATGATTAACAAAAATTTTAATCATGATTTATCATTGATGATTAAAATTCCAATTTTGGTGATTATTGATTATGATTAATGATTAATTTTATTTTTAGGATGATTAAAGATTATGATTAATGATTAAAATTGGTTTTATCTTTGATTATTGATTATGATTAATGATTAAAAATGGCTCATTGATTAAAAATCATGATTAATAATGATTAATCAATCACAAAAAAACTGGAAATGATTAGAATATATTTATTGTTTAACATGTTTTTGTAGTTTCAAAAGTTAAAGGTAACTCTGTTCGGGAGATTTTTGAAAAAAAGAATCATAAATTATTTTATTTGGAACAGCATTTGAACCAATTTAAATTGGATCATATATTTTATATGATGAATCATTTTTGGTGATGAAAGATTAATGATTGATAATATTTTTTCTTATGATTATGATTACTGATTAATGATTAGATTGCAAAAACAGTGTGATTAAGATTAATGATTAATGATTAAATGAGATTTTTTTTTTGTGATTATGATTAATGATTTTGATCAATCTTAATCATTAATCATGATTAAATTTATGATTAATCATTAACGCTCTGGTCGATGTTTTGATTTACAGCGAGAAAACTGCTTTTTATTTTCGGAAAAATGATGACGGATGCTTGAGCCTTAAGGGCGTGAGAGAAAAAAAAAGACGCGCATGCAAGTGAATCTTACACGGAGAAATCAAACTACCTAATTTTTGGGTCGATTTTACTCAAAGTTGAGTATATCGAATGAACTAGTTACCCAAAATTAGGCTGTTTTTCCTCTTTCCCCCACCGATGTTGTCAAAAACAAACAGAGATGCGTCTACCTAATGGGGGTCCTTGAGCCCAATAAGCCAATTTTGAGTAAATGTAGGTATACTCAAATTTGGGTTGAATGAGGGGGGGTCTTGGGTTGACTTTACCTACTCTTAAGTACATTTTTTTGCTGGAGGTAAAGGCAACTTACCTAGTGGGAGTTTAATCGATTTACTCAAATTTGGCTTATTGGGCGGAACTATGGGATTGCGTCAAAAGAACTCAATTTTGGGTAGTTTGGTGGTTCGGTGTAGTGCTCCCCATATACTCACGTATTTACGTAGTTGAGAACATCGAAAATTTGTTCGTGGCCAATAAAAAGCAGGTTACGGAGCATGATAATATAGCTCACACAGGATCCTAAGGAACCGAATCCTGCCTTTGCCATCAAAGAATCCTGTTTACATTTTCCTGCATCCAGCTTAATATAAATAAGGAGAGACTTTTTTATAATATTCTAAATAAATACATATAATATTATAGTAGCATCGCATCTTGAAGTAAGTCTGTCTTTCCAACATCGATTTTAACAATGTTCAAACTGTAACAACTGCGGTTTTCGGATTTATAATGCGCACGATAATGAACACTTCGGCTTTTACCTTTTCCAGAATTCATTTCTCTTTCAGCGAGAGGAAAGAAACTCGATTCCACTGAAACGATTAAAATTGATTACACCTCCTGCTGATAAGAAAGTGGAAAATCCCCAAACTGACAGCCTCGGCACTTGAAAAACGCACTGTCAGCGCACTTTCCTCGAGATAATTAAACCCCGAGGAAATCCTCCGATTCCAAGTTAGGTAGGTACATTCTCGAAGGAAAAGTGGACTCCGAAGAATTTGCTTACGCTTCGGGATTAATTCAATTTTCCCATTGCAGCCTGCTTTCGGTTTCATTCTATCCCATTAGCCATCGAGCGCTATTTTACATTCGATTAGCATAAGATACGCTCGATTTTTCCTTCTTTTGCCTTTTATGAATGTAACGATAGGTACTTAGGTACCTCTCTCCAGAGGTAGTGCGCACCTTCATGGTCGGCGAGTTGATTTGATTTTCCTTTCTTATTCAATTTTCCTGGCGTGGGATCCCTGTGGGCGGCTGATTGGTCCTGTGGAAACCGATAAGCGTGGGGGTCAGAGGGCACTGGGAAGAAAACAATTTAACTGCCCCCGCCCCAACCCCGATTTCCTCGATGACCAAGCGACGAGAACACATTTTACTTCTCGTGATAGCATGCTGCGCCGCCGGACTGGGTGGTGTGTTAATTGTAATTGATTTTATTTTACGAGCCAACAGAAATGATTGTGCTCGGTGCTCATAAAGGAACGTTTTATAGCCCGGGCCCAAGAAAAGGGACTGACGAAGGACGACGGCGATGCTGATGATGATCTCTGGACCCTCTTCTAGGTGAAACACCATTTCAATCTTGATGCTGATCGGTGGTGGTTCATGGCGAGGACTCTTGATTCGAGGACGACAAAAGGCAATTGTAATGACTGCCAGTTACTTTACAAAGTGCCCATTAGCTTTCAATGTTCTTACGTTTTACCTTGCAGACGTTACAGATTTCCTCCGACAGGGGTTATTGGCTGTTTAGTGAATTGGAACGACGGGATTAATCGGTTATCTGAAAAACAACCTTGATGAAACATCGAAAATCACTAAACACTGACGGTAATTCAAAAGCATTGAAAATAATCTTTAAAGAGACCAAAATTACAAAGCCAATTTTCATGTCCGAAAAGGCAAGATTATTCGTTTCAATTGTCAAGACGTGTCTCTGGCATCGTAGCATTCATCTTAGTCCCACTAAGACGACGTGAAACATCGTAGAGGAGACGGATGTCGCCGGTGTTAGCGGCTTTCTCGCCGTCGTCGGTTAGGAAGTCCGCCTACGCACGTTTATCCCATCTCCATGAGCGTTTCACCAGCTATTTGAGAGCTGAATAGCGCCGGCGGGCTTCGGCTTTGGCTCCTCGTGTTTTCGCTCGCTCTATCGTGGCTTTGGCGTTCCTTCGCTCCTCTATCTTCGTCCAGATGTTATCAGTGATCCACTGCTTTCCCTGGGTACGTAGCTCAGTCAAATTATTGTCGCCGGTAACGATGAAGGCGTTCTTGATGGCGCTCCATTGATCTTCTATGCTTCCACCTTCTGAAATATCCACAGCACGGTTCTCTAGCTCCTCGATGAAGGGCCTGTTCACCGCAGCGTTTTTCAGACGTGGCTGGAAAACGGCGAGTCGAAAAGGAGAACATCTAACATAGCTTTGGTCCTCACAAGTTCCAATATCATACTTTAACGGGTCGAACGATGACAAAGACCGCCAGCTAAGAATTGTATACTTAGCTGCTAGTGTAGCCTGAGCACTATTGTTCTTCTGACGTCAGATAGTTTGAGGAGGTACCACCCGATCGTCTTTTCACCAAGGAGGTGCGGCTCAAACAGCGTCTGTTCTGGCATTCAGCGGCTGAGTAAGAAACGCTGCACCACGCCCAGCTAGATCCAAGGTGGTAGCCCCATCAGCGTGGTCGTCCTAGTGTTGGTTGGGATGCTAAACAGAACTGACTCGATGGCCCTCTGACGAGACAGGAGTGTTGGCGTAGGCCCAATAAGCCACCCGTAAAAATCTACATTACGAATAACATATAGGAAGGTACAACTCTAAGCAATCGGCAAAGACTTACGGAACGAAAAAAGGACTACGATTAGAAACTTGGAACAAGGAATTGCAAGTCACTTTGTTTCGCAGGATGTGACAGAATAATCTACGACGTATTACATCGCCGCAACTTCGACATCGTGGCGTTGCAGGAACTTTGTTGAACTGGCTAGAAATTATGAAAAAGCGGGCATCGAGTGGCTACCTTTTACCAAAGCTGTGGCACCAACAATGAACTAGGAACAAGATTTATAGTGGTCAAGATGCGACAATGTATGATACGATGGAAACCGGTCAACGCAAGGATGTACATGTTGAGAGTAAAGGGCCGTTTCTTCAACTACAGCATTATCAACGTGCACTGCCCACACGAAGGGAGATTTGATGACGAGAAAGGAGCGTTTTTCGCTCATTTAGAATAAACATACGATGGTTGCTCGCCGCGTGACGTGAAAATCGTTGTCGGCGACATGAACGCGCATGTAGGAATAGAGAAAATGTACAGATAGGTAATCGGGCGAAACAGCTTGCACGCCGTATCGAATGATGACGGCCAGCGATGGAACTTTGCAGCCTTCCGTGGTATTGTAGTCCGAAGCAATTTCTTTCCCCGGATATAACCAATGTTCACACATGCCGCAGTAAGAACATAGATTCGGATCACTACGTAGTAGCTGTATGCATGCGCTCAGAACTTTCAACCGTTATTACCACGCGTCGAAGTCGAGCACCGCGGCTCAACATCGAAAAGCTGCGTAACATTGATTTGGCTCAAGACTTCGCGCAGCAGTTAGTACTTGCCCTAACTACGGAAGAGCAGATTGATGCAGCATGGGCGAGAATGTTGAAACACCGTGTGAGGGCGAATAAGGCACGTTGTAGACAGGCGCTGAACAGGCAGAAAACAGCGCCAGCATGCATAACGAGATCACGAAGCGATGGAAGAGCTGCACCGCGCTAAGGACACACGGAACTTCTACGAGAAGCTGAACCGCTCACGCAGTGGCTTTGTGCCACAAGCCAACATGTGCCGAGACAATCACGGAAATCGTCTCACGAGCGAGCGTGAGGTGGTCGAGAGATGGTGGCAGTATTACGATGAGCACCTTAATTGCAATGTTGCAAGCGCAGGACGAAAGATTTCTAGTCCCTAACCTCCAAGGGATTGGGGAAGAAGTTGACCAGTTGAAAAACAACAAAGCCGCTGGAGCAGATCAACTACCAAGCGAGCTTCTTAAATACGGTGGAGCAGCACTCGTGAGAGCACTACACTGGGTCATTACCAATATTTGGGAGGAGGAAGTATTACCGGAGGAATGGATGGAAGGTATCGTGTGTCCCATCTACAAAAAGGGCGACAAGTTGGATTGCGAGAACTACCGCGCGTTCACACTACTGAGCGCTGCCTACAAGATACTCTCTCAAATTTTATGCCGCCGTCTATCACCGATTGCAAGAGAGTTCGTGGGGCAATATCAGGCTGGATTTATGGGTGAACGCGCTACAACGGACCAGATGTTCGCCATCCGCCAGGTGTTGCAGAAATGCCGCGAATACAACGTGCCCACACATCACTTGTTTATCGATTTCAAATCGGCGTATGATACAATCAATCGAGAACAGCTATGGCAGATTATGCACGAATACGGATTCCCGGATAAACTGATACGGTTGATCAAGGCGACGATGGATCGAGTGATGTGCGTAGTTCGAGTATCAGGGACACTCTCGAGTCCCTTCGAATCTCGCAGAGGGTTACGGCAAGGTGATGGTCTTTCGTGCTTGCTGTTTAACATCGCCTTAGAATGTGTAATAAGGAGAGCGGGATAAACACGAGTGGGACGATTTTCATGACGAGTTATGTATTTGGCATTGTAAAACATGCTACAATGGGGAACAGGGTGTCCAAAATTGAACAAAAAATGATACGTCATTAATTGTTGCTCCCTCACAATTCCGAACACTCATCAAGGGCCATTACCGTGCAGGTTCAATAATTTATTGACCATATTTTTATGGAATAGCCAAACACAATAACACATTTGTTACCTCATACCAGCTCTGCTGCTCATATCAGAAATACCGTTACCGTTTTTGTTTCACTAATCGCTAATCAGATCAATTTGTCTCATAACATTGTCATATTACAACGCTAGCTCAGAGGATGGTATCCCACTAGCGTCAATTCCACCGAACCCCATACGTTTGCCACGTAATCCAGTTTTTACGTTGATAGCATTCACCGTTTCCGTGGTTGTTATTTTCCTAAAAAAAAAATGTTTCCATCACTCAACCCATGGGTCGATCCACTCGTAATGATGATGACAATCGTACCTACAAGGAAGCGTCGGCCAGAATACCTACAAAAACACCAACCGGCTCTCCCAAATAATGAGTCACCCAATAACAACAGCAACAACCAACGCAACCAGCTGAACCGGGGATTCAAATCACAAAGGAAAATGCGACCAGGAATAATTGATGGCTACGGCGGCGCGCGGTGGTGGACTATTATTGGTAGGTACGTGCGCTGCAATGACGGACTGGAGCCAGATTTTCACTTCCACTGACCACTGGCATGGGCGGCGGTGACCGCTGGCTGTTAGGTTTTGTGGAAAAACTAGAGATTGATGGTCAATGAACGGCGAATACACATATTTTCACGCAATCCAGGAGCTCTGATGGTATTGTTTGGTATCGTTGTGGTCGTTGGTCAGCGTCAGACTGTTGGTAGGTATGTAATACATGCCCTTTGGCTCATCTTAATGGCCATTCTTAATTCTGGTTGCAAGGAACGGGCTGAGGATAACATTAGGTACGCCAAGTAATGAAGTTATTAACGGGTAAGCAGTGGTTTTGACTGACTGGCAAAGCCAGTTCTACCATAGCCTCCAGAAATTCATCTAGAGATGCCTCCACGGATTCCTCCTGGAAATTCTTCAGGTATTTCTCCAGGGATTCTTCCAGGAATTTCTCCAGGGTTTCCTCCAGGAATTCATCCAGCGATTCCTCCAGGAATTTCTCCAGGGATTCCTCTAAAAATTCCCCAGAAATTCCTCCAATGATTCCTTCAGGATTCCTCTACAAATTCTTCCAGGAATTCCTGTAGGGATTTCTCTAGGGATTCCTCCAGGAGTTCCTTCAGGGATGTCTCCAAGAGTTACTCCAGAGATTCCTTTAGGCACCTAACATAAGCGGAACTCTACAGTCAAAACGAAGGAAAAAGTTGCATCCTTTCACCAGCACTCGGAACTGGTATATCTAGTATACAAGGGATTAAACTGTCATTGATAACACTAGTTTACAAAATAAAACGAAAGTCGTGAACCTCAGTCAACGACCAAAATTTTTGAAGCATAATTTAGCGCTGATTTCGAAACCGTTCTTCAAAAAAAAAAAAAAATGAAGTAGAACAGTTTTTGAGTTTCAGCTCAATATCGAGTTTTATACAGTCGAGACTCTTATAAGATCACTGGTCGGGGGGCGCAATAGGAATCCGCATAATAGGAGACTAAGAGCTAATGGGATTTCGGATTTTTGGGGGTGTGGCCTATTATATCGGGTGTGTTAAGAGTTAGCGCAATACTTTCTTCGGCAATGTTTTAGGGCTTGATAAGATCTACCATTTAGAACTTTGGTTCATATGATTATTTGGAAACTTGGCCGCTAGAGGGACCATCAACAGTTTGATGCTAAATTGCACTACAGGAACCATATCAGGTTGCCAAGCAAACGTTACGATACGCGACAGGTCAAGACCCTGATAATTTGGAAGGATAGTGTCTTCGGGAAAGTTGTTGGGTACGCCAATAACTCACTGATGATGAGTTGCGAAGTTCGAAATTCCTCCACTGGGCGGAGCTAGTGAGCAAGTAAATCACATATCCCAGAATCTCGATAAGGCCGTTACAAATATTTTTTTTATATTTTTTGTCCCACCACTCTTTGATGGGTCGAGGGGGGGGGGGGATAAAAATAATAAAGCATTTAATCTGAAAAATATTAAAAACTCATCGGATTTGTTAAAGAATTTTCACCAAAGCCCGATATTTTGATAAATATTTTTTTCTCTGCCCCCTCAAAATGCTAATTCCAACCAAAAATTTTTAAAGGGGGGGGGGGGGAGACAAAAAGTCAAAATAAAATTTGTATCAGCCTAAATTAGAAAGTTGGTGTCTTTGGCAAAGTTGATCAGTATGAAATGAACTTACATAAAAATCAACACTTGTTTCAAAATTCTGCCACTAGACGGCGTTTACCGTTTCCACAACACATCCACGTACTACATATCGATTTATGTTTTTATTTGAGACAAGAAAAACGCATTCTAGACCAAAGTTTACAAAGTTTCGTCAGAATTTATATTTTATTGGAATTTTGACGTGCTTCCAGTCTATATATTATTGAAGTATTTGTTTAACTTCACATAAATGAAAAATGGCAGTATGGTGACAATGGTATAATGCAATTATGTTATGTGCTTTAGGGATTCTTTCAGGCATCGCTTCAGAGATTTCTCAAGGATTTCCTCTTGGGATTACTTCAGGAATTCCTTTGGGTATTTCTTCAGGAATTCCCTAAGGCATTTCTTCATGAGACCCTGCAGAGATTCCTACTGAAATACCTCTTCCACGATTTTTTAAGAAAATCCTTATACATTTTCCTTACATGTCCCTCCAGGAGTTCTTTGAGGGATCGCTCCAGGCAACCCTAACATTTTGACGAGTTCCTGCAGGAATTTCTCCAGACCTTATTTCAGGGACTGCAATTTGAGCCCAACATATAGGCAATGTGAGAATCTTTCCCTGTAATAATAGTTTACAATTGAATTCATTATTTGTATACACATATCCACCCAGCGTCCAATTTATAGGACAGATGCCCCGAACGCCCAGCGTCCTGTAAATAGGACAGTCCTTTTGATGTGAATATCTCTACAATTATGCAAAATTTTAGAATACTTTCTTCAGAGAAGATGTTCTCCATACCCATACCTTGCTCATAGTAGACAATATAGTTTGTGACTGGTTCACTAGGTGGCGTAAACGATGCTGCAAAGAATGCATATTGTCACGATCTGTGAGCTTCATTTCCAATGCGAAAAAAAAATATTTCCCTGGAATCTTGACTATGGTTAATAATTTACAATTCATTTCTTCGGCAGAGTTGTTAATCAATACATACAAAAGTCGATGTATGTATAATTGTATGTTTATATGCTTGTATGTTTGTCTATTTGTATGTTTATATGTCTGTATGTATGTATGTATATATGTATGCCGGAACATAGGCATAACTCTGAAATGCGTCAAGAAATTTCAATCAAATTTGGTATACACATTCCTTAGGATGTGGAGGTGGTAGCAGGGATATTGAAATTCAAGATGGCGGCTTAGGTTCCGAGATGGCGGTAAAAACTCCAGAATATATGTTTTTAACGCATTGCTTTGGATACTATGCAATATGGGTATCTATCGATCAGGCTTCACAAGTAGAACTCAAACATTAATATCCGACGCCATTTTGAAATCCAAGATGGCGGACCATATCCAATATGGCGGCCATGGAATGGTAGTTTGATCTATAATACCATGCATCAAGCCCGATCGATAGATGCAATATGGACATCTATCGATCGGACTTGATGAGTAGAAGTCAAAAATCGTTATTTTACTCCATTTTGAAATCGAAGATAGCGGATCATATCGAAGATATAGCGGTCACGGAATTGTAGTTTGAGCATGATACCATGCAATATGGGTATCGAACTATCGGGCTTCATGAGTAGAAATTAAAAATCGATGTTTGACCCCATTTCGGAATCAAAGATGGCGGATTATATCCAAGATGACGGCCATGGAATGGTAGTTTGAACTACGATACCGTGCAATATGGGTATCTATCGATCGAGCATAATGAGTAGATGTAAAAAATCGATATTTAACGCCACTTTGAAATCCAAGATGGCGGACTATATCCAAGATGGCGGCCACGGAATGGTAGTTTGAGCTATGATACTATGCAGTATGGGTATCTATCGATCGGGCTTCATGAGTAGAACTCAAAAATGAATATCCGACGCCATTTTGAAACCCAAGATGGCGGACCACACCTAAGATGGTGGCCACGGAATGGTAGAGCTTTATGAGACACAGGGTAGAGAGTCATGGTAGATGGTAGGGTAGCGGGTAGGATAAAGGGTGGAGCAGACGGTCGGGTAGAGGGTTTGGGTGAAGGATAGAGTAGAGGGAGTGGAGTAGAAGGTTAGGGTAGAGGATAGGGTGGATGGTAGGGAGAAGGGTAGAATAGAGTGTAGGTTTTAGGGTAGGAAAAATGTTAGGGTAGAGAGTAGGGTAGACGGTACGATTAATCACAATATAGACTAGAGGGTACGGTAAAGGATAGGGCAGTGTTTGTGGTAGAGGACAGTTGAGAGGGTAAGGCAGATGGTAGGGTTGAAGGTTATGATAGAGCGTAGGATAGAGGGTTGGAATAGAGGGCAAAGAAGACAGTAAGGTAGAGGCTAGAAAGTAGTGTGAAGAATTGAGATGAGATTAGATGAGCTGAGGTTCTTTTTTGAGACCAAGGGCTGAAAGTCTCTCAAATAAAGACAAATCAATCAATCAATTCTTTTTTGAGATACCTTCAGGAATTCTTTTCAGGATTTCTTCATGCATTCCTTTCGAGAACCTTCCCAGGTTTATTCCCAGCATTTCTTCAGATATTACTTCCGAGATTGCTGTATGGATTGCTCCGGAGTTCTCTTCAGGGATATTTTGCTTTGGAAAATCCTGATGAAAGTCTTTTTAATAAAGACAAATCAATCAATTGGAAAATCCTGAAAGTATTCTGTTAGTTATTCTTTTCCGTATTCTTTCAGGGATTTGTGCAGGAATTCCTTCAAAGATTCCTTTCAGGATTCCTGCTGTTATTCCTTAAGATATTCCTCCCGACAAAAAATATGAAAAAATATATATTTCTTCCGAGATTGTTTGCAGGCAATCCTAAATCATAGAGACATCTTCTATGGTTTTTGCAGGAATGCCTGCTCAGCTTCTGACCGGCATGCCTGTCATGATCTTTCTAAGGATTCCATCAGGTATTCTTTACGGGATTCCTTCAGGAACAACTTCAGGGATTTCTACCAGAATTGCTTTGGAAGATCATGAAAGGATTCTTTCAGAAATTTTACTCAGCATTCTGTCATTTTTTTAGCATACTTTCAAAGTGATCTGTCGAAACATATTCAGAGAATCCTAATGGAATTCTTTCTATGAGCCGGGATCCTCGCTCGGGATTTATACAGCAATTCCTCCCGGGATTTCTTCTGTGACTATTTCTGGGATTCCCACCAAGCTTACAGTTGTGATTCTCTCAGAACTCTACCAGATATGCCTCTCAGGATTCCTTCTGTAAATCCTCCCGGGATTCCTTCGGGGATTTCATATTATCTTTTCGATGTAACTTTGATAGTGCCCAGAATAACACCATAAAACCCACATTTTGTTCACGAATAAGAAATCATGGAGTAGTTTGTGTTTGTGAGGTAAACAATTCAGTAGGTTTGTTTTGTCCGAGTGCTAATTCTGTACTTTTTTCTACGTTCTCGATATTTTCTGGTTGTGTTACTCACCAAACCGGATATTTTCCTCATCGTTCCATCCGTGCCACCTGGAGTACAACGAATTGCTGCGATTTCTAAGCTGAAATTTTGTCATTTTTCTGGAGTCACCACTTCGTCCGATAGCAAACCCCAGCAATGGAGTCTATTTGCTTCGCTTGCACACAGACGGTGAACCAAACTGATGAAATTGTGTGCAAGGGTTTCTGTAGGTCAACGTTTCATCTAGAATGCGCGCATCAGTCCTCTGAAATGCGCAACAGTGTAGCTGCCTGTTCCCAGCTCTATTGGATGTGCGAAGCATGCGCAAAGATGATGGAAAACGCTAATTTTCGTCAGGCCATTTCCTCCACTAACAGTGTTATGGAAATGATGGCCGAACAACAAACCAAAGCACTGGATGAAATGCGGAAAGAAATTGCACTCAACACTACCAAAATCAATGCTATCCTACAACGCACGCCATCACAAACAACACCTCTCGCTCCACGATCGCAACCACCGTTACCGTCTCGTAAACGACCACGACTTGTCATCGAAGAACCATTGCATCATGACAACACAACCGTCGGCACCAAAGAAATATCTGCTGACGAATCCATCCCGTTAGCTGCATCGCGCACAGAAGAAAAGTTTTGGTTGTATCTGTCCGGTTTCGACCCGCAGGCAACATCACAGCAGATCGAAAACCTGGTAAAGAGCAACCTCAAAACTGATGAAACTGTCGATGTCGCCAAGCTAGTACCGGAAGGGAGATCTCTGGATGAACTTTCATTCGTCTCTTTCAAAGTCAGGATGAACCAAGGGCTGAAGGACGTAGCACTGTCTGCATCGTCATGGCAGAAGGGAATTACCTTCCGTCCATTTGATTTCAGTCACACCTCATCAACGCGCCAAACTTTTCGTTTCCAACCAACACCGAGAGAAACCCGACAACAATAATCGTCAAGCAACGCTCCGCACTGTTGACCCCACTACCATCAACCAACGAATCACCACACAGCTCCGAACAACGCATCCGTCGTCATCACACGCTTCAGTCCAACCGTTTTTGAATGACCGTACAACCGAACTCAACACCTTCACACTCTACTACCAAAACGTTCGATGTCCACGTACCAAAACAAACAGTTTGTTATTGGCCTTGTCCAGCTGTGATTATGACGTCATTACGTTCACCGAAACCTGGCTCAACAGTAATATCTGCAACTCTGAACTCGCCCACAACTACACAATATATCGACAGGATAGAAATTCGGAAACCAGCCGCTTTTCCCGTGGTGGTGGAGTGTTGATTGGTGTGAGAAATGGCATCCAAAGCTCTACTGTTTGTGTGGAAGGTAGTGGACGATTAGAACAAATCGTTGTTCGAGTTTCACTGCCAGAGTTTGAGCTGTTTATTTGCACAATTTATCTGCCACCGAACAGTGAAACGATCCTCTATGAACAACATGCTACCTGTATTCGGACTCTTCTCGATCTCGCTGGCGACGACGGTCGTGTTCTAGTCGTAGGTGACTACAACCTGCCAAACTTGTGTTGGATGTTTGAGGAAGAAATGAACTGTTTTTTGCCGGTCAATGCATCGTCTGAGCAAGAGATAGCGCTCATTGAATCGGTTGTAGGTAGCGGGCTGTTTCAAATTAATTATTTGACGAATGCAAATAGGAGGCTTCTCGATTTAGTTTTTGTGAATGGGATGAATAACGTTGAGCTACTGGAGCCTCCATCACCACTGATGAAAATTGACAGTCATCATATGCCATTCGTGATGAAATTTGAAATCATAGGAAGATGTGATGGTTGGAGCGGTGTTGACCCCCTCAACTTTGATTTTAGCCAATGTGATTTCGAGTCGCTCAACCTCTCACTCACCTCAGTGCGTTGGGATGAATGCCTGAATGGGTGCAACCTTGACGATGCTGTTGCAAATTTTTATGAGCGTGTGTACGATATTCTCCGTGTAAATGTTCCAGTGAAGCAACAACGTCCACGTTGGGAGAGGAGACAACCTTGGTGGACCAACGAACTGCGGCATCTACGAAACCGTCTGCGAAAAGCGAGAAAACGTTATTTTCGGACAAGGAATGAACAGCGTAAAGTTGAGCTGCGTGCTTTAGAGGGCGAATATAACTCTTTGCATGAGCAATGCTTTAGCTGCTACATTCGACGCACCGAAGAGAGCATCAAACAGGATCCCAAGTCGTTCTGGTCATTCGTCAGAAGCCGGAAGCAATCTAATGGAATTCCTCAGCGTGTATGTTACAACGGAATGACAGCCGATACTCCAGTTGACTCAGCAAATCTGTTCTCGGCCTTCTTTCGAAGTGTGCTAAGTAATAACCGATCACCTTCGTCAGACGCGTACTTGAGCAATTTGCCCCAATATGATTTGAACGTGGCCCGCTTCAACTTTTCTCCGGATGAAGTTCTACGCAAGCTGCGAGGGTTGGATGGCAGTAAAGGCGCTGGACCGGATCATCTACCTCCGCTGTTTATCAAGAGCTGTGCCGAATCGCTTGCAGTTCCAGCTGCTATTCTTTTCAACCGATCCGTTGCGGAAGGAATATTTCCGAATGTATGGAAAACTGCTGCCATAACGCCGATTCACAAGTCGGGTACGGTTCATGATGTGGAGAACTACCGTGGTATTTCCATTCTGAGCTGCATGCCGAAAGTTTTTGAAAGCCTAGTGCATGATTCGCTATATCCACAAGTGAAACATGTCATTTCCGAATTCCAACATGGATTTGTTAAAAAACGTTCTACTACTACCAATTTGATGACATACGTCTCAACGTTGGTAAATACTTTGGAAAAGCGACAGCAAGTAGATGCCGTGTATGTCGACTTTACCAAAGCGTTCGACAGAGTGCCCCACTTATTGGCTGTTGATAAATTGGACAGAATGGGCTTACCAAGCTGGTTGACACGGTGGATATTGTCATATCTTACTGGACGAAGCGCTTACGTGCGCATCAGTGGAACGAACTCGGATGCTTTTGGCATTACATCCGGGGTACCCCAAGGTAGTCACTTGGGCCCTCTTCTCTTCATACTTTTTATCAACGACCTTTGCGAAACCATACAATCTCCGAAACTCATGTTTGCTGATGACTTGAAATTTTTTCGCACAATTTCTTCGCTTGTGGAATGCTGTGCACTTCAAGCTGACATCGACAGACTATCGAACTGGTGCCTGCTCAATGGAATGGAATTAAATATCCGGAAATGTAATGTGATTTCGTTTTGCCGCTCAAGAAGTAAAATCGGTTTCGACTACAGGATGTCAACAACTTCTATCGCCAGAGTTGATGCTATCAGGGACCTAGGTGTGCTGTTGGATAGCAAGCTAAACTTTGCACAACACATTGCAGCAACGATTGCAAAGGCATTTGCAATTCTTGGATTCATCAAGCGGAACACAAAGTATTTCACGGATGTGTACTGTTTGAAGAGTTTGTATTGCACACTAGTGCGCAGTATACTAGAATACGGCGTGCTCGTGTGGGCGCCCTACCATGCCGTTCATAAACACCACATTGAACGTATTCAACGAAACTTCCTTCGATTCGCACTGCGTCAACTGCCGTGGAATGATCCCATTCGACTGCCACCATACGAACATCGTAGTGCTTTGATACACCTGCCAACCTTGGAAAGTAGGAGGATTTTATTGCAGCGCCTCTTTGTGTTTGACATCATGCGTGACAATGTGGACTGCCCGTTACTGCTGAGCAACATACTTCTCAACGTTCCGCCCAGAAGAACCAGACGGGCTGACTTTCTTCGTAATCCCCTTCATCGTACTCTTTTTGGACAAAATAATCCATTTGATGTTTGTTGTCGTCGTTTTAATAAAGTGTCTGTAAATTTTGATTTTAATGTGACTAAGCATATGTTTAAAAGTAGGATAAGTTCTAGTTCATAGTATTAACTGTCTGTACGATGTATTCGAAGACTAGTAAATAAATAAATAAAAAAAATAAAAAAGTACAAACATAAGTGGAGAAGCCGTGTCGAGTATATTTGGTTGAAATTTTATATCAAAACATGGAATTATGATGAACCTGGGCGTGTTAGTGGAATACTTGTAAATATGAGACACCGAAGACGACCTTATAATTGAGGTCGAAATACGTATTTGTCAAAGGATACAAATTAAATGGAACAGTACGATTTTCTATGGAAAACTTCTGAAAAGTTTACGTATGGTGAGTACGTTAAGAGAGTTTGTGGGGTGCTGAAGGAACAACTCAATTACTTTATTAGAAATCATTATCTGTAAAATCTAACTTCTACAGCATTTTAACGTTTGCTTATGCCACACATTGTGAGCTCTCTTTGTTTGATTTGTTTAAAAATGAGAAATGTTGGCAGTGTTCAACAGTCGAAATTACATAAAATTATTATAAAAAATAATAATTACATAATTACATAAAAAAATATTACAAGAATCATGCATTGCATACTTTTAGGCGGCGTTTATCGGGTTATATTTCTGTACCAATTTATAAATCATTTTTCTATTCTTTTTGAGTGGTTATCATCTCTCTCACTTGTTTAGAGCTGTATTGTATCTATACGGATCAGAATATAACAATAGCGTAGAAGTTGGGCTGAAATAGTATTCGAGAAAATTATCAGACATTGAAGACCTACAATGAAGAATTTTTTTGGAACTACACCATAGACTTCCATTTTTTCATCAAATCATGCTTATTTTAATGAAACTTGACCTTTGATAACAAATTTATTTGGAGATTAAAATTGTGAGACACCTTGGGCGTTAACGGGTTAATGACGATACTTTATCAACACATTACAATTACTCACTAGTGTGGACAGTCATTTACTACAAGTTGATCCTTATCCGGACCAAAAATGATGATGGTCATTCACAAATGAGTGTCATAATTTCTGCATCCGAGTGACGATAACGTACGTTGGGTTGCTATTGAAAGTATGAACCTGGTGGTAGTTACCTACATGTTAATGCTTTCATCACTAATGAGTTTGTATGTGATACAGAGATAGTCAGCTATTGTGTTTAAAGAGTAAACATTGCCGGTATTGGGGCTATTTTGTATATTAATAGTGATGGCACTGCACCACTAGGAATATACTGTGTAGAACTGAAAGTTAGTAAGTTAGTCTTGACATATCGAACGTGATCATCTGGTCGGCGGAATCTATCAATGAGAAATTGAAGATGTTTTTTGATTTTTTTAAGAAAAAATATTTTTTAAGTGTTTTATCTGTGATTCCAAAAAGTTTATGACTTTAACGAGTATGAATAATTTTGTCAAAAGACCACAGCCGCTTAGTGAAATTGTTCGCAGCAGTTTGTGGTAAACTTGACTGGATAAATAGTTGAGAAAATTGGACAAACAATCCACTACGGTTGGCACTCGTGCCCAAATAATACACAGTCCTGACAATATAAACTGCCTCCAGTAGTAGTGTAGACATTCTCCGAACATCCTTTTGAATACATTGGGCAGCATCCATTTATTACGTAACGCTAAAATCGACAATTTTTGACCCCCCCTCCCCCCTCCGTAACGCTTTTTTGTATGAAAACCCTAAAATTTTTGTATGGGCCGTAACACTCGGCTGTACTCCCCCCCTCCCCCTAGAGCGTTACGTAATTTGTGGACGGCGCCTTGCTACTGGTTTGTTGCGAAAACAATTTCACATCCAATTTTCCGTCCGACTAGAACATGTCGAAATTTTCCCTATCCTTGGGTACATTACTGCCACCGATCACGCCGTTTGCCGTAAGCAGCAGCGTCGTTGTAGGCAAGATAATTTTCCCACTTGAAAATTGTTCACCCGCAACCTTGGCGCTGTAAATTCTTGGCTTCTCGACTCCTTTCGCTTGGTTTGGTTCATTATATAAACATGAATCCCGCGTTGTTTTCTTATGTAAAATACGTTAGCGTGAACAAATGGTGCTTCTGCTGCTTCTCCGTTCTCCTCGGGTGCGTCGTCACTCGGTTTTGTGGATATTCACAATCCCCATAGTCTAGGATGGGGAACACGTGAAAAGCTTTGCCTTGGAACGATTCCTGCCGCTCCTCGTTCCATGCTACGCCTTGTTCACCGAGCGACAACCATTAACTGAGTGAGACTTGAGACTTGGCGTCCCTACTGCCGCCCGCCACCGCAACCCGCCTCCGACACCGAAAGACAGGTGCTGGAATATTGATTTTCAACCTTTTCCACCCCGGTGCTTGCTCAGCTCACACCAGCTCGAAGAAGTCCTGTCGATTCTCTTTAGTCACACAATTTGGCAATGATTCGAAAGCGTGCGGGAATAAGCGGCGTGATCGATCGGGCAGGTAAGTGGGATGGAGGTGATTAAAGAACTCGTCGGGAACGAGAACGGATGGCGCCCCAGGTCGTTAACGAGGCTGCAAAAAGTCAGGAGCAAATGTCACCTTGTCTCCTGAGTGTGAGTCGTGTGGCCCACTGTGTGGGCGAAGACCGACCGGTTGGGGAAAAATGCATAGCTCAACCTTAACTGATTCCCACAGGAGAGAAGGCTGCCTGTCGATCCGGGGAGCTTGCACACAGAAGAAATGCGACGATGCAAAAAGTGTAAAAGTCATTTACGCCTGAGTTCATCGCCCCAAGTGGAGAGGTTATGGAGTGCAACTTCTCTTCTTTTGCATATGTCAATTGCAAACTAATGGAGCTCTTGAGTCAGAGAAATGGGGGCAAAAGTCAAAAAAAAGTATTGAAAAGGTCGTCTATATGCTGATGCACTTCATTGGTTCAAAACAGGTTCTTAAATACGATTTTTTAAGTCATTACAGTTTCTTCTTCTACTGGCAGTCAGGTGCACTCGAAGTGGAATACATATTGCTATTGCCTATTTCCATTAAATTTCATTTTAAATTATTATGTTTACCATTACCCCAGAACTTAGCAAAGTTGTACAGATAGCTAATGGCTTTCAAATTGTGGAAAGTGTGGTGCTTTGCGCCAGCGTTTATGAGTTAAATTATCTTCCAATACTTTTCGCTGGAGGTATTTCTCCACTCAGTCAAGTCGAGTCAAGTACAAGACACTGAAGACGACCTTACAGTTGAGGTCGAAATACGTATCTGTCAAAGGATGCAAATTATTAGTGGAACTCAAAGGAACAGTACTCAACGCAATTTTCTTTTTACTTACAGATATTCCCCTAACAAGCCCAGGTTAATCATCACTTGGAAAAATCTTTAGAGGAATTCCTGTACGAGTCTCTGGAAAAAATCCATGGAGAAATCCTTTAAAGAATTCCTGGATAAATTTCTGTAGGAATTCCAGGTGAAATTCTTTGAACAATCCCGAACGCAATTTCTGGAGCAATTCATGGAGGATATCCCAGAGGAATGCCTGGAGAAACCTCTGGAGGTATCTCTGTCAGAATTTCTGGAGGAATCTCTAGATGAATTCCTGGAGGAATTTTAAAAGTAATCTCCCAGAGTAACTGGAAAAATTCCTAGAGGTTTTCCCGAAAAAAAAATCGTGGATAAATTTCTTAAGGAATTTGTAGAAGAATACCAGGAATAATTCCTGAAGAAATCGCAGATGGAACTTTTGGAAAAATTTTGGAGGAATCCTTAGAAGAGTTCCAGAAGAAACTCCAGAAGGAACCGTGGAAGCAATTTCAAGTGGAATTCCTTAGGGAATCCCTTAACAGTTCCTGGAGGAAATACTGAATTAATACCTGGAGGAATCCGTTAAAGAATACAAGGAGGAATCCCCGAAGAAATCTTAAGAAGAGTTGCAGCGAGAATCTTTGGAGGAGTTTTTAAATAAGTTGTTCCAAAGAAATCACAGAAGCAATTCCCGAGTTAAGCTCTGTAAAAATTCTTGGAGATCCCTGAAGGATATCCCAGCGAAATGACTGTAGGGATTAACGAAGAAGTCTATGGAAATATTCCTGGAGAAATCTGTAGAAGAATTTCAGAAGGAATCTCTAGAGGCATTTCTGAAGAAATTCCTGGATGAATTTTTAGGGAAATCCCTGCAGCGATTGCCAGAGGAATAAATCCCGTTAGAATCTCTTGAGAAATTCGTGGAAGAATCCCTTGAGGAATTCCGGGAGGAATCCCAGAAGGAATTCCTGAAAAAATTGCAAATGGAATTCTTGGAGAAATCCTGGAGGAATTCTAAGAAGAGTTCGCGGAGGAACTCCTTGAGGAATCCCTGTAACAGTTCCTAAAGGAATACCTGCAGGAGTCATGGGCGTAGCCAGAGGGGGGCAGGGGGGGGTGGGCACGGCTCCCCCCTGGCCGCCAGATTTTTTTTTAAATATTGAGCCAATTCAAAGATTATCAATAATTCAGAGTTCCGGAAAAAAAAATCTCAAAACAATTATTATTTTAATAATTCAGGTTTTTATCCACAATTATAATACCTTTTTTACTCGAGAACCACAGGAAATTTCGCCAAATATTTCTCCAAGAGAACCACATCAATCTTATCTTAGATTTTTTCTACCAAATAACAAGCTTGGTTGAATGGCTAAATTTGGTAATGTTTATTCATGGAATACAAACAGCATGCCAAATTTTCCAGATATGCCGGAACCGGTTCCGGTAAGGAAAAGAAAGGACTTTGTAGAACCACATGCAGTGCAGTTATGTAATGCTGCAACACGAATTTTCACTAGTATTTAATTAAAAAAAAACTTTATGCTAAGAGCAAAACACCTGGGATTTCTTTACGAATACTTTTAAGGACACCTTCAAAAAATCCTTTAGGCATTTATTCTGGAACTACCTCAGGGATTCTTTCAGAAAATTCAGAGACTTCTCCAGGAGTTTTTCCTTCGTGAATTCATCCATGAGCATCTTGCAGGGTTCCGATAGTGATTGTTTCAGGGTTTGTTCCAAGAAATGCATCAAGAATTCCTCCCACGATTCCTTCAGATTTTTTATAGATACTTCTGCAAGGATGCATCGACGAATACCTCCAGATTTTTTATCCATAGCTTCCGTCAGTTATTCCATCATAGATCGCCCCAGAGAAATTTTCAAGAGTTCCTCTATGGGTTATACCAGACATTCCTCCGGGAATTTATCCTGGGATATCTATAGAGATTCCCCCAGTGATTGTTCCAGGGTTTTTTTTTTCGAGGTTTCCTCCAGGAATTTCTTCAGTGATTCTCAAAGGAATGTCAACAGAAATTCTTTTGAGTATTTCTGCAAGTGTTCCTTCAGAGATTTCTTCAAGAATTCCTTCATATATTTCTTCAAGAACTCCACTAGAGCTATAATCCAATCTGGAATAACTCAAAATATTTCAGCAGGAATATCTTCCAGAAGCCCTTACAGGAAATTTTATCAGAGATTTGCTAAAAAAATCTAGGAGTTCCTTAAAACATTGTACAAAACAATTGTTTTGAGTCCATCCAAAGAGTCCAACAATAATTCGACCAAAAATTATTGTAGACATGCATTCTTCCATATTTTTTCCAGTAATTTGTTAAGAAAGTTTTCCTGGGATTTCCTAAGGGATTCCTCTTGGGATTGCTTCCTGGATTCCTCATGGTTTTTTTCAGGAATTTCTCCATGTTTCCCTTCAAGAATTCCTCCAGTTATTCACCGGGGAATTTCTTCTGTGTTTCTTTTAGGAACAACTCAAGGGATTATTTAACAAAAATCCTCGAACGATTCCTCCAGGAGCACTTTTTAAGGAGTTCCTCTTGAAATTCTTTCAGGAATTAAACCAGTATTTCCTCCATGGACTGCTTAGAGATTCCTTTAGGAATGCCTCTAGGAAATGCTTCCGGGTTTCCTCCTTGGATTTCTTCAGGAGTTTCTGCAGGGATTCCTTGAGGAACTGCTAACGGGATTCCTCAAGGAGTTCCTCCAATAACTCTTCTTAGAATTCCTTCAGGATTTCTTCAAGGATTCCATCTGCAATTTCTTCAGGAGTTCTTCCTGGGATTCCTACAGGAATTTCTCAAGGGATTCCTCCACGAATTTTTTCAGAGATTCCTCCAGGAATTATTCCAGGGATTCCTCTGGGAATTGCTGCAGGCATTCCTCTAAACAATCAGAAATGCTTCTAGAGATTCCTCCAGTAACTCCTCCAGGAATTATTCTAGAGATTCTTCCAGGAGTATTTCCAGAGATTTATCCGTTAATCCTACAGGTATTTCTTTAGGATATCATCCAGGAATTCCTCCATGGATTCCTTAAAGATTTTCTGCAGGGCTTAACACGGGAATACCTTCTGTGATTCTTTCTGGAACAACCTATTTTAAAAATTTCTACAAAGATTCTCCCAGGAACTCTTCTTAAGATTCCTTCAGAAATTCATTAAGTATAGTTCAGTATTCTTTAAGGAACTCCTCCAGGAAATAATTCAGTACTTCCTCCAGGGACTGTTTAGGAATTCCCTTAGGAATTGCTTTTGAAATTGCTTCCGGGATTCCTTCCGGAGTTTCATCAGGTACTCATCTAAGAATTCCTCCAGAATTTTTCCAAGAATTCCATCTGCGATTTCTTTAGGATTTTTTTTTCTGGTATTCCTCAATGAATTTCTTAAGAGATCCATCCACGAATTTTCTCAGGAATAACTCTTAAAAATTTATTTCATCTTGAGATTCCTCCAAAAACTCCGCCAGATATTCCTCTAGAGATTTCTCCAGGAGTTCTAATAATTGCTTCCGGGATTATTCCAAGAATTCCACCAAGAATTCCTACAGAAAATTATCCAAGAAATCTTCAAGGGATTCTTCTAAGGATTTTTTCCCAGAGACTCCTACAGGATTTCATCCAAAGATTTCTGAAGGAATTACTTCAGGGCATCCTCCAAGAATTCCACTAGGAATTCTCCTAGGCATTCTTCCAGGAAATTTTCCGGGCATTCTTCTAGAGATTCATCCTTGGATTCTTGCAGAGATTTCTCCAGGAATTTTTATCAGTGATTCCTTCAGCAATTCAACCAGATATTTCTCCAGGAATTGCTTCAGGGATTCCTCCAGAAACTCCTTCAGGAATTCCCCTGGAGTTGTTCCAGGAGTTTCTCCTGGGATTCCTTCAGAAATCCACGCAGGCATTCTTCCAGGATTTCTTCCATGAATTGCTCCAGGATCTCCTTTTCAGAATTACTTCAAGATTTCTCCAGGAATTTCACCAGGAAATAATCGAGGAATTCCATCATAAGTTATGTCAGTAATTCATCCAGGATTTTCTCTAGAAATACCTTCTAATTTTTTTTCAGAAATTCCTCCAAGAATTCATGTAGATTTTCCTCCAGGCATGGATTCCTCTAGGAATTTCACTAAAAATTCTTCCAGGAATATCTTCAGGGATTTTTCCAGGGATTTCTCCACGAATTTCCCCAAGAATTCTCCCAGGGATTCCTTCGCGGATTTGTCCAGAAATTGCTCCAGAAATTTCCCTAGAAATTCCTCCAGGAATTTCTCATGGGATTTTTTCAGAAATTTCTCCCAGAGTTACTCTAGAGATTCCCCAAGAAATTCATCCAGTAATTATTGCAAGAATTTCTCCAAAGATTCCTTCAGGAATTTATTCGAGGATTCCTGCAGCAATTCTCAAAGGGAAACCTCCAGAAATTCCTCCAGACATTCCTCCATCCTCCAGGTTTGTGGGCTTCGTGGCCGTGCGGTTAGCGATGTCAGTCGTCTAGGCGTTTCGTAAGCCTCGAAGTGCGGATTCGATTCCTGCTCCAGTCGGGGAACACTTTTCGTCAAACGGAACATTCTTCAATGGGCCACTGGGTGTTATGAGTGTTGTCCGTTGTCTCGTGTTAGTAATGTTCAGTCTGTGTAGCCTCTGGCTGAAGACGGTGTAGTGTCTTTTTTAATCCAGGACTATCTCCAGGAACTCCTCCAGGAAATTGCCCCAAGAATTTCTTCATGTATTCATAATTACTCAAGGAATTCATCCAGGAATCGCCCCTGCACATCCTTCAGAAATTATGTCAGCAATTTTTCCAGGAATTTTTCCAGAAAATCTTCTGAGATTTTTTCAGAAGTTCTTCCAGGAATACCCTCAGTAATTTTTCAGGGATTCCTCCAGGCATTTTTCCAGGAAATTCTCCTGATATTCCTTCATGAATTGCTTCAGGAATTCAGGGATTTCTCCTCGAATTTCTCCAGGAATTTTCCCACGGATTCCTCCAGAAAATCCTTCGAAGATTTCTCCAGGAAATCCTCCAGAAGTTCTTCTAAGTATACTTCAAGCAAATCGTCTTGGGGTTTCTTCAGAAATTCTTGCAGGAAATTCTCCAGAAATACCTTCAGTAATTTTTCAGAGATTCCTCCAGGAATTTCTCTACAGATTCCTCCAGGGATTTCTTCACAAATTATTTCAAGGGTTCCCCCAGAGATTCCTTGGAGGATTTCTCCAGGAATTCCTCCAGAAATTCCGCCAGAAATTCTAATGGGATTTTTTTTCAGAAATAGAAGAATAATATAATTCTGCCAAAATTCCTCTGAATGTTCCTCTAGAAACTTATCCAGTAATTCTTTTAAGAATTCCTCTAGAAATTCTTCCAGGAATTTCATCATGGAATCCTCCAGCAATTCCTACAAAAATTCCTCTAAGAATTCCTCCAGGCATTCCTCCAGGATTTTATACTGGAATTTCTCCAGGAACTGCTCCAGGAATTCCTCCAGAAATTACCCCAGGACATCCTTCATAAATTTTGTTAGCAATTCCATTGGCATTTCTCCAGGAATTTCTCCTGAGATTCCATCAGAATTTGCTTCAGGAACTCCTCTGAGATTTCTGCACGAATTTTTCCAGGGATTTTCCCATGGATTCCTCCAGGAAATCCTTCGAAGATTCCTCCAGGAAATCCTCCAGAAGTTTCTCCAAAGATTCTAAGGATTTCTTCAGAAATTTTTCCAGGAGGAGAACTTTTTGGAAATCCTTCAGGAATTTCTCAGGGATTCCCCAGGATTTCTTCAGGGATTTCTCCACAAATTTTTTCAAGGATCCCCCTGGGATTCCTTCAGGAATTCCTTCAAGGATTTCTCCAGGAATCCCTCCAGAAATTCCGCTCCAGAAATTTCTCAAGGGATTTTTCAGATATAGAAATTGAAATTTTCATGAATTTCTCTGGAGATTCCTCTAGAAATTCATCCAGTATTTCTTCCAAGAACTCCTCTAGAGATTCCTCCAGCAATTATGACAGGAACATATCTAGGAATTCCTCCAGCGAATTATCTAGGATTTTATCGAGGAATTCCAGCAGGAATTACCCCATGAGTTTCTTCAGGAACTTCTCTAAGAAATTCTCCAGGAATATCTCCCTGACATCCTTCAGAAACTATGTCAGCAATTCAGGAAATACTTAAGGAACCCGTAGCTTCCGGGAAGGTAAGCCCAGCTCCCTGGGTTAGTGGGTTGGTGTCAGGCCCTGCGAGCCAGCCGTAAAAAAGACTAGCACCGGAAAATCAACAAGAGAAGAATGCGAACCGATACCAATGGCGACGACCACAGCGACGAAAATGGACTTGCGATTGGAAGCTCGGTACGTGGAACTGCAGATCTCTCAACTTCATCGGGAGCACCCGCATACTCGCCGATATACTGAAGGACCGCGGGTTCGGAATCGTAGCGCTGCAGGAGGTGTGTTGGACAGGATCTATGGTGCGAACGTTTAGAGGTAATCATACCATCTACCAGAGTTGCGGCAACACACGTGAGCTGGGAACAGCTTTTATAGTGATGGGCGACATGCAGAGGCGCGTGATCGGTTGGTGGCCGATCGACGAAAGAATGTGCAGGTTGAGGATCAAGGGCCGATTCTTCAACATTAGCATAATAAACGTGCACAGCCCTCACTCCGGAAGCACTGATGATGACAAAGACGCATTTTACGCGCAGCTCGAACGCGAGTACGACCGCTGCCCAAACCACGACGTCAAAATCATCATAGGGGATCTAAACGCTCAGGTAGGCCAGGAGGAGGAATTCAGACCGACGATTGGAAAGTTCAGCGCCCACCAGCTGACGAACGAAAATGGCCTACGCCTCATCGATTTCGCCGCCTCCAAGAACATGGCCATTCGTAGCACCTTCTTCCAGCACAGCCTCCCTTATCGTTACACCTGGAGATCACCACAACAAACGGAATCGCAAATCGACCACGTTCTGATTGATGGACGGCACTTCTCCGACATTATCGACGTCAGGACCTATCGTGGCGCTAATATCGACTCCGATCACTACCTAGTGATGGTTAAACTGTGCCCAAAACTCTCCGTTATTAACAACGTACATTACCGGCGGCCGCCCCGGTACGATCTAGAGCGACTGAAGCAACCGAATGTCGCCACCGCATACGCGCAGAATCTCGAGGCAGCGTTGCCGGACGAGGGTGTGCTCGATGTGGCCCCTCTAGAGGACTGCTGGAGTACAATCAAAGCAGCCATCAACAACGCAGCTGAGAGCACTATCGGGTACGTAGAACGGAGTCGACGAAACGATTGGTTCGACGAGGAGTGCAGAGCGGTTCTGGAGGAGAAGGATGCAGCGCGGGCGGTAATGCTGCAGCATGGAACCCGACAGAATGTGGAGCGATACAGACAGAAGCGGAAGCAGCAGACCCGTCTCTTCCGGGAGAAAAAGCGCCGCCTGGAAGAAGCGGAGTGCGAGGAAATGGAACTGCTGTGCCGTTCACAGGAAACACGCAAGTTCTACCAGAAGCTCAACGCATCCCGCAAAGGCTACGTGCCGCAAGCCGAAATCTGCAGGGATAAGGACGGGAGCCTCCTGACGGACAAACGTGAGGTGATCGAAAGGTGGAAGCAGCACTTCGACGAGCACCTGAATGGCGAAGAGAATGTAGGCACGGAGGACCAAGGCAGCGGAGGAAATTACTATGTTGGTGCAGCAGAGGACGGGAACGAACCAACTCCCACGTTGAGGGAAGTTAAGGATGCCATCCACCAGCTCAAAAACAACAAAGCGGCTGGTAAGGACGGTATCGCAGCGGAACTCATCAAGATGGGCCCGGAAAAGTTGGCCACCTGTCTGCACCAGTTAGTTGTCAAGATCTGGGAAACCGAACAGCTACCGGAGGAGTGGAAGGAAGGGATAATCTGTCCCATCCACAAGAAAGGCGACAAGCTAATGTGTGAGAACTTTCGAGCGATCACCATTTTGAATGCCGCCTACAAAGTGCTATCCCAGATCATCTTCCGTCGTCTTTCACCTAAAGTAAATGAGTTCGTGGGAAGTTACCAAGCCGGTTTCATCGACGGCCGGTCGACAACGGACCAGATCTTCACCGTACGGCAAATCCTCCAGAAATGCCGTGAATACCAGGTCCCAACGCATCACCTGTTCATCGACTTCAAAGCGGCATACGACAGTATCGACCGCACAGAGCTATGGAAAATTATGGACGAGAACAGCTTTCCCGGGAAGCTGACTAGACTGATAAGAGCAACGATGGACGGTGTGCAGAACAGCGTAAGGATTTCGGGTGAACTATCCAGTTCATTTGAATCTCGACGGGGACTACGACAAGGTGATGGACTTTCCTGCCTACTATTCAACATCGCCCTGGAAGGTGTTATGCGACGAGCCGGGCTCAACAGCCGGGGTACGATCTTCACGAAATCCAGCCAATTTGTATGTTTTGCGGATGACATGGATATTATTGCTAGGACATTTGGAACGGTGGTAGAACAGTACACCCGCCTGAAACGTGAAGCAGCAAAGGTCGGACTGGTGGTGAATGCGGCTAAGACAAAGTACATGCTGGTAGGTGGGACTGAGCGAGACAGGACAAGCCTTGGCAGCAATGTTACGATAGACGGGGATACTTTCGAGGTGGTAGAAGAATTCGTCTACCTCGGTTCCTTGCTAACGGCTGACAATAACGTGAGCCGTGAAATGCGAAGGCGCATCATCAGTGGAAGTCGTGCCTATTATGGGCTCCAGAAGAAACTGCGGTCAAAAAAGATTCACCCCCGCACCAAATGTACCATGTACAAGACGCTAATAAGACCGGTGGTTCTCTACGGGCACGAGACGTGGACGATGCTCGAGGAGGACATGCAAGCACTCGGAGTTTTCGAGCGACGGGTGCTAAGGACGATCTTCGGCGGCGTACAGGAAAACGGTGTGTGGCGGAGAAGGATGAACCACGAGCTCGCTGCACTTTACGGCGAACCCAGCATCCAGAAGGTAGCCAAAGCCGGAAGGATACGGTGGGCAGGGCATGTTGCAAGAATGCCGGACAACAACCCTGCAAAGTTGGTGTTTGCTAACCATCCGGTTGGTACAAGAAGGCGTGGAGCGCAGAGAGCACGATGGGCGGACCAGGTGGAGCGTGATCTGGCGAGTGTTGGGCGTGACCGACGTTGGAGAGCTGCAGCTGCAAATCGAGTATTACGGCGGCAAATTGTTGATTCAGTATTATCATGAATTTGATGTTAACTAAATAAATGAAATGAATTAAGGGATTTCTTCAGAGACTCTTCAGGAATGCTTTTGGGAATTTTCAAGGGATTCCTCCAGACATTCCTCCAGGAATTCTTTCAGAAATTTATCCAGGAATTGCTTCAGGGATTCCTCCCGGTAATTGTCCTCGAATTTCTTCAGGGATATTCCCAGAAATTCCTCCAAGGGTTCTTCCAGGGAATTCTCCTGGAATTTCTCAAGGTTTTTTTTTCAGAAATTTCTCCAGCAATTCATCCCAGAATTCCTCTGGAGATTTCTCCAGTATTTTTTCCAGAGATTGCTCCAAGAATTCATCCAAGAAGTTTCTCCAGGAAATTCTTCAGGATTTCCTGTTGGGTGTCATTCAATTATTCTTCCAGCAATTATGTCAGGAATTTGTTTAGAAGTTTCTCCAGGCATTTCTCCAGGATTCTCTCTAGAGATTTTTCCAGGAATTGCTTCAGGGATTCCTCCTGGAATTCCTTCAGAGATTTCTCCAAGAACTCCCCCAAGGATTTTTTAAATTTCTCTAAGATTTCCTCTAGGAATTCCTCAAGGGATTTATTCTGATTTTTTTTCTAGGGATTCCTCCCAGAATTACTCCAGGAATTTCTCCAGAACTCATCCCAAGGAATTCTCCAGAAATTCATCTAGAATTTCATCTACGATTTCCTCATGAGATCTCTTCAGATATTTCTCTAATTTATACAGAAATTCCTCCAGGTATACTTTCAGAAATTCTGCCAGGGATTCCTCCGGAAATTTCTCCAGGAATTCCTCCGGGAATTCCTCCAGGGATTCTATAGGGCTTCCTCCAGGCATTCCTGTATGAATCGCTCCAGGGATTTATTCAGGAAGTCCTAAAAATCCTTAATCCTCCAAAAATTGCTCACCGCTACCAGCCCCACCTTGAATCATGTAGATCAGGCGAGATTTTTTAACGTATTGTACAAAATACAACAGTGTGACTGCTGATTGCTGAAGGGTTAAATAATGCTTTTAGAATATAATGTTATTATATTCAATTTCATCGTATTGCGTATAGATATAGAAGCAAGTAGGAACAAAGTTGGTAAGGGTGCTTGCCCCCCCCCCCCCCCCTGACCGAAAAGCTGGCTACGCCCTTGGCAGGAGTTCCTGAATTCCGGAAGCAGTCCCATGGGGAATTCCTTAGGAAATCGCAGGAAAGCTTTCCTAACAAATTCCTGGAGGAATTTCTGTAGGAAAAACAAATATGAAGGAGTCCATGTCTGCAATAATTATTGCACGAATTATTGTTGGAATCTTTGGATGGACTCTCAAAACAATGTTTTGTACAATGTTTCAAGGATCTCCTGGATCAATTTTTAGCTAATCTCTGGTAAAATTTCCTGAAATGGTTTCTGGAAGATATTGCTTCTGAAATACTTCTAATTATTCCAGATGTTGAACAGACCGTTAATACTCCATTGCAATGCGATGCGAGTTAGCTTTTCATGTCGAGTGGAGAGGGTGGATACAGCTGATTTTGGAGAAATACAACGATGAACTGGGGTCGAAGTTGGCGAAAATGATGAAGTGGTGTTCGATTGGGTTAGAAGGGCCTGGTAGGATTTGAGTTCATTGTCTGCATGTCGTTCTGTCGATATTGTCTCTCGTAGTCGGAAGTGAGTTGTGGAGAAACTGGAAGTTTGGAGTGGGTTGTATGTGGCGCAATCAGGGTTTCGTTGATGTTGCTTGCCTGTGATAACAGGCCCTCTACACCAACTTCCGCCGAGGGCCCATCACAGGGTTGTGGGACATCCTCAGTCAGGGTTGGTGCAGAGAAAGACCTCGGGTTTCTCAACATGGAAACGTTGAGAGAGTTGGTGGTTACATCGTACATCGTATAGTCGCCTGTGTTCGATGCTGGCTGAGGACGTCTTGTTAGGGAAAGGATCGTTGCTTGCATTTCGCTTTGCTGGTCTTGGTATTCGCCACTAGGAGACTGCAGCTTATGGGCTGAAAAGTTGGGCGTTTGCCGCCGAAGGCTTATCACAGGGTTGTGGAACATCCTCGGCCAGGGTTGGTATGGGGAAAGGCCTAGGGTTTTGCGAACCCATGGAATCGTTGACGGGACTGGTGATCCAAGTACTATTAAGGTTGGATGCAGATATCGAGGTGGTGGAATTTCTGGATTGAATTTGCTGGTGGAGATTATGGGCTGGAAAGATTGTATAGCGCGGGATTGTATTGGACAGTTGTGGGTTCATATCGATGGTACTTGTCTGTGATAGCAGACCCCCCACACCAACTGCCGCTGAGAGCTCTTCACAGGATAGTGGGACATTCTCGGTTACGGTTGGTGCAGGGAAAGGCCTAGGGCTAGGCCTAGGGTTTCTCAAACCTATGGAAATGTTGACGACTGGGGTGTTTGGGTT
The DNA here is from genome assembly GCF_035046485.1 of Aedes albopictus. Taxonomy (NCBI): domain Eukaryota; kingdom Metazoa; phylum Arthropoda; class Insecta; order Diptera; family Culicidae; genus Aedes; species Aedes albopictus. The sequence continues at coordinate 250,669,233 of NC_085137.1, read as the reverse complement.
TGTACAGCTGGATGTTTTTCTTCTATTTACTATAATTCGTTTCTCGTAGGCCGCACTGAGGGACTCGCTATGAACGGGTTGGGATATTGCTTCCCTGATAGGTCTTCCACTCGGTTGCGTTACCGCTTGTGGTAGTGGGAGGGGCACTACACTTTCTCCTCTCCCAAACCTATTTTGGTTGGTAGTGTTGATAGTGGAATTGGTGTTGGTGATGGTGCAATGGTCAGTAGAAGTTGATTGATCGGGGTTATGTGACTTATTAGGGGTCGGCGACATGCTGGGTGGGTGAATTTTGGTCTCCTGATATGTAGCATGGAGACGACTCCTATGTACAGCAGAGGTCACTCAGGCCTTTGTCTGACTACTGCTGCTGCTGCTGCTGTTATGTAGTTACTTCTGCGCAACCAAAACCTGTTCTCTTCTGCGACAAGTGCGTTACTTGGAATATGTTAATATGGAACGGATTCGTCTAGTTCAGCTAAAAATGTCATATGTCCAAAAACACCCACCGAAACACCAAATGCAGGTTTAACCATCAAAGAAAAAAATATTCAAGTAGAATTCAGCGAGAAATCATACACATACAGGGAATGCTAGAGTGAGTGCAGACTTACATGAGATAGCATGTAAAATTATGTACAATCGTGTAAATTTCCGCTAATAGTCACGTAACCGGTTGGAGTCCATGAGGGTTTACACGATGGTTGGCGGAAATTTACACGAAGGTAATGTAATTTCACATTATATCTGATGTAAAAGTGCACTAACCCTAGCATTCCCTTTATGTACATGATTTCTCGCTGAATTTTAATTACATATTTTTTTCTGTGATGAGGATTTTGAGTCTTATTAAGTCCAGTGTTTACGAATGTATGCATTAATGTCATCGAAATGTTTTTCGTTTTCTTTTCAGGTACGATCTACAATACCAGTTCTTTGCGATTTGCTGATGTGGAGTCAAGCTTACACAATAACTTTGATGTATGTATATCAAAATATTTCCTACCCTCATCTGGTACACTCATTTTCCTTGAAGACTGTGCAATTAATCAGAAATGTTTTCATTTTTTGTAAACAAACTCATTGGCAAGGATGACAATTTGTTTGTAGTCCACGGCCCTTTCTTATTTTGGAACATTACCTTCACGTTCAGAGCATCTTCACCTAAGCTTCCACACCCCCTCATCCGGACCAACCATGGTGACGGAGTATCGATGGGAACAAACTCATCATTCTTCGAGGGAAAACATTTTCCTCGTCCTTGTGGGTATCTTCCGGTCCCGGCGGCAGCTCCTGCTCAATTTCCACAGCCGCTCCTCGCTCGTCAAGCGCCGCCAACGAGCCAACCAACAACATTGTGTGTGCATGGACGGAAGGATCAGGTGCGGTTCGACTCACGAAGTGGAATTTAATACTGTTTAATAGTGTCGCAGTAGTTGAAATTGGATGATGATGAAGAAGAAGCCGGGCCGGGAGCACATCTTTGTGAGAGAGAGCCGTCTTCCTCATCGTCGTCTGTTGGTTGGTTGGTCGGTCGGCACCGTGTCAACACTCTGATAGCGCAGCTGTTTGCGGTGGTGGTTTCACCGAACAAGGATACTTACTGGCAGAGCTGCACTTCCCACCACGCAGCCAATAGCCGCATAATGGAGCGAAAGTGTATACCGATACCGGATACCCACATAAACTTTATTGGATCGATGAATTTGTAGGAAAGTTCGCTGTTGAGGACATCTTCGCACTGCAACTGAGTCGTCTTCCAGCGTAGTCATTCTTCTCTGTAACAATCTTTTCGAGAAGCAGACAGCAATTGATGGAGTTTGTCGCCTTGTTTGTGGAATTGAAAAATAACTGGATTTTTATTTCCCTTGCCAGGGGACGACACAAGTTACACTTTCTGCGTGATGCATCAATCGGGGAACGCCGAACGACGAGCGATGAAATATTGCACTTCTTGCGATGCATCACGCAACGTTCGATGGGGTTGTTGTGGATCGTACGTGACGGAAATGGCATCGAATTCATTGTGTCCTGCACGAACCCATTCAATTTTCAGTGAGTGTGCTTTTTTTTACTGTCGCTCACTATGGGATATGATGTAGTTACAAGTTTTAAACATTTTGTATTACAGACAGTTGGTCTGAGTTGCTGAGCGATCGCCTACACACTTCGAAAAATCCATGTAATTTTGTGTCATTTAACGCCGACATATGACAGCGAGCAAAACGACACAAAATTATGTATGATCTTATTTTTACACGATGCTGATTCCAGCGGTCTTGTAATTTTACAGCAGGCGTCTCCCGCATATTAACCTAACCTCAATCCCTACTTTTTCCAGAGCTCTTTTCTGCAGGTTTTTCTTTCGATATAAATACAACAATGACTACACTGTTCAAAATTGTTACATCGAGTTCACTGTAACAAAATGACCTCCATCGCTTTCAACACAATTCTTCATCGGATTGTAAAATTACAGGTGGTCTGCAGTATGGAGCTTGCCTACAACTTTGCGTACAATAAATTCTTTAATGTGAAATCGAATGACATCAAATGGAAATTTCAACGTTCAAATATTTACGTCACGTGTAGTTTTCAGAATTTCTTTCTGTGTAGAAACATCATTTGAACACACTTTATTGGGGGTTTTACTTGGTTTAAGTCGATTTGGATACAAACGAGTTAATAAAAAAACTGTTTACACTAGAACAACACATCATCCGGACAGCCTCCTCCTCCGTATAGGCACATCGCATCACAATTTTATTCCTTAACCAACAGCATCCGAGAGAATCGTATCGTTCCGTAATCCGTATGTTGTCGTCCTGCTCTCGTTTATCCAGAATTAATCACTAACTCACTGCACAATTTGATTATTAAACTTTTTGATTACTTGCTTGAAAAAGATTGAACAAGCAACCGCCGGCGTTTGACGTTTCATCGTCAACAAACATTGCTCGATGGATTGCGTTATTAGTCATGTAAAATTTTGGCACATAGACCTGAAAAGTAAGTCTTATGCTTGATTATTACTAGCAAACGCTTAAAAGCATATCCAACATATCTAAAAAATACTCGACAATGATTTTCTTTGCGATCACGTCTGCAATGACTCAAAAATGTGCCATATTTTTTTTTACGTCACGAATTATTATGTCCATTTCTCCAATTGTGTCACTATCAAAATTGAGATTTTTTTAGTGTGTAGAATGAAACTTCTTCATAGAGTTTTGGGTTTGGCCATAACATATGGATTTTTATCCCACAGTCCAGTGTGAAGCGACGAATGCACTGTGCACTTTCCAGTTAGAGATAAATATTTGAACATTAAAATCATTTTTATGTGGACATGGTTGTCATGCGCTTCCATGAACGCAACTAGTCCATGATTTGCTTCCATCGTTGAATTGTGCGGCGAACGGAATGGTCGGACATGTGCCGTTTTCCAAGGGTGAGAGGATTCTAAACCGTCGTAGCGTTGTCGTCGTGCGTTGTCACAATCGATCACGGTTAGCACATCTATGCACGGATGAACTTTCACTGAACCAACACCTCATTTCCGGTCACTGGTGGCGGTGCGCGTTAGCAGGGCCGTTTCTTTCCTATCGGCGATGGCGTGCTTCCCATATCAAATGTGGCACAACATTGGTAGGCATAGTGTGGTGCCTGGTGGTGTAGTCGCAGGTAGGACATTACATATTATAAGTCTGACATCCTTCCGGAGCTGGCTCGTGCGGTTGAAGCGGTATCATCCATGTTTGCATTAGCTTTGCATGTGTATTTTGTTATTATTTAGATATGCTTGTATGACTTACGAGCAGCAAAAAATATTTAAACGTTGAACGCTCTAAAACGTGCTTCAAATGCTATTTTCATATGGTTTCTAGCATCACAAAAGCACGAGCCTGTCAGTCTTCTGGGAGAATAAAAACAACTATATGTTTTCTTGATCCGATGTTTTGGTCCTCATTGGATAATAGTTCAAACAAACACGATAACGAAGACTAAAAAAGGTACAAAAAGGATCGAAACGTCGGACTAAGAAACATATAATTGTTTCGATTTTCCCAGGAGACTGAAAAGCCAGCATTGTTTCGTCAGCTGATGTAGAACTGTCATTAAGAAAGAAAGGAATGAAATGGGGATACAGACATGGTGGGGAATGGGATCGTCACACTAGCAAAGGGCACTAACGCATAAGCGTACCACGATGGCTTAGAACAGCGACCTGAAAGGGAAACTGTTAAAAATTACTGCTTACTTTCAGTCCTGAGCAGTGAGCACCCACGGTGGTGCAGAGGCCGAATTTCTGTTGACTTGCTTTATTTCGTTGTTAAGTCTGCGCCGCCATGAGCTTCTATGTCTGCCTATGCTGCGATATCCTGCTGGGTTCCTATCTAACGCTTGCTTGCAGATTTCGTTGCTGCCCCTGCGTAGTGTGGCCGACCCATCTCCAGCTCCGTTCCCGAATTCCCGTCGCTATCGGCTTTTGATGGCATCGACAATGGAGGTCCATATTAGAGATGCAATTGTGAGGCCACCATGCACGAATTATATACCGAGGACCCGCCGAAATCTATTGATGAAGACCTGCAGCCGTTGAGTGTTCTCCGCTGATACACACCAAGTTTCACTGGCGTACAGCTGCAGCAGCCAAGGATGTTTTCGATCACCTGGCAATCATTTGACTCATTTGTCCATAACTCAGTTCAGAAACCTAATATTTAAATGTGATATTCGGCAAAGTTGTATAGATCAGTGTTTTTCCTACAACTATCACCAAGGACGCCATATTCTAACTCTAATATTTACCGCGTAAAAGCGTTAGTACCACCTACTCATACTAATCGATCGGAGTAGGTGATACTAGCCCTCAAGCGCCGTATATATAGGTGTTAGAATATAGCGTCTTCGGTAATAATTGTAGGAAAAACACTAATCTACAACTTTGCCGAACACCACATTTCAATATTAGGTTTCTGAACTGAGTTATGGACAAATGAGTCAAACGATTGTCAGGTGATCAAAAACATCCCTGACAGCGGCACAGATTTCACGTTTGAGTTGGACATTCGGATTTTCGTGCGTCGACTGATCTGGTTGTTTTTCCATACATTTCTTAAACTCGCAAACTAACTTTCTTGATCCTATGTTAACGCTCTAACCTATGTTGATCTTAGTGCCACCATCGGTCGCCATTTGGCTACCAACCTTTGGAATCAACCTTCGCGTTGAAGTCGCCCATGAGGATCTTGATTTATCCTTTCGGAATCTTGCATCGGTGGTGCGTAAACGTTAGATCATGGTAAGGTTTCCAACCCTGGCTACAATTATCCTCCCGTTAATAGGTTCCCACTTTCATGGGCGCAGCATGGGCGTGAGCTGAGCGCTGAGCAGGAAACCAGCTCCACGGTGGCGAGGAGCGTGTTTACCTCGTATGCCAGTGTATAGCAGAATATACCCAACGCCAATCTGTGTTCTCCAAAGTTCAGGCAACGGACTTCGCTCAGTCCTAGGATCTCAAGCTTCTAGTTGTCCTAGTTTATCCTGCTGGGCTTGAGTTGGTACATTCCATGTTCCAATTCTTCTCTGTTGTTTCGCGCTGGAAGTCGATGCTGTAGAATCAGTTCGTAATTTTTCATTTTCGGTTTCTGTAACGGTTATTGGGTTTCTGGAACAGTAGGTTGTTGGTCTAAGTTCTCCTATCAACCATAATGGGGCTGCCACTTTATGTACACACTAAAAAAATCTCAATTTTGATAGTGACACAATTGGAGAAATGGACATAATAATTCGTGACGTAAAAAAAAATATGGCACATTTTTGAGTCATTGCAGACGTGATCGCAAAGAAAATCATTGTCGAGTATTTTTTAGATATGTTGGATATGCTTTTAAGCGTTTGCTAGTAATAATCAAGCATAAGACTTACTTTTCAGGTCTATGTGCCAAAATTTTACATGACTAATAACGCAATCCATCGAGCAATGTTTGTTGACGATGAAACGTCAAACGCCGGCGGTTGCTTGTTCAATCTTTTTCAAGCAAGTAATCAAAAAGTTTAATAATCAAATTGTGCAGTGAGTTAGTGATTAATTCTGGATAAACGAGAGCAGGACGACAACATACGGATTACGGAACGATACGATTCTCTCGGATGCTGTTGGTTAAGGAATAAAATTGTGATGCGATGTGCCTATACGGAGGAGGAGGCTGTCCGGATGATGTGTTGTTCTAGTGTAAACAGTTTTTTTATTAACTCGTTTGTATCCAAATCGACTTAAACCAAGTAAAACCCCCAATAAAGTGTGTTCAAATGATGTTTCTAGTCATTGTTGTATTTATATCGAAAGAAAAACCTGCAGAAAAGAGCTCTGGAAAAAGTAGGGATTGAGGTTAGGTTAATATGCGGGAGACGCCTGCTGTAAAATTACAAGACCGCTGGAATCAGCATCGTGTAAAAATAAGATCATACATAATTTTGTGTCGTTTTGCTCGCTGTCATATGTCGGCGTTAAATGACACAAAATTACATGGATTTTTCGAAGTGTGTATAGCTTCCGTTTGAGGAGAATTTCATACTCAGCCGCTGGATGCCAGAACAGACGCTGTTTGAGCCGCACCTCCTTGGTGAACAGAGGTTCGGGACGTACCTCCTCAATCTAGTTGAAGTCAGAAGGCCAACAGTGCCAAGGCTACACTACCAGCTAAGCACACAACTCCGTGGAAGCATGAGTTATGAACTTGTGAGGCCCAGAGCTGTTGAACGCTACTTGTCATCTCACCATTTTGCAGCCCACTAGTAAAACATGGTAACGACGGAATTTTCATGTCTCCGAAAATTCCAACAGTCTCTATTTCATGCTACATAGCAGATTGAAAACTAAACCATAATTCAGCTTGCCAACCAAATTGACAGCCGTGAGTGGCTCCAATTGAGCTCGGCTTCATTCTTACGATCTTTTAATTTGGTTTCCATTCGCTTACTCCTACGCTAACCTACCGTCTCGATCTACAACGCCGCATTCACTTGGCATGTTTGGTAATATTTATATCCTCCTCTGTCACTAATAACATTACCCTGGCGTACCACATAAACGCTGTTATAATTTATTTGTAAATAAACACAACAAAGTAAAAGAGAAACAGAACGCATCCAAGTTAAAAACACTGTGTGCATTCTTTGGGGTTTTGTTTCGGAAGAGGGGAAAACTATGTTTGTCACTTGGTTGCATATTGAATTACATCGGTGGACGGTCGGTGAGTAGAATTGAAACAACACACCGCGAGTAAAGTGGAAAAGAAAGAACTCGACGACGACGACTACAACAACAACCAACACACGACCAAAGAAAGTTAGGAAATGTAATCCCTCTCTCTGCTTTGGTTTGCTATGGGTCATGGCAATGGCATTGTGCGGAGGCGTTGCACTGGCTGGTTGGGTGCTGTTTGCTCGTCATCGTGACGGCGCGGCGGTAGTTGACAACGAAAGACAGTAGTTCAAATTGTCTGTGTAATTTGCGTTTCGGTTCGACAGTTTCTTTTGAGCTGTCTCGGATGATCAAATTGGGCTATTTAAGACTGGTGTTGAACCTTGTAATGTTTTTAAATTTTGGCAGTAAGCTGTCTGCTTACGCCTGATTTAAGGATTGTGGGGCCCGGGTGGAACCACCACATCAAAAATTTTCCCGTCTATCGTAAAACACTGCTGCCTAGGCTTGCCCTATCATTCGCGGTTCCGCCTACTAGCGTGTACTTCGTTTTTTTGACGAGCTCGCCTACAGTTCGACTTTTCCTACGTTTCAGACGGGTGTGTACAGTTCTCCCACATCGGTGACCCTCTCCTCATCGCCAGCTTCAGTCCCTGGCTGTCCTACAAAAGGAGGCAAAGGACTAGGATCATGACGCGGAAAAAGCCTCTCGATGATCCCCTCCAACATCTATGGAGATTGCTCTGAAGGAGCCATTACACCTCTCGTCTTGGCCATCTCGATCCTGTAGGCATCACCACATGGATTTGCATTGGCACTCTGACGGAGATCCTTGAAGCAGGCCTTTTTGCTTGCCCTTATCTCGGTCTTCAGCGCGGCTTTTGCAACGGCGAACATCACCCGTCGTTCGTTTCGCTCTTCCTCAGATCGAGCTCGATGCATCCGCCGCCTAGCCCGTAGGCGGAGGTCCGCAATCGCTCGAGTCCACCAGTAATACGGTCTCCCATTTCTAGGGTGGACTTGCCTGCGTGCTCATCGCCGTCTCAACCGAATAAGCTCACGGCGGAGCGCCTCCCTAAATATCCCATTCATCGGAGTATGATGTCTTCCACCTGCGAGGGCTTGGCCTTGGCCTAGCTGCCTCTTTCTGTACCCGCTGCCTGCTGTTGTTGTAGTCGATACTGTAGCGAACTGCCAGATTATCGCTGTGAGTGTAGCTATCGTCCACTTTCCGTTTAGAACTACTTGTTATGCCAGGACTAAAAAAAACGACAATAATCGACTTTGCACCGTCCCGACTTAAGGTACTCTTGGTCGACATCTAATATGGCCAGTGTCTCTAGCAAGATCTGACCCCGTTGGTTGGTGAAACGGCTTCCCCATTCCACGGCCCAGGCATCGAAGTCACCCGCAATTACCACCGGCCTTCGCCCTCTCCGCACGGTCGTCATACAGTCCAGAATCTGCGTGATCTACTCGATCGGCCACCACGGAGGTGCGTAACAGTTATAGAAGAAGACCCCGTTTACTTTGAGATCACGAAGTCCTCATAGGTATGAGATACCAACTCTTGGATGGTCGTCCATATCGTCGCCATTTTTCTGGACCCATCCGAGACCCGATTGCCGTTGCCAGCGGGTACTCGGTATGGGTCCGCTATGATGGCGTTATCCATCCATCACTCAGAAACCACCTGACAAAGTATTTGATGAGCTGCGTCACTGTGGTTCAGGTTCGGCTGCGTTACCTGCACTGTGATTTGTTCACAGCAGCTTTTTTAAAGGCCGGGCACCCGTTGGATGACTGTTGTTCATGGATTTCCCGGTACGAATCAGTCAAAAAGGGAAACTCTGCAGCCTCGTGCCTTATGGCCTTCGGCGCCACATCGCCTGCACAGCTTGTTCTTCTCAGGGCCTTTTCAGTTCCATGACTTGTGTCCAGACACCTGAAGCAAACCTCCGGTGGCTCATGAAAGGTCAGATGGCATACTGATCAGCTCACAATGATCTTTTCTATTTTAACGGACTTAGTTACGTCCGCCACAGGTAGCTGATACAAGGCTACCAGTGTCCCTGTCGGCCCCTTTCACAATCGAACGGCTGCGGTGGCCACTTGCACCTCGCATTGTTGCCGCAGTGCCGTGACGAGCTCTTCCGCTTCGGTGACCTTGCCTAGGTTCTTCACATTCAGCTCTAGGATCATTTCGGTCGGGCGAGTAGGTCTAATACTGCGCCCGTCCTCAAGAGCGTGCCACCCTTCACGCGCTTGGCACCTACTTTTCTACGCCTCCTTGGTATGGCGTCCCTAGTCTCCTTGATTTGCGGTTTTTCTTCTTCCTCATTCCTTCGATTTTCGCCCCTGGGAAGTCCTCCCGTTGGTTTGCCCTACTCTCAGAGATGCATTTTGAACGCTCATGAGCTGTGAGCGTGCTAAAACTGTTCCCTTGAAGCTCTCGAGAGCATGTTCAAAATTTTGAACACAATCTAGATTACTAGATTGAACACAGAGCGGTGTTCAAAATTGACAGATCACATGCGTTTGGTTTTGGTTGGAAAATTGGAAGTAGCGTTTTATATCGACGAGAAAGAAACATTGCAATGCTTCCGAGTCCTTAATTATCGTTAGGTATGCCATTCTGATTACAACAGGTCGAGTAATGGCGCCGTAAGAACCACGTCATAATACCGTTGAACACAAACAGATGTCCGAGCTTGGCCGGGTGTGGTGAGAAAATCCCTTTTATTCGATACCTAGGTATTCGTGGAGCAGTTAAGCCTCCGTCGGTTGTCCCACACTGTGGGGCCCACGCATTATGCCGTAATTGCTCGGATGTCTTCCAAATAGTTTACTGTAAATGTAATACGTTCACACATTTAATACCTTTATCCATCATTCGATTATCCAATCATTAAATTGTTGATTAAATTTTCAATTCGAAATTCCATTTTGCAGTTTGGAACTAGATCTAGCATTTGCAGGAAGAATAGCTGCATGACACATACGCACGGTAGAAATTTGTTACTATCTGCTACCTGTTGCTACTAGCTACGAAGAGCACTGTGATCAGGCGCTTGCAATGTTTGAACATGAACACGGCTCACGTGAGCACAGCTTTTGAACAGAACATGAGCAGAACGCGTTCAAATGCATCTCTACTCTGTGGTTGCTGAGGGCCTAACAACGGTCGCAACTCCCCTTTCCTTTCCATCTAGTACGGGCCAGCCTATTCAGGCCCATCCTTCCCAGCTTTCCGGGACGCCCAGCTGGGGTCCGACTTACAGGCGTTACTGTCGACCTTCGGAGTTAGTATTCGGGTAGCCTTGTGGGGATCGCAAGACAACTCCTCACCTGACGGCTGCCTTACCCGCTTCAGCGAGTGCTTATCGAGAGCAGTCGCATCCGCCACACCTTTTGGGCTTCCTGCGAAAACGAAGGCCTCCGTTTGGATATACTTCATAATCTCTGCTTTCGCCGGTTCTGCCGCTGGCGCTGTTGCAGTCTTCACGAGTCTCTCGTGATCTTGTTTGGCATCGTCCATCGACTAACAAAGTCGCAACGGGGTCCTTGCATATGTTGGACTTTGAGAACGCAAGTCGATATTCTTGCAAAGCTGCTGCTCAGACATCTCTTTAGCAGATAGCTCATCTCTTTTTTGATTGATGGACTTTATCAACCACGCTCCGTTCATCTCCCCGGTAGGCTAGCCGGAGCATAGATCGGGTACCCCACACTGCGTGCGCAGTTTGCATTATCCAGTCTTTACCGTAGTGTACGTAACCTACCATTGGTCAACCATTATCATCGCCTGATCTGTAAAAGCATACGGTCGTTGACATGTGAAGCGCCATGTGGTGCACTGTTGGCAACTTCTTTTATATTGTCAGCGTACTATTTGATAGCACCCATGAATATATTAGAAAAAGAGATTTCCCTTGTTTCTACATGTTCATTCCATAGTTTATTGATTACCCCAAGCCCTACTACCATATTTACACTACTACCATATTTACACATAACCGACATGGTTCAAAACGCGACCTGGAACTAACATTCAATATTGGTACCGGGTTTACAAAGGAAACCAAACCGTCCTCGTTCGTCACCAGCCACCCATCCGCAGCCAGCAGCAGCGCACCAGCTCCAATGACACGGGCTTTTCAATTTCACACCGTCACTGTGTCAAACTTGGCGTGATTGTCAACGGGGCGGGTGACATTGCTGACAGTGCACTTTCCCATTTTTGTTGCTGTGCTTCGCTGTGTGTTCGGTCAACCTGTAAATCCCGAATCAATTCCACCTATATCGATCGAACGTCATCGCGATGGTTTCCTGCCCTGCCGCCCCGCTTCATGGACGATGGGCTTGGGTGCGCTCAAGTGCGAGAGACCCGGGGGCTCCAGTGCGATTGGGGTCCCACTCGGCTAACAATGTGCCTGTGCCTCTCTCGAGGGCGCGAGTTTCTGGTTGACTTTTTATGGCAAGTGCCCATGCCCAACCGTGCAACGACCAGCCAGTCAGTCTGATGCATTGATGATTTTTCTTTTTTCAATTTATGGCTTTGCCACACGCTTGCTGACTTCGTTGCAACAGCAGCGCCGTGTCGCGTCGTCGAGACACATGGCGATGGGGAAATGGTTTTTATTCATGGTTCAATCAGTGCGTTGACACGTGTCAAAATTGTGACAATGGTAGTATCGGATCGAAGAGTTGGTGAGGCATAAGGTTTTGATGGCAGAGAATGCACTTTCGGGACAAGTAGGTTTCATGTTTCAGCACTTCGGATGTTATTTGTACTTTTTCTGGGTCAAATTTTACAATAGATTTTTGTCGGTGAAATTTCGAATTGCTAATTGAGAATACGTTCGCAGGATCGTTTCAGCGGAGCTAATAGTATTTCAAGTTGAATGGTGTCTTAAGTTGGGATTTTTCAATACCGGTGTCTGTGTCACCATGCAAATTTTCTTGATTTACCTGGGCATAGATACTCTACACAATATACGTATGTAATATCTTAGTTTTGACACCACACCAGAAAGAATAACAAATTCGTACAAGCTACTGTTTGAATGTATAAAGTTTTGGATGTAAATACAGATCATACTTTTAAAATCATTTTTTTCGCCGATTTAGTGTTCCACGTCAACATGTCCCTTATTTTTTCTCATGAAACAATACCCTGCCAACAGAAATATGTTTTGAAGCCAGCCCTCCTTTCGGCTGTCCACTCGTCCGCGTGGCCCCGATGGCGGCCGCTGCGTCATGCTGCGCTGACTGATAACCGAGCTAATTAAATTAACATCACTAGACTGTCATATGCAACATGTCTGGAACTGCTTTATTCTCTATTCCACTTCATCCCGTCATCATCAATCCGTCGCGTCGTGTCCATTCCACGTTTGGAATGATTTTTTTCTCATTCATCATCTCCGCCGAACAACACTCGACATCGCCGCCGCGCCATCACACCGGGCTCTCTGCCAGCATGCGTCGATCTTTATTCGCTTATCTTATTTTCCGTTGCCTTTCCAATCTCTTTGAAAGCACCACTCTTCGACGATGTTGTTCATACCAAATACACCGTCCGTCGTCATATGAAGGACCATCTTTTTGCTGCGCCGAGCGATCCAGAGCTCGTTCCGTGGCTTATGGCGCTTTCATATGCCCCTGTCCGTTCTGGTCCATCGCAATTACACAGCAAATACCGGGTTGGGTCCGGACAGGAGCAAAACGTAGACTCGAAACGACAAATTCCATACGTCATCCCACTATTCTGTCGCATCGCGTCGTCGGTCGGTATCGATTTCACCTATAACCCTAATAACTGTATTATAGGCGACTTTTGCTCTGTACCGTTTGTCCTCCTCTTGTCGAGGAGGTTTCATCGTCTATTTGGAGAGGGTGGAACTACTGGCACAGACATTTATAAATTCGTAGTAGTAGCTCAATTGGCGGGTGAGTGAATAATGAGATTGAACTTGATCGTCTTTTTCAAGAAATGTTGTGAGCGTTCACCACTAGCAGTTTTAACTTTTTCACTGAAATCATAATGTAAGAGTAAGATGTCATTAAGGTTTGCTCTCAGAATTCGTCTCCAATTATGTTCAAGCTTCTTCTTGAAGATGCAGAGCTATACTCGGACTTTTATAACAATACTTATTAAATTCGCAATAAGTTAAGCCTGGCTTTTTTAACGAGATTTGGCGAGCTGCATTATTTAAGTTATTTATTAGCAAAAAAAAAGCAAGTTTATTCAAGGCACACGTGAGTACCGCAAATATCAAACCTGATCTGCCAGGACGTTGCCGTTGCCATTACCTGTCTTTCTGAAGTCAAAACCTCTCGAAATGTGCATATTTTGAAAGGTGAGCTAGTTTGTAGTAGCTAGTTGCTAGTAGCTCAAGCTCTAATTCTGACTTAAGATCTAACTCTGGATCCGACTCTACTGCTGGCCCTGGCTCTGGTTCTGGATCTGATTCTGCTTCTGGCCCTAAATCTGGGTTTGATCCAGCCCAAGTAACATTTTTTAGTCAAATAGACTAGAGGAGGCTCTTAGAACCATCATAAAACCAAAATAAAAGGTTTTAGGTTTTATGACGGCTTTCAAAATTTCTACAAGACTAATTAGCAATCAAAATGTTACTTCGGAGGTTTCAAATATGGCTCTGATACTGGTTCTAACTTTCGATCTGGCTCCCACTCTGTTTATTTCTCTGGCACTTTATCTAATCCTGGATCTGGCCCTGGCTCTAACTCTGGTTCTAGTTCTAGATCTTACTCTGCTTCTGGCTCTGGATCTGGCTACAAATTTGGCCAGATACTGATCTGGCCTTGAACTCTGGTCCTGGTTCTGGCTCTTGACTTGGCTTTGGCCCTAGCTACAGTTCTGAATCTGATTCTAGCTCTGCTTCTGGTTATGGGTTTGAATCTGGTTCTGGCTCTGACTCTGATCTCTTTTCAGGCTCTGGATCTAGAACTTGCTTTGACTTTGGCTGTTGATCTTGATCTGGGTTTATGCTCTGATTCTATCTCTGAATCTGGCTCTGGATCTGATTCTGATCTAGCTTTGACTTTGACTTTACTCCTGGTTCTAGATCTGGTGGTTGATATTACTATGGCTCTGACTAGGACTCTGGCCACATAACATAAGTGGAACTCCATAGTCAGAATGAAGGAAGATTAGCAACTGAAACATGCGCAAAACAAACTGCTGGAAATCCACTTATTCATTTTGTCATGAATTCATTTAAATCTTCGAAATAACACATCTACATTTACATATCGATCTCCCTTTATAATATTTGAGGCTAGAAAACGTATTTTTGACTTGAGTTTACAAAGTTTCATCACAATTAATGTCCTATTTTTGATCGCCACGGGCTGCCAGTCTAGATCTATGAGGTCTTTGTTTTACTTTATAGCAATGGAATATGGTATACATGCTGAAAAATAGTATGGCGATAATGTTATAACGCATTTGACATTTCGATGCCCTGTATACCAGCGTACGAAATCGGAAAGGCATCAACTTTTTGAGCCAGAGTTCCACTTATGTTATGTGCTCTGGCCCTGAAGATGGTACTGCTTCAGGCTCTGATCCTGGTTCTGGATCTGGACTTAGCTCAGGCTCTGAATCTGACTCTGGCTATGACTCTGGTTTCGGCTCGAGATCTAGCTGTGACATTGATTCTGGCTCTGGAATTGACTCTGGCTACGGCATTGGATCTAGCTGTGACTCCTATCCTGCATCCAGTGCTGGATTTGGCGCTTTATATAGTTCTGGATCAGGATCTAGATGTGCCCTTGTTCTGGTTTTGAATTTAGACCTGGCTTTGACTTTGGCCCTGGCTCTGGCTCTGACTCTGATTTTGCTTCTAAACAACTCTAGCTCTGGACCAGCACTTTGTTCTGGCTCTGGCCTTGGTTCTGGTTCTGGCTCAGCGTCAGTATCTGACTCTGGATTTGGCTCAGGCCCTGGCGATGGCTTTGGATTTGATCCTGACTCTGCTTTTGTCTCTAACTCAGGTTCTGGTTATGACACTGGCTCTGTATCTAGCTCTGGATCTGAATTTGACCATTGCTCTTGGTTCGGTTCTGGCTTTAGCTTCGACTCTGCTTTTTGCTGTGGTTCTGTATTTGACTCTGGCACAGGCTCTTTCTCTGTCTCTGCTTCTGGCACTGACTTTGGCACCAGTGCTGTCATGGAAAAATCCCAATGAATCCACCTTGTGATGATAACGTCTTTCTCGTTCCTTCAACTACTCACTTCAACAAAACTAAAGGGATATGTTGATTAATGTCACACTTTCATACGTTTTAAATTTCATGGTGCCAGAAATCACATCGTTTACCTAGTTTTTATGTTTGAGCATTAAACTCTTTGAAAAAAAAGGTTGCTAAAGGTTACAAAAATTGGCGCAGTCTGATGTGCCGCATGATGGGGCTTGGTTCAGTTTGTCACTAAATTGGCCATAACTCCGGAACGCCTTGACCGATCCGGACCATTTTGATAGCAATGCGGTAAAATTCCAGGTCGATTCGTGTTAAAATCCGAAAAATCGGCCAAAAGGAAGTGCCTTTAAAGTGAGTGACCTTTTTGTACACAGACATATATACACACGCACACATACATAAACATATACAGACATTTGCTTAATTCGTTGAACTCTGTTGATTGGTATATGTGACTTGCCCCTCCCAGCTTTCTATCGAAAATTAGTTTTTTTTTTGAGTGAACATATTGCCTCTAAGTATAGTTTGGTGAACGAGAAAAGCACTGCCGGAATTTTTTAGGGATTCTTTTAGTTTTATTTTCCGAAACTTTTCCGGAATTTTTATACAGGTATCAGTAGGTCGGTTCCAGAGGCACGTTCTCCTCCATTTGGTTAATTTGTGGAATGTTTATACAAAGAACCCAGCCAGCAATTTGGTTTCTATATCGATGTTGCAACTGAAATAGTCACACATATATAGCACCAAAGAAATCGTATTCAATGCACGAAACAGGCATATACATACTAAAGTGGAGGCCATATCGAAACATATATACGATTACTGCGATTCCATCCAACATAATTTACGATTTCTCGAAAAATTTCTACGATTTCATCGATTTTATCCGTCTAAATATACGATTATGCATGATCTTATTACGATTGAGAGTACCAATATACGACTCAAGATTTTCAAATTAAAAAAAACCATTGGTCTTCAGCCGGAATCGAACTCAGGTCCTTTGATTGAGAACTGCGCGTTATCTCTATTGGCTATATTGCCAAGTTGAAAATAGAGAGATCAAAATGAATGGCATGAAATGAATAAAAATGAGCATGATACGGTGCGAGACTTGTGACGGGAGCATTGTTGTTGTGCATTGAGTGGCACCAAAAGTGGTGCCGTGCAAGAGGCCCGGAATTCACACCATTGTTGGAATCTATACATCACTTATTGTAAGTCATCTGCTAGTATGAAAACCTATATATTTGGTTGAAATAATTGCTACCATGGTTGGAATGTGTCAACAACAACAAAAATACAAATCTGTGATGAATACCTTTTTTTCTTTTTCTCCAGCATACAAATATGTAAACAATAGTAGTTTACGCAACAAGGTGCAGAAAGACGATTTTTACAGCACGAGTCGTACATTTATCCAACGAGGCTTGCCGAGTTGGATAATTACGACGAGTGCTGGAAAAATCGAGTTCTGCACCGAGTTGCGTACAATGTTTTTTGCAATTTCATAAATTACCCTTGAGGATAGTTTTTAACAAAACTTTTTCATCAAACTGCGCACTGATGTTCATAGCCATGTTTAAGAAAATCTGAACATAACAGGTTATACTGTGCAGTTGTCACAATTTTTCAAAACTGCGTCCAGAAAGCATCAAGAAGTTGACCAAAACTGAAAACAGTGCTGTAATGGTTCATTACGCAACGCAAATCAGTGCTGTAATGAACCATTACAGCACTGTTAATTTGGTGTGGGAAAGTAGGCCTTTTCCTGTCATATTTGCGTGAGGTAAAACAGCCTATTACGATGAGAAATTGCAAAAAATCATTTACGATTTCCGAGATTAAGATTCGACTATTAAAAGTGCATTGACAATCAAATACGACAGTAAAAATGAATATACGATATCTACGATTTCATTCACTTCGTATGCGACGCAAGTATGACGCAAACGATCAATATACAACATTGTTATAGTTGTATACGATTTCACCGATTTTCATCATACCTTTAGGTAGCAAGCACGATTTAGCAGATTCATATACGATATGAAGCGATGATTTCCACGATTCAAAGAAATCATATATACGATGCTAGCGAACTTGCAGCTTGACACTTAGAATGTATGTTTTTTTTTTCACGATTCTATCCGATTCTGTGCGATCCTACCGATAGTATCTCGCACCTTTTACGATCGGAGACGACTAAATGAAACCAAATCGCAATTGAAATTGCATTTGGCATAAAATGCGAAATTACGCAATCATTGTCAACAAATATACATATTATTATACAATTCTGATTCAATATATGAAAATATACGATTTTTTCCACACAATGATTTACGATATGTGGTTGGCTGGGAAGATAGTCACAGTAATTCCTAGAATGATTTCAGCAAGAATTCCTCCAAAGGCTCCCTGTAGAATGCATTCTTGTCCATATATGTATACAGCCATTCCATAGAAAAACGATATAGTGCATCTCCGATTGTCGTGAAACTTGGTGGGCTTGTAGTTCTTCGGAAATAATTAGACCCGTATTTTTTATTTCGTCATTAGGGTGACCAATTTTCAAATAGGGTGGTCCAAAAAACCAAGGTTTTTCAAAACTAAAATTTTTCAAAAAATCGTTACTTTTGAACCATTTGACCGATTTTAAACTTCTTTTTTTTTTTGTTTGAAAGCTATTGAATTTTAGTTTTCAGGAAAAATACGTTAAAGGGGTTAAAATGTAAAGAGTACTATAAAATATGCAAATATTTTATAGTACTCTTTACATTTTAACCCCTTTAACGTATTTTTCCTGAAAACTAAAATTCAATAGCTTTCAAAAAAAAAAAAAAAAAAAAAAAAAAAAAAAAAAAAAAAAAAAAAAAAAAAAAAAAAAAAAAAAAGAAGTTAGTACTATAAAATATGCAAATAAGGGCCCATATAGCCGAGGCGGTAAACGCACGGGTATTCAGCATGACCATGCTGAGGGTGACGGGTTCGATTCCCGGTCGGTCCAGGATCTTTTCGTAAAGGAAATTTCCTTGACTTCCTTGGGCATAGAGTATCTTCGTGCCTGCCACACGATATACACATGCAAAAATGGTCATTGGCAGAGGAAGCTCTCAGTTAATAACTGTGGAAGTGCTCATAGAACACTAAGCTGAGAAGCAGGCTTTGTCCCAGTGAGGACGTTACGCCAAGAAGAGGAGGAAAATATGCAAATATATTAGTTTTTTTACGTTTTCATGAACTCGGGACCAATTTTTTTCAGATTACTCCAGGGATTTCTCCTTATATTCGTTTAGAATTTTTTACAGGAAATTTCATAGGGTCTTCTTTGGGAGTTTTCAAGAAATTCCTCCTAGGGTTCTTTCAAAGATTTTATAAGGAATTCCTCTAAGGACTGTTACAGAAGTTTGTGCATATATTCCATCATGTAGTTTTTCAAACATTTTTGATGGAATTTTGTCAGAGTTCACTGCAGGAGTTTTTCTTTTGATACTCTCCAGGAGTTTTTCTCGAAATTCCTTAAAAAGTTTGAAATTCCTTTAGGGGGAATTTGCAGGATATCCTTCAAACATTGCTGCAACAGATACAACTTTGGGGAAATTTTTTTACAGATATCTAAAGATTCCTTATGAAATGCCTATATTTTTCAGAAACTCGGAAATTTTGAAAATCCCCTAGGAAATTTTTGAAATATATTCTGAAAATTCCTCCAGGCGTTTCGCCATAAACTTTTGCAAGTACTCGTTCAGAGCTAGCAAAGGATTTATTCAGACCGTTTTTCAAGGATTATTCCAGATTTTTTAGGAGTTTCTCCAAAGATTCTCTCAGCAACTCCTGTATTTTTGCCTTTCTCGTGCACCAAGGTGTACCGAAAGGCTATATGTTCACTCCAAAAACGAAAATTTGATAGAGCCTCCGGAGGGGTCAAGTCTTATATACCAATCGACTCAGCTCGACGAATTGAGGTGATGTCTGTGTGTGTGTATGTGTGTGTGTGTGTATGTGTGTATGTGTACAAAAAAAACTCACATCACTTTTTGGCAGTAAACCTCAACCGATTTTAATGACCGACGGTTCATTCGACGCGGAATCTGGTCCCATTGTTTCCTATTGAAAATGGTTCAGATCGGTCCAGCCGTTCCGGAGTTATGGCCATTTAGGTGTTCCGGACCGGTACCCCAGGAAGGGGCCAGATATGAAAACGCTACAAACCCATCCATGCGGCACATCAAGCTACGGCATTTTCGATAACTTGATGAATGATAAACAGAAAAATAGTCTCAGACCATATCTGAATCGGTAGTGTTACCGGTTCCGGGTCCGGGTGTCCCGCCGGAAGTGATCAAACATAAAAGTGAATCAAACCAATGCTTGCGACATATCAAACCGCGGCTTTTTCGATAACATGATGAACAGTAAGCAGGAAAACATTGTCAGACCATATCGGAACCGGTAGTGTTCCGGAACCGGTTGCAAATGTCCCGCCGGAAGTGGCCAAGTATAAAAGTTAACTAAAACAATGCATGCGACATATCAAATAGTGGCTTTTTCGATATCCTGATGAACAGTAAGCAGGATAATATTCTCAGACCATATCTGAACCGGTTGTGTCCTGGAACCGGTTCCGGGTGTCCCATCGGAAGTGGCCAAATATAAAATTGAACTAAAACCATGCATGCGACATATCAAACCGCAGCTTTTTCGATAACCTGATGAACAGTAAGCAGGAAAGCATTCTCAGACCATATCGGAACCGGTTCCAGATGTTCCGCCGGAGATGGAAAAGTATAAAAGTTAATTAAACCCATGCAAGCGACATATCAAATAGTGGCTTTTTTGATATCCTGATGAACAGTAAGCAGGAAAATATTTTCAGAACATATCTGAATCGGTTGTGATCCGGAACCGGTTCCGGGTGTCCCACTGGAAATGGCCAACTATAAAAGGGAACCAAACCCGTGCAAGCGACACATCAATTCGCGGATTTTTTGGCCTCTTGATTAGGCAAAAAAAGTTTCCGGCCATATTGGGGACAACCGGTAGTGTTCCGCAACCGATTACGGTTGCCCCATCGGAAGTGGTAAAGGAGAACCAAACCCATAAATTCGACTTTTTAGGTAATCAATAGTATGCCGAAACCGGTTCCAGGTGCCCCGACGGAAGTGGTCAAATGTAGAAAAGATCCAAACGCATACACGCAGCACATTAAATAACGGCTTCTTCGACAACGCGAAGAATGGTCAGCAAGAAAATAGTCTCTGATTAGTAGTGTTCTTGAACCAGATCCGAGTGCTTTGCCGGAACTGGCGAAATGCACAAATGAACCAAACCCATACATGCATTACATCAATTTGCGACTTTTTAGAAAAAAAACTGATTGATAATTTTCATGAAACTATAGTCTAAGACCACATCAGGGATAATCGGTATGTGGTAAAATGTGAACCGAAAGTGGTAAATGTGAAATTGGACCATACCCATGCGTGTCGTACCATAAAACCACGCTAATTCGACAATGATTGCTGTCAAATTACCTGGATAAACTTTTAATTCGATAAACTAACTCTATTTTAGTTTTGTTTAGATTGTATGATTTGTTTTTGAACACAAATCTTACAGATATTGTGGTGGTACGAATTGATAGCTTGTTCATTTTACGATTGTTGGCTTCCGAGGTTCACTGCGGTTGATCACCAAACGGATCAGGTGTCGGAAAGCACCAAATTAGAACTTTCGGAAGTAGCAGCTTCGGGTGTGAGTAGCATCACAATATCGTATCATTCGTATTTACAGTGTGTTACACTGTGACATTTGATCATTTTTTAATTCAACAAATTTCGAATAAGCGGGATACAAATTAAAAAGTGTCGTATTAAAGAGTGATGAATACGCGGGGTTTGACAGTACATCATATAGCAGCTTTTTTGATAACTGCTGCTTCTTTATGGCTCGACGTTCGCATTGGAACTTGGCCTGTCTCTCTTCAACTTAGTGTTCTTTGTGCACTTACACAGTTATTAATTGAAGGGTTTTCTTTGCCTGCCATTGCATGAATCTGTCTATTGTGAGGCAAGTACAATGATATACTATGCCCAGAAAGTCGAGAAAATGTTCCGGACCGGAACGGAAATCAAACCCGCCGTTTCCAGATTGGCGATTCATAGCCTTAACCACTAGGCCAACTGGAGACCCTTTTTTGATAACACGATGATCGATTCGTAAGAACCTCAGACCATATTTTAGACAACCGGTAGTGTCCCGAAACTAGTTCTGGGTGTCCCACTGGAAGTGGTCAAATGTAAAAGTGATCTGTACCCATGCATAAGATAAATCAAATCGTGTTTTTTAGGTAACCTAATATACGTTAGCAGTGATATTGCCTCAGACTATATTTGGAGATCCAGTGGTGCTCCGGAACCTGTTCCGGAAAGTAACCAAATGTACCATGCGACACACCACATCACGGCTTTTTAATAACCTGAGGAACGGTTAACTAGAAAATAGGCTCATACCACATTAGAGACTACCGCTAGGGTTGCACAACCAGCGTTTGATGCTTCGCCGGAACTACGAAAGTAAATAAAATCAATGCAAGCGATAAATATGTGTAAGAGAACAAAATCTTGACATATTAAACCCATATACAAACAAACGTCTCACTATACTCACTACGTTCTTGTTTTCAACGGTCAATGAAATATAATCTAGAATGTGCAGAAAAAAAACTTTATAGAAGATCGCAAAGTGATCTGTGATTGTGTCAAAAGTTAAATCTTTGCTTGTTAGTATCGTCTTGATATTGATCAGCTCCCAATGTTAGTGAAGGTACTCAAGCAGTCAACTTAGAAATCTGATATTATTCAGCTCTGCTTATACGCTGAACACAACGTCGGAATACCTATGTGCCATCAATAGGTTTTAAGTCAATTCAATGATGGCTTTGATAAAATGCTTACTTGTCTTAAAAAATATCAGAATTCAAGAACACTTTGACTTACGTCGACGGAAAGATCGTGAGAACATATACGACGAGAAAGGCACTATCACCTCTAGGTGGATTAATTTGGGTTTTTTTTTCAAAGATTCGTTCAAAGTTTTAAGTGTTAAGTTCAAAGTTCAGTTTTAAATCCTTCAGTAGTTCTCCAATGCATTTCCCCAGGTTTATTTTTGATTTTGTAGGATTTCCTTCTGAAATTTCCAGGTGTACTAATCTGTTTCAGATATTGAAATTTTTTTTCTGAGAATTCTCCCAGAGGAGTTTTCAAAAGTTTTTGCGTGGATTCCTTCAGATAATTTTCCAATTTTTTTTCCTCCAGAAGTTTCTTCATGGATTTCTCCAGAAATCCCTCCAAAAAATGCTCAAGCTTTTTTTTGGTTGGAATCTCTTTCAAAGTTCCTCTAGAAGTTTCTCGGAAGTTTCTAAGAATCAAGGAGGTATTTTAAGAACTTATTTCAGGAATACCCTAGATATAGCTATAAAAATTAATTAATTACGGATATGTTTGTTTGTTTCTGAGAATTTCTTACGGGAATCTGCATAAGTTTTTCATGGGATTCCTTTGGACAATTTTACAGAGATTTTTCAAAACATTTTTTCACGGATTCTTTCAAAAATTGCAATTCAAACTCTTGCAGAATTTTTTGTGCAATTTCTGGAAGAACTTCTGGAAAATCCCTGGATTTACATCCGGAGCAATTCCTGCACGAATCTATAAAGGAATGTCCGGAGACATTTATACCGGAAACGCAGGAGCAATTTCTTAACAAAAAATCGTTGTAAGAAATTTGTGGGGAAAACTTTCGAAAGCGTTTCCGAAGAAAAAAAAAAGAATTTGGACGAACATCTGAAAAATTCAATGGAAGAAATTTTGAAGAAATGCCTGAATCCCTGAACGAAACTCTAATATCACTAGTTTACAGCATTTTTGAACTCGGTAAGCTGATGATCATTTTTGGTGTAGAATCATACCCTGAGTTCGAAAACGCGAAGGAAAAAAATTACAGTAGAGCGGAAAATTTTTCGACTTTCCATACAAGGTTGATGATTTGAAATCGATTTTTGTTCTATTTTTAAGCAACGTCGCTCACTTCACACACCTCATTCTCCGTAATCAATGCTCCGATTGAGCTGAATTTTTTACTGTAACTCGCCTACATATGATATGTCAAATAAACGTCGAGAAAGAATTTTTAAGTTGGTTTTTTTCTCATTGAAAAAAATACATTTCTTCAAAAAAATTAGGGAATTTTGCTTAAATTTAAGAAGATCGTTCCTAAAACTCGACAATATCTTGAATTTCATCAATCTGACGCAAAACCTGTATTCAGATGACCGAATGGTATTGTATTCAGCTTTTAATTTATGGAAAAAGATTTAAAATTGGTTGAACAAAACGCAATATATTTGAATTTTAGTAAATTACATATTTTGAAAAGTTGCAAAACTCGATATTGAACTAAATCTCAAAAACTGTTCTACTTTAAATTTTTTGAAGGTCGGTTTCGAAATCACCACTAAATTGTGCTTCAAAAATTTTGGTCGTTGACAGAAGTTCACGACTTTCGTTTTATTTTGTAAACTTGTGTATTCTGAGGAAACCTCCTGATGTATTCATGGAAGAATCCCTGAATTTCCGAACTAATTCGAGCAGGAATGTCTATGTGAATCCTCGAAGAAATTTTCAAAGAAATCTCCAATAGGATCCATGCAGAAATCTCCCCAAGTACTGTACAATGAATCTCTGAAAAAATACTAAATTCTTGAAGAAAATTTAGGAAGAATTTGTGAAGATTTTCCTGAAGAAATACCTGGACTGACTCTACGCTTGGTAGTATTTATAGTAAAGTTTACAAGGGGTATTCACTTAAAACAGCGTAAACTGATTAAACATCGCTATCACCAAGGCAATCTTTGATTATTTCATTCGAAAAATCATGAAACATTTCAAATAAAGCAGAAAATCATAGCTTACGCAGCAATTCATTCTGTTTAGTGAATACCTCTATCATCGTTTTTTTAATAATCCTGAAAAAAAAATCCTTTTAAACAAATTCCTGAAGGGTTTTCTGAAAGTGTAGCTGGAGCAATCTGTGTACGTACTCCTTACGGAGTTTCTGTGGAAATATATGAAAAACGCATGTTAAGCTTGTGTAATGATCCCTAGAAAAAAATCTCGAAATTTTTCCAACGGAATTTCTGTGGAGACTCATAGGAAAAATTTCCGAAAAAAATTCTTTAAACAACCATGGAGAAACTCTCGATGTTTAGGATGAATTTCTGAGAAAATTTATGGAGGATTTTCCAGAGGAATCTTTGAAAATACGTCTGGAAAGATCTCTAGAGGAAATCCTGAACAATTTCCTGAAATTTCTGAAGCAATCCTTGGAATGTGTTCTAAAAGAACAAGTCGATTGGTATAACAAAGGTGAGATGATTTTTATTAAATACGGTCTAATCGTAATGATTAGTAGAATTCGGAATTTCGATACATTAGAATGAAAGTCTGGTAATCGTATTGGTCAGTCAAAAAAAAAGCCATCTGAAACAGGTTGATGCTCAATAATCGAGTTTCCGGCCAAACCAGCTCTCGCACTCGTACAAATTTGAAAGCACTTTTTGGCACCCACTCGGTACATATATCAACGCAGAGCGTAACGGCTGCATTTCATCTGGGTTCCGTTCCGGACGAGGAAGCAGAGAAACACACAAAGAGACCCAAAAGGCCCGAGTCCGAGAATGACTGATGGTGCGTGTAAAATAATTTCAAGTTGCCTGCAGTCGGTCAGTCAGTGATGCAGCTCAGACCTGGCGGCACGGCGGCCCGCGTGTTACAAAGTGTCAATCAAACGCAATATCCGCGTTTGATTGAGCTCTCTTCTGTTCCGTTAGTCCTCTAGGTGTATAGTGTGCAATCAAGTTGCTTTCATAGTATCGTGGGAAAGTCATGGAAGCTATTTAATTTTCACCTGGAACATACTAGCAACTGGCTCATGTAGTCTAAGCGGTTAACACGCACGTTTTAGCAAGACCATACCTGGGGTAGTTGGGTCCAATTCCCCTTTTTTTTCCTTCGCGTTCACCACACGATAGGTCGATAGGTATTCGAATGCAATTGGTAAAGTTATTAACTGAGTAAGTAAAGAACGCAGAAAAAACATCATTGACCACTGAAGAATCACATTTTGAGTTTTAAACAAGTGTCTCACAGAAATGGTATCCAATTACAACATTCAGAATTAACACAAATTACAATCGTCTTCTACTAGAGACGTGCCATGGTGGAACTTTAAACTGGATCGCCTTAGAAAATTTTCTCGTAAAATGTTCAATAGAGCGAAACAAACGGGAGATTGGACTCAGTACAGGAAAGCCCTGACTGAGTACAACAACGAAATACGAAAATCTAAAAGAAAGTCTTGGATGCTGACATGTGAAAACATAAACAGCACTCCTGTAGTTGCAAGACTACAGAAAACGCTCGCAAAAGATCATTCAAATGAATTGGGAAACCTGAAGCGCGACGATGGAGCTTTTACCAAAACTCCTCGTGAAACTTTGGATTTGATGATGGAAACCCATTTTCCGGGTTCGGTTCTAAGTGTGGATTCCAATGATACTATATCTCTGGAAGGTGAAGGATGTCCTAGTATAAACTCTTCGGAGTCAACTAGGACAATAAACACCACCTCAGATTTAGCTGATGAAATCTTCACGAAGGCCAGAGTGGAAAATGCAATTAGATCTTTTCAGCCTTTTAAATCTGCAGGAGTTGATGGAATATTTCCAGCACTGATTCAAAATGGAGAAGCGGTGTTGGTACCATCACTAATTGAGATGTTCAAGGCTAGTTTAAGATTGAATTACGTTCCATCAAAATGGAGACTTGTAAAAGTTATCTTTATACCAAAAAAGGGGAAGCGAGACAAGACGCATCCCAAAGCATACAGGCCAATTAGTCTTTCTTCAGTTTTGTTGAAGACTATGGAAAAGGTTTTGAAGGATTTTATCAATTCTTCTTACATAAAAGACCATCCCCTATCTGACTTCCAGTTTGCTTATCAATCTGGTAAGTCAACGGTTACAGCACTTCATTCGCTAGTAACAAAAGTGGAAAAAACGTTTTCAGCAAAAGAAATAGCTCTATGCGCCTTTTTAGACATAGAAGGAGCATTTGATAATGCCTCCTATTCATCTATGAAGCGTGCCATGGAGAACAAAAACTTCGACCAATGTATCATACATTGGATTTATACTGTGCTTGCAAAAAGAGAAATCACCTCTGAGCTGGGAAGTTCTTCTATAACAGTAAGGGCAACGAAAGGTTGCCCTCAAGGAGGAGTCCTCTCACCACTATTGTGGTCCTTAGTTGTAGACGATCTTCTAAGAAGCTTGAAGGAAAAAGGTTTCGAAGTTGTGGGCTTTGCAGACGATATAGTCATAATAGTGAGAGGAAAGTATGACGAAACTGTTTCGGAGAGAATGCAAAGGGCCCTAAACTATACACATTCATGGTGTATTAAGGAGGGCCTTAGCATCAACCCGTCAAAAGCCGTAATTGTCCCTTTCACTAGGAGAAGGAAGATCAACCTAAAAGCTTTTCGGCTTGGAGGGATACAAATTCATCCTAGTGATCGAGTCAAATACTTAGGTTTGATACTGGATGCTAAACTGAACTGGAATGCTCAAATTGAGTCCGTGATCGGTAAGGCAACAAGTGCGTTCTGGTTATGCTCCAAAACTATTGGCAGGAAGTGGGGCTTGAAACCAAAAATGATAATGTGGATTTATACTGCCATAATCCGCCCAAAAGTGACGTATGCTTCGTTTGTCTGGTGGCCAAAAACGAAAGAGGCTACCACACAAACAAAGCTTGCGAAAATTCAACGTCTTGCGTCCATTGCTGTTACAGGAGCGATGCGAAGCACTCCATCAAAAGCTTTAGATGCGATTCTCAATCTGCTACCTTTGCACGAGTACGTGCAATTAGAAGCAGAAAAGGAATTGCTGAGACTTGAACGAGTTGAAATGTTTATGCCAGGTGATCTTGTAGGTCACCTGAGCATTTCACAATACTTCCAAAATAGGCCAGTAATGAAAATGATTAAAGACTGGATGAAACCTGTGGAGAACCATGATGTTCCTTACAAGTTGCACGAAACAACTCGTGCAGATTGGGAAGTCGGAGGTCCCACTGTTCGTCAAGGGTCAATCAAATTCTTCACAGATGGCTCAAAAGTTGGAATAAAAACGGGAGCGGGAATCTACGGCCCTGGAATACAAATTTCAGTGGCGATGGGACACTATCCTACGGTGTTTCAAGCAGAGATTCTTGCTATTTTGAAATGCGCAAATATCTGCCTTGAGAGAAAATACAGATACGCAAATATTTGTATTTTCTCAGATAGTCAAGCTGCACTAAAAACATTGTGCGCTTACAAATGTACTTCAAAGCTTGTCTGGGAATGCATTCTTTCACTGCGCAGGCTGTGCCAAGGGAATTCAGTAAACTTATACTGGGTTCCAGGTCACTGTGGCATTGAAGGAAATGAAATGGCAGACGAGCTTGCTAAAAGTGGTTCCAATTTACAGTTTGCTGGTCCAGAACCATTCTGTGGTATATCAAACTGTACAATTAAAATTGACCTGAAACGCTGGGCTGAGCAGAGGGTGATATCCAATTGGATGGACGTCAAAAATTGCAATCAGTCAAAACGATTTATAACACCAAATGCTTCTAAAACCAAAAAGCTCTTAGAGCTCAACAAGAGAGCTCTATGTACATACACTGGCCTAGTAACTGGACACTGCCCGAGCAGGTATCACTTGAAAAATATTGGCCATATTCAGAGTGATATCTGTCGTTTCTGTAATACGGAACGTGAAACCTCGGAACATCTGCTTTGCAGTTGTGGTGCTTTATACACGCGCAGGCAAAGATTTCTAAATAGTGGTTGCTTGCAACCCAGTGAGATCTGGTCTGCAAAACCTGGGAAGGTCTTGGAGTTTATTAATTCCATTGCACCTGACTGGGAGACGACGCGTCGTGGCAGTAGCTGATTACTTGACACATGGTAATTAGCTGGCTAGATGCGAATATCAAAACGGGACATGCCACAAAAGTTCAGCCTATTGGACGCAGTGGCTTAATTTCCCCAACAGGGGAGGAAAAAAAAAAAAAAAAAAAAATAACACAAATTGGACCATCATTCGCTACCGGAAGGTTCCATTCACAGTAGGTATAGAGAATAAGCTTAAGTTTGTTTGTCTATATGTGAGTCATCCCCCTCCTGTCACGTTACAGAAACAACAGAAGGCTCAATTACAGCAACAAAATAAGCGGCATCATCTGTCAACTTAACGGGATTAACTTTGACAGCCCAACATAAACCGAATTAGGTTTTGTTCGGCTCGAGTGAATTTGTTGCTTCGTGGATGTTTGTGCTTCGCTGCTTAAATTTTAGAAACAACATTACAGTTTAGATGCATATCAGCTAAACTGTTTATTTTTTTTTTTTTTCAATCGAAGTCCATAGTACAAAGGTTAAGAAACTGAATTTAATATACATTTTCATGATTGTTTAGTAGTTTTCATTCAATTAAAAGGTTTCACTGCGTTACCCAACACAGGTAAGGGTATCATTACGCCCCCATGTTCATCAAAAAAAAAAAAATCAAAACTGACGATTTACCACCACTTGGAACTCGCGTTTTCAAGTTTAAGCTCAACGTATCCCTTGCAAACCTGCTACATTCTAGTGTTCTCGATCAAGGCAGTGCTGTCATGGTGAAATCAGCTTTCCAAATTAAAGCGTTCTTATGAAGATAAATTCAGTACATATTGCGACCTTAATCTTTCTGATAACACAGCGTAACAAAAATTAACTTTTGGTCTGTCTCAAGAGCAAACTTAAGTGTCTCTGACAGGTTTTGAGTCGCTGAATCCGAATCCGGGCTCAGATTTGCTCCAGCACGTCACAATTTCGAGCTTTACCTCAATTTTTAGGGCGAAATGCGCGATTTTGGGCTTTTTTTACTCTAAGCCATTAAGCATGGAAATATTTTTTTAGGCAATTAAAAAGTAAATTGGTCAATTAACATCTAATTTAACGACTCATGCAAAATATTTCGTTTTACCAAATCGAATTTGATAGTTTTAAGCGATATATGTTAGGCACGAAATTTCCAATACAAATCACCCTCCAAAAGTTGCATACAAGTTTACATACTAACATAACATGCTTAAATCTATCATATTTGATTTGGTAAAACGAAATATTTTGCATGAATGGTTAATTTAGATGTAAATTGACCAATTTACCTTTTGATTGCTTAAAAAAAAAATATTTCCATGCTTAATGGCTTGCAGTCAAAAAAAGCCCAAAACCGCACATTTTGCCCTATAAATTGAGGTATTGCTCAAAATGGTGACGTTCTGGAGCAAATCTGAGCCCGGATTCGGATTCAGCGACTCAAAACCTGTCAGAGACACATAAGTTTGCTCTTGAGACAAAAAATGTTGCGCTGTGTAATCCTTTAGTAAACAAATAAAGAACACCGTTAATTGAAACTTTTTTCTCTCAAGCGCATTCTTTTTAGAAGTGGAGTTTTTAAGTTGGATTTCTGTAAGAATCTCTCATCCCTGAAAGAATCCATTAAGAAATCTTTAATAAAATATAATAATAATAATAGTTTAGTCTAGCCTTCACATACACAGCCACTCATTGAAAGAATCCTGGAAAATGATTGAATCGACAAATTTCATCATTTTTCTTGTCACTATTAATCCTTGTAGCACATCGGAGATGTATTACAAACATTAAAGCGTCCAGGCCTACTGTGCAGCGTTGTTATTGTTATTGAAATCAAAGAACGGGGACATCTCGTACCATTGTACCAACCGTTCTGTATACGAAGCATGAATATGAAATATTAAAGGTGAGAGTGACGTTGCTAAGAAGGTGATTGTCGCTCCTTGGTCCTTGGAATCCTGGGATGGGACACAGGTATTTACTCCTTATGTCCTGGCCCTAATGCCTAGTCTTAAGCGCCTTTACTCGCTCTTTGAAACGAAAAGAAAATACTAATCCCTCCCACTATTACAGGAATACATACAGGGGGTGGCCAAAATGTTTGGGATAGGCAACTTTTTTTCTCCCACAAAAAAATTCAACATGCTGTAACTTTTCATAGAGTGCATCAAAAAATCTCAAATTTTGACTGTTTGTTAGTCTATTATATGTGTATCATTGGTACAAATTTGGGCTTGATTGAATAGTTTTTCACAAAGTTAGAACCGTTCGGGTAAAACAATATTTTTTAGACAACTCATTTTTGAGCTGTCATATCTCGGAAACCAGTGAACCGAATTGAATGATTTTTTAAACGTTTATCAACAATATATTGATGCTCAATACAACATTATAAAATGTTATATTCTTTCACGGCGAATTAAGTTATACCTGGTTGAAAATTTTACCCATATAGAGGAAAATTAGTCAAATTTACAGTACCACCCAAAAGTTACTAAATGTGTTCTTCCTTTAAGCTAAATTGGCTCCAATATATCTGATTGAAGATAACTTGAGAACAGAAGTGGAAAATCTTTGGACATCAACTCTAAAATTTATTGACATTGACGTAAAAAAATTACATTTTTTTGAGAAAAATCCAAAAAGTGTCTATCCATGATAACTTTTTTCAACGTTCAAAAAGTATCTATGTTTTAATAGTTAGTGAAGCATTTGTATATTGTTAGTGTACGTTCAAATTTTCATTCAATTCGGTTCACTGGTTTCCGAGATATGACAGCCCAAAAATGAGTTGTCTAAAAAATAGTGTTTTACCCGAACGGTTCTAACTTCGCCAAAGATTAATCAATCGAGCCCAAATTTGTACCAATTATGCACATATAATAGGTTGACAAACAGTCAAAATTTGAGATTTTTTGATGCACTCTATGAAAAGTTATAGCATGTTGAACTTTTTTGTGAGAGAAAAAAAGTTGCCTATCCCAAACATTTTGGCCATCCCCTGTATTTCATTTTCTAAAATTATAACATTAAAATTACAGTAACAAATCAAGTTACCCAAATATTACGATCATGCAGTTCCTTTCCGGATGTATTCGCAGGAGATGTCATTTCGTGACAAAACTTCAAAGAAAAAAAACAGCAAGTTC
Source organism: Aedes albopictus (assembly GCF_035046485.1). Classification (NCBI taxonomy): domain Eukaryota; kingdom Metazoa; phylum Arthropoda; class Insecta; order Diptera; family Culicidae; genus Aedes; species Aedes albopictus. The sequence continues at coordinate 250,637,613 of NC_085137.1, read as the reverse complement.
ACCCATATCCTGGAGAGCGAAATGTCGATTCACCTTATGAGTGAACTGAATGATCAGAAATTTAGTCCAAATTTGCTTCCGGAATTGACAGCATGCATAGGGGTTAAAACAGATTCTAGAATGCACAGAAACTTCTAATTTTCGCTTTTTTCTTTCCCCGTTTGGTTTTACTGATTTCACTGCTTGACCACACACAGAAGGCATTAGGGCACCAAGATACAAAACACCGCGATACGTCCAAAAACTATCCGGAATCACAACCGACGAATACTCTACATGTGCCTCGTTCACCTTTATCGAAAAACGACAATCTTCTTGAGGTCCACATTAAGCAAGCAGTAGCTGAAGGCTACACTGAAATAAATTTTGTTGTAGAAACTACCGATTCCATAGTAAAATTATTAACCGTGCCTATGATTCTCAACCGCCAACAAAATCTGTTAAGGTAACTGAAATATGCTTTAAATTACAATGCATTGTAGTAAATTCAACTAAAAGCATGGTCGTCTCCACAACAAAACATTGTTAATTTTTCCTGGACACGCATTTTACAACACAATGTGGTTGAAAATCCAATGCTCATTTGTTAAATTAAGATTGTTTTTAGTAATGTGCAGTAACTTGGCAGTGTTTTAGTAGAATTAACTGGAAATTGTTGTCGGTTGAGAATCATAGGCACGGTTAGTAATTTTACTATGGAATCGGTAGTTTCCACAACAATATTTATTTCAGTGTAGCAAGAGGCTGCTCCGAGTAGCAGCCTCATAACATTCTTTAATCGAATGCCTAGAGATGTTTCTGTATTAATAACCAGTGGAATTTCTGAAGTAATCCCTGGGTGAATTTCTCAAACAATGTCTGAAATGATGTTTGTGCTGGATTTGGAGGCATTTCAAGCCAGATTTCGTAAAAAAATATTTTGCGACACTTCTGCAGGAACACATGGAAGATTTTCTGAAATAATCTGTAACATGATGATTTTATTTGAGAAGTTTTCTTCGGAGACCGCCATAATAAAAATTCTGGGTTCACTTACTTATCTTTATCACCGCACCGCAGAATTGCAACGAAAGGTGCACGCTATGCCCAGAGGGAAGCACGGGCTGTGCACAAGAGAGGGGTTTTGGGGCTTAAACATTTTCGATGTTCCTTGCACTAGGCGCACCTTCGCCCTTTGCCAAAATTAAGAAAAACCCCTCCCTTGTCCTCGTTTCTGTGCACAGGCCTGGAGGGAAGTATCATGAAAAGTGAATGTAAGTACCTCAAATGTTATTCCCTACAATCGTAGGTTTTGACCTCTTGTTTCAGAATCTGTGCGGCTTAAAATATTTCATCTTGTTTTTTTTTTGTATTTTTGAGTTTTTCCTATTTTTCCATACAAATGTCGAAAAAAGTCAATTTAAGGTCAATTTCATCCCATACAAAAATGTATGGTAAAAAAACCCAAGATGGATTATTTTAAATCGCACATATTCTGAATCTAGAGGTCCAAAAATAGGGTTCCAGCGAATACATTTTGAGGTACATTCATTTTTCATAACACTTTCTTTTGGACAAAGCGTGAGGTGATCGAGCAGCAGTACAAACCTACATCTCTAAATTTCCAAAAGAATCCCTAAAGGAATTTCAGAAACTATTCCTGTAAGAGTTTTTGAAGCAATTCGTTAAATGTTTTCAGGTTAAATAAATCCTCGGATACCAAAGGTATTCTTAACTTTTTTTTTGGAAATTTATGCAAATAACGTCATTGTGTATGTCCATTGCTCAAAATATTGTCTTTTGAATCAACCATATATATTTTTGTAGACAAAAGGTTTCGATCGTAACAAGCTAGCTAAATATTACTTTATTCGTTATTTTGCGAGAATAACTAATAAATGCCAAACACTCCGAACCTTTTATCGAAAACTCAGTTTTAATGCAGTGTCAACATGTTTTGGTATATTTTGGTTCACATTTGAAATAAAAAAATAAAATAAAAGAAATGGCTTCAATTTTATAGACATTTTGGAAATTAAAATGTCCACTAAATCGAGGTATACCTGAAAGTATTGCAGTGCAAGATGCTACAAATTGTTATGCTATTGAAAACAGCGATATCAGCCAAATGTATCACCCAGACAACCAGGAATCGCATAAGGATGCACACTGTACATCGTATAAAGTACTATTTTAAGTCACTATCGCATATATGTACGGCTGAGGGGCAATTTTCATCGCATATGATGTTATTTTTTGAACTTACTGCGATGTATCTGGTAAAATCATATAAGAGTGCAAATTAACTTTTATAATGTATGACTACATCGTAGTAGACGACATTCCGATGTTTTGTTGCGACGAACTTTGCTTATTCTCAAAAGCGTTCGAGTGAACTCGCAAAGTGTCAATTGAATTCGCATAATTGCGTACTGCGATGATTATACGACTTCGCTTGGTGCTTTTCTAATTATGTCAGTTTAACTCGCATTGGTGTACAAACTAAATCGCATAAAAGTGAAAATGAACTCGTTCAAATGTACATACAAACTCGCATAAGCTAGAATCGTTAACGTTAACATATTACGATGTGATATGTGATAACAATGGAAGAGGTGCTGTTGGTGTACCAAAAAGTTAAAAGAAAGTGAAAAGTCATCATTTTAGTTACAAAACAAGTTACAAAGTCATCATTTTAGTTTTGTTGACCTTATAATTAACAATGGATGGTGTTAGCAAGAGAGGAGTAGTGGTAACTGTGCGGGAAATCATGCTACATCATTTTGATTTCCAAAGAGCCTGCCGAACACGTACAGCGCACGGAAACCAAGTGCATTCCAACAAGCACTGAGGTGAGTTAGAATGTCATGACATTTAATCAGTGTGTTTCATAAGTAGTGTTTGGTGCTAAGTGTGAAGTGCGGCTCGATAATCCAAAGGTTATTAGTTCGATACTTAGGTGACAAGATTTTTTTATTTTGAATATTTTAAGTCGCATAAGGTGCTATATTACGTCGCAATAGTGCATACCGTACATCGCATAAAATATGGCTGCAAGTCATATAGCGTCATTATTTTCCCGTCAATGCACGTATAGCGCCTCCACTTTTGTACGCATAAGGCACTTTTACTGCATCTTATGCGATGTAACTTTACCGTATAAAAGTACGTATAACATGAACATAAACTTCATTATACGTGCAAATTGGTTGTCTGGGCAGAATCTGTTTTAATTCAAATGATAATATGAGTACCTACCTCCTAATCCGTAATTGTCACTGCACTGGAAAAAATCATAAAAAAATATAAAAACATTCACAACCTGAACAACAATTATAAACTTTAAAAAACGACAACGATAACCATGTACGAAGGAAAAAAACATAGTCTGATAAGAACGATCCAATCAGTGCACTTGTCGGAGTAGACAGAATGTTCACACTTCACCGCATAGTGGTACACAATGCCATCGTCGTCGTCTCCGCGCCGTTCCCAGCTAAAACAGCAGCCAGCTGCAGTAGTCAGCATCTCCATCCGAGGCCACACAGAGTTCATTCAGTTCCACTGTCAACAACCTGCCCACCAGCTAAACGAACTTGCCGAGACAATCAGCAGTGGAACCCGAGAAACAACGAACCAAGCGAAAAAAAAACTTTCACCGATTCCATGCAGATTCACCGGTCTTGCATCGGATACGTTCTCAGGTTGTTCTGTCGCTCGGTTGGAGACCCCCGCCGACCTGTTCTGGGATGGGAAAAAGCAATCAGAAGTTAGTTCCCACGGCAAGATTCCCCGTTTCTGCCTCTGCGACTAGGTTCGTTCTGCCAAACGGTTATCGAGATTTCCAGATTTAATTTCATTCCTCCCACAGACGGAGCACCACCACCGCCGCCTGGGAGGATAGGGAAAGCCAGGACCTAAGAGCTTTCCAACACACTGCCCACCACCGTTGCTGTGCTGCCTGGAGATAATTTGATAACTTCTCCTCCCATCCTTGACGGACGGGGTTGTGCGAGATCGAAGGAGGAGATCCGGGAGGTGTGGTTGGTTGCGTTGGCGCTGATTTCACCCTCGGGCTTCTTTGCGAAAGAAAAATAAGCAACAGGGTCATGAAAAGTAATATTCTAGAAGTAATAAAAGAGAGCATCAGTTTGGCGAATGTAGCTGACGATATCGGTCTGCTCTGGTTAGAGGGTGGCCCGTGTTTGAACCGACCGCTAGAAGGTGGCTGAACGAAGAAGCTAGCTGGCAACCCTTCGCACGCAGTAACGAAACCGGCGGCGAGGCGGCAAAATGGTCCAAACGATGAATGGGATGAAGGGTTCAGGACTCGATGGGAAGAACCTAAACCGTAACCGGAGCTTGTTTTTATTTTTCGCTTTGGTCTTCCAGCGCCGCCAGCCGCCTGACGACGGACGAGGAGGGATTTGTATTGTCACATCCATTAGGATGGAACTGACTGGTCGTTGGGATCAGAGCTGGCATTATCGGCTCGGGGCGGTAATTTTTCACTTTTGCTCACGTGGCGTGTTAGAGGTCGTGTTCCGTGGGCGGATCTGGCAAAGCGACGGATGATTGCAGGGTCCCGTGGGATTGATGTGTTAATTATGGACGGTGGACGTGATGGGTATTGATTTTTATCAGTTCGGGCGTGCTACTGTCTGGTGGCATGATGTTGCGTATTATACGGACATTGTGGAAGCATTTTTTTTTGTCATTTTGTTTTATCATTTTAATGTTTTCTAATTCTTTCTAATGTATTGTACTCTCTGGTAATGTTTTAGAGCCATTCATGCCACTACTGTTTACTTGTTGACAGGCATGGAAATAATCGTTCACGATTCATTCATTTTGAGCTCTCCCACAAACATTCTCGCGGAACGAAACACAATCCCAGCAATCCTGTACATAGTGTGTTACGCACTCGGGCGAATGAAGGGGAAAAACAAATACACGAAAATTATGGTAGCGTTCATCGTTGTTCACGTTCACCCGTTGACTCATTCGGTACGGGACTGCAATCGCAAGGCGAATGTCTTGAAAGGATCACACGTGAATGCATTCCTTCAATCGCGGCGATTCTTTCATTTCGTTCGTCGTACTGTTGCTGATGCTGATGGTGCTAGTTTTATCTATCCCGTTTGTTGGGGGTATTAAGAATTGCATGTTTTAACTAATTAGGAAATTAGCTAGTATCGATGGTAAATATGAACCCGAGCAGAAGAGAATAACAACAGCATAACAAAATGCGTTATTTGGGCAAAATAACTGCATAATGGAATTAGTTATTTTTATGTTATTAACATAACATATTGAGTTATAAGCTTGTCTGTCATAAGCGGCAAAATAACAAGTCACATAACAAAAATTTGTTCCTGGAAAATCAATTTAATAACACGTTTTGTTAGAGTCAATAACAACTTAATAACAGTGTTTGGGAAATATTTCAATAACAAATTTTGATATTAAAGAGTTATTGATAACATCCCGAAAGCAAAATTAGTTATGATATCAAACAATCGCACATGTTGTTGAATAGGATGCTAAAGTGGAGGCGATATGCGTATTTTTTACCCGTGGTTAAATGAAAGCATATACGCATATGGCCTCCACATTAGCATCCTTTTCTACATAATATATGACTTCGTGTTGGCTGAGAATGCTATACATATTTAGACCAGCATGTGAGAATGACGGAACAATTATTGCGAACTTCAGTTTCTCTCTTCCACCATAGGCGTATTTTCAACTATTCATGTAATCTTTTACCACAAATTGGTAGATCCGACTTCATCCTCTGGAACGACAGGAAAAACATGTGAAAATACCAAATCTTTCTGAAAAATTCCATTCAAAACCATCTACAATTTTGGATTCAGCTGTCTGTATTAGCTTCGTTCAAACAAGTTTACTCAATAAGTTTGACATTTTTATCATTGAAATTCTCATGTCAAATGCGGAATCTGGAACGAACCCCACCTTCAATTTCGTCTGCTATGTTCTCGTTTTGATGTATGTAGGGTGCTGCGCCACTTGGGCAGTGGCTGATATTTTGGGAACTTTTCAGCTACAACTCAATCAATTTCAAACATCGCGGCGCCCAGCAGGGACTTGGATTTGTACACATTACAGCATCTCCATGTCACGTAATATACCACACCTCTTATCAAATGTGATACCGTAAGCATAACTCGCGAAATACTGTAAATAACGTTGTTGAATTACGTAGGATTTATTTCAAAACTTGTTTTAGTTTTGATAGCAATAGCATAAAGTATTTGTACACTCTCAATAATACAATAATAATCAAACTTGTTCCACAATAAAATGTAATATTGAAATGTTATTTAATGGCTGTATACCAATAGCTTGGTCATAACAAAATGAGATTGTCCAACAAAACATGTTATGGAAACGTAATGCCTTGATAATGCAATAATAACAAAACGAGATATAAAAACAGGTTTTGTAATTTCGTTGTTATTAATTTGATATTCCCCTCTGCTCGGGAAAGGGTCTATAGATTTCCACGTAATTTGAAATCAGGCAATTTTACTAGTGCATGTGGATAACATCGCCAAACGTACATTATTTATTTGGGCTTATAGCAAAGATGGGCTAATTTCTGATTTAGGAAAACAATATTATAATATAACCGGAAAAGGGCAATAAACTATCAAGTTTACATACTTGACAAAGGAAAGAAAATACTACCGCTATATTGTACCGTGTTTTAATAGATCAGAGAATCTATATTTTTAATGTAAACCAAAGATTTCACTATTTCACTAATTTTGACAGTTATAGTTTGGCCAAGGAGTACAGGGCAAACGAAAATATTTGTCACTCTCAAAAAACAAATCAAAGAAAAAACCGCAATGTATTTGTCAAAAGTGGTCAAATATTTATCGTTCAGGCAAATCAGGCACAAATCGACGAGTTTGATCCTCATCAATGTCCCGGCGGCGCGGTAGACATGCATGCATTCAAGTACGGCATACCGTATGTAGAAATATTTTCTGATAGAAAGCTAGCACTTCTCATCATGATACATGGTACAATAGTAGATATATTTTACCGAATTAACCGTTTCCACGCCGCACCATTTGCACAATGTCACCGCCAAGGTCAACGCATTTTCCCCCTTTGCCCTCGCACGACTAAGGAAATATAACACGAATAGACATGTTTTACCTTCCCATCTAGCAATAAATTGAGAAAACGCACCAAACCCGCAAAATAATATTGTCATAACAATCACGCGAATGCAATCTTTCATTCACACTGAATCTAAAATTTGATTCGTGTGTGAACGTTCGCGTAAAGATTCATTGAATCACGGCCCAACCAAAGAACCACGATCGACATGATTCAATTGCTTAGGTGCCATTCTCTTTATGCATTCTTTCTTTCTGCAGTTCGTTTGTATTGAGACTCGGTGGAGTTCATTGGAACGGTTTGATCCAACCGTGAGCGAACGATACAAAGCAATCAAAACAAAGAGCACAGTTGGCAAGATGAATGTGAGTGAATGAATTTTCCCGTGCCTGTGTTGATTTGCTTGGCTCTTGTGTTTCCTTGAACCAGTGAAGCCTGATTATATCTATGTGTAGTTTTCAATTCTTAGACATGTTTTAAGGAACTTGATTCTGTTGCATACTTATTCCAAAAGTGCTTAAAATACTAATTGAAATTTTTCTTGCTTCTGTTTCAGGTACGTTGCTACACCATACGCCTGTAAGGTAGATTTGTAATCTGATCATCAGACAACTGAGAAATACGCTCAGGTAGTGTGGACAAACAAAGAAGGAGGCAGAACTACATCCCCGTTTCCATAGCCTCCAATCCATATGTCTCCTCAGGGCCCACAAAGGACTAGTGTACATCGCAATCTATAGAGATTAGCTGCGTAGTTTTGCTGCGATCGTGACACGCTCTTGTAGAAAGATATCAACGTCAGCACATTAACGGTGCATTGCTAACTTTCCGAGTGGTCTCAAGACCGTCCTTTGTCCGGGGAAGGTGAACAGGATCGACACCACTCGTGCAACCCAACTGTGCAGCAAGTATCAGGATTGATACCGCGTGCTCCGCAACTTGTAATTGACGGCCTGCCCGCATAGCACACAGATGGGCCAGCTGACATAGAGCCCTCACATGCTCGGGTCTTGCCGGGGTCCCCCTTCCATCGTTGGGCTCGGATCCAACTCAATAACCGACGCCACGACAGCTACGCTATAACTGTGGGTTTCATTAAACTGTGAGGTTAGAATGTTTGACACAAATTTCCCTAAAGGAGGAGAACGTGCCTCTGGAGCCAAGCTATAGAACCTGTGACCTTTTTTTGTTTCAGACTCTAGTTTAATTTAAAAACACTTTTTTTGTTGCTTCTATAACCATAGGGGGATAATGTGCTAAACAGACACCCGAAAAAGAAGATCCGTGTAGCGTGGGATTAATGCCGTCTTCTACAGCAAATGTAAAAATCAGGACTATTCTCACCTCGACCCACTAAACACATTCCCATGGTCGCCAATTTTATGGCCCTTACCGGGGACCGCTTTCCAACCGCGGGCTCCGATCCAACCCAGTAGACCGACTCCACTACACCAACGCAACCAGGATATTGTTTCCTCGGCCACTTAATCGCAGTAAGGATCGATTTCGACAGCAGACCTACGAAGCCGACTCCGAACTTCTGGACCAAGGTCTGTAAATGAAATAGGTTGTCTGAGATGGGTCAACTTGGTGACAAGGCAGGCACGGGGAAGAAAATGGGAGAGGTTGGGGTTTGAGGGAACTGAAAGAGGATTTCCCGGTGAAGGAGGTTTCTTGCGGAAGGAGCAGAGGGGGTGCATGTGCAGAGGTAGCTTCCCAGTGAAGTGGATTTTATCGATTAAGGAGGTTTACTCGCTACACGGGTCTACGCAGTCTTCACTAAAGTTAATAGTGCCCTACATTTTTTATTGTAGGTACGTATACATTTTCCCCTCAGCATATACAGGTAAAACTTGCAAGACGGCTCCTAGATTGATCATGGCGATATTCTATTTAGCCTATTGGACCTCCTACACCTGAAACCCTCCCAAGATGGCCGCCAGTTCAAATCAAGGAGTCATACAACCTATATATTCTACAGACCATGCTCTGAACCACCTCTTGTATTGCATCTGAACTAGCCATTCTCCGTCGATCATCACACCCAAGTGCTTGACGGAGCGCTTCTAAGTGATGGTGCAATCGCCCACACTGATCACCGCTTTCTGATCCAACTTTCGGTTGTTCACGGCCATCACCTCAGTTTTATGGTAAGCCAACTCCAGTTTCATGGATTTCACCCACGCCTCCACAATCTTGATTGAGTGGGCAGTAGTCAACTCCACTTCTTCGATAGATTCACCGTAGACTTCCAGAGTAATGTCGTCAGCGAAGCCGACGATCTCCATCCCCACCGGGAACTCCAACCTCAACACCTCGTCGTGCATGACGATCCATAACACCGGACTCAGGATAAAACCTTGCGGGATTCTTGGGGTTTTATGAAAGAACTTGAGCCATCTCTGTATCGTAAACCAGTATTCGATTCTGGAAGTAACTTCCAACTACAGGAACCCGGGTATCCCCAGACGCAGGAGCGCATCGGCAACAGCCAGCCAACTGGCGATATTGAAGGCGTCCCCCTTCTCTTACGCTGGAGCGCTATCTCGGCGGTTTATGTAACCGACAGGCTGCTCGAAAGACCATTTACACCCTCGGTGAACCTTAACATTCTATTGAGGATGATCTTTTCGAACACCTTTCCCGCCTATCAAGCATATTGGTCTACATGCCGACGGGTCTCCGAGTGGTTTTCCCGCCTTTGGCGGGATAGAACCAGGCTCTGCCTCTTTCATATTTCTCGGAACACTCCCTCGTCCAGGCATTTCTGCATAGCAGACCTGAACATCCCGTAGGCCTCTGCAATAGCTACTTTCAAGGCCAGGTTTTGAGCTCCGTCCGGACCTGGGGCCTTACCTACGCTAAAGGATTTTGCTATTCCGCAGTTTTCACATCGGTGACCCTCTCCTCGTCGCTAGCCCCAGTCCCCTGCCCAGTCAATACACGATCGCATATGATGTTGAATAGGATGAAAAAGTGGAGGCGATCAGATATACAGAGATGCCTCTGTAGGAGCCATTACTGCTCTCGTCTTGGCCACCACGATCCTGTAGGCATCACCCACGGATTCACATTGGCACTCTGACAGAGACTCTCATACCAGACCTTTTTGCTTGCCCTCATCTCGATCTTCAATGCGGCTTTAGCTGTGTCGAACTCCATCCGTTGTTCGTTTCGCACTTCCTCAGATCGTGCTCTCTGCATTTGCCGCCTAGTCCATAGGCGAGAGCACCACTACCCCCACTCGTCACCATCTAAACACTTTAAACCAAGTAGGAGTCGCTCATGGCAGAGCGCCTCCCTAAATACTCCTTCAATAATGCATGATGTATTCCACCTACGAGGGCTTGGCCTTGGCCTAGCCGCTTCTTCCTCTATCCGCTGTCTGCTGTTGTTGTAGTCGATACTGTAGTAAACCGCCAGGTGATCTCTGTGAATGTATCTACCGTCTACTCTGCAGTTGGAACTACTTATTAGACCAGGACTACAAAAAGTAAGCGCTCCTTGTCGCACTTAAGCTCTAGGATCATTTCACCTGTCCGTGTACGTCTAATACTGCGCACGTCGGCTCCCAGATCCATGAGCTTGGCGTCGCTTCGCATCGCCTTCAAGACGTCCGAGTACTCAGGCAGTTCGATCTTGATGAAGAGCGCGTCATCTTTCTCGCGCATGTCACCTGTCCTCTTACGTCTTTATGGTTTGGTGTTCCTGCGCTCTTGCTGATCTTGCGGTTTTTTCTTCTTTCTTTTCCGTTCAACTCCCTTTGGTTCGCTCTACTCTGTGATTGCTGGGGGTCTAACAACGATCACATCCCTCTGTTCCCTTCCATCCGGGACGGGCCAGCCTGTTCAGGTCCACCCTTGCCAGCTTTCCGGGACGTCTAGCTGGGGTTCTACTTGCCGGCATTACTGCCGACCTTCGGGGTTAGTAACCGCATAGCCTTGTGCCTTCCTCACCTGACGACTGCCTCACCCGCTTCTGCGAATGCTTATCAAAACCAGTCGTATCCGCCACACCTTTAGGGCTTCCTGCGAAAGCGAAGGCCTCCGTCTGGGTAGACTTCGTAACCTCTGCCCAAGGTAAGTAAAAGGAAGGTAATCCAATATGTCAGATTCCACCATCCGCCATATTGGAAAACCTAACGACAGCTGGCAAGTTTGTATTCAATTTTTTTCACTAGTGAGATGACAAACAAAAACTTTCCGCCCTAGCAACGTAGCAACCCCACAGAAACCATGCACGCTTAACTTTCTCAGCACTAAAATCGAACAAACTCCATGACACTCATCGAGTGTTTCCTACTTACACGGATTGCAAATTAGCTCGTACACCCACTCAAGCAAATATTTTGCAATATTCTCGGCAAAGCAATCTCTTTTGGTTAAGAAATCACCATTGTATTCATAATTAACAAATTGCGGGGGCACGAGCAAATTTTAAACCTGGGGGAATATTACTCATTTTATGAGTGCCATGGAAATATGTCAACATTGGTTATCCGTGTTGAGAATGTTGTTGCCGATGTGGCGCAGCAACGCTTCTGTAGCGTTCTGCAGCATAAACAAACTGGCCGGCTGTCACCTCCATCCCCCCGCAGTGTGCCGCACTCCCCGCATCCACTTACTGCTTATACGCTAACACCTTCCTTATAAACATCTTGCCTCTGCCTTCGCTGGTTTTGCCGCAATCTCTTTGAGTTTTGAGTTTGCGACGGCGCAAAGTTTTATGCTGGAATCAGAATACTTGAGGAGTCGGAGCGGGAAAAGGAAGAGAACACGTGCGTGGATTTTTAAAACATGGCTTACATTTTCCTATTGCAATGTTTGGTTAATTAGGAGTCTCTAGCTAGCCTTATGGATAAGGCTTTCAATCACCAATTTGGAGATGGCAGGTTCAATTCCCGTTCTGGTCGGGAACTTTTCTCGACTTTCCTGGGCATAGTGTATCATTGTCCTTGCCTCACAATATACAAATTCATGCAATGGCTGGCAAAGGAAGCCCTTCCTTCAATTAATAACTGTGGAAGTGCTCAAAGAACTCTAAGTGGAAGATAAGGCAGGCCAACTTCCAGTGGAAACGTAAAGCCACAAAGAAGAAGAAAATGTTTTGAAAATTTAGTTCCAATCTAAGATCAGTACATTCAAAATGCCTTCAACTTCAATGAGTATCCCTAAAATTCGTGCAAAAAGAAGATCCTAGTGTTACGCCTAGCTGACTCAATTCTTTTCCACACAAAAACTACGAGTCTATCTGTGCGCTCTGCTACTTACATGAAGACACTCGTTGGCAGACAACTGAACTGGATCCAAATGAAGTAGATATGCATGTACCCGAAATACGCTTATAACAATCTGCCTTGGGGCTCCAGACATGGGCAAACAGACCGACGACGAAGTCCAACGCGAGCACATGGGCTATCGAGTGGGAGAAAAATGTCGGTCCCGAATGCACTGGCACATACATCCGAGCAAAAAAAAACGACCATTTCAGCTTAACTCAGCAACGACGACGCTTCAATGTTTTCTCTACAGCTTTATCGAACGGGTAAAAAAGGATGCTTGGAATTGAAGAGCACTCGCTTTTCAAACATGTTTCCAGAAAAACTCCGAGCAAAAGTTCGCTCCGGTCGATGCGGTGGTGGTCGACTAAGCCTTACCTAAACACTTTGGTTCGGTTCGGTTTTGTGTCCCCAAGTGCGTATTTGCTTTTTATCACGAGCACTCCCGAAAAATGAATAATAAAAATAATGGTTCAAGATATTGCAATAACCTTTTATGGGGAGGTCCCGATGGCGCGGGAGTCTGGGAGCTGGGTAGCGGAGAGCGGTCTCTGAAAATCCTGCAGAAAAATCCCGGTGACTTCAGACGCGGAGAGGTACATAAAGGGACTGTGAAAAGAGCAGTCAGTAATAACAATGAAATTCAATTTAGATGTTTCGGCGAAAGCCCTTTCGGCAATTTTGGAATTTGAGCAATGTAATGTGATTTTGTTTTGATAACAACAATTTCCTCCACTCGCTTCTTCGGTCGTTGGTTGGTCGTTGACAAAGGGAGGAGTCCATAACGTGCCCGCTGGCACGTACTTTTGGGTTTTATGCTTCTCGACTCCGCTTTTTAATTTCAACCGTTTCCACCATTCAACTCCGTCCGCCTGGTCCGGTTCAGTCCCAGGTTTCGGCTCTTGTCAGGAGCAGAATTTTCCAATTTTCAATCCGTTCATTAAGGGTAATGAGAACGAGACAGTCATGGAGTTGAAATGAGACACGTTTCGCCGGGAAATGACTCTCGAGAGGGGGTGTCTTCTTTATGGGATGTCGAGACTTTCCTTTCTCTTAACCTAGTTATGAGGGCAGCGAGGTGATGTTGTGCGAATGACAAAACGTCTACAAAATAAATTACTTGAATGCACGTCGGGCGGGCTGAATTATTCCCTGAACTGCGGGAGCGTAAGCAATTGCACAAATACTGTTTCGTTATAGAATTAAGAGGTTCTGGCAAATGAACTTAAAGCTAGGTTTTTATTAAAAGTTAAACTTCCTCTTCTTCTTCTTCTTCTTCTTGGCTTAACGTCCTAACTGGGACAAAACCTACTATTCAACTTGTAAGCACTTCTACACTTATCAACTGAAAGCTTCCTTTCCAATGATCATTTTGCATATGTTATACACCTCCAGGAATTCCTCCGGAGATTCCTCCAGAAATTCCTCCGGAGATTTCTCCAGGAATTCCTCCGGAGATTCCTTCAGGAATTCCTCCGGAGATTCTTCCAGGATTCTTCCGAAGATTCCTCCAGAAATTCCTCCAGAGATTCCTCCAGGAATTTCTCCGGAGATTCCTCCAGAAATTCCTCTGGAGCTTTCTTCTGGAATTCCTCCTGAGATTCTTAACTCCTGGAAGAAATCTCGAGGAACTTCTGGAGGATCCTTAGAAACTCCTGGAGGAACTCATGAAGGAGTTTCCGAAAACCTCATTGAGGAATTTTGGATGCGCTTCTGAAAGAATTTCTATGAAACTCCTGGAGAAATTCCCGGGGAACTTGGAGGAATTGCCGTGGAACATGAAGGAATGTCCGAGGAACTCTTTCCTTTAGAATTTTTTACGGAACTCCTGGAGAAATTGCCCATTAACTTGTGGAGGATTGCCCAAGGAACTTCTGGAAGAATTCCCGAAAAACTCCTAAAGGAATTGAGCATGAGGATGAGCATGAGCATGATTGACCGCCCGCGGTTGCTCCTCTGTTATTGCAAGGACAACTGCATTTATACAAAGAACCAACAGATGATGCTTGGGATTAGCTTTCTCTTCATTGTGTAAATGCTGGAATCCCAATACTTTTCAATAAGCAATACCAGCGCCGGCCGCGTCCGAATGCAGGTCAATTGAGGATAGGGAAGGAAGTGATGACGTGATTCTCGCTTAGGCCAATAACCGAGGAATTCTCTGCGTTACTACGAGAAATCACTAGGAGTTTGGACAGGGGAAATGGAGATGTGTTGAGGATTTTGTCGTGGTAAACGCGTGTAATGTTTTGATTCGCGATTAATAATGCGCTCGCGAAGAAATACCCTTCTATACCTTGGACGACGAACGCGATCTTTTGTGCCTCAAAATTCACCCTACATAAGTTATTCATTCGCAACTAAGGAGAACACAATGCTAAACACCGACGCATCTGTAGTTTGCGTTTACGCGCGAGACAATCAGAATAAATCAGAAAGATCTTACCGCATGGTTCGCCGTCAATCTTTTACCGACCCTCTCTTTTTCCAGAAATTCATGCAACCTTTATTTGAGTCAAAACATTTATTCATTTAAACTAAAATATTACAAATGTCGATACCGACGATGACGAACCATCCAAATTGTTGTTCATGCAAAAAATGAAAGGAAATTATTTATTATCAACTAAATGTGCATTTGGAACTAGCGCCGACACATGACGTGACGAACTTTTCAATATTTGTTAGATAAATACACAAAAACCAGAGCAGAATTGTATAAATCCTTTAGCATTAATTATTATTATTATTATTGTTATGATAAAATGGAAAGAGCTCACCAATTAACATCATTCGAAGTGTCCTACAGCATCTTCCACTAATTGACCTCTTCTCCGAAATCACACTGAACCGCTACAACTACACACGGGTACGACGACGTGGACATTCAAATTGACGACGACGACGACGCGGTAGCCCCAAATGAAAAAATGGCCTCTTCACTTTGCCTCCAAAATCACGCAGATGAGCACAGTCAAATAGACGACGACGACGGACGATCCGAATGAAAACGCGGCCTGTACACTTTGCCTCCAAAAACTCAAAGCGGCATTTCGACGTTGCCTACAAAAACACACTAAACTGCCCTGTACGAAGATGAGCACTGTGAAATAGACGACGACGACGACGCGCTCGCGGCCGAACCAAATGAAAAAGCGGCATTTCGACGTTGCCTCCAAAAACACACTCAATTCCCGAAAAACTCCTAAAGGAATTCCAGAAAAACTCCTAGAGGAGTTCCAGGGTGTATATGAGGGGTAACTATGGAACTTCTGGAGGAATTCCTGGAGAACTTCTATAGGTTTTTCTAAGAAGCTCTTGAAGAAATTTTTCAGGAAATCCTAGAGATCTTCTCGAAGTACTCCTAGAGGAATTCCCGAAGAACACCTGGAGGAATCCCTGCGGAACTCCTGGAGAAATTCCTGAGAAACTCCTGGAGGAACTCCCGGAGCTTCTCTTGGAGGAACTCCTGGCTCTTGAAGATTTTTTTCAGGAACTCCCAGAGATCTTCTCGAGGTACTCCTGGAGGAATTTATGAGGAACTCCTGGAGGAATTCCTGAGAAACTCCTGCAGGAATTCCCACAGCATCTCTTGGAGGAACTCCTGACGGAACTGCCGACGATTTTTTAAGAGAATTTCCGACGAACTCCTGAAGTAGTTCTCGAAGTATTTAACGAATTCTTAAAAACTCTTGGAGGAATTCCTTAGAAACTCTGGGAGAAATTTACGAGGAACTCCAGGAAAAATTCTCGAGAAACTCCTGGAGGAGCTCCCGACGAACTTTTAAGAGAATTTTCGACAAGCTCCTGGAGTACACTCAAACCTTATTTTACGTCCACTATTGGCTTAGGGAAATTAAATTCTACTGCCAAAATAATAATCAAAATGGCCATATTTACATTTTTGTGCACTTCTCCTAATCAAGGAGATGTTATAAAAAATTTAAAAATGTTGAGTTTGTTCATTGTCTTGACGGTAGAAAGCCAAGCATGGACGTAAAAAAGGACTAGGTGTAGTTCTAGAAGTATTTAACGAATTCTTCGAGAAACTCCTGAAGGTATTCCCGAGGAACTCCTGGAGGATTTCCCGAGAAATTCCTGGAGAAATTCCCGAGGAACTTCCGGAAGAACTCCTGGAAAAACTCCTGGAGGAACTCCCGACGATCTTTTTAAAGAATTTACGACGAACTCCTGCAGTTAAAAAACTCCTGGAAGAATTCCTTAGAAACTCTTGGAGGAATTCGCGAGGAACTCCTGGGAGAATTTCCGAGAAACTTCTAGAGGATCCTTAGAAACTCTCAAGAAACTTCTGAAGGAATTCCTGAAAATCTTTTTGAAGAATTCCCGACGCGTTTCTGAAGGAATTCCCAAGAAACTTCTGGAGAAATTCCTGAGGAACTCTTGGTGAAATTCCCACGGGACTATTGTAGGAACTCTTGGAACTTCTCAAAGAATTCCTAGTGAACTCCTGGAGGCATTCTCGGGGAACTCCTGGAGGGATGCCCCAGAGGGAACTTATGGGGGAAATCCCAAGGGAAGCACCTGGAGGAGTTCCCCAGCGGGGAACTACCCATCCGATCAGTAGATTCAAATTGTTTCAACAAACATCAGCTTGCGTAAGATACTGCCAAGAAATGCAGAGGACGCAAAAGTGGGTAGCTGGGCATTATTGAAGATTGAAATGTTTGTGAACTTCAGTAAAACAGTTTACACTTATGTCAAGTAGCTTTCAATCTGTATTCGAAGTAGATGTATTCCACATGTTTCTTGAACTCTTACAGCAGCAGAACCATTAGTTTCCGCTTATACAAATGACACAAATGCCCTGTGTGAAAGATAAACGCCCCATTATCTGCTCATGCACTCGTCAGCTAAATGCATACCACCGGAGCCAACAACCAACGACCGACGACGACGTGGTCGCATCAACCGATGATGATTGCCGGTGTCGCTCGGATGTCACTCCTTGCTGGCTAGTGCTACTGTCGCCGTATTCCATCCCAGCCCTAGCATAGTCTACGGTTTCGAGGGCGTTGCTCAAATTATAGGGAAAACACCCACCGAAACATTAAGCGCGGGCGCTTAATGACAGAGCAAGGATTAGCGTATGTTTTGTTTAATACCTTTCATCCTTGCTAAATATTTATCAACATTAAATGTTGATAGATACCAATAAACAACTAACCAGTCGTTCGTCCACCACACCGAGTCGTCCATCAGAGAGTTGCGTTCACCACCGTCATCATCAGTGTGGGATGTCAGCGAAATGCACGCTTCCGATGGTTCTACTAGAAAGAGCATACGCGTACCAACTTTGGAACGGCGACGACCCTACAACATGTCCAAAACGGTGCGGTGGTGGTTCAGACTAATTACACTAACCCAAAATTTCCCGCATATCAGCATCAACGTGAGTAATCACGGGGTCCTCCGCACCGCTCTGGCGTTTCATGGCTGGTCTGGTTCGTTTCCTTTCTTGCACGGTCCCCATTACAATGGACCAACCATCATCACATCTCTGTTCGCTGACCAGCCAGCAGCGCTAGGGATAATTGTGGAAATTACGATTGTTTGCAAACTCCGTCCAGTCGAGCTGTTGTGGGGTATGGGATTTTCTCTCTTCCTGCCTTTCTAATTAAAAATACGAGATCGGACCGTGTACCCTCTCTTTCTGTTCTCGGCTTGGTCAGATTTTGGTTTTTATTTATTTGTTGTTCTTGTTGTTGGCCTGCATATTTCATGGATGCTGTCATTATGAGCCTAGCAGACTACCAATTTCCGGTCCCTCCGGAGGAATAAATCCCACCAGACCGGAACAAACCGGGCCGACGATGACGACGACCACGACGCATGGGAGGGACAGGAGATAATTAACGGGAAAAACTTCCCCCCGGAACGACGGATTTAGGAGCTTTGCTCACCGCCTCATTAGGTGTGGTGGAAAATATGAAACGTATCTAGTTCGAGGTAGATCAACCGTGGATATTTTATGGATCACGGACTGGGCCATACGGTCTTTTCTCTGTTCCGGGACATGAACCACTGCGACCAATATTGATCTATTTTAGAAATTCTTCTTACCAATGCGTTGGGATGAAAGCGCAGGAAGAACGCCAATTAAAAACGCCACCAACCGGGTGGTTAGTATCGACGTCAGGACCTATTGTGGCGCTAATATCGACGCCGACCACTATCTGGTGATGGTCAAACTGCGCCCAAAACTTTTCGTCATCAATAATGTACGGTACCGGCGACCGCCACGGTGCAACCTTTAGCGACTGAAGCAACCGGATGTCGCCTCAGCATACGCGCATGATCTAGAGGCAGTATTGCTAGACGAGGGCGAGTTCGATGTGGTCCCTCTAGAGAACTGCTGGAGAACAGTAAAATCAGCCATCAACGACGCAGCCAAGGCACCATCAGGTACGTGGAAAGGAGTCGACGAAACGAATGGTTCGACGAGAAGTGCAGAGCGATTTTGGAGGAGAAGAACGCAGCACGAGCGGCAATGCTGTAACAAGGAAACCGGCAGAACGTGGAACGTTACAAACAGAAGCGGAAACAGCAGACTCGCCCTCTTTCGGGGGAAAGCGCAACCTGGAAGAAGCGTAGTGCAAGGAAATAAAAATCTACTGTGCAGTTCCTATGAAACACGGAAGTTCTACGAAAAGCTCAACGGATCCCGCAACGGCTTCGTGCTGCAAACCTTAATGTGCAGGGATAAGGGTGGAGGCCTATTGACGGACGGACGTGAGGTGATCGAAAGATGGAAGCAACACTTCGACGAGCACTTGAATAGCGTGGAGAACATAGGCACGGGAGACCACAACATTCGGAGGGAACGACTAAGCCAATGCAGCAGAGAACGGAAATGAGCCAACTCCCACGCTGAGCGAAGTAAAGGATGCCAATCATCAGCTCAGAAATAACAAGGCAGCTGGTAAGGATGGAATCGAAGCTGAACTCATCAAGATGGGACCATAAAAGTTGGCCACTTGTCTGCACCGACTGATAGTCAGGATCTGGGAAACCGAACAGCTACAGAAAGGGGTAATCTGCCCTATTCACTAGAAAGGCGATCATTTGGAATGTGAGAATTTCAATGCGATCACTATTTTGAATGCTGCGTACGAAGTGCTATCGCAGATCATCTTCCGTCGCCTGTCACCTAAACCGAATGAGTTCGTTGGAAGTTATTAAGCTGGCATCATCGACGGCCGGTCGACAACGGACCAGATTATAACGTTACGGCAAATCCTATAGAAATACCGTGAATACAAGGTCCCAACGCACCACCTGTTCATCGACTTCAAGGCGGCATACGAAGCTGCGGTCCAAAAAGATTCATCCACGCATCAAGTACACCATGAACAAAACGCCAAAGAGACCGATGGTCCTCTACAAACACGAAACATGGACCATGCTCGAGGAGGACCTACAAGCAGTAGAATTTCAAAACATATTTCAAAGACTTCGTTCTGTAAACCGCTGAAATGCCCAGTACATGAAAATTCTATTCACTTTCCGAGTCTATCTAGATTCTAGAGTAAACATCAGGTTATATAACAATCCGAAATGCCTAAAACACCCACAACCACCCAAAATCTTCTCCGATTGAAACCTGCATATGCGTGTGCGATGATAATTCAGCACATGCCATTTGAATCGGGCATCGTCTATGCCGTGTCGTCATGTTAATAATCATCAAAACCGCAAATTGAAATCTGATCCTTGCAATCGGATGTCCTGGGCACATTCCAACGACGACAGCATCCAAAAGACAATAATCGTCATCTTCCCGCCACCGCTTTCAATATCCGGCGTTATTAGCATCTCTCAAACGGTTGGTTGACTGCTGCTGGGATGGAATCAATGAAACGACAGCGACTACTGCTGACTGTGCGTGTAAGAGGATATCTGCGTGTTTAATCGTTCACAAGTTAATAACATACCAACGTAATGTCGATATGAGGACATCATCAGCGTCATCGTCTTCATTGTAGTTTCGGTTCAGTGCGTTTTGGGATTGAGGAACTGGCTAGGCTGTCCTCGTAACTGATGCTGTGGTTGACGATGGCAACGGAGGAGTTCGTATACATCGTGCTCGTTAATCTCGTGTTCGTATTCGATGCGCTCGAACTTGCACATTATCGAATGATAAGAGATTAGGCATCCAGGCGTGGTATATAAGTGCCTAGTGAGCTGGAGTTATTGTTGTAGGCTCTACGATAGCGAGTTTGGGTCACCATCAGAAAGTTGGGCTTGGCTAGCAAATGACAAAAAACCTAGTGCATTTCTTCTTAGGAACATACAAGAATCATTTCAATATCCACGACTCTAGTACGAATTTCTCACACCAAACATATTTCAAAACATCTGCATCTGTTTAATCCTCACCTATGTAAAACACGAATTCTTTCCGGTTGATATATCATCCCAACCGACGGAGTATGCACAGTCAATTTGTTCTACCATTAATATCACCAAATTAGTGACACTTTTCTTTCCAAATAACCCACACCCAAATTTCAAACTTATGGTGCGCGTGCCTGCCGCCACGGAATCTGCTTCACAACCTGATGTCCCTAATCCCCCAGAGACAGCTATTTTGACAAGATACAAAATTTCACTTCCAAACTGTCCACCTCCGCCGCCGCTACCGATGTTCCTGCCAACACCACCACCACACACCACAGTCAAAACCCCGGCAGAAGTGGAGTCTTCGTCTGTCTGGTAGTAGAGTGGATAAGTCCAATTGTAAACACACATCAATTCGTTGTCACGGCCAATATTTTTCCAACCGATTTTACACACACGACACTTGAGGGAGAGAGATAGAGGGGGTGACTGTGGAAAGACGTGAAGCAGATATAGATCTGGATGCTGCTGCCGCAGCAGAAGATTGTCATTCTGTAAAGGAGAAGCTAATTCTTCCAACAACCAGCAGCAGAAGGGCACGTTCCGCCGGTGACAATCTCGCTTAAACCCGAAGAATGGTTCTAAGTAGGGAGGTAAGCCGATAGATGAAATGGTTGAGATATAGCACAAGCTACGACCACCTCTGGGTGTGCATTGTCTTTTTCATTAACCAAGAGATTTTGTGGAATTTCTCTGGCGCCGATGTTCCTACTTCGATCCTAGACAAATCGCCTTATACTCGTTCCATTCAATTACCTGAACTATTCAGCGATCTTAATCCGGTCCCGGTGCCGCCGGCACACAACTCTACCAAACCACTGCACCGTTCCGGTCGACCAAACACTCCAACCTCGAAAGAACCACCATTCAGGTGCTCGTTGAAGTGCTGCTTCAAGAGACCTCCGCCCTTATCCCATATTTCGGCTCGCGGCACGAAGCCGTTGGGGGATGCGTTCAATTTCTGGTAGAACTTCCGTGTTTCTTAGGAACGGCACAGTAGTTCCATTTCCTTGGAAGAAGCGGATCCAGGCGGCGTTTTCTCCCAAACGACGTGTTTGCTGTTTCCGCTTCTGCTTGTAACATTCCACGTTCGGTCGCGTCCCTTGCTGCAGCATTACCACCCACGCTGAGGTATTCTCCTTCAAAACCGTTCTGCACTCCTCGTCGAACCAATCGTTCCGTCGGTTCCGTTCCACGTACCCGATGGTGCTCTCGGCTGCGTCGTTGATGACTGCTTTCACTGTATTCCGGCAGTCCTCTAGAGAGGCCTCAACGAGCTCGCCCTCGTCTGGCAACGCTGTCTCGAGATTCTGCGCGTATGCTGAGGCGACATCCGGTTGTTTTAGTCACTCTAGGTTGTACCGTGGCGGTCGCCGATACCGTACATTATTGTTGATGACGGAGAGTTTTGGGCACAGTTTGACCATCACTATGCAGTGATCGGAGTCGATGTGGGCGCCACGGTATGTCTTGACGTCAATAATGTCGGAGAAGTGCCATCCGTCAATCAGAATGTAGTCGATTTGCGATTCCGTCTGCTGTGGTAATCTCCAGGTGTAACGATAAGGAGGCTGTGTTGGAAAAATGTGCTACGTATGGCCATGTTTTTGGAGGCGACGAAATCAATGTGTCGTAAGCCGTTTCGTTTGTTTGCTTGTGGGCGCTGAACTTTCCAATCGTCACATGTTTGCATGAGTAGGTACCGTTTAAACTTTGTGGCCGTAAAAATAAATGAATGAAATGCATGTGATGTGAGTCAATCTTTATTTCAAGAACAGTAGCCCTGGTTGCCCGCTCGTGGAAGTCTGATCTGGTCTCGATTTCCCAGAAATAAGGCTGCCATCGTTCACTGAAAAGATCTGCGAATGGATGCTGTACCGTGACAGCTTCAGTAGTCTCATACATGATGGCACAAATTTCCCGAATGGAGGAGAACGTGCCTCTAGAGCCGACCTACTGATACCTCATACATGATAGTACTCTCCTCATGGAAGTGGACAAGTTCACCTATTAGAGGTCTTCCTTGTCCGGTGATGCGCTGCAGGGAATAAACTGCATTTACGCGGTGGTGTGGAAGGCGTTGGAGCCTGTACGAGAATTATTAGTAGATCGTCAAGACGCACCTCGGTGTAGTTTTCGCCGTGGAGGCACTCAAAAAAGGAGCTCAACCGGTTGATCAGTGCTTTCGGGAAGAATCTGCAAATGCTGGAAAAAATCGGAGGAAAACCATCGGGCGGGAGCACGATTACTTATATGTTTTGTTCCCGATTGGACATGGCCGCTGTGATTGACTTTCTGAAGATTCACTTCTCCGTTTCAATGATGCAAATTATCACCTCACTAGTGCTCATCACAACTCATCAACTATATATTTATCGCGTGCGATTGAACTGTGCACTGATCAGCGATGACCAGCAGCAAAGAGGTGGCAAAACGAACATGATGTAAATCCCAAACGATTTTGCACACATCTGACTGGGCCGTCACACGCTCGCCCGAACAGCCGAGCCATACCGAATAGGTTGGTTTGCGAAGCTACGGCATGAACGCTCGACACGCACACAGAAGCAACATTCGCATGTACCGATACCATACTAATAAAGCTTCCAGCCAACGATGCTTCGCGATAAGCTGTCGAAAAGCATCGAAAGCAATGAAAAGAGATGCTTGGCTAGAACGCAACGGCTCAACGGCGAAAAGGAAGAGTCAACTATGCTGATCAGTGTTGAGTCCGTTCGTGTGCTACTCGTATGGGAGGTTGATTGAATAAAGCGAGGATGGGTGAAAACGTATTCGTTGTCGAAAGCAAATCACATCATTTCGCGAATGTTTTCATCAAATAGCAAGCTTGCTCCGTTTTGCAGTCGATCGCTCCAGCGAGGCCTACGATTCCCATTCAGAAACGACAATATTTTCCAGCGGTGTGCTACACATCTTTAAAGTTTGCTCTGAAGTGTCTCTTCTGCAGCGAGCTACGACACTCTGTGGATTAACAAGTCGGAGAGGATTTAGGCTGCAAATAGGAACAAGCTCAACTCAAGCTCAACAAGAATTGTTT
Organism: Aedes albopictus; assembly: GCF_035046485.1. Lineage (NCBI taxonomy): Eukaryota > Metazoa > Arthropoda > Insecta > Diptera > Culicidae > Aedes > Aedes albopictus. The sequence goes on along the minus strand of NC_085137.1, from coordinate 250,613,722 downwards.
GTATCCCGGGCATTCAATACCATCGACAGTCAATCAACAACCCAGATAGCCGCAATCCATGCCGCCAATACCAAACCAATAGACACGAACGGCTGACACTGCAAACACACCAGACTCACACACTCAGCCAGCCACAGAACACGCCATCACAAGCCAAACACATGTAGCTCTCCCAATCACACTGACACAAAACATCATTCTCTTAGCATAAAAGACCACTACGACAAGTCCATGATAGCATGAGCGCTGCTCGACGGTTTCGCTAGCAAGCTGAAGCTAGAAGAAACACCAGTCTATATGTCGATTCAAGCCATTGGATCGTCTCAAGCAGTGTCGACAAATCTCTCCGAATCCAGCGCTTCTAGCGGATCCCAAGCTCTTCGAGATGAGACCGATAGACATCATCATCGGAGCAGAATACTACATGGAGCTGCTCAAGCATGAACGGCGAAAGGTAATAGACGACAGCCTGACTCTACAAGACACCGTGTTCGGATGGATTGTTTCCGGTCCCGACTACTGCATCATGCTCTCTAACCCGCATTTGCTCTCTAACCCGCATTTGTTCGACGGTGGAGATCCAAGATCAACTTTCCCAATTCTGGGAAGCAGGGACTTGCCAGTCAACCAGCACGATGTCGGTCGAAGAATCGGCCTGCGAGGAGTTTTCCGGAACGAAGAAGAGAGGTGCGTAGTCACGCTGCCGAAGAAGGAGCGGATGATCCTGCAGCTTGGCGGTTCCCGATTCAGAGCAATCAAGCTCTTCTTGGGAGTAGAGCGGCGGCTCGTGATGAATCCGGAACTGAAGAAGCAGTACACGGAGTACAGGCGCGAATATCTGGACATGGACCACAGGAGGGAGCTTTTCTGGGTAAATACGTGATACGAGCGCGTTGTTGTACTACTTGCCTTACCACGCTGTTCTGAAGCCAGACAGCACAACTTCGAAGCTGCTTGTCGATGCTTTCTGTAAGACGTCCAGCACCGATTCGCCCTCGTAGGAGACGTCGCTAAAATGTACCGTATGGATGAATGCAACCAATCAGCAGCTGCAATGGATTGTTTGGAGAGATAGCGCTTCTGAGCCGATCCGCACTTTCGCTCTCACGCAGTCACCTACGGTGCAGCGTCCGCTCTATACCTAGCAACGAAGTGTCTTCAGTGTCTGGCAGATGAAGGTGAAAAGTCGCATCCTGCAGCGGAAAAGGTCCTCAGAAAGGACTTCTACGTCGATGATATGCTACCCGGCGTAAATGACATTAAAGATTGAAAGAGGCTAGTCAGATGATAGAACTCCTGCAGTCTGCCGGATTCTCCTTGCGAAAGTGGAATTCTCACAGCAAAGAGTTGCTGTCAGTGGTGCCGGAAGGTTTGAGAGATGGGCGTTCGATTCTGGAGCAAGATTCGTCTACCGCTGCCGTGAAAATGTTAGACTTGACATGGGAGCCTAGCACGGACTGCTTCCGATTCAGTTTGCGAAATTGGATTGAGTCCCCGGAGATTACGAAGTCTTTGTCTGATACATCTCGACTATTCGACCCATTAGGACTGGTGGGTTCGGTGATCATTCAGGCGAAGACTTTTCTCCAGGATCTCTGGAAGCACGACCGCGAGTGGGATGAACCGCTAAGCCCGCAGTTTCAAGAGCAGTGTCACGAGTATTGCTGAAATCTAGCAGGTCTAGACGGGATTGCACTTTCCCGATGATGGATTGGAACTAGCAGTACAATGTTGAGCTGCACGGATTCTGCGACGCTTCGAACAAGGCAAACGGTGCATGCGTATACGTTCGTACGGTGACAGAAGATGGGAGCGTGTCAGTTCCTCTACTGACCTCCAAATCTCGAGTGGCTCCGTTTGAGAATTTGAAGACAAGCATGATTGTCACAGCCCTCCTCGTCGTTTTCTCTCCTCTGAATTAGTATGATGTGCGTCAAATAGCTGGAGAGGAGAGCTACAAGAACTAATTGGGCCATGCTGTAGTCACCGAAGATTTCTAGCTCAACCACCGGGCACATTTTCCTGAAGAGAGCTCAGTCCAACTTGATATTCGGCTAACGTTTTCTTACCAACCCCTGGAACAGGGCTGGGTTGAAATAGTGGGCCTACAGGCACGTAGATGCCTGCACAGATTCTGACAAACGAGAACGAAGAATATCTGTTCGGGAACGAAATGAAAATCACGGATCTTTTCAGCGATTGCTTTAAGCTGCAATTAGAGTATATATTTAGTTTATAGATTCATTGAGGTTTGTACTACAAAAGGGGCTTACACATTCAGTGACTCATTAGTTTTTTTATTCCTCGAACAACAGAGGTTAGAAGCTGCACTTTGCTTGCTCAATCAAATTTAGGCACTCAAATAAACAAATTCAATAGAATAGTAGAAAATATAAGAAATTTAGGAAAATTAATTGGTTTGTAGTTTCACATGTAGCATATCTGTTTTCACTCTGCTTTAGCTCTGACGTTTTCGCAGACGTGTCATGGTGAAGGTCGCTGTCCGTCACCGAAGACGTCAACAGTGGTCACGGAAGGGCTGCCAGTGCTAACATTCCCCTCCCCGTAAAGGTGGGTACCAGACACAGCTTTAGCATCCGACTGCACTTCCAAAATGGCCAACTTGGCCGCAGGCCTCCGAAACACTCCGTCTGAGGTTTGAACTACTGCCTGCCTTATCCTTCCGTCGCGTCCTGGGTTGATCTCCAGCACTTTCCCTCGTATCCATCCATTCCGTTTCGTCTCGTCGATCACCACGACCAAATCTCCGGTTTGGAGTGGCTTTGATTCGCCAAACCATTTGGTTCTTTTCGTCAACGTGGGTAAATATTCCCTGATCCAGCGGCGCCAAAAATGGTCAAGGTTGTGCTGAATCAAATTCCACATGTGACGGTTTGTTCTTGGAGTATCTTCCATCCTGGTCGTTGGTTGTTTTACCCCGTTAGAAGACCCCAGCAAGAAATGGTTGGGGCTAAGGGCTTCCTGCTCTGCTGAATCTAGAGGCAGATAGGTTAACGGCCGTGTGTTGACGATGGCCTCCGCTTCCACCGCCGTAGTATGTAACGCGTCGTCGTCCAGTTTACGTTCTTGCGGAAGGCTTTTCATGGCAACTTTGATTGATCGAACTAAGCGTTCCCATGAACCCCCCATGTGGGGAGCATAAGGTGGAATCAACACCCATTTGGTATGAGTGAATGTGATAGCGACGTCCTCATAGATGCGAGCAACCTGGTCCTTCAAAACACGTTGAGCTCCTACAAAATTCCGCCCGTTGTCGGAGTAAATCTCGATTGGAGCTCCCCTCCGAGCGATGAATCTCCTAATGCACGCTATGCAGCTATGGGTGGAAAGATCGAAGGCAACTTCCACGTGCACAGCCCGAATCGTAAGGCACGTGAAAAGTGCAATCCACCTTTTTGCGTTGGCCCTACCTATCTTAACAGTAATTGGACCAAAATAATCCAACCCAACGTAACTGAATGGGCGGACGAAAGGAGAAAGTCTCGCTATTGGTAACGGTCCCATTCTAGGTGCGCAAGGTTTAGCTTTCTTAATTTTGCAAACCTGGCAACGATTTGCAACAGTTTTCACAATCACACGCAGCCGTGGAATGTAAAAACGCTGCCGCAGCTCATTCACGATCGTCTCAGAGTTAGCGTGAAGATACTTACGGTGATAGTCGTCTACAATCAAGAATGTTACACGATGGTGTCTGGGTAGAATGATAGGCCATTTCATGTCCACTGGTACTACTTGTAATGAACCTATGCGGCCGTCCACGCGGAGTATTCCATGCTCATCCAGTACCGGAGTTAGTTTGAAAAGAATGCTGTCTTTCTCCAGTGACATTCGTTCGTCGACGGACAACTCTTCGTTCTTCCTGATAATGGCCAACTCGTCCGCATATGCTTCCAATTGCACCATTCTCCATAACAATATTTCAGCGTCCTGCAGTTCTGGTTGTGTCAGTCTCTTGGCTGTATAATGCCCTTCAATGCGTCTCCTGCACGTGCTCACGAAACGTCCGACGTATGCTACTGTCCGTAACAAACGATCCCACTTGGAAAACCGTTCGAATTGTAATAGCGGCATCGTGAGTATTTGATGAACATAGCACGGTCGTATTTCCTCTTCGGTGGTAGTGATCCTCTGGTCCGGCTGAGGCCAAGACTGTTCATTTTGGTACAAAAAATCAGGTCCTTGGTACCAGCGGCTGTGAACGTCGAAGCAGGGCCCTCTGCCCCACTTGGTAGCTTCGTCGGCGACATTGAGTTTACTCGGCATCCATCTCCATTCGCTCGTGGTTGTCGATGATAGTATTTCGCCAATCCTGCATGCGACAAACTGTCGATCGATAACGTCGGTGTTCCGATCCGATCCAAGCGAGAGTGGTTCGCGAATCAGACCAGAAGATTCTTCGTTTGATCGGTATCGAATGGCCTTCAGAAATGAAGGCTGCTAGTCTGCTTCCTAATACCGCCGCCATCAATTCCAGTGACGTGGTGTATCGGTGCAACCTTTGTTTTTGCTGCTACTAACGTGCAAAGAACGCTCTTGTCGGGAGCCTCTACACGGAAATATCCAACCGCCGAGTACGCGTCTTCACTTGCGTCAACAAATATGTGGAGTTGGAGTGCCGAGTACATGTTGGCGTTAGCGTGCTGGAAGTAGCAACGTGGCACTTGGAGGTCCTCGATCTTGCTAAATAGAGCGATCCATTTCTTCCAACGGTCGTAGATGTGGTCGTCAACTCGCTCGTCCCATTGAATTTTCGTTTTCCATACCTCCTGCATCATTATTTTGCCATGCACCAAGAACGATGCTAGCAGGCCTAGCGGGTCAAAGAGACTCATGATGCACTTCAACATCTGTCGTTTTGTTAGCCTAACTTCGCAGTCGACTAGTTGCACGATTTCTCTACGGAATGTCGTTGAAAATCGCAATTCGTCCGCTGCCGATTGCCAGGGCATTCCCAAAACACGCTCCGTATTGCCGTTTCCCTTCGAAATTAGCTCCTTCATCCCGTTCGCTGGTTCTCCGCCCAAATGTTCCACGACAGCTTGACTATTTGATACCCAATTTCGGATCTCAAATCCTCCTTTGGAATGCACCACCTTCACGCCTTCGGCGACTTCTTTGGCTTCATCGACGGTCTCGTAGCTCCCAAGGTAATCGTCCACGTAATGGCACTTTACTATATCTTCCGATGCCTTGGGAAATCGTGATGCATGCTCTTGCGCATTTTTGTTTTTTACAAATTGCGCGGATGACGGTGAGCACGCAGCACCAAAAATGGCGACGTCCATCGCAAAGATTTGCGGAGTTTGTTCGGGGTTGTCGCGCCACAAGAAACGCTGCGAATGCCGATCGGACTCAATGATACCGACCTGGTGAAACATCTCTTTGATGTCACCAGAGACGGCCACCGGAAATTGTCGGAAACGGAACAGGACATGGGGTAATGGAGTTAACAAATCCGGTCCTGGCAGTAGGAGACTGTTCAGCGAAATACCGGCCACTTTCGCTGCCGCATCCCATACGAGGCGGACTTTTCCGGGCTTATTGGGATTTGTCACAGCGCTGATAGGCAGATACGCAGGATCCGCTGCAAGTAGTTCTGCCTGCGTTAGTCGATGAGCGTAACCCTTGTCCTGATATTCACGGATCTGCCGATGGAGATTCTCCTTCAAAGCTGCATCCCGTGTCATCCTTCGCTCCAAACATTGAAGACGCTGTAAAGCCATGTGGAAACTGTCTGGTAGATCAATTTCATCGTACCGCCAAATCAAACCAGTTTGGAATCGGTTTCCAACCCTTGTCGTCGTCTCTTCAAGGATCCTTTGGGCTCGTTTGTTATCCTCGGACACCAGTGGTTCAATCGGAGCAACTCCAGTGTAATCCGCATTGATGTACTCCTTCATCATCGATTCAAGCTTCCGGTTGGTATCGCATTCGCAGATATGAAGGCTGACGTGTTCGGGTTTACATCCATAATCGAGACTTCCATAAACGCACCAACCCAAACTTGTTTTGGTTGCAATTGGTCCCCGATTGCCTTCCCTTGTCTCTAGCGGTACAGCAAGCTTCAGGTTTCGGAGTCCAACCAAAATTTGTGGTACAGCATCCTCATAACTATCAACTGAAAGTTCAGCCAAGTGTCGAAAGCTTTTTTGCAGTTCTCCAAAACGTAAGGTCTGGCGGGGCAGATTGAGGACTTCAACGGACCTGACATTCGCAAGTTGATATCTTTTCTGCTGACCAATTCCGGAAATGTCCAGAGAAACCAGTTGCGATTTCGATTCCAGCCGGGACATGTTTGCCGTCCACGTGAGGCACAGTGGAGCATTTTGTCCTTCAATCCCCAGTTGTCCGATAAGGTCGTGCTCGATGAGTGTCGCTGAGGATCCCTCGTCGAGAAAGGCGAAAACTGTCATCGATTTGGAAGGTCCGTGTAGTACCACAGGTATAATTCTGAACAACACGGATTGTCCACAGTGGTGATGAGCGTGATTTTCGGACGACTGGGTCACTCGCTGATTGCCCGTAGTTGTGGATGTTGGAGGTGGTGAATGCAAAAGGGGATGGTGTCGCAGCTCGCAGCCATTGACTCCGCAGCGATTTGTACTTTTACATGTTCGACGACCATGGAAGTTCAAGCAACAACGGCAGAGTTTCAGGGATGTAACGCTCTTCCACCGATTTTCGACACTGATTCTTTTAAACGAGGTGCAATCTGGAACTCGATGATCATCTTTGGTGCATATTGGGCAACGTTTTGTCGCAGCGTAAGCACCTGCTCCATTTGCTTCAGCGTGGGCGTGAAGAAACCCTTTCTCACGGATTTTGGACTTTTCGTGCTTCTGTATTGGCTCACCAACATACACGACAACCTTGCTGACAGAATCCACGACAGTTGTCATGAACTGACTGAGAATCTGTAGTGATGCGACCGGATGATTCTGGAGATGCTGCGCCCATTGCAATTTGACACCTGCAGGAAGTTTGTCCACCAGTTCTTGCAGCAGTATTGGGTTGGACAGATGTGATTGCTGACCGGCGGCGATTAGGTGCTGGGTTAAGTTGCGAATGGCCATCCCAAACTCAATCAGCGTTTCCAATTTCTCCGGTTTCGGAGATGGAGTTTCACGAACGTTTCTAATGAGTTTGTTGACTATCATCTCCGGGCGGCCATAAAGCATTTTTAATGTCTTCATGACGTCCGGAACCGATTCCGGCGACATCAGGTAATACCTGACTGACTTGTGTGCAGCGCCTTTCAGGCACCGCTGGAGCCTAGAGAGATTCTCGGCATGGTTGTAGCCGCAAGCTGCAGTCGTATTGTTAAAGCTACTCTCGAACATTGGCCACTCTTCGGGATCGCCAGTAAATTCCGGCAAGTCACGGGTCATCACTTGTCTAGCGGCAATTTGTTCGGGAGACGGGCCACGAGGAACAAACGAGCTAACGGACGGAATCGGTACTTCTACACGATGACGTACAAGCGGAACGGAGGGAGCAAACTGATTTGGATTCCGGAGCGGCTCCGGATAACGGTGATTTCTGTGTTGATCATGGGCCTCATGCACCATGGGGTTTGGTACCGCCGAACGCGGCATATCTTCAGCGGGCCTGACGATCTCATCCCGGTGCGTTTTGCGAATGGCTCCCTTTGAAACGTCCGGGCGTCTTGAAGAAATAGGAGTAGATTGTTGTTGCAACTGAAGCTGGCATATTTTTAATTGCTCTTGCAATTCTTGCAGTTGCTGCAGCGTTGGCTGGTCCTGCTTGCAGTTCTGCAAAGTGCGACGGAGATTACCGAAGGCATTGCTTCCAGGGACGGCTTGTGGATCTCTAATCGCACAATCGACCCCGCTTACTGCTCCGTCTTCCGCGTCCGTGATGTGAACAGGTGGACCTTGGTGAACATCCTGTCGGTTATCCGACGTGACTGCGGGGACATCATCTTCCTTGGCCGCTGATTTCTCGGATGCTTGTTGTTCCACCCATCGCCTAACGTTGTTCTGCCGAGACTCTATCTCGTTGACCCGACTACGGACGCTTCGAGTTTCAAACTCTTCCTGCAGCGTCTCCTCCAATAGTTGGTACTTTTGCTTCAAGTATTTCTTTTCCAGTTCCAGCTCCATTAGTTTCTTGTCCAGCTCTCGCTGCTCCTCCAGGCGCTTCATGCTCAGTTCTAAGCGAGCTTTCCGGGAAGCTGATGTCGAGGCGTTGGAAACTGACTGGGCTGCTTGTGGGAAGCAATTTCGGCACAACCATTTCGCGGTCTTCACAGAATCTGTTACGCCGGCACAGGAGTAATGCCACCAATCGGAGCACTTATCACAGGCAACAATGTTGTCAGCGGAGTCCGGCCTTTGACAGGCAACACAGCTATATGCGTTGCTGTTATCCGGTGTCTTATCACGGGACTCAGACATCTTGTGGTTGAATGTCTTAAAGTTTGTTCGGGAACGAAATGAAAATCACGGATCTTTTCAGCGATTGCTTTAAGCTGCAATTAGAGTATATATTTAGTTTATAGATTCATTGAGGTTTGTACTACAAAAGGGGCTTACACATTCAGTGACTCATTAGTTTTTTTATTCCTCGAACAACAGAGGTTAGAAGCTGCACTTTGCTTGCTCAATCAAATTTAGGCACTCAAATAAACAAATTCAATAGAATAGTAGAAAATATAAGAAATTTAGGAAAATTAATTGGTTTGTAGTTTCACATGTAGCATATCTGTTTTCACTCTGCTTTAGCTCTGACGTTTTCGCAGACGTGTCATGGTGAAGGTCGCTGTCCGTCACCGAAGACGTCAACAGTGGTCACGGAAGGGCTGCCAGTGCTAACAATATCAATTATTGCAGATCTTATTTTTTTTTGGGGATAGGCTTGCACACACCTTTTACAGTACATATTTTATGACCATGGGCGTTTCCATTAAGACTTTGTTGAAGACACATCAAGTTCTCACCATATGAACATCCACAAAGTGGGGTTGTGCTCTGGAAGCATTTGATTAATAGCGGCCCCTCGACAGGATCGTCACAATAGATCTAAAGTTCTTTGGGAACGTCATGTCTGACGATGAATTGTTGTGCTTACTGGGATTAAGAGATAAGGACAGAAGCCTATTGACAGACGGGCGTAAGATACGGGAGATCAAGGCAGCGGAGGAAATGACTACGGAGAATTTGACAGAGGTCATCGACACTACGGCTGTAGACTGGCATGGTGTTAGCAATGGCGGTTTTGTGACCAAAAGGGTTACTGTAGCAATTGTGAGGCATGCGGCTTCTACAGGAGGATTGTGGGAGGTCCATCATTATGTGAAAAACAAATTGGCTAATCCGAGGTTTGGTAATGTGCTGATCGTGATGAGCAACAGCAGGTCGGCAACCCGTCAAAAGTAATGCTCAGATCGTGGCAAAGTTGACGACACTGGGTCAACAAAGGCTCCTGAATATGATTACCAAGAAGTTACATCACTATTCCCAGACAGGGCTTCTAATGACGTGACGATCAGAATAACGAAGATAGACAGGCGAGGAACCTTCACTCGGAAAGTTCAGAATTTGGAAGTCATATTGGTGGTTTGACGATCCAAAGCCATTCTCCGTTGATTTTAATCGGGATTTTACTAGCAATCTTAAGAAAACGAGCTGAAAATGAGAAGGGTGATAAAGGGCTTCCTAAACGACTGCTTCGTCTTTTGTTGTCTAATCCAGATTTGATAACATTGCTAAGTAAAAGTTTGTTGGGAGTTTTGTTGAATCTGAATTAATGCTGCTAGAACATGAAACAGTTCTTGGTTTTCCGTCCATTGCATTCTATTCAAACTCACACAGTTTGATGATAATGAAGTATGACTCTGTCGGTCTCCCAATTCATACTCGCACTCGGCTTTGTGACTAAATACTTCAAAACAGTATCATAGTCCGCAAAAAAAAAACTTACAATTCTACGAAACTAACGTCCACTAGAGACGCTAATGACCAAACGAAACCGCCTTCAAGTCGTCGAGGGTGCCTCATCGTCTTAAAGAGCTCTCGAGCCGGTCGTCAGCCCTGGTGGTGATCATCGCGCACTCGTCTCCACCGAACGGGGTCGAAAGGGGGCACAAACACGCCCGAGCTGCTCCGTTCTAGTAAAGTCGTTCTTTTTTAGTTTTCCGCCTCTCCTCGGGTCGCGTGCATGTGTGTGGTGGATGCGGCAGGCTCTGATGAGAGCAAGATTAAAACTTTGTCTCATCCGGCGGCCCCATCTCTGTATGGTCGACGTAGGTACCTACTGTTGTGGGATGTTCACGAAAGTTGTGTGTCAACCAGCTCAGCTTCCATCCAACGACGGCGACGACGACGACGACGACGGTGGGGAGACATTCGCGAAAGCGCACGTTCTCGACGTGACTTATCACTATGCTGCAGGCAAAATTGTTTCCCAAGCTGGTGGATCAGATGATGAGCACATGCATGCACACACGTACCTACACACGCTTGCTTTTGTAGGAGACAGGAGGAGATTTGAGTTTGTCGATGTGGATGTGTGTATGTGTTTTTGAATGTGGGAAAATGGCACTTTAATCCTCGTGGGTTCTGTTGTCACTATTGTAACGAGCGACACACTACAAACCGTATACATACTTAACCGTGAAACAGCAACGGCAGCAGCAGCACCATGATGATGGAACATGGCTCGTAAAAACGAAAGCCCTCTCGAATCGACACAAAGAGTTTTGTGTCTTAATCAGATGCTGCAACTTTTTAAGACTTTATGTGCTACGAAAACAGATTATTCTCATCCTAAATGGATTACGTTCCTACAATGTTAAACTAACCGGAGTTTATTTTATTTTTATTTCAGGTACGTTGGTGCCGCTGGTTAATGGATTTTCTGGTGTTATGAATAACATGGGTTTTACTTGCTGTAAAGGTAATTGAAACACAAATAGTTGTTTAAAATACAGAATTTTATTAGAAAACTAAACACAAACTTCTGTACTAGATGAAAAACGTTCAAAACTAGCACATAGAGAAGTGTGTTCAGGACGACTATGGTTACAACAAGAAGAAGCAGCGGATGGGTTAATGTCGGCGCGGTCTTCTGTCCCATAAAACCGTGGGCGGACACGAATGCCAACTTATTTGGCAAAATACCTTTAATAAAATATAATAATAATAAAACCGTGGCGTGGCCTTAAAGTACGTTCCTGACCTGTGCTCAGCTTAGGAAACTAACTGGGTGAAAGTAGGTTCAGGTAAACACTCCTGATTAGCACTGATTCGGTTCTGAGCTCATTCTCAATAAGGGCTCCTCGGGTGGCCTCCCTGCTTGCATAGATAACCATCAGGATCATGAGCGACTACTTCATTTGCAGTGAGGGATAGCGGCTCTAAGGGAAACCCAACAGACCCCATGTGATCGAGAGTGGAGAGGCAGGGGCAACGGCGTTGAACCCGAGGAGAACTGGTGAGATCGCCACTACGAGGGGCTACGAGTAGATGGTAGGAGGTTCAACCGGTGGATCTTGAGGCGGCGCAGCACCGGTCGGTCGAGGATGCGCAGATGACCGGCGCGGACCTCACGCGGGCGCTGAACCGCAGCAGGAGTGGGCTGCCAAAGGTGTTGGTAGTTACCGAACAGCTGGATGAGCTGATCGGCTTCACGAGCGGGATGAGACCTACTGAAGCTCCGAAAATCGATAGCTCTAGTCAAGAAGGAGTACGACCTCCTGGTTGAAGAGCGGAGTACGGCTAATGCGATAAGGGAAGAGCGGTCCACCCAAATGGACAGCACCTTCTTTGCTGGCAACACGACAATGGCGCATGAGACTATGTAGCTCGTCGTAGCCGTAGAGAAAAAGTCAAACCGCCCTGCGGTTCGAGTTGCATGATCAGAACTTGTCGAGAAGACGCGGCCCACCGGGAGCAAGAAGCGTCCGCTGGAGGCGCACGAATAGCCGAAGAGGAAGAAAGGGACGGACAGCGCGAGGAACCAGTCTCCTAAATCAGTATCGAAACGCGCAAGTGACAGGGAAACCAAACCCCAAGAGGCCAATCCTAAGAGAAACGGGTTCCGATCGGACCAAGGGAAGGAGAACCCTTGGATTACAGTTGGAAAGAAGTAGATGAGAAAAGTGGAACCAGCCCGCAAGTGCCAGCGGAACGCCACGATGGCTGAGGCAGATACATGCGCCGGCGAAACTCGTCTCTCACCGCTTGACGCGGATGTAAAAAGCATCAGACGCACCACGACTGTAGAGGTTATGCTAGTGCTGAAAAAGGAGGCGGCCAAGAAAGGCACGTCCTACAAGGCACTAGCTTAGGAGGTATTGGGCTCAAAAGTGCAGGTGAGAACCCTAACGGCGGAGGCGACTCTCCAGTGCACAAAACTGGACGAGATCACCGACGCAGAGAAGCTCGCAGCCGTAGTTAAGCAGCAATGCGAGGTAGATGCACCAAGTGCATCGATCCGTCTGTGAAAGGGTCCGGCCGGCACGCAGATCGCCACGATCAAGCTCCCTGTAGGGGAGGTGAACAAGTTGACTGTTGTCGGCAAGAGTAGGCTGATCAGTGTACCGGCTGAGCATCTACGCGCCACCAGAGTGTGTTTCAAGTGCTTCGAGCGTGGGCGTGTAGAGGCCCCGACAGGAGCAAACTCTGCTGGAAGTGCGAAAGTGGAAGGCCACATCGCCAGGAAATACAACTAGGCACCAAAACGCCTGATTTACTTGGCAAACAAGGGTCATTCCGGTCCAGGAAATAACTTCCACGTCGCACGAGAGCTTCAGAATAGCAAAGATCAACTGGATTTACTACTGCAGTTGTTATGCTCTTAATACGTGGCCGATTTAACAGTTCACGTCTATGCTGGATTCGCTATCAAGGGCACTAGTGGGATTGAGTCTCGTGATCATTGGTGGAGACTTCAACGCCTGGGCAATTGAGTGGGGTAGCCGTTTGAATAACGCGAAAGGCTGGGCTCTACTCGACGCATACGCTAGACTGAACGTGAATGTCGTGAACTTAGGCGACAAAAAAAAACCTTCAGTAGAAACGCTACAGAGTCCATCGTTGAAGTGACTTTCTGGAGCTAAGATCTAAACCCTAGCTCGGACTGGAAGGTCAACGATGGACACACGCACAGTGACCATCTGGCGGTAAGATGTAGGGTGGAATATGGAGGAAAGACGGCATAGCCGAAGGTCATCGACAGTCATCGAGGATGGCTGACCTCGCGCTTCGATAGGTCGAGATTTGTTGAACGCCTGCTTATCTGTCCAGTGAAGATCTAGTCGGAACTCTAAGCCGTGCATGCGACGCCGCAATGCGTAGGTGCTCGCTACCTAGAAGTCCTTCGGATTATCGAATAATTGTGTCAATTTTCATAAGAATCCTGTTAAGGATTACTTTGCAGAGAGCGATACACAATAACATGATGCTTCGTCAATTATCGCATACCGTTAGATCACCCTTGTTGGGTATGTGTACTAAGACGCCTTGCATCCAATTGGCAAGTAATTTCGCGGTTTCTCATATGTTGCAGAATGTTTGATGCAGCAAATGTGTAGACGTATCTCACTCCGTGTTCGTCCCACTTTGAATTATAATTCTATCAGTGCGTACAAAACAGTGCAACATCGTTCACATATATCGCAAACGTGTAATCTCAGACCCTTCCAACGACGGCGACAGCAACTGGCCGTTGAAACCACGTCGAATGCTCACGTTCGTCTGTCACCTACTCACTACAAAACAATCACCACGCCACCGAATGGAAGTGTCCAGGACAACAAAATCCAATAAAAAAAAGCGTGAAGAAAACATGACACTAAAACCCTGCAACATAAATTGCCTGCTGCATATCGGATCAACTTCTTCGGACAGCACAAGTGGAAAGGACCTGACACATCCATCGCGCAGACTGAGTTTGAATCCGTCGAGCGGGCGAGCGGATGAAGTACGCAACGTCTCTAGCTATACGACATGGGTCTTTGGACTCGAGAAACTTTACAAAACATCGTCACCGACGCGACACCGACCGATGCCGACGTCGTCCGTCGCCGTTGAAGAGGCCGAGCGAGCCGGGACAAGCGAGATGTAATCTTCTTATTAATGAAATTAAGATTATTTCATCCACTCCCATGATTCAATTCAATGGAACGAACGGCGGCAGCAGCAGAAGCAGCCAGCAGTCACCGGGGAGCACCGCGCCGTCATCGTTCATGGAACAGCCAAATCGGGTCGGATTTATGAGTTTCGATGGGCAGCACAAGACTGAAGGGATTTCAACTGTTCCTTCATTGTATGATGGCCTATGGGCGAGTGGTGCACATGACGGGCGCGCGATAGTCTGATCTGTAATTGAATTTTTAATCTGATGCACTTTTTCAGAGGATAAGATTACAAGGAAGCATTATTATGGCTACGAGGGCGCACAGATTGAACTTGCTTAATTGATAATCGAGTCGACAAATTTAGCGTTGCCCACGTTTCAGTTATGGTTTCTCCTAGGAGTTGAGCTTTAAATGTGAAAGATTTTTTGCGACAATAAAAAAGCCTCAATCAACGTTCAATTTAGTGTTCGAATTAAAATCGAGTTCACCGTATTACAAAGTGTAAATTAATTGGAATGTTTTCTACCGTTTTAGTTGATTTTTATCTCTTTCAAAGAAGCTGAAATAAAAGTTTACAATCAACACTTCCACAAAGATATGCAATATATTGTGTGTCAAATGGATGCATTCACCCAACTACCACCATCAATTGAATAGACCCTACCCATTCATCCTTCGGCAAAATCCCCACGGAGCTGAGCAAACGACCCATGATCTCCGTACAAGGTGATTCCCTTTCAATTGACCCATTCTTCTGACGGCGCGTGATTGTGATTGTGATTGTGCCCCCTGCTGGTGGTCGCCGTTCGTCGTTGTCGTGTAGAGCTTTGATCTGACGACGACGATTTCTTTACGATTGTTGTGAAGCACGTTATTGTGGCAAACCAAACTCCTCGACGCTCTGCTCTATTCATTGCTCCTTCCGACAGTTGTCCAGCCAGCCAGTCGTCGGTCGTCGGGATGACCTTTTTGCACCATCTGTGACGGGTGGGCCGCCGCCCGGTGATTGATTGTGACTAGGACCGGGACCGGGACCTGGACTAGGACTCGGACTGGGCTCAAAAGTTACTAACAAGATGCTATGACGGGCGGGCGCCCGCACCGACAGCCATTGTTGTCCGAGGGAAATTTATTCCCGGTGCTTTTCAGATCTCCTAGACGGTGTCCAATTCAGAGTACCCTCCACCGCACCGCGTTGGCCAATAGAAAGGGGGGATGCAAATATAATTGGGCAAATTCCATTTTAATTGAGTTATTCGCTAAAGAAATGGAAAACCACAGAACAAACTCGTTGAAGAATGGCTTTGTTATTTCGGAGCCGAGGTCCGTCGAGACTTGAGTTTCGCTGTTGGCCTTTGGCGTCACTGATGATTCAATTTCTACTTTTTCGTCTTTGCATAACGTCCCAACTGGGCTTGAGCTTGAGCTTGAGAGCTTCAGCTTGGTTCACCACCCGTAGGTGCTACTCCAGTATCGCCAGACCAGCTACATTTACACAAGGAACCAATGAGGTTATCTGCTGGGGACTAGCAGGCATCTTCAGTGTGCGTGCGTTGGTGATCATCTATTTTTAGGCGACAATGGCGCCTGCCACGTCAGGTTGCACGTCAATGTGGGGAAGAGGAATCGTTTGTATCCACATCAGACCGAATTTACCTCTGCGCCTGCACAAACTCATGCGGATGTCGGAGTGTTGGTGGGATATGGTTGGCAGAGGGCTCACACACTGGTGCGTGGATGCCAGGCGTAGGGTGCACAGTTCGCTCGATTGCATAACTTCTAGGCGTTATCTGATATATTGACACTGTGCTGTGAAAGTTGGAAGGAAGGGAAACGGCTTTTCAACCGTTCCTGGTTCTAGCTATGGCTATGAACATGAGTTGTATATATATAGAGGAGAGTATAAAGAAAATAGATAGAAAGATACAAAGTAGAAGAAAAGGGACGGGCCAGGAATTGAACCCAGGACCTTCTGCATATGGATCAGAAGCGGTAGCCACTCGACCACAAAGCCCGTCTTTGCATAACGTCCCAACTAGGAAAAAAAAGCTGAAAATATAGAATATTTTTAATATGTTGTATTATTACGCCAGAAACCTTCGCGTATTTATGCTTCATTTAAAGCCCTGTTTTGGCCCTTAGACATCTCAGGCCCGACAGCTTTGCTGTGATACCCATGCACAGTGGTGCGAGAGCGGTCGAAACCTAAAAAAATGAAAATGCTTTTCACGCTGCTTGTCAGCTTCCTAAGTATTTCAACTGTCTAATTCATAAATTTCAGATTGATTCATGGAAATTTGAATTTTTTACAGCCTCTTGAACGTACCGTGATTTATGGCCTTCACACAAAAACTTTTATGTTTATTCCCAGCTATGCCACTGTCCAAAATAGCTTTTAAGTGAAATTAGGAATTGTTTCCGGTCTACTAGATATAGGGTAGCGAACCACTTGGGCAGCGGCCGGTATTTTGGGCACTCTTTACTATAACTCAGTCAATTCCGAACCAATTAACTTCAAATGCTAAACACGGCTAGATACTATATGTATCTCGTCGCGCTCCAAAAATTGTGTCAATTGGGTCAGAATTGGCTGAGTTATAGCAAAAAAGTGCCCAAAATAGGACCCCTGCCGAGATGGTTGCACTTTCCTAATTAAAGAAAAGACGTATGAGATATTTTTGATATCTCATAAAAAAAACTTTTTGCGTCTCTAGACGTAGGGTATCGCGCTACTTGGGTGGTGGCTTCTATATTCGTCTGTTTTCCACTATAACTCAGTCAAATTTGAACCAATTGACTTGAAAAGTTGTACACGGGTAGATTCTATAACTATCTCACCACATTCCAAAAGTTGTGTCAATTGGTTCAAATTTGACTGAGTTATAGTGGAAAACAGACGAATATAGAAGCCACCGCCTAAGTGGCGCGATTCCCTATAAGAAAAGTCTCATTTATGACTTGAAAATTACTCTTTCGCATCCCAAATATATTCTTCAAATACACAGAAACCTCTTTTTATGACGCAAGGAAAAAATTCCTTTCCCGAAATCATGAATATGACTCATAACTTGAAATATTTTTATGATTTCATGTTATAAATATACACCATGATTATCATTTATGACTTTATGATTGATTTCACCATAACGCTATGCACCCGTTATTGTTTTGGCTTTCGACAACCAAAAATGGGATTACGAGAAGCACTCATGAAGCCAAGAATAATTTTCATAATCATTGATGCAGATCCTGATGCTTTACTACCAGATTCATAAAATTATAGTTTGGTGAGGTGGAACCATGCATAGAATTCATGAAATCAAAAATTACTTTTACTACTCTAACCAAATAAAAACTTTGCCAAAATAGCAGCTTAATTTTTCCACATGTTTGTGTTGAACGACCGCGCGAATTATATAATTGCATGTATGGCAGATAAGTGTGACGCTAGGAAGCGACCATGAAAAAAAATTACAAAAATGCTTGTTTTTATTCATGATTCTGGTCAACTCATTCGTGATATTATGAATCATAACTATGATGTTATGACTTGGCAGACATTATATGAACATGATTTTTTTTTTCATGATGAGGGGAAGGCATTTTTTTCTCGAGCATGAGCTGCATAACATTAGAAATGTGGATAAATTAAGTAATGAATTTGATGAGGAATTTTGTTCGCGAGCACAGTTATTACTCCTATGCATTGGAGATTAAGCCAAGAGGGCTTTCTTCGGAGAGATTTCTCTGACAATTCCTACAGAGATTCCTTTAGAAAATCTTATTTTCCTTTTGAGTTTCTTAAAAAAATGATAACCTCAGCAGTTTATTTAAGATCTTTTTTATAAAGCCTTCTTAAGCCGGGGTCCGTGGCGTAGTGGCTGCACGTTCACTTCATAAGTGGATGGTCATGGGTTCGAACCCAGCCCCGGCACTTGAAATTTTTCGTCAGTTGCTCTTCCCCCCGAGAGCGGATGACACTTGACCCTCTTCTGAGCATATGTTCTACCGGACCCGGAAACATGGATATCGGCTAATCAGCAACTCATAACGGACCCCCAATCGGACTGGAAAAGGAACAAGAGCCCCACACATCAACATCTTCGTGCTCATCATTCTACCATGGACAGGGTAGAAAAGTAGCAGCGCAAAAGTCAACCAGTTCGATACAGTAGAATTAATAGAATACATTAAGGCGCTGTACAAAGTGAAAGTGCAGCTACCAATTGGAATCGCTCACGCAGTGCCCTAGTGGACAAAAAGAGCTGTAAATTAGGTTAAGTGATTGAAGAATAAAAAAAAGCCTTCTTAGAATTCTATCGCTCCATGGATTCATTTATAAAATCCTCTTGAAATTCTATCCAGGAAGATTTTACTCCATAAGTTTATTGCTGCAATAACATTTCGCATCCGCATTTTGCCGTATACAGCCAGCTAAGCGGGAACAAAGTTTCTTTCAAAGTATAATATAATAACAGGAATAGAAGAAAGACTGATAGTGACCGGTGCAAAGTAATCCGTTCGAAGACATACAACTAGAAGTCTAGAACATATTAGAATATTACATTTTCTCTTATTATAGAATATTAAATTAGTTAGTAAGGTACCACTCAGCTTGCTAAAAAGTGTACTATTTAAGTGTCTTACATCACTTCAGATTGCAGCTTACACAGGATAGATCCGTCGAATGTCGATCCCAGCTGACGTTTGCTGAATTGGATGACAGGGCGTTTATACAGGGGGTGGCCAAAATGTTTGGGATAGGCAACTTTTTTTTTCTCATAGAAAAGTTCAACATGCTGTACCTTTGCAAAAAGTGCATCAAAAATTCTCAAATTTTAACTGTTTTTTTACCTGTTATATGTGCATAATTGTTACAAATTTGAGCTCGATTGGTTAATCTTTCGCGAAGCTATGACCGTTTTTGTAAAACACTATTTTTCAGACAGCTTATTTCAAACTGCCATATCTCAGAAACCAGTGCACCTAATTGAATTTTAAACGTTTGTCAACAATACATTGTTGCATCACAAGTTATTAAAACATAGATACTTTTTAATCATTTAAAAAAGTTATCATGGCTTGACACTTTTTGGTTCTTTCTCGAAAAAAAAAGGAAATCTTTTACAACAATGACATTAAATTTTAGTTTTGATAACAAAAGATTTTCTACTTCTGTTCTCAAGATATCTCTTATAAGGTATTTTAGAGCCTATTTGGATTGAAGTAAGAACACATTTAATAATTTTTGTGTGGTATTGTAAATTTGACTTATTTTCCTTTATATGGGTGAAAATGTCAAACCGGTATAACTTTATTCGTCATGAGAAAATATTAGATTTTATAATGTCACATAAAGTATCAATATATTGTTGATGAACGTTCAAAATTTCATTCTGTTTAGTTCACTGGTTTCGGAGATATGACAGTTTAAAAATTGGTTGGCTAAAAAATAGTGTATTACGAGAACGGTTCTAGCTTCGCGAAAGATTAATCAATCGAGCCCAAATTTGTACCAATGATGCACATATAATAGGTCAACAAACATTCAAAGTTTGAGAATTTTTGATGCACTCTATGAAAAGTACAGCATGTTTAACTTTTTTGTGAGAAAAAAAGTTGCCTATCCCAAAATGGCAGGTGGCCAAAATGGCCACCCCCTGTATATTGGTTGCACTGAAATATTGTAATATAAGATTTATGAATTTATTTCGAAGTGAATTAATAAATCCCTCTGCTTTAGCTTTAGCTAACCCACCATGCTACGAAATATGATTTGCTGAAATAATTTCAGCATCCGACCTTCGAAAACTTTTGTCAAAAAAAAAAAAAATCTCTAGAAAAATTCCCAAGTCCGTATAAGAAGTTTTTCAGGAATCATGTATGGATTCAAAAATACTTCAGCGATGTCTTCAGAAAATCGAATGCTCAGAATACCTCCAGAAATTCCACTAAGGATTTCTTTAGAAAATATTCCTCAATTCTGTAAAAGTTCCATTCAGAAATTTTTCCAGAAATTTTAAAAAAAATTTCAGGACATTCTTTCAGAAACTCTTATAAAGATTGCTCCATGAATTTGTTAAAGGATTCCTTTTAAAAAACTTTTATGGATTCTTCCAAAATTGCTTCATGGATTTCTTCTAAAATCACTCCATGGATTCGGTTTTGAAATCAAACAAAACATTTTTTGAGAAGCTCCTCCATCGTTTATTTTTTTCAGAAATTCTTCCAGGGATTCTTAAGGAAATTGCTTCAGGGCATCTTTCAAATTTTCCCACTAAAATTTCTCTAAGAATTTCTATGGGCACCTTATGAACCTCCGCCTGGGATTATTTTGGAATGTCTTCAAAGATTCGTTTAGATAACCTATCTTACATATGTTTTTCTGAGAAGTTTTTATGGCATTTCCTTTAAGCTATAAGAATTTAAATTCTTTAAGTAATTAAATCAGAAACATTTCCTGGGTATATCTACACGAATTCCAAGTTTTTTTTTTCTAGGGACCTTTGCAGAAGCTTATCTACACGTGTCTCCATGAATCCCGTCTGAAATATGTGCACATACCGCTCCTCTTTTCTAATAATTTTATCAAAGGATTTCTCCATGAATTTTCCTAAAATTTTTCAATAGACTTTCATGGGATTCAACCAAATGTTTCTCGAGGAGTTTTCCAAAATTTATGTTCAGGGCGTTTTGCAGGAATTTTTTCTTGGATACCTTCAAGAATTTCCAGACAAGACATTCATTTAATAATATTTCTTGAGATTTTTACATGGGTTCTATTGGAACTTTTTTCAGAACTTTCGTCTGATACTCCTTCAAAAATATCTTCAGAAGTATTTTATAATTGTAGAGATTTCTTCTGGAATTTTAGCAAAGGATTTTTCAGAAGCCTTTCTATGGCAATTCCTCAAAAAAAAAATCTTTAAACATCCCACAGAGATGCTTTCAGAAATTCTTCCAAGAATTTCTTGAGACATTGTTCCGGTTCCAATTTCCTGGTGTTGCTTCTCGAAATTC
The DNA here is from genome assembly GCF_035046485.1 of Aedes albopictus. NCBI lineage: Eukaryota > Metazoa > Arthropoda > Insecta > Diptera > Culicidae > Aedes > Aedes albopictus. Next base: position 250,592,580 of record NC_085137.1, on the reverse strand, counting down.
CTAGCTCATGAACATTTGAAAATTTTCTTGAGGGATTATCAAAGAAAAAAAAAAATGCTGAAGCAGTTTCTGACGTTATCTTTGGAGAAATTCCTGGGATAAAACCTGATGGAACTGTTCAAGATACCTTCTAAATTATTGAAAAAAAATCATGAAGGAGGAGCTCTAGCAAAAATTCCAAGGAAACGTTAAGAAAAAATCCTGGAAAGATTCCTGGAGCAACTCTTAGAGGAATTACTCGAGCAATCTCTTCAAAAATGTCTACAGAAATCCCTCCAGAAACTACAGACAAAGATACTGGTGAAGATGTTCAAGGAATCCTCTAATACATTTCTGCGGGATTTCTGGAGGATTTTCTGAAAAAAAAAAAATCCTTGTAAGACCTCCTGATGATAACTTCGAAGGAATTCTTAGAAGTATGTCTTATATAATTTCTGAAGGGTTTAGTATTAAAATCCTTGAAGTACTGGCGAAATAAATCCTACAGAAACTAAAAATATTGAAGGAATTCTATAGAGAATCACTGAAGCAATTTCAGATAAAAAATGTATCTTCCCGAGTAGGTGGAAAAATATGATGAATAGCATATTCAGTTATGATTGATTGAATTACTGAAGAGCAAAAACTGATATTGGTTTGATTGATATAAGAGGTAAAAGAACAGAAATAATAGCAAAATCTAATATGGTGAACTACTCAATAATAGCTCGTTAAGATATTACAAGATCAAAATAATAGCAAACAAGATATGTCACTTATTTTCTAGGAAAAAATAAAATAAAAAAATGTCAGCATCATACTTACGACCTACGGATTCACAGGCAGTGATGCTTACCACTCAACTGTGGCTCGCTGTTGCAAATAACCTGGGAATAAGAGCATGCGGTTCTTCGTTTCCCCATCTCAGAAAGGCGCACATGGTATTTCACTAACATTAAGCCATCTCTGTAGGTATATGAGTTCCATTTCGTGCAAAAGAGCTAATCTTGTTCTTATGTAGAAATTTTCATATTTTTCCATATCAATTTGAGCTATTCGTGCGATATTCATTAGATTTTTGAACAACATATCAAAATCACATCGAGCTTTGACAGCAAAAAGTGTTCGATTTGAGATATGATTTAGATATTCTCATCTACCCGGGTTTGATGGAATCTTTTGAAGAATACCGGTAGAACTGGAGAACTCTCTGCAGATATGTAAAGAAGAATTTCTAGAAAATGCCAGGGAATAGATTGGGGAGTAGTTTCTGCAGGAATTGCTGTGATAATCTTTGAAGAAATTCTGAAATAATCTCTGATTCTTTGTGAAAAAAATATCCTAGAATTGCATCTTATAATCCGCAGGGGTTCCCCAGTTAGCGTAGTGGTTACGGCTATGGATCGCCAATCCGAAGACGGCGGGTTCAATTCCCGTTCCAGTTGAGACTCCCTGGGCATAGTGTATCATTGTCCTTGCCTCTCAATATATAAATTCATGCGATGGCAGGCAAAGAAAGCCCTTCAATTGATAACTGTGGAAATGCTCAAAGAATACTAAGTTGAAGAGAGGCAGGCCAAGTCCCAGTGGGGACGTTGAGCCATAAAGAAGAAGAAGAAGATCCGCAGGGGATTTCTTGGAGAAACTCCTGGAGTAATTTTTAGAAGATTTTCTTGAGAAATTTCCAAAAGAATTTCTGAAGAAATCCCAATGGAATACTCCGGGTGAAAATACATATGACAATACATCTAGAGGAATTTTTCAAGAAATGTTTGAAGAAAAACATTAGGGAATGCATGCACGAACTTCTGTAGCAATCCTGCTGAAATCGTTCTTGAAAATTCTGAGAGAATCTTCTCTCTATCATAATTTCGGAAAACATTCGGTAAATCCTTAAGGTCCCTGGAGGTTTTCATGGAGGAAACTCTAAAGGAGTTCATGGGAAGGAATACTTTCTAAAATAATTCTACTACCCCTTCCGTGATAATTAAAAATTTCGAAAAAAAAAAAAAATTCATGGAGGGGTTTTCCTAGAATAATGCTTAGTTCGGTGCAATATCGAAGAAATTTCCATGGAGGCGTGCCAGTAGAGGGGGTGCAGCAATTTGGTAACTTTGAGTAATCAGCTCCGATTTCCTTGCGCCGTGAAGGTGCTTCGTCGTTGCGTCACCAGTTACAGTGAGCTTCAGCTAGAACTTCCTTGTTTTCTTAAGAACGTCATAACAGTTCTTTTTCGTCACGCTCCGCTTCATCCAGAGGGCTTTTTCTGACATGCTTCGTCCCATAATCTCGGAAGTTTTTAATCTCAAAACTAAAGGCGAATCAATTGAAGCTAATGAAAGCTTTCTTGAGTGTCACTGTCACCACATCACCGCAAAACAGCTCAAAGGAGATAATGTGCTACTAACAGTTTACAATTAAACTGTTAGCAGCACATCTATCGAAAAACACTTCTAAATGACAATTTTACATTTGTATGTCCATCACAAAGAGTGCCTTAATTTGAAACTAAAAAACCTAAGGACAAACTTTTCAAACAAAGCGTTGTGTCAGTTGGCGAAAGAGTAACTTTTTTCCCATTCACCACTCAGGCCGCTTCGAAATCCGTATTTACACTAAACCACTATCTCCATCGCGTGCCATCTACTCAGGCAGGCAGAGACCGGATCGAGGAGCTTCCATTTGCAGCTTCATCACAAACCCATCCGAGAAAACTAGGACAAACTCTTTCGGAAAAGCCAGCACACAAAAAAAAACCTTTTCGGAGAACAAAACGGAACCCAGAAAGGAAACTGGCAGTGGGACAATAATAATCCTAAAATTACAGCTAATTAGAAGTAAATTGAAACAACGGGCCAAGTGCGGAAGGATGAGCGGTAGTTTGTCGAGTCTGTTTGTCTTTATCTACAATAAGATAGCGGCAGTGCTAGAGCTAGAGCATGGGCACGTCCAACTGTTGCCGGTCCCACCCGAGTTCGGGAAGGGTTGGCTGGTTGGTTGGACGCCGGTCGACGACGTGCTCGGTCGAAATGATTCGGTGCCGCAATTTTCTCAAGTGTATATTTTAGCACTGGATGTTCATTGTTCGGCGAAGGTAGGCTCCGCTCAATTTCTGTGATGGACCGGGCTGTCCCAAAGTGTGGCGCTTTTTCCTTTTACGACTACTACTCTCAGAGTAAATTAATGGATGAGCGCCTGACCAAATGGCCACCGTCCATTAATGGGCTTTGTCGATATACCTCCCGAGTTGTTCGGAAGGAAGGTAAATTTTCTCCGGTAACACTAAAGAGACCATTTAGCTCCGTGACACAATGTCATTAGGCAAAAGTCGTCGCGTCAAATTTGATTGATTTGCTGCTGCTTCGACGTGACGATAATTGATTGTCCCAGCACAACGGTGACACAGAAAATTTGCTGCACTGCTTTTCCTCTTCTGGATCGTGCAGCGGCTGAAAGCCTACGGAGGGTTCCGGGAGAAATTAGGCCAACTTTCAACGGTGCATTCGATCCATCATAGGATTGTAATTAGCTTTTGAGTTGATTGCGGTAGATGTTCTTTTACGAGAAAACATGTCTCCTAGGAAGACGTTATCTCAATACGAATAATATTTCTGACTTTGAACTATTGTCCTGCACTGATTTGCTTATACCAAACGACTCAGCTCGACGAGTTGAGATGATGTCTGTGTGTGTATGTGTGTGTGTATGTATGTGTGTGTGTGTATGTGTACAAAAAAAGGTCACCTCACTTATAGATAGTAAATATCAACCGATTTTAACGATCGACGGCTCATTCGACGCGGAATCTGGTCCCATTATTTCCTATTGAAAATGGTTCGGATCGGTCCAGCCGTTCCGGAGTTATGGCCATTTAGGTGTTCCGGATCGGTACCCCTGGAAGGGGCCAGACATGATAATGCACCAAATCCATGCATGCGACCCATCAAACCACGGCATTTACGATTATCTGATGAACGGTAGGCAGCAAAATAGTCTCAAACCATATCTGAACCGGTAGTGTTCCGGAACCGGTTCTGGGTGTCCCGCCGGAAGTGGTCAAATATCAAATTGAACATAACTCATGCATGCAACACATCAAACAGCGGCTTTTTCGATAATCTGATGAACGGTTAGCAGGAAAACAGTATCAGACCACATCTGAACCGGTAGTGTTCCGAAACCACTTCCGGATGTCCCACCAGAAGTGGCCAAATATTAAAGTAAACCAAACCCATGCATGCGACACATCAAACAACGGCATTTTTGATAACCTGATGAACGGTCAGCAGGAAAACAGTATCAGACCATATCTGAACCGGTAGATGTCCGGAACCGGTTCCGGGGATACTGACTGATGTGGCCAAACATGAAAGAGTACCAAACCCATGCATGCGATCCAACAAATAACGGCTTTTCTGATAACCTGATGACTGGTAACCAGCTCCGGGTGTCCCTCCGAAAGCGGCTAAATATAAAATTTAACTGAACCTATGTATGCGCACAGCAAAGCTAGGATTTTTAATATCCTTATGAACGTTAGCAAGCAAACATGTTCAGACCGGTGAAAAAAATGTTTTACGCATATGATCAAATCTCAACCGTTACGTAGTAATTTAACTTTACATGACTTTGCTTGTCTCAAACTGGCTATAACTTGAAATGGTCAAACTTATCGCATTTGAAAGATTTTTAAATTTGCTACCAAAAAAGATCTTGGAATATATTGGTTTAGTTAGATAACTGAAGCCAAAAAGCTCGAAAGTAGTGTTTTGCCTTTCTCGTACACTTAGTGTACTAAAAAACTATATGTTCACTCAAAAAACGATTTTTTCGAAAAAAGGCTCGGAGGATCAAGTCGCATATACCAATCAACTCAGTTCAACGAACTGAGATTATGGGCATGTATGTATGTGCGCAAAATAAGTTCACTCACTTTAAAGGCACTTCCCATTGGCCGATTTTTCGGATTAAAGCTTGATTCAAACCGCAATTGTTTGCTATCAAAAATGGTCCAGATCGGCCAAGGCGTTCCGGAATTATGGCCATTTCAGTGATCCGGACCAGCACCGGTAGAACTGGCCGTATATAAAACTGAACTAGCCCCATGTTGCGATACATCAAACTGCGCGATTTTTGTAACCTTTAGCATGGTTGGCGAGTTTTGTGCGGAAATCAACACTGGAGACCAGAAGCTCCACGATGTCGGCCAAAAATTCAAGATGACAGCCAAATGTTCAAGATGGCGGCTCACAACTCAATATGGCGGCTGTTTAATAGAGATTTACGCTCTTAAAGCATGCTATATGGGAATATTTGATATGGGGAAGATGTCAGGGATCCTATAATGGTGAATAGAATATCCAAGATGGCGGTCTGAAATCCAAGATGGTGGCTTCAAATTCAAGAAGGCGTCTGTTTAAAGAAGCTTAAGGCTGTAAAACCATGCAATATGGGTATATTTGGTATGGGGAAGATGTCCGGAGTCAAAAAATGGCGACCAGAATGTACAAGATGCCGATCTAAAATCCAAGATGGCGGCTTCACTTTCAATATGGCGGCTGTTTGATGGAGATTTAGGCTCTAACGGCTGAAGTTTTAGGATCCTAAAACCATGCAATATTGGTATATTTGGTATGGGGAAGCCTTCCAGAGTCCAAAATGGCGATCAGGATATTCAAGATGGCGATCTAAAATTTAAGATTGCGGCTCCGAATTCAAAATCGCGGCTGTTTAATGGAGTTTTAGGGCCTGAAACAATGCATTATTGGTATATTTGGTATGGGGATGATGTCTGGATTCCAAAAATGGCAGCTAAAATATCCAAGATGTTGGTTTAAAATCCAAGATAGTGGCTCCAAATTCAAGATGGCAACTGTTTAATGAAGTATATTTTTTGTAGCAAAGATGCCTGGACGCCTAGACGCCAAAAATGGCGACCAGAACATCCAAGATGGCAATCTTAAATCCTAAATGACGGCTTCAAATTCAAGATAGCGTCTTTTTCTTAAGAGTTTGATGCTCAAACATAAAAAGCCAGATAAACAATATGATTTCTGGGATCATGAAACGGATGTCTGTTAATTGTATGAAAGTGCGATATACATCAACATTTCGCTTTAGTTTTATTGAAATGGGGTTTCGAAGGCACGGGAAAGGCGCTACCACCGCTAGGTGGATTAATTAGGGTTTTTTGATTATTCTTAATTACTTACAGCTCTATTGTCCACTAGGGCACTACGTGAGCGATTTCAATTGACAGCTGTACCTACAGTATTGTACAGAACCTACATGTGCTCTATTATACTTTATCGAACTGGTTGTCTTTCTGCTGCTTTCACTTTTCTACTCTACATGGTAGAATGATGAGCACAAGGATGATAGGTGTCCGTTGTTCTTTTCCAGTCCGATTGGGGGTCCATTATGAGTAGCAATTCGCCGATGTCCAGGTATCCGGGTCCGTTTGAGCCATGGGGTTCAGAAGAGGGTCAGTGTCAGCCACTCTCGGTGAAGAGCAAGTGACGAAAAATTGCAAGTGCCGGGGCTGGGAATTAAACCCATGACCATTCACATATGAAGCGAACGTGTGACCAACTACGCCACGGACCCCGGCAAATTTTAACGTTTACCGATTTATTTTTATAATTTCAATCTTCATTCTTTTTTTACATTTGTTATAATCTTAGACTTTTCTCAAGGCACTTTGAAGGGGGAAGTCTCCCCTTAAAAGTTTACGCGGTTTAGGTATTATGGACACATTCATGTCCAACGGTTTATAACAAGTTTATGCTCAACGTAGTAGAATCATAACCATCCTCTTTTTCCCAGTGAAATGATTGTTGCTGCCAGCCCTGCCCACGGTGTCGTCGCAGCTGAACGTTTGTGAAGTGGGCCGAAATGTCACTCGTTGGTAGACGTCAGGTAGATAGTGCAGGCTCATTGTCATTTCTGGCTACGACAGAGTAAAACGTTAAACGTGTTATCTGTTAGTGAAACAACGTTGAAATTATTGAATTTAAATTTGCCAAATTTATCCTTATATTTCTAGTGAGCTTATTTCTAAAGAGTTGTAGGAGATACCTAAACTAGCGCTATCACAGTTTGCTTATCACAGTTGGTTGAAAAGTATGATTCTGAAACTTAATGTAACTTAAATCTAACCTAACTCTAAAATCACAGGTTGGTTGTATACTGAATTATTGGCGAACAAAGAACAATTTGTGCCAGGGTCTAACCGAACAATTGTAAGTGCTCCTTGATTGTACCTAAAATTTAAACTAACCAAAATAAATATTTTAGCTTAAAGCTGAATTAGCACCAAAGTCTGACCTGCGTTCTGCTATTAAGAGTCGGAGAAGTGATCCCCTTTGTTCTTGGAACAAAACTTTAAGAATTGTTCGCCATGTCGAATCCGGATCAACCGACCAACGCTTCCAACCCGAAGACACCGGGAAACAAGGAACAAACCACTAGCTGTGTGTGCTGTGATCGCTCGGATACCATTGATGATTGTGTCCAATGTGACCAATGTAACGGGTGGTGGCACATGGTGTGTGCGGAAGTGACAGCTTCGGTAGCAGATAGATCGTGGACTTGTGGTCACTGCTTGCCGTTGAGCGTTTGCTCAAGAACCACAACGTCCAGCGTCAGGGCGGCCCGCTTGGCGTTGAAAAAGAAGCAATTGGAGGAACAGCAAGCGATGGAACAACGCCACCTCGCCGAAAAGTACAAGCTTATGGAAGAAGAGCTAGAGGAACTGGACGAAGCGGGTAGCAACCGAAGCAGGGTAAGCAAAAGAACGAGTCTCAAAAGAGTGAAGCTGTGGCAACGGAAGTGTGCTGAGCAATCCGCAATTCCGCCAGAAGGACAATGCAACCCGCAGAACTTGGAAGAAGACATTCGTGGGCGTTTTGCTGGTCCGTCGAGCGCTGATGCGCCTCCAGTGATCCCGAGTAGTCAATACCCACATCAGCAGGCTGAAGTCAACATCAACGAGCCAGATCAACGTACCGATGCCATCGTCACCGGCGGCCGTCAGGATGCCAGGTTCTACAAGCCTCCGCTGAACTCAACCGTAAAGTCACCTGAGTTTCCTGAGATAATTAATGCTAAGCGGGACCAGCAGCAGAACACCGGCGCGATCCCCAAGCAGCAGAAGGTAGCCAACAAACCAGGTAATGTCGACACTCTAGTGCCCCCCGTAGCACAACAAGGTAAGCCACTTTTTGATCCAACTATTGATGCATGTTTGCCACCAAAATCAGAAAACTCCCTCCAACATATGATAAAGCAGTTTGGAAGCCTGGCGCCACCAGCCATGGTTTCCTCTTTTCAAACGAATCTGCTTCCACAAGTAAAGAGTACTACTCCACTGTCTGGAACGTGTACTGGCTTTATGCCATCGGCAAGCCCATTGTTATCTTCCGGGCCGGTTCCCCAACCCGCGGAACGGCCAAACGTTGGCTCGTTGCCACATGGAAATTCGATTCCATATTCCCAATCAGTGCCCCCCCTGGTGGGACTGCAAAACGTTGGCTCCTTGCCACACGCAAATCCAGTCGTTTCAATCGGAACAGTGCCCCCACCGCCGGGACTACCGATTGCCGATACCTTCACTCCCTCCCCCTCGCAGTTAGCCGCACGTCAGGTCATGTCACGCGATCTACCGACGTTCTCTGGCGACCCTGCAGATTGGCCAATTTTTATAAGCAGCTTTATGAACAGTACCAGGGCTTGTGGATACAACAGTGCAGAAAATCTCTCGCGTCTTCAACGTTGTTTGAAAGGGTCCGCGTACGAATCTGTCAAAAGCCGGTTATTGCTCCCAGAATCAGTGCCCCAAGTGATAGATACCCTTCGTTTATTGTATGGACGTCCCGAGTTATTAATCAGTGCTCTACTACAGAAAGTGCGAAGTGTTCCATCACCGAAAGCAGACAAATTAGAAACAATCATCGATTTCGGCCTGGCTGTACGTAGTCTCTGTGATCATTTGGAAGCGGCTGGACAACAAGAACATCTCTCAAACCCAACGTTGCTGATGGAAATGGTGGAGAAACTACCGGCGCACACTAAATTGCAGTGGGCAGATTATATTCAACAGCATCCAGTAGTGAACATGAAGACATTTGGTGACTTCATGTTACGTGTCGTTACAGCAGTCAGCCGAGTGACAATGTACGCCGGTAGGAACAGCAGCGACCATCAGAAAGCTAAGCTGAAGGGATCTGTGTACGCTCACACTAGCGATGTTGATGTGACGGACGAACCAGCACCGGAGGAAACCCGTCTATGTTTCTGCTGCAGGAAGCCGGGTCACCGTGTTGCCGAGTGTACCGTGTTCAAGGCGTATACGGTAGATGAACGGTGGAAATTTGCCCAAAACAAAGGATTATGCCGCAGCTGTTTTAACACGCATGGAAGACGAATTTGTAGGAATGCGACGCAATGCGCGGTAGAAGGATGCCAATATCGCCATCATCCGCTTTTGCACTCAAACCGTCCTAATAGTGTCAGTGAGCGGCAAGGAGTATCAACAGTGCAGAATCACACGCATCGACAACTCCAGCAAGCGTTGTTGTTCCGTATCATTCCCGTTGTAGTTTCTGGACCGCAAGCGACAATCGAAACATACGCCTTTCTGGATGATGGCTCAGATCTATCGCTTATTGAGAGCAGTCTAGTGGAACAGTTGGGCATCGATGGTTGCAAGAAACCTCTGTGTCTGAAGTGGACAGGGAATGTCACTAGAATTGAGACAGAGTCGAAGCACGTTCGAGTCACAATTAGTGGTGCGAAAAGTCAGCAACAATACTCGCTCAACGATATCCGTGCAGGAGCTTACACTTCCAGAACAAAGTCTGGACTATGATGAGCTGTCGCAACGCTATCGTTATCTTCGAGGATTGCCAGTGGATAGCTATAACAAAGCGCTTCCTCGTTTATTGATAGGCGTCAACAACGCAAGCCTCACCGTCCCACTCCAAATAAGAGAAGGTCGAAAGAACGAACCCATTGCAGTGAAGACCAGACTAGGATGGTGCATCTTCGGTGGTCGTGGCAACGAGGCAGCTCATTCTCTGAATTATCATGCCTGCAGCTGTTCAAATGACGAGGATCTGCACGATACAGTGAAAGAGTATTTCGCAATGGAAGATGCAGGAGTGAAACCACCCGTTGTGCTAGAATCCGAAGACGACAAGCGTGCAAGGAAAATCATGGAGCAGACGACTATCCGTGTAGGTGAGAAGTTCGAAACGGGTTTACTGTGGAAGTACGACGATGTTGAATTTCCAAACAGCTACAACATGGCGGTTAAACGTTTGGAGTGCTTGGAACGCCGGATGATGCGGGATCCCGAACTGGCGACGAACCTGAAGACTCAGATCATGGAATATCAACGTAAAGGTTATGCGCATCGAGCGACGGAAGAAGAACTTGCTCAGGCAAATCCAAAGCGAGTGTGGTACCTGCCCTTGGGAGCAGTAACGAACCCAAGGAAACCTGGGAAAGTGCGGCTAATATGGGACGCGGCGGCTAAGGTGGATGGAATATCCCTGAATTCCATGCTACTCAAAGGTCCGGACCAATTGACATCGCTTCCGCTATCACGATTCCGGCAGTATACAGTTGCCGTTTCAGCAGACATAAAAGAAATGTTCCATCAACTGTTGATCCGCCGGCCAGACCGTCACTCTCAGCGTTTCTTGTTCCGGGAAAACCTAGAAGATCCGATAGATATCTACCTAATGGACGTGGCGACTTTTGGATCCACATGTTCGCCGGCTTCGGCACAATTTGTTAAAAACAAAAACGCCGAAGAGTTTGTTGATCAGTTACCAAGGGCAGTCGAGGGTATTCTAGAAAATCACTACGTCGACGATTACCTCGACAGCTTCGAGAACGAAGACGAGGCGGAACAGGTGTCACGAGAGGTGCGGTCCATACACCAAAGAGGTGGATTTCTGCTCAGAAACTGGCTGTCCAATAGTTCCCGAGTTATACATGGACTTAATGAAGAAGAACCAAAAGCGAGCAAAAACCTTTGCTTAAGCGGAGCGGAAAAAAGTGATCGTGTTTTGGGAATGTTATGGCAGACGGCTGATGACGAGCTGTGGTTTCCTATTTAAATGAAAGTAGAAGTACAGAAAGTGTTAGAAAGTGGTGAGCGGCCAACTAAACGCCAAATGCTACGGTGCTTGATGGGCATATTTGATCCACTGGGACTTCTCAGCGTATTCCTCGTGCATGGTAAAATTCTTCTCCAGGACGTGTGGCGTGCTGGACTTCAATGGGACGAAAAGGTGCCAGAAGAAATCTTCGAACGATGGATGAGATGGACAAGTTTGTTTCCTACGATAGAAAACTTGCGAATTCCACGATGCTATTTCAAAGGAGCAACTGTACAGGTGTACGAACAACTTCAACTACATATCTTCGTTGATGCTAGTGAGGCAGCCTTCTCGGCCGTTGCTTACTTCAGAGTCATCAATGGTGACGGTATACCAGAATGTTCTATAATTGCCGCAAAAACAAAGGTCGCACCAAGGTAAGTATAAGGAAGGTAATCCAATATACCAGATTCAACAATCCGCCATATTGGAAATGTGAACGACAGCTGGCAAGTTTGTTTTGGTTTTGGGCTATTTGAAATGTAGCAAGCCATGATTGGAAATCTGACAGTATCTCATCGGGGATTGTAGGATGGTACGATGGACAAAAAAAATGCTCTCACTGGGCAGCAATCCGAGGACAGATTCTTAAAGGGCTATTCCCATTACGCTGGGCCGGGACCGTGTCGGGCCCCAGCCGTGCCCCGGTCACCGATTTCTAGCATGCGATTCCAATGGCGTGTTTCACAACAAACCGTGCGGGGCTCGGTCGGACGCCGGCCGGGCTAGTGAGAAGCACGCCATAGATATCGTTGGAAAGAAATCAATGACCGGGGCCCGGCCGGGTGAAGAATGAAGAGCGCCTAGTCCGTCGTTCAATGTGCCCTGCTGGGGGTCCTGTGTATGCAACTACACGTGTATTTTTGAAGCCAAAAATTTGATGGACACCTCAAGCCGTGACCACAAGCTGTTGGCTTTTCCTTGATTTTTTTTTCAATTGACCAGAGATAAATAAACAATTCCTAGCAACCCTAGCAACCCCATCGTCCTTGCCGTCGACAGTGATAGAGCGCAGTGTACACAAACTCGCCAGCTGCCAACTTCCGCTGCCCCGCTACACACCTCTCCCCTCATCCACTGATTGCTGATATGCTTGTACCTTCCTTAAACTTACCTTGGGTCGCACCACTGAGACCGCTTTCGATTCCTCGCTTGGAGTTGCAAGCCGCAGTTCTGGGCAGTCGCTTAATGTCGTCCGTGCAAAAGAACCACAGTGTTGAAGTCAAACAGCGCTTTTTATGGAGTGATTCCGCAACAGTCTTAGCCTGGTTACGGTCTGATCATCGCCGGTACAAACAATATGTAGCATGCCGAATAGGAGAGTTACTGTCTGAGACAGATGTAACTGAATGGCGATGGGTACCAAGTAAGCAAAACCCGGCGGACCAGGCAACTAAATGGGGAAAACAATCGTGTATCGACGTAAGCAGCGAATGGTTTACCGAACCGGAATTTCTTCGGCTCTCAGAACAGCATTGGCCGAGACAAGCACCAATTATAATCCAACCTGAGGAAGATTTACGACCGTGTTTCACGATCCAGGGATTTACGATTGCAGAGAGTGTAGTGGATTTCAGCCGATTCTCTAAATGGCCGCGGCTGCTGCGTGCAATAGGGTATGTGCATCGTTTCATGGACAACTGTAGGCGCAAATGTCGAGGGGAAAATCTTGAACTACGGTATTTGAGCCAGGAGGAACTAAGGAAAGCAAAAAATACAGTGATGCGAATTGTGCAGTGGCAGGACTTTCCCGATGAGATGGTTCTACTTTCGAAAGGACAAACCGATATACCTAAATCGAGTAGCTTGTACCAGTTAACGCCAGCCCTCGATGAATGTGGAGTGCTTCGTGTCGACGGAAGAATTGGTGCTGCTCCGAATGCTTCGTTTGATACCAGATTTCCCGTGATTCTTTCCAGAAAGCACCCGGTGACTCAGTTGGTGGTAGCCGATTTCCATTGGGTCTTCCGTCATGGGAATTCCGAAACAATCGTAAACGAAGTCAGACAGTTCTATTATATCTCGCATCTAAGAACATTAGTAAAGCAAGTTGCGAAAACGTGCCAATGGTGTAAGATGATGAAAGCGGTTCCGAAGGTTCCAAGAATGGCGCCGTTACCTGTAGCTCGCATGGCGTCGTACACTCGACCGTTCACGTATACCGGTATCGACTTTTTTGGACCATTGCCTGTAAAGGTAGGAAGGAGTACCGCCAAACGCTGGATCTGCCTCTTCACTTGTCTCACTATACGAGCAGTTCATGTCGAAGTTGCGCACAGCCTTTCTACGTCTTCATGTGTGAAGTGCATTCGACGATTCGTCAGTCGGCGCGGAGCGCCAGCGGAGATCTATACGGATAATGGGACTAACTTCCAAGGAGCAGAGCATCAGCTACGAGATCAATTAGAGGAAATACGAGATGATTTGGCGGAAACATTCACCAATACAGAAACAAAATGGGTGTTTATCCCGCCAAGTGCTCCTCACATGGGGGGTGCGTGGGAGAGGATGGTGCGGTCGATAAAGATAGCAATGGAAACGGCCTATAACTGTGATCGGAAATTGGACGATGAAGGATTAGAGACGCTGGCCGTAGAAGCCGAGGGCATAGTTAACAGTCGGCCGCTCACGTATCTGCCTCTGGAGTCTGCCGAAACAGAAGCTCTTACCCCGAATCATTTCCTTCTTGGAAGCTCCAGGGGTGTCCGCCAGCCTGCCGTCCCGTTCAGCGATCCAGCTACAGCGGCGAAGAATTCATGGAACCTAATACAACATCAACTGGATATCTTCTGGAAGCGTTGGGTGCGAGAATACCTTCCGATGCTGACCAAGCGGATGAAGTGGTTCGGTGAAGCAGTACCGGTAGCGGTAGGAGATCTTGTACTCATTGTGGACGGTACCCGCAGGAACGGTTGGACACGTGGGAGAGTCAAGGAAGTCGTTATTGCTGAAGACGGGAGGATTCGCCAAGCTATGGTTCAGACTGCGAGGGGGGTATTGCGTAGACCGGTATCAAAGTTGGCCGTGTTGGAGGTAGAGTTAGGTGGTAAAACTGGATCCGGTGGCCAGTGTTACGGGGGGGAGGATGTTGCTGCCAGCCCTGCCCACGGTGTCGTCGCAGCTGAACGTTTGTGAAGTGGGCCGAAATGTCACTCGTTGGTAGACGTCAGGTAGATAGTGCAGGCTCATTGTCATTTCTGGCTACGACAGAGTAAAACGTTAAACGTGTTATCTGTTAGTGAAACAACGTTGAAATTATTGAATTTAAATTTGCTAAATTTATCCTTATATTTCTAGTGAGCTTATTTCTAAAGAGTTGTAGGAGATACCTAAACTAGCGCTATCACAGTTTGCTTATCACAGTTGGTTGAAAAGTATGATTCTGAAACTTAATGTAACTTAAATCTAACCTAACTCTAAAATCACAGGTTGGTTGTATACTGAATTATTGGCGAACAAAGAACAATTTGTGCCAGGGTCTAACCGAACAATTGTAAGTGCTCCTTGATTGTACCTAAAATTTAAACTAACCAAAATAAATATTTTAGCTTAAAGCTGAATTAGCACCAAAGTCTGACCTGCGTTCTGCTATTAAGAGTCGGAGAAGTGATCCCCTTTGTTCTTGGAACAATGATCTCAACTGGGAGCCTAAATTCCTAAAGTGTTTAATGATTTCTTCCGCAATTATGAACAGAGAGCTTTGAACATTTAATGGCAGACACAAAGGGCACTAATGCCCAAGGAAGTAAAGACTTGTGAATCATCCTCCAAAACAAACTCATGGTGTTTTTGCTTAATACCGCGCGTTTATAGCTTTATGATCAGTCTCCATTCAGGCTTACAATTCGAAAAGGCCACTGGGAGGTGTCACATAAACAATAATACATTACATCAATCCATGGGATATTTCTATAATCCATAATCAACGCTATTTTCAGTAACAAGAAATGGCAAACTCATGTGTCATGCCTCGAGCATTCGTGCATGTCAACAATAGAATCGTTGCTACACTCGTTTCTGAACTAGCTATCAGAGATGCTATATATTGTAGCAATTGAACTTCTTCTTCTTCATAATATTCTTCTTCTAGGCATAACGTCCCAATTGTTAACTTAAAGCTTTCTCTGTAAATGGCCACTTTGCATATGTATATTATGTGACAGGCACGGCACGAAGATACTCTATGCCCTAGGAAGTCAAGAAAATTTCCATTACAAAAAGTTCTTGAACCAACCGAGAACCCGTTACCCTCAGCATGGTCACGCTGAAAACCGACGCCTTTACTGCTGTGGCTATAGTGACCCTTGGTGTATCTATTGAAAACCTCAAAATAACTATAACATCTTTCCTATCTCTTTGCTTTCCTTCACGGTACACCCGTCATGTATGACAGGTATGATTTCTAGAAGGGATAACCGTGCGAGGAGTACTCTTCTATGGTACGCGCTTCACCGACCAAAGCGTCAAGTTTCCCTCTCTCTGTTGATCAAACCACAAAAGCAACGCCCCAACGATCCCTTTTGACTGGCTGGCGATGATTTTTTTTTTCTAAAGCCCTTCTGTTCAGAGCCAGTTTAGCCGCCTTGTAGGTCTCTCTTCGATCCGCTCTACCCTTATCCGTGTAGGCGCATGCATAGGAAAGGCGACAAGGAAGGAGTTTTTCCCAAATTTGGCAAAGGGCGGAGGATGCCTAGTATATGAAACATCGGCAATGGGAAAGGTTTAACCCCCAAAACCCCGCCCTTGTCACGGGTTTAGTGTAGGCTCCTTGCATCCTTCTCCTAGTTCTTATGTAGGATGCGCGAGTTTGTTTGTGTTTAACTCAGAGCCAGATCATCGGCATTGTATATGTTTGTCTGAACCTGCTTCTACCCAGTCAATTGCCCAAGGGGAATGTAGGTTGGAAACGTCCTCGGTACGGTGCCGATAGAAGGGCACCAGAATAACCTACGTTATTGGTTTTTGAACCCTGAGATCATCCTATGTTGGTGACTGACCGAACCTCTCATGGAGCTCACGCGCTACACCTGCTAAACTATTGAACATAATTCGGGAACCAAACTGGTTGCCCCAGATTTTTTTATACACTCGATGTACCTCTACTGCTGAAGATGATTCGTTTGAGCACATTACCTGCTGTGCAGTCGATATACCAATGGGTCCCTGGACGTAAGACCAGGGTCTGTCGTTTCCGAACCTCTGAGCAAACTCCATTGTAGAGATAGTATTTTTGCATACCAGATCTGAATATTCTGGAAACCTCTGCAATGGCTACCTAAAGACAGCTCCGTGCGGAGCTAAAACATAGGGTACTGGTTCCCTTATTAAGCATGTAGCTCCCATTTTCATCCTACGATAAACAAAGGATTGAAGTCTTGTTTGTTTTGTTTCTTATTTTTGTATTTTTTGTTAGGAGTGAGCACGCATGAAAACAAAAAGAACGGAATCAATCGGTGCCGTAATCGCTTGTTTTCGAATAGGATGAATAAGGGAGCGTGAGATTACTGATGGAACACATACCCTACCTACATTAAAATATTTTGCAATCACCGTAAATTCCTTATCACGCTATAGTTTAAGATAAGTCAAAAGTTTTTCAAAGCTCATTAGATTAGTCATAAACGCCCCAACTTTCTTTGCATTCAGTTCATTGAAGTCGGAGATATAACGGCTAAAAGATGGCTATCGAATATTTTTTCCTTTTTCTAGAATCTTTCTAACTTTATGTAGAGCTGCCCGATGACTTCTTGAGCAGTTATAGGGTAACGGTTGAATTTTGGACCCCTAGAGGACATTAGTTTGAATTTAAGTCAAAATCAAACAGATTCAGAGGGTATTTACACATAATAATGATGTTAGTATATTCGTAAAAGCCTCCACTGTCCGTTAAAAATATCCACAAAGTCATTTCTGGCTGAAAATTTGATGAAAATAACTGATTTTTGAAGCATCAGTTTTCACTGTTTTGGACACCCCAATATATTTTGGACCCTCCTCAGTATATATTTTGGACACCCGGTGTTTAAACTTGTTTGAAACTATTTTGGAACATTTTGCCGCTTGAATATGCTGGATCACATCCTAATTACTTGATTGACAAAGGCTGATTAGACGAACATTGCGAATTTAATGCGCTAGAATGATAAACATTTTTGTTTACATCTGCAAGTTTCCTCAACACCGCAATCTTTTTTTGTAAACATGAACGACACTCGCACGGATGACGAGATTGGCAAAAAATAATTTCAAGGCAAATAAGGATATTTCCAGTAAGCAAATGATTGCTGCCCGTGCAGAGCAATCTTATTTAGCGAATGGTTCTAAAAATTTCCGTAATCCTATCATTAAACCTGTGTAAGTTGTGATAATACGACCCAGGGGGTCCAAAATATATGGGGGTCCAAATTATATTGGTTACCCTATATGTTGAGGGCGGGAGATCCCATTCCATTCCCTTGGTTACCGATCTCTTCGCCGGTTTACCTTTTGATAGAAATATATTAATCAATCATAATTGAAGTCCCATTGTTGCGGTCAGCATTCATTCCTATATGCAATCACAATTTACGACACAATGCTATTTGTCATCCTGTTATGGTGACTCCTCCGACCGGCGACCCATTTGGATCCACTTCCAGCAGCACATTTTACGGGCGGGCGGACGACAATCTGTGTGGGCTCCATCAACAATTGGCCAATTCACCCCGCGTATATCATGTTTCCGCGTGACGACGGCGACGCTCGGTGGCTTTGCGAAAAAAAAACCCAGGTTAATCCACCTAGCGGTGATAGTGCCTTTCTCGTCGAATATGTACTCACCAATTTTTCCGGCCATAAGCCGAAGTGTTCCTGAATCCTGAGAATACTCTAGAACGGAATAAATCTCATTTTCTTCTTTTGTCACAGTGCTCGTTGACTCGTCAATGAGGGGTGAAGTTGATGAATAATAAATGTATTTGATGAAAAAATTCTTAAAAAAATTAAGCAAAACCGCTTAAGGCGAAACTGGAAGCATTTCCTATTTTTTTTTGGTTTTTGATTTTTTTATAAAATAACGAAGCAAAATTTTCAAAATCGGTTTTCGTGCACATGTTGAGTATGGATCAGGGTATATTCTGATTTTGTTACGCGGCATAAAATGTTTTTTGTTTTTGCAGAAACCATTTTTAGTGAAATTTTGTTCAAACATGGTTTCTGCAAAAACGAAATAGTTATTTATGTAACGAGTTGCAAAAAGTTGATTTTTTAGGCACGAGTCGTACATTTATCTAACGAGGCTTGCCGAGTTGGATGAATACGAAGAGTGCTGAAAAAATCGAGTTTTGCAACGAGTTCCATACAAAATTTTATGCAATGATTTTTTTCATTGCCCATTTGAGTTGCATAATGTTCATAATGCAACTGAAATGAGTTGCATTATGAACATTATGCAACTATTTTTCATTATGCAACTCATTTCAGTTGCATAATGAGCCAGTTCGGAAAAATTGGCCATTATGATACAAAAATTAGTTATATAAAATGTAAATTATGATACTGAATTGCATAAAACATTTTATACCGCGTAAAAAAATCAGAAGATTCCCTGGTCCACACTCTACATGTGCACGAAAACCGATTTTGAAAATATTGCTTCGTTATTTAATAGTACATATATCAAAAACCAAAAAATGAGGAAAGGCTTCCAGTTTCGCCTTAACTCATCGGTTTTGATAAAAAAAAACTTCTGGAAGACTCTAATTTCACTTTAAAATTGATAAATCTGAAATTCAAATAACTCAACGTACATATGTACAGATGGGTAAATTATTGGTTAAATTGGGAAAAAATCCACAGCTCAGGTGAGATTTGAACTCACGACCCTTATTCGCTAGACAAGTGCTTTACCAACTAAGCTACCGAGCCAATTAATGACCTGGCAACTTAGTTGTCATAAGGTTCAATTCTAATCTCATCGATCTATATCATCTTCCCCTAAACCGCAAATATAACCATCTCTGTTGTACATATTTCGAGTTTCAAACAATAAACAAATCGCTTTCGCTCTTCGTACAAAAATTGTGTCAATTGGTTCAAATTTGACTGAGTTATAGTGGAAAACAGACGAATATAGAAGCCACCGCCCAAGTGGCGCGATTCCCTACTTACTTTATCATATATGCAACCTTTCTCAAATCCAGGTTATCATAGCAATGATTGACTTAACCTTTTGGAACCGGATTGTTTTGTCTTCACTGTCGCAACCTCGCTGGCCTCTAACACGTTTCTTATGCTCAGTTTCATCGCCGGGGTCATATTAGGTCGAAAGGGTTAATGAACGTTGCATTTTTGAAATGTATTTACTAGCTTTGGATAAAACTTGTTGGATTGGGGTCACCAATTCTTAAAACCCGCTGATACCATCATCAAGGAAAAATCAATCAAATCTTCTTGTCTAGCTATCTATCTGATTTTGTTAATGTAAGGTTGTCCCTGTTTTATTTTAGACTGACCAAGATACTGCCTGTTGAGCTACGCATAAGCCAAACAATAGCTGAAAAAAAAAACAGGTTCATACAACTTTCAATGTTTTTATCAATCTGAAATTTTCTGGTTCGATTTTATGACATCCCTGAAAACCGGAATTCACAAATGTCTGGTAAATTGTAGAATTTCTATACAAATTTGATTACTCTTCATTTTAGTGGAAAATTTCCAGTACCGGTATTTTACCGGTACTACCGGTACTGTAAGCCTCCGTACCGAAATACCGATACTCATCAAAAGCGATCGGTACTGCGACCCCTAGTTTGGTTCACTTTTTTAATTGGCCACTTCCGGCGGGACAGCTGGAACCGGTTCCGGAACACAACCGGTTCAGATATAGTCTGAAACTATTTTCCTGCTTACCGTTCATCTGGTTATCGAAAAAGCCGCTCTTTGATGTGTCGCATGCCTGGGTTTGGTTCACTTTTTTAATCGGCCACTTCCGGCAGGACATCCGGATCCGGTTCCGGAATGCTACTGGTTCAAACATGGTCTGAAACTATTTTCCTGCTTACCGTTCATCTGGTTATCGAAAAAGCCGCTGTTTGATGCGTCGCATGCCTGGGTTTGGTTCACTTTTTTAATTGGCCACTTCCGGCAGGACATCCGGAACCGGTTCCAGAACACTACCGGTTCAAATGAGGTTTGAAACTATTTTCCTGCTTACCGTTCTTCTGGTTATCGAAAAAGCCGCTCTTTGATGTGTCGCATGCCTGGGTTTGGTTCACTTTTTTAATTGGCCACTTCCGGCAGGACATCCGGAACCGGTTCCGGAATACTACCGGTTCAAACATGGTCTGAAACTATTTTCCTGCTTACCATCCAACTGGTTATCGAAAAATCCGCTATTTGACGTGTCGCATGCATGGGTTATGTTCACTTTCTTATTTGGCCACTTCCGGCGGCACACCCGGAACCGGTTCCGGAACACTACCGGTTCAGATATAGTCAGAGACTATTTTCCTTCATCCCGTTCATCAGATAATCGAAAATGCCGGGGTTTGATGGGTCGCATGCATGGGTTTGTTGCATTTTCATATCTGGCCCCTTCCTGGGGTACCGGTCCGGAACACCTAAATGGCCATAACTCCGGAACGGCTGGACCGATCTGAATCATTTTCAATAGGAAACAATGGGACAATGTACCCCGTCGAATGAACCATCGGTCGTTGAAATCGGTTCATATTTACTATCTAAAAATGAGGTGACCTTTTTGTACACATACACACATACACACGCACACACATACATACACACACACATACATACACACAGACATCATCTCAACTCGTCGAGCTGAGTCGATTGGTATATAACACTTGACCCCTCCGGGGGCTCTATCAAATTTTCGTTTTTGGAGTGAACATATAGCCTTTCGGTACACCTTGGTGTACGAGAAAGGCAAAACGTAGAAAAAAGCGTCCCTAATGAACTCTCACTCACAGATTATGATACTGTCAGATTCGCCAATGTGCGCCCTCAATGAGAGTGCAAGCTAGCGGAGCGGTCCACCATCCGTCCTGATGAATGGCAAGCGCCAAAATTGATGATCACGCTGCTGTGGCGGCGGGCGCGTGGTCCAGTCACTTCGTTTCTCACTTGGCCGTTCGTCGCCGTTATACCGTCTTTCACTTTGGATGCCGATGATTAATCATGTGTGCCGGGGATGCGGGCAAAGTTTACTTTCAGCTCTCTCTCACTACGATCGAATCGTTTGCGGTTCTTCGACTTAGACCACCAAACTGAGTCCATCGATCGCTTTAAAACGCTCAGTGGTTTTCAAACAATTGCATATCGTTTAGCTTTTGATTATTACGATTAATGAAAGCAGAACCGAGCTATGGTGGTTTGCATGGTAACGCGTACCTGAAGGAAAAAAGACCCCTTTCAGGTAATCAATCCCCTTCAGGCAGTTTTTGGAATTCTCATGATAATGACTGCAGTATTTTTATTTGAAGCTCTTTTGGAAATCCCTTAGACAGTTTACATTTCTCTATGAATTTTACTTGATTATTTTTAGCATTTTCTAGTTTTTTTTTTTGTTTCCGCGATTGCTCGTTGCTCCTCCAGAAGTTTTTCCAGAAATTTCTCCAGGAATTTCTCCCAGAGTTGCGAAACTTTTCTAAAAAAAATCAGGGGTTTCTCTGAGTATTCCTCTATGAGATAATTGAGAGATTCCCGCTGTCGTCTTCGAGTTTTTAAGAGTTTCTGTATGAAATCCTTCAAATGTTCCTTGAGAAATTTCTATAGAAACGCAAGGATTAAAGGGAATTATAAAAAAAAACACGGAAACTAAATACTTCAATGAACTATTAACACCTCAGAAGAATGTTGGCTTTCATATAAGTTTACATTGCATTTTCATGTGATAACCTTTGAGGAATTTTCAAAAGCACTTTTGTATGAAATGTCCGAAATTATTTTGAAGGAATTCCCGAAAAAACTTCGGTATGTAGAAATTAATTCAGAAATATTCGAGAGAAACCCTAACACACTCACAAAAGAACTCCTTGAGAGAGTACTGAAAACATTCTGCGGGAGCTCGCAGAGAAACTTCTTGGATGTCTTTTAGAAAATCCTAAAGAACATTGTGTACGAATTCTTAATATCCCTGAGAGCTTCTTTGAGGAATTTTCGGAGGAGCAATGTCGAAAGGAACTCCGAAGGCCACAAACATTTTGTTTGAGCTTCAACCGTCAGATTTTCAAACAAAATTCCTAGAAAAATTCGCTTCGCTACTGAAAAAAAACGAGAAAATTTTAGGGTAATTCTCAGGAAAATTTCCGAAAAAAATCCAAAAAATAATTAGTAAACTTCTTGATGAAGTTTCAGAAGAATTCGTTGAGGAGCTTCAAGAAGATTTCCCGGACGAACTTCTAGAAGGTATCATGGAGAAATTGTTGTAAAACTTCCTAGAGAGAGCTTTGGCACAATTAACAGAGGAATTTCTGAATTAGTTTGCGAAGAAACTTTTGGAGGAGCTTCTGAGGAATTCCCGGGGGAACTTCTAGAGAAAGATATAAAAGGAACTTTCCGAAGAAATCTCGGATGAGTTTTCAAATGAGTTTCTGAAAAAAAAAACTTTTGAAAGATTCCGAAGGAACTTCCAAATGAATTCTTGGAGAATTTTCTGAAATAAATCCTAAAAAAACTTTTGAATTACTTCCTGGTGCAACTCTTAGAAGGATTATGCGAAAAACTTTTGGAAGAACTTTCGATGGATCTTTTGAAATTGGTCACAGAAGCACTGCTAGATTTCAGGAAATATTTTCGAAGGAACATTAGAATACTCGAGAATAATCCAACTAAATTGCCGAGTAAACTTTTGGAAGAAATTTTTTAGGTGTTTCCGGAAGAGTAACTCGATAACCTTGAATATTTCGCTTATGTAACTTATGACAGAGCTCACGTAGGATGTTTTGAACCAATTCTTTGAGGAATTTCTGGTCAAATTCTAAGGAGGATGTCCCGGAGTTTCTCGGAGAAAATCATGGTGGAATTCTCAAAGCATTTTCTATGGCAATTCAATTGGGGAAAATTTCTTCAAAAAATTTCGGTGAAAAACACTCCGATAATTTATTGGGATATCCTTTAACATTCTTTTCTGTTGATTCCTTGCCGAAGGGTTTGGCGTTTATTGTTGGAACTGTTTGTTATTTTTTGGAAGTTTCCTCGGTAGGTCGAAAATTTCCTATAGTGTAGGAATAATTCTCACGTTAATTTCCGAAACTTTCAGGAAAATTTGCGTAAATTTTCTCCGAAGCATTCGCAAAGGAACTTCCAGAAGATTTCCCGAAAGAACTTTTAGAAAATGGAGCAATTGATGGAAATATCCTAGAAAAACTTTCTCAGACCAATTCTTAGAGGGTTTTCTAAATTAGTTTTCGAAGAAACTTGCGGAGGAGCTCTCGAGGATTTAACAGAGAACTTATAGACAAATTCCTAAAGGAAAACTTTCTTCCTGAAGAAAGATACCGGAAGAATTTCCAGATGAATTCTTGAACAAGTTTCTGGAATAAATCTCAAAGAAACTTCTGAACTACTTCTCGGAGCACCTCTTAGGAGAATTTTGCGAGGATTCTTTGGAAGAATTTCTGGTGGATCTTAATGAGTAGATCAAACAATAGCTTCTACATTCTGGAATAATTTTCGAAGCAATTTTTGGATGAAATTCATAAGGTGTTTCCGGAAGCATACATCGATAACCATCCATGATTCCCATTGGAATTTTCGGTCAAATTTTATGGGGGAAGTTTCGGAAGTTCTCAGAGAAAAAGAGAAAATCATGATAACATTCTCATAGTAGCTCCATGGAACAATAACCATAGCTTCAATAAACTATAACCATAAGATGTGCTTAACCACCCATTCGGGATACAATTCGAACAGTATGCGGCATTGGCGTAGCTAGGATTTTTTTCTGGAGGGGGCCCAGGGGGGCCTGACTTAAGATGACTTCTAAGCGGCATGGTCTCCCGATATGTGAATGATTCCTTGCGAAATTCCTCCTGGGGTTTCTTCAGGAACTATTCCAGGGATTCCTTCGGGAACTCCTCTAAAAGTTTCTCTACGCACTCTTTTTAGGATTTCTTCAAAACTTCCTCCAGATATGTACTTCTTCTGGAATCCCTCAGAAATTGATCCTTGAATTTCTCCCTGGGATTCCTCAAAGAATACCTCATTGATGTCTCTAGAAATCCCTCAAGGAATTGTTCCAGGATTTCTTTGTGAATTCGTCTAAATCGTCTAAAAATTCTTACATGAATTCGTCCACGAATTTCCCGCTAGAGATTCCTCTAAGACTTCCTCCGGAGATTCCTCCAGATGTTCCACTAGAGATATCTCAAGGAATTCCTCCAGGAATTGTTTCAGAGATTCCTCTAGAGATTGTCCAGGGATTCTTGAAGAAAATCCTCCAGAAATTCCTCCAGGGATTCCTCGTGAAATTTATGCAGGGATTCCATCAGGAGTTCTAGTGGAGATTTCTCAAGGATTCCTCTAGGAATTCCTCCAGAGATTCTCAGATACTCCTATAGAGATACCTCAAGGAATACCACTGGAGATCCAGGATTTCATTCAGGGACTTCTCCAGGAATTAAGAATTCCACCAGGAATTCCTGAAATCCTCCTCACGGAGTTTACACGGACATGATTCCAAGAACTCCTCTAGAGACTCCTGCATGAATTTCTCCTGGGATTCCTCTAGGAATGTACACTCAAGAATTTCTTCATGAATCTCCCAGGAAATTCTTTAGAGATTGCTCCCGGTATTTATCCAGGAATTATTCCAGGTATTCCTCCAGGATTTCATCGAGGCATTTCCCCAGGGATCCTCCAGGAATAATACCGGGAATTCCACCAAGAATTCCTTCAGGAGTTATCCCATGAATATCTTCAGATTTTTTTTTCCAGAAAATCCTATAGGGAATTCCTCCAGAAATTCTATCAAGATTTTCTTCCGTAATTCTTGGAGGATTTATTCCAGGGATTCCGCCGGATATTTTTCAAGGGCTTTCTCCAGCAATTCATCCAGAAATTCCTCTGGGAATTCTCTACGAAATTATTCAGAAATTTATCCAGATTTCCTCAAGAGTTTCATTTACAGATTCCTCCAAGAATTCTTCAAGTAATAGTTCAACGTAAGTACCACAAGAAATCCTCCAGGGATTTCTTCAGGAATTCCTCCTGGAATTCCGCCAGAAGTTCCTCCAGAAATTGCTTCAGGAATTCCTCCCTTTTTTCTAGAAATGTCTATAAAGATTCTAAATTCTCCAGGGATTCTTCCCATAATTTCTGTGGGAAATCATCAGAATTTCTCCCAGGGATTGCTACAGGAATTTATGCAGTATGTCCTCCAAGAGTTTCTCCAAGAGATCCTCCAGGGTTTCCCCCACGGATTCATCCAGGAATTTCATTAGAAATTTATCAAGGGAATACACCAGGCAATCGTCCAGGAATTTTTCCAGGGATGATGCCTCCAGGAAATCCTCCAATAATTTTCTCACAAATTCCTTCTGGGATTTCTCCAAGAATTCCTCTAGCGATTCTCAAAGAATTTCTCCAGGGATTTGTTCAGTAGTTCTTCCAGGATTTCCACCAGAAATTCCTCTAGGAATTGCTTCAGGGATTTTTCCAGGAATTCTGGTAAGGATTTCTTCAAGAATTCCTCTTGAAATTCTTCCAGGAATTCATCTAGAAAATTTCTTCAAAGATTCCTCTAGAAATTTGACTAGGAATTTCTCCCGGGATTCCTCAAACGATTTCTTCAGCAATTTCTC
The DNA here is from genome assembly GCF_035046485.1 of Aedes albopictus. Lineage (NCBI taxonomy): Eukaryota > Metazoa > Arthropoda > Insecta > Diptera > Culicidae > Aedes > Aedes albopictus. The sequence goes on along the minus strand of NC_085137.1, from coordinate 250,566,629 downwards.
CTAGGATTCGTCCCATATTTCTCCAGGAGTTCATTCAGAGATTCCTCCAGGTATAATTTAGGAAATTCCTCCAGAGATTCCTGGATTTGCTAAGGCATACCTGCAGAAATTCCTCTAGAAATATCTCTAAGATTTTTTTCAAAATTTTTTTCAAGAACTCTTCCAAAATTCCTCTAGAGATTCCCCCAGAATTTCATTCAGGGATTCCTCCAGGTGTTCTACTAGGGATAGTTCCTCGGAAGTATCCCATGAATTTCTCCAGTATTTTCTCCCGGAATTCCGCCAGGAATTTGTCCAAAAGTTTCTCTAGGCATTCCTCCTGAGGTACATCCAGAAGTTGCTTCAGGGATTCCTTCAGGATTTTTTCCAATAATTCTCCTGGGATCCACTCAAGAATTTCTGCGCAAATTTCTCTAAGAGTTCCTCCGGAAATTCCCAATAGGTTTCTTCTCAAATTTCTTCAAGGATTCTTCCCATAATTCTTCTAAAGAATCCTCCAGGAATTCCTCTAGGATGTGTCTCAGGGTTTGCTCCAGGAACTTATTCAGACAATTCTCCAGTAAGTCATGCAGGAACTTCTCTTGGAATTCCTCCAGGGATTCCTTCAGGAATTCCTCCACGAATTTATCCAAAGATTTCTCTAGATTTTTTTTGGGCATTCGTTCAGGAAATTCTGCAGGGATTTCACTAGGAATTTGTCCAGAAGCTCCACCAGGATTTCTTTCAGAGATTCCTCTAGGAATTGCTTCAGGGATTTTTTTCAAGAATTCAATGATTACTCCAAAAATTCCTCTAGAAATTCCTCCAGGAATTCGTCCAAAAATTTCTTTAAGGAAACTTCAGAAATTTGTCTAGGAACTCCTCCCAGGATTCTTCAAGCGATTTCTTTAGAAATTTATCTGAGGATTCCTTTTATTTGCTCTAAGGATTCCCCCAGGGATTCCTTCTGGTATACTTTTTGTAAGTTGTAATTTATTATTCTACGTAAACATAACTTTAAGTCAAGTCAAGGACTATCCAGATAAAGATAGTAACAAAAAAATTAGATTTAAGCTCCAGAAAAAAAAAATATGCATGAGTAAAGAAAAAACATTATTTTTTCAGATATTGACCACCGCTACCAGCACCACGCTGATGTGTATAGAATAGGCGAGATTTTTTTCCAACGCAATGTTCAAAATACAACAGTGGACTCCTGAAGAGTGAAGAATTGTTTTAAAAATATAATATTTTCAACCTAATCGTGTTACGTTTAGTCATAAAAGTCATAAATTTGCTCGCCCCTGACCGAAAAGCTGGCTACGCTCTTGTCTTCTTTTCGTTTTTGGCGTAATTTCGAAATTACGATAACGCCTGAATGAAGTTTAATGAGAGATTTTAAAGATATTTTAACTTTCTCAATGATGATTTGTATTTGTGCGCAAATACACAATACGCAAGAAACTCAAGGGAATTCATAGTGACCGACTAGGAATCATCTTCACCCTCAATTATATGGGCCGTTATGTGTCGTTTTTTGTGTAATAAACCACAGAGAACAGACATCCAGGCTAGAACAAATTTCATTCGGAAAGTTGTGTAAGGATTTGAATCTTTACTTGAGTAAGGTTGCAAACCAATACACGATGACAACACTAACGCCACCAGACACCATATTGCCACAGTCAGTGGTGAATTTAAACATTTCAAGTGGTGAATTGAATTAGTATGGGAAATTAAGCGATTGCAGCGCCACGCTATTGCCACTTGAGTTGCCGATTTCAAATGGCCGTTAAATTCCTTACACATTTTCGGAACTGGACTTGGATGTCTGTTCTCTGTGAATAAACTGACTACACCTAATTTCGACCATCCTGCCATGGCGGAGGTAAAGCAACTGATTTGTATCTTTATTGATCTCATAGTATGGTATTAATACGTACAAATTTTACACTTATGATATCTATATCTGAAGTAGCAAATATGGACGATACGTTTGCCCAAACAGGGCTCTTTCTTATATTGTGACATATTTTTTCTCTAACGGTTCGAAAACTTCTGCAGAAATTCCATTGCATATTCTAAGAGACTCTTTTCCCCATGATGAATTACACAAGGAAGCACTCAACAATATTTGGCAGTAATGCTGCTAGAAGATTCAGAGGTTCTTTTGGGATACCCATCCAAGAATTCCTTTGAAAACTACCATAAAGATTACACTTGATGATTTAAAAAATAAATTGGATAATTCTGGTTCTAACAGACTAAATTGCATTTACCCTTTTTGGACAATGATCTTGTAAAGTGTGACAAGTTGACAATAGTCTATCAATTTAAACACATATTATGCCTAATAAATTTCTATAATAGATCTATGTTTGTCATTAAAACAGCAGATTTCAATTGTTTTCTTATTTTCATAAATAAAATCATGAAAAATTTCTGGAGGGGGCCTGGCAGACTCTGGGGGGGGCCTGGCCCCCCAGGACCCCCTTTAGCTACGCCAATGGATGCGATATTGTTGAACCGTCTGCATTACGGTTCGTGTATGGTGTTGGTTTATTAGGGTTCCCACAAAAAAAAAATCGATATTCCGGAGGAACCCCTGGAAGAATTCTCTAAAGGACTTTAGAAGAATTCTAAAAAAAACTTTTGAAATATCCGGAGGAACTTATAGAAGAATTTTAGCCGTCCGTAACTTGCGCGATTTGTCACCACCACCAGCACCACGCTAATGCTGAGTACGAAAAGTGAGATTTTTTCAACGTGATCTACAAAATACAACAGCGTGATCGCTCGAGGGTTAAAATAAGCTTTTTGATGAAATTCTCGAAGAAACATCTGAAAGGTGTTCCAGAGGTGTTTCAGAGAATTAGGCTTTGGAATATAAAGAGGAATTTCCATTAACATTCGTAGAGCAATTCTCAGTTTAAGCCTTAGAGAACTTCTCCGTAGTTATCTCATAAGAGTTCACTTCGAAACTTATAGTTTACAGTTAAATATCGGAAAAGCCTTGTTCTCGATTGATGCGATCAAATTTCAGTTTCCTCATACGCCGTTAATCCAGTCTAAGTGTATGTAATCATGAGAACTGCAAAGTTGCTTTCAGTTGAAAACCACTGCCTATAAAACGCTTCCTCCCGACTCCCATCTCGCAAACAAACGAGGCAAACACATTTTTCCCGATTAGCCAGGCGTGTCCGTGTGCGATAGAAAATGAATTAATTAATTGTCTGTCATGTTTAGTTGCTAAACGATTAGCTCCAAAGAGGAAACAGCAGGAAAGGGAGAGAGAAAGAGGCGTGTGGAATTAATTATGTTTGAAATTTGGCTGTAAATTTTCGACGGATTTGGATCATCATTAATAACACGAAAAACCTGGAGCTGGTAAGGCGGTCCCGTGCCAAGTCAATCTCATTAGGCTTTGAGCAGCTGTTCGCCGGTGAGATTGAGTGAAACTGTTCCACTGGATGATTAGGAAATCGACGCAAGAAACAGCATGATTAATACCCAGCTAAATGGAAACAAGCTGTGAAACAGCGATCAGCACTGCAAAAAAAAAACATAAATCTGTTGCAACTTTCCGAAAGCTTTCAATATGTGATTCAAAACTTGTTTGCGAAACACGCCCGATGATGACAACCGTAACGAACACATGTCATCGCAAAAATATTTCAGCTCAGAAATATTCAACTTGCATCGAAAAGTTGTCCCAGTCGTCGTCTTCGTTCCGTGGCGATGGATATTGAATAAATTTGTGACATTTCTTCTCCTTCTTGATTCCACCGAAACAGCGCAAGAATAAAAACGCGTCTCTCAAATGCAATTTTTCTTCATTTCGTCCTCCATTTTCACCAGGCAGCGGGGGATGGAGGTAAATTTTCACTTTTCTTGGCCCGCCACCCGCCACCGCCCGAACATGGAAATCCCCGTCGAAAGAAAACATTCCACACGAACTACGGTACTTTAAAGTCTCGGGAGAATTTTAAGCACCATTATCCGCCAAAAAGTTATTCCATCCATTCCGACTTCCACCTGCACTTTGTATCCGTCCGAGTAGCGGACGACGCGCCGTTCCCAGGGACCCACGCGCGGGGGGTGTAGAGCCAGGAAAGAGCCGAAATACATAACGACATGCTCGTATATGGCAGACTGCCATTAGTTTGAAGCTTTCGGCTATAACACACAACCCCCAGGGAATGCGGCGACGACCGGGAAGTCTAGGACGAAGAAGTCGATTTTTCACTTTACTGCAGTAGTAGCAGAAGTGCCGCCCACTGACTGTGTGGAAGGAGAATTTACCCGATGTGTCTGTATTTACGTACCATTAAATTTGGGGATTTTGATTCAAATGGACTGTCAACTTTCACACTTAAGTAATATGTAGTAAAATATGAGTCTGTTCTTGAGGAGCTGGAACAGATCAAATGTTAGTTCAATGGTACAATCAACTGAATCATGTTACCCTGTATCGGAGACATTTTTAGCTTAGTAATTCACTAAATACTGTTTTTGAAACTTGGCACTATAATATTGTATTTTATACATGCCGTTTTAGTGTCACTACGGCCTACTTTTCCTCACTATAGCAGTTGCATTATGATTCATAATGCAACTAATTTGGGTTGCATTAAATATGAATCATAATACAATTGTTTGGCCAACAACCTATGTTCCCACGCCAAGAGCTTGAAAAACTGTGACGGTTATAGCACAAATTGCTTGATTCAAATTTTGCGACTTAGGGCGTCGATCGACGATGCCAAGCAGAAGCACGCGGCACTCGCGTTGCTGACTGCTGCAGCAGCGGAGCCTGCAATTGAGAAAGTGCCGAAGTTTACCCAAACGAGGCCTTCTCCTTCGCAGGAAGTCCGAATAAGGCGGAAGCGACTGCTCGCGACAAACGGGGCAAGCAATCGCAGAAGCGGGCGAGGCAACCGTCAGGCGAGGAGCTGTCTGGCGGTGCCCGCAAGGCCAGGCGAATCATTACCCCGAAAGTCGGTAATAATGCCGGAAGGTCGGACCCCAGCCAGGGTTCCCGGAAATCTGGGAAGGGTGGGCCTGAAAAGGCTGGCCCACCCCGGAACGATGGGAACAAGCGGTTTCGACCACTGCTGGTGGGCCCTCAACAGCCACAGAGCAGGGCGATCCAAGGGGAGGACCCCCCCAGGACGAAGGTAGAGCGGAAGAGGAACAGTCCAAGTACTCGGACGTCTTGAAGATGATGCGAAGCGACGCTAAGCTTGAGGGTCTTGGAGCCGACGTACGCAGTATTAGACGTACTCGTACGGGCGAGATGATCCTGGAGCTGAAGCGCCAGAAAAAGCACAAGGGCGCCGCCTATAAAAGGCTGGCAGAAGAGGTCCTTGGTGGGGTGTGTAGGTGAGGGCTCTGACACATGAGGCGACTCTGAAGGTCAAGGACATTAATGAGATCACCGAAGTGGAAGAGCTCGTCACGGCACTGCGTCAACAGTGCGATGTGCAGGTGGCCGCCGCAGCCGTTAAGCTACGGAAAGGGCCAGCAGGGACACAGATAGCTTTGGTTCAGCTACCTGTGGCGGACGTCAAAATGTCCGTTAAAGTAGGGAGCATAAAGGTGGGTTGGTGTGTATGTCACCTGACATTCCACGAGCCACCAGAGGTTTGCTTCAGGTGTCTGGAACCAGGACACAAGTCGTGGGACTGCAAAGGCCCCGACAGGCGCAAACAGTGCAGGCGATGCGGCGCTGTAGGTCGTAAGGCCCAAAGCTGCACGAGTCCGCCCATCTGCATGATCCATACCGGGAAATCCTCGAACAACAGACATCCGATGGGTGGTCCAAGGTGCCCGGCCTTCAAGAAAGCCGCAGTGAACAACAAACCACAGTGCAGGTAACGCAGCTGAACCTGAACCACTGTGATGCGGCTCAGCAACTGCTTTGTCAGGCGGTTTCTGAGTGGGAGACGGATATCGCCATCATATCGGACCCATACCGAGTACCCGCCGGCAACGGCAACTGGGTCACGGATGGGGTGATATGGACGACGGGTAAATACCCCGTCCAGGAGTTGGTGTCTACTACCTATGATGGCTTCGTGGTCGCCAAAGTAAACGGTGTTTTCTTCTGTAGTTGTTATGCGCTTCCGCGGTGGCCGATCGAGCAGTTCACGCAAATGCTGGACCGCTTAACGACCGTGCTAACAGGGCGTAGGCTGTACAAGATTCTCGGAAGTTACTTTCAGAATCGCGTACTAGTTTACGATACGGAGGTGGGTCGGAAGTGCTTTCACATAACCTCAGGAGTCCCGCAAGGTTCCATCCTGGGTCCGGTGTTATGGAATGTCATGTACGACGAGGTGTTGAGGTTAGAGTACCCAGTGGGAGTGGAGATTGTCGGATTTGCCGACGACATTACGCTCGAAGTCTACGGTGAAACGATCGAGGAGATGAAGTTGACTACCGACCACTCGATCAAGGTTGTGGAGGCGTGGATGCGATCCAGCAAACTGGAGCTGGCTCACCACAAGAGAATTCCAGAATGTATTGTGTTTTTATGAGACATTTCTAGGGGACTAAAATATAAATGACTCATAAAAAAGTGATCATTTTCAGAACAAAATCAGAAATTGCCAAAAAAAAGAAGTAGGGGTGAGAGCAATAATAAACTACAAAATTTCCATAAACAAATTAAAATTCCCCATTCAAATTGATTTTCGAGCAAAGAAAATGTCGAAATTTCCATGAATAATTCAATAATTGCAATTAATAAATACATTTTTTCCACAAAAAAAAAGTTTGCATTTTCCATAAATCAGATTTTTCCATAAAAAAATTAAAAATTCCCAATGGAAAAACATCAAAAAAGCAATTGAAAATTTAGCGATAAATACATAATAACGAGTTATTAACTTGAATGCAATTTTAGCTAAAAATTTCGGCTGAGCCAAGCAGCGAAGTTTCCGAAATCCGACGCACCGTAACTGCGTCGTTTCGGTTCTGGGCAATTCACAGATCCAAGAATTTGCCCGGTATAATGCGAACAGAGATGTTATCCCTTCTTTAAATTCCGACGAGCGTTAGCGAGTTCGGACAGCAAGCCATTGCCTGCTAAATTGCACACATAGTTTCGGTCTTTCTATCATAGTTATATAATGTAGTTTGTTCGAATTTTATTATTTTTCTTTTTCCTTCCTTCTCTTTTTACAGGTAAGCTGATCCCTCAGATGTCGATAGCTATTTTTGATACGTAATAGTAAGTAGTTCTAATAAGTAATAAATAGTAAGCACTACATGCGTCTTCCCACGCAAAGAGGCTCATTTTTTCTATTCTATCTCTTTGTTTCTATTTGTCACAAGTTGATTAACATTTGTATAGTAACATTTGTGTAGAAGCTTCAAGAAAGTGAAGCCTGGTGGTATAACCAATAAAGGGGAATACATAAGCTGTCTACTACTCGTGAGTAGTGATTTGCTTAGGAAATCCAGCAAACATGGGACTGATATGCGATTTAGGGCAGATGGTGATAACTAGATACATCTCCACAAATAGTTTCCAAAATCCTTATCATTTATTTCACAAAGACCACAGTAGTTAGATACGGCCATTACACCGTCGCAAAGATGACCGTATGGCAAGGTTCACAAGAAAATTCCGTGATTTTTTTTAGACCGGTTCCATTTGATGGCGTGATGCTGCCTCTACTTCCTGATTCTTATAGCAGCGAGGGTGCGACGCCAACAATGAAGGTGGTGACGAAATATGACCATCAAGCGATGCGATGTGGCGTTGCTCTGCCGATGCTGAATGGGGGAAGCCCTCTTCGGCTCTCTTCTCAATAGAGGTTTTGAACAGTGAAGGAAGCCCGCCAGCGAAACAGAAGTCCATTAATATTGCGTTTAGATAAACGATATTTATAATCTGCTTCGGTATACTATTGGACCGAGTATAATGTTGAAGAAAATCTGTATTTACGGCCGACGGGGACGACGAACGCGCTTCCGAAACATCGCGTCGTTGCCGTGGCCATGACCAACCACAGGACGGAGCCAAAAGATATCATGTTACAAACGGGACGACGATGGCACAAAGAATTCCCCCGGTCGTGGCGTGGCGTGGCTCGGTAGTCTAATAATGTGGCGGTTTAGTGAAAAGAACAGAACGTTCGTTCGGTCGACTGCCGTTGAGTGTAGTTCGGCTTGATTCCTACGCCGAGTGCAGTGGCGAAGCTGTGCGGTATTGATAAGATAGATGATGAAAATAGAAGATTAAAACTTGAAGCAAATCGCTAGAAGTTGGAACACAGCAACTTAGAGCTAGATAGTGAAAGTTATAAGCTAAAAGTCAGAAGGGAATAAAAGAAAGATGAACCTTCTATCTGCCCCATCCAACTACGCCATCGTCCAAATGGTAGGTACCTAATGCCCCATGGCAGGAACCTTCTTGTACGGCGGACACGACGGAAAGCCGGCGTTTTATAATGGGAATAAATCTCCGGCCGCGCACCATAATAGCGGAATCAGGTTTTTATTCCATTAACTGATTCGTTAGCGAGCGTGCGCACTCACACACCGTCAGCAAGCACATCCTCGTACTGAAGAGACCCCGACCAGCTGGTTGACTCTCTACGGTCTAATGTTCCTCCTCCTTCGCAAGGTTGGTGAGGTGAGAGGGTGGTATTTTAGACTCTAAAATGTGTGATCAAATTGCCCCTAGTACCTAGTTGAGTTGGTTGGTAGGCAGATTGCTTTTTCAGACCTCCTACCTGTCCAACCAATGGACCATTATTGCATTGTTGTGTGCCATTATCATTAGGCGTGTGGTTCCCATCGAATCGACACAAGCCTGGCTATTATTGAATTTCACAACTCGGATTTCCTCCGGCAGGACCATTTGTTTTGGTAATTAGAGATGTTAATGAAGTCGTTGTTCAATTTGGACGATAATTAACCCTTATTGAATGAATTGAATTACCGAACGAGTAGGCATTCAAATAACGAAGTGCTTTTGGGAGGAAATCAGCGCATTATATGGGCATTGATCAGGTAGTTAGAAATTAATTTGTGAAAAGCTCAGTAAAGGAATTAATTGCAGTTGAGACCACCCCTTTTACGCCTATCGCAGTTTCTCAGTTGCCTTCCAATCAATTTAGAAAAAAAAACGTACTCATAAAAGTAACTTACGGCAGGTTCAAATTATGTCTATTAGAAGTCACATTTTCTGAGTATGTCGGTCATGGGAGTTTTTTTTTTAAGACACGGACACGTTTGATGCTTCCAGTGAGCTATTCGCTCTTTGAAGGCTGCACGACACTAGACAAGGGACTAGCATGCAACGCCCAGTGGCACAGCCGAAAACTTTTCATGACAGCTGCGACGCGAATCGAACCCGCGCTCCTCAGCACGATACGACTAAATGCTCGGTGACACTAGCCGCACGGCCACGAAGCCAGTTGTTCCCAGATCCTGTAGATCATTGCTAATTTGGCACACTTCTGGATGCTGAGTTCGTCTCAGAGCGCGACGAGCTCGCGGTTAATTCTTCACCACCATACAACGGAAAATCGTATCTCCTTGCAATATCCGGCATAAACCATCTTGCGCAATGTTAAACTGCAAACTCGAAGCACCATCATATTGTCGTCTACGCCAAAATCCGAACGAACTGAAGTGGTCAGCTGGTGCAGACAAATTGCCAATTTCACCCTCCATGGGAGTTGGTTGCTTCCCATTTTCTGTCGTACTGATACTAATGTAGTCACTTTTTCCGCAACATTGATTCTCAGGGCCTGCGTTCTTTGTACCATTCATAAGTTCATCAAAGTGCTGCTTCCACCTTTCGATCACCTCATGTCTGTTTGTCAAGAGGCTTTCGTCCTCACCCCAGCACATTTCAACTCGCAGCACGTAGCCGTTGCAGTATGCATTGAGCTTCTGGTAGAACTTCCGCGATTCTTGAGAACGACACAGTAGTTCCATTTCGACACACTCTGCTTTTTCCAGGCCGCGGTTTTTCTACCGATCCGAGCAGAGGAGAATATCAAGTTAATAACTACGAAATCACATAACCTGTTTTTATATCTTGTTTTGTTATTATTAAATTATCAAGGCATAGCTTTTCCATAACAAATTTTGTTGGACAATCTCATTTTGTTATAATCAAGCTATTGATATACATTAACTAAATTACATTTAAATAACATGTTTTGTTGAAGTACATGTTTATTTATTGTTGTACTGTTGATCAACTTATCAACAATAATACAACAGTAACACATTTTGAAATCACAGCAACAATTCGACGATTATGACCTGTCCCTTTGTGTTGTTCCATTTTTGTATTCAGTTAAGAAGAAAATTTCTGAACGACTTCTTTTAAGAATTCCTTAAATAATTTTCGGATAAGCACTTGGAAGTTCTGCAGGAACCTTTCGATAAATCCTTGGAGAAGTCTTCAAGAGAACTCCTGGCGCAATTTTCTTAGAAATTCCGAAGGTAATTCTTCTCAGCAATCATTAAAATTCTTGTCAGAAGCTTTCGAAAAACTCCTGGTGAAATCCTCAAAGAAATTTTCAGAGAAATCTTAAAATGAACTTCAGGACTATTGATCACAGGAAATTCTGAAGAAATCCTTGAAAGGATTCAATGCAGGATTCTGGATGAATTTCTAGAGGAGTCTTTGAAAATCTATGAAAGATTGCATCGAAGCTCTCGAAGAAATTTCTGGAATTTTTTTGAAGTAATTTATGGAAAAGTTTATGACCAAATCTGTCGATGAATTTCTGGAGGAATTTTATGACAAATTCACTTGATAAACACAAAAGGAGTTTTTGACGGAATCCTTAGAGAAATAGAGTGATTTTAGAAAAAAAATATTGCAAAAATTTCCGGCGAGAGTCCTGTAAGAATCATCAGTGGAAGTTCAGGAGAAATTATAGCAAAATTCTTGAAGGAATCCTTGTAGAATCCAGGAGGAATATTCGACATAATTCTTGAATCCAGGGAAAATCGGAAGAATTAAAACAGAGTTTTCAGAAAAGTTGTAACAGTCTGTATAATATTTCCAATATCCCAAAAATTTTCTGCAAAACTGTTGAGCATTCAAAAAATTCTACAGTTCCTATGCTGAAAAAAAAAAACAAAACAAAAGTCACAAATTGCTATCAACGATCAAACATTTTCAAGTTCACGTGTTGATTTCAAAACCGTGCTCTGAAAACAATTTAAGTAGAACAGTTTTTGAATAACAGGTGGAAATCTAATCTCGTCGATAATATAGAAATTACTAAAGTTCGATTATCTTGCGACTTCAAATCTCTTAGAATAAATTAAAAGCTGAATATTTGAAAATATTTCTTACGTCAGAGTGATGAACCTCATGTTATAGGCGGGTTTGTGAGACAAAGCGAATAATTTTATATAATAAGTATTATAAATTATTTAGTAACGAGTTTGATATCATAGCAAATTCTGCTCACCGATTACTATCAATAACATATTAGTATCAAAATTTGTTATTGAAATATTTTCCGAATTCACTGTTATTAAATTGTTATTGAAACTAACAAAACAAGTTATTGAAATGGTTTTCCAGGAACTTTTTTTTTGTTAAGGAATTTGTTATTTTGCCGCTTATGACAGACAAGTTTTTAACACAATATTTTATGGTGATAACTTTACAATAATCGATTTTATTATTCAGTTACTTTGCCCAAATAACACTGCTCCTTATGCTGTTGTTATTCCCTTCTGCTCGGGGAAGTATACAAGTAAAATTTTCCGCTTCTGTTAGTAACGTCTCACGTTCTGCCGGGTTCCTTGCTGCAGCATGACCACACACACACACACACACACACCGCGTTCTTCTCCTACAAAATTTCTCTGCACCCCTCGTTCGAACCATTTCCGCTTACCCAACGGTGCTCTCGGCTGCGTAACTGATGGTTGTATTAACTGTACTTTAGCAGTCATATAGAGGGACCTCTCACACCACCGACAACCTTGCCTTAAGATTCTGCGCGTATGCTGAAGCGATATACGACTCATAAGGGAGGCTATGTTGGAAGAAGGTGCTATGAATGTTCGTATATGCGGGAAAATAGTTGTTGAGCTTTCCAATCGTCTTTCATCATTCCTCCTCCTAGCCTACCTGAGCGTATACGCCGTTTTACGCCCAAGTGTACCATGTTGTATGGGAATCCCGTTGTAGGACGATTATGCTCAGAACGGCAGTATAGTTTTTCTTTGATGATCTTGTCGTCATGTCTTGCACAGCGGTCGAATTCACGTTCGAGCTGCGCGTCGAATTGTGTCCGGAGTGAGGGACGATGATTATGCTGAAGTTGAAGAATCGACCCTTGATCTTCAATTTTGGAAGTATTGTATGAATCGTGTCGTAAATGCTACCAAGAATTTTGTGTAATTTTGTGTAAATCGTGAGTGTATAAATGGACAGCTAGTATTCGTGTTAAGTATAGATTTTTTTCCTAGCCTAACTCCCGACAGCGGTAAGGTTAGTTGATTATCCACCCACTTCAGTTCCAAAACGCACCACCAGATGTACGGTTACCATCCTTGGGCGGCCATGAGGGGTAGCGTGATGGAACCGTCAAGGGGTGAATGACCGCGGAACGAGGTCTAGAACATTGCAGCCAATCGATGTCCTAAATCTTTTTAACTTAGAAAGCGTAGTGAAAGAAAAGTGGATAAGTGAAAGAGCAGAGTAGTGAGGAGAAATTGGGTTGCGAATAGGCCTCGCCGTTTTTGGTTTGAATCCTCGAAGAAGTGCCCTACGTCGTATGAAGTACAAGTACAAGTACAAGTCAACAACGACTGAGAGCCGTTCCACCAAAGTATCGGCAAGACCTAAACAAGTAGACAACCTGAAGACGGATCAGCGCATGTTCTACACCACCCTCGGAAACTGCATAAAGCGAGCTGAGAATCCACGCCCGCACTCGAGTCGCCGTTGGAGACTAGGAATGAGAAGTGGTGGAGCAGGTAGAGAAAGGGAGCTCGCAACAGAAAGGACAGAAAGTGGGAGAATAAAGTGTCAGGAACTAGCCAAGAAAGTGTAGAGTTGTACAATAAGTTTATGTAGAAAGTGAAAAGTGATGTGGTCGTAGGGGTCGTTGCATTGGATCTAATTCGTATTTTTGTCTTGTTTTCTTTCCACCGCTTGTTCGTTTTACGGCTGGTTCGCAACTCCCGAACTCCGTGGGACCATGGTACTTAGTAGACTTTAGTATCCTTCACTGGCACTCGTCTGTGTTTGTTTCTCGATCTTTAATGTTGTGGGCTGTTCGGGCTCGTTTGGAAGTTGGCCATCAATGTTAACTTCTTTTCCCGATCAGCCTAGATAGCTGTGTAGTGTCGGTAGCGGTTGTCTCAATTAGCTAAGAATAACACTACGGATCGCCTGATCCAGTGGTAAGAGTCCACTAAACAGGTGACCCCTAATTCATGGTGTTATGCGGCTTTATGCTTACCGTGCCAAAGAATGAATGGTTAGGGGGGTCTAATAAAAACCTAACTACAAACGCGCCCTCCACAGTATTCTGCCCTTACTGCGCTAACCGGAGCAATGGTGCAGATGACCTTGTGTTTCTCCGAGATAATCTGCTATCCTTCTTAAGCCTCAACTGCGAGGCTCAATAAGGGTGGGATTGTATGTTGTTTATTAGTTTTAATTATAACCTATATGGCTTTTCGCATTATGCGTTCTTCACAGTGTCCTCTGTGTATGTTCGTCTCTGACGCTCTTCAATCGATACCGAATTGGTTTTTATCGCTGTTCTTTTTTCTTGTGTTGTGATTGTAAGAGTTTGATCGTGCCTAGTTTGGGTAGTGGCTATGGTTATGACAGCTCAGATCAATCTTCAGCATAAAAGAACAGCTTTGGTCCAAGAACGTTACTTTTGTAGGGAGGATTTCTGTGTAAAACATTACAATTAACACCAATATGGTTTCGCATTTTGCGTTTGACCCGATGTTTGCTACTTTCAGTAAAATTGAAATGACAGTCTTGCGTGTCATGCCTCGAGCCCCAAAATGTTTTGATAAAACTACTTGCTTGCAGCCTTGCCATTCCCAAATCTTGGTGGGATTATACTGCCAAGTTTATTCCGTAAGTGGATAATGTCTTCGTATGAAGATCAAATCTATCAATTTGACCTCTTTCTTTTGAAATGATTAGCACGCTTTGTCGAGCATCACACCCGTGATGTTTTTCTAGCAAACATGCCTCTCCATGGGAACCAACATGCTCACCAAAATGTAAAGTCCACTGTGATTTGTTTACACAATGTTGTTTACGATATCGGAAGCGCATTCATTCAAAAATAATTTTGTTTGGCTGTTTTCTCGGATTTCCAGGATACTTTTGAACACGAACCTTTCGATTCCATATTGGAAGCCGCATGGATTGTCCTATTTATCTTTCAATGATTTCCAATTGGATTTACCAAATGCTCAAAACCAACATCTCTTCTCGGCATTACGTCAAGCAGCGATTAGGAAATCGAGTGTTTGTGGATGCCCCCATGCGGGAGTCTTGCCATGACTATTGAGGAATCTCGTAGGTGTGGTGCCAACATTGCATCCGACCATAATCTTCTAATCGGCGAGATCCGGCTGCGCATTGCAAGGATCTATCGACAGAAGAACATCGGGTGCCGATTCAACACACGTCGACTGAAAGACACTGCGGTGAAAAGGTTCTTCGTCGAGAAACTAGATATTCCTGAAGGTGCAAGCGTAGAAACTCAATAGAGCGTCATCAAGGACGCATTCATTGCCAACGGCGTGAATAATTTGGCTAAGCTACGGAGCCAGAGAAATCAGTGGATCACAGATGACATCTGGAGGAAGATAGAGGAGCGAAGGAACGCCACAGCTGCGATAGAGCGAGCAAAAACACGAAGAGCCAAAGCCGTAGCCCGTCAGCGCTGATTGGCTCTCGAGAAGGAAGTGAAACGCTCACGTAGCCGGAACAAAAGAGTGTGGGCGGACTCATTAGCCGACGAAGGCGAAAAAGCTGGTACGAGCACTTCGGAAACCTTTTTCAAGTGTCGTCCGACACCACCAGCACCTCAGAATGATCCGCCAAGGGATCGACGCATTTCGCGTGTCAACACCGAAGCTTCATTAGCCATCCGTAGCATAAAGCCAAACAGAGCCCCATTTGCCGCATATCAGCCGAGATGCTCAAAGCTGACCCCGTAGTAGGGGCGGTGGGGGTAAAATGGACAGGGTACAGTTTCATGGCTTTTATTATTTTTCAAAATGTTTCAACGATTGAAGCTTATGCCTGAGCTTGAATCATTATACTTTTGTTGATCTTGAACATTAAAATCAAATAAACCTCTTCAAGATGACGAAAACTTCAAAAACCACTTGAAAAATCGGAAATGATGTGAAATCTGCTTATAATTGCTAAGGATTTCTCGTAAGTTATTTTCAAATTATTACAAGTTTTACACCCTAAACCAATAAAGCCCACGTAGAAGACTATATTTGACCGAAAAAAAAAATAGGTTTTGAAAAAAAAAAGTTTTGGAAATAATTTTAACAAAATCAGACCGTGGGGGTAAAATGGACAATCGGTTCAAATTTCACCAAAACTTTTTTTTTTTTTTTTGCAAACTTCAGAATCATCAGCCGTCATATCTATCGTAAGATAGATGAAGTAAAAAGTTATAAACAAATATTTTATATCAACAAAATATAATTTTCATCCAAAACAGTGCTTGTTTTTTACACTTTTTTTACAATAATTATTTAAGTGTATTTCAAAGTTTGTATCAAAAGTTTGAAAACAACAAAATAAAGGTATCGTATGAATTTTGATAGTTTGTATTTAACCCTCGAGCGATCGCTCTGTTGTATTTTGTACAACACGTTGAAAAA
Source organism: Aedes albopictus (assembly GCF_035046485.1). Taxonomy (NCBI): domain Eukaryota; kingdom Metazoa; phylum Arthropoda; class Insecta; order Diptera; family Culicidae; genus Aedes; species Aedes albopictus. The sequence goes on along the minus strand of NC_085137.1, from coordinate 250,550,765 downwards.
ATCTCGCTTCTTGTACTCAGCATTAGTGTGGTGCTGACGCAGGTAGTCAAACGCGCGAGTCACGGAAGGTTAAAAATATAGAAACAATATGAAGTTATATAACTTTTAACGACATTTTACCCCGTTGATTGTCCATTTTACCCCCACCAATTTTTTTTCACGCTATTTTGATGCACGATTTGGTGAAGAAAATAATCAAAGAAAACAATATTTTTTAAATGCACCCTCTTACAAGATTTCTTGAGTATATCATTGCCTTCCATGTTACTCGGAAAAGCAGATGGATTTTGCCGCATTTCCGCGGGAAACGACTAAAATGCTTAGGTTGTCCACTTTACCCCCACCACCCCTATCTGCACGTCTGCTGCATCTTCTGCAAAATATGGGAAACCGCGACATTTCTGATTGACTGGATGCAAGGCGTCTCAATAAAGGTATTCAAAAGAGTGACCCGATTGTATGCGATAATTGGCGGGGCATCAAGTTACAGTATATCATTCTCAAAGTCCTCTGCAAAGTTATCCTACAGGATACAGGAGAAGATTGAAGCAACTCTCCGACGGCAACAAACAGGACTCCGTGTCGAACGATCCTGTGTGGACCATATTGTCACGCTCCGTATCATCCTGGAGCAAATCAATGAATTCCAAGAGTGTCTATACCTGGTGTTGATTGATAAAGAAAAAGATTACGACCGCCTTAATTACAAAAAAATATGCAGGGAGCTCTAAGCCGCAAGGGTGTTCCTGAGAAATCATTGGCCTCATTGAGGCTCAGTACAAGGCATTTTCGCGCAGAGTACCGCACAACGGTGTCTTGTCCGATCCCATCCGGATCGTTGCTGGAGTGAGGCAAGGATGTATACTATCACCGCTAGTGTTCCTCATCGTAATCGACGAGATCCTGGTTGGTGCGATTGACCGTGAACCAAATCGTGGATTGCTGTGGCAACCCATTACTATGGAGCACCTAAATGACTTCGAACAAGCTGATGACGTTGCTCTCTTAGCTCAACGGTGCTCTGATATGCAGATTAAGCTTGATAGTATTGCCGATCGCTCCTCAGCGGCAGGTCTCACTATCAACGTGGACCAACCATCAGTGGAGAATACTCAACGACTGCAGGTCTTCATCAATTATCATATGATAATCTACATATAATCTGTACATGATAGCCTTACATACACTTGGAACTGTAACGTGGAGTTCCATCGTCATCAAAAGCCGATATCGACAAGAAATTCGGGAGCGAAAATGGAGGTGGGTCATCCACAACCTACGCAGGGAAGGGAACGAAATCTACAGATAAGCGTTAGATTGGAAACCAGCAGGACATCGCAGTAGAAGCAGGCCGAGGCAAGGATCACGACAACACAGCCTTGTCATGATCCTTGACTCAGCCAGTCAACAAAAATTTGACCTGGCCACAGGTCAAGGCGATGATGGCGGGCAATCGCCCAGGATGGAGGAGATCTTTCAATTCGGCCCTCTGCACAACCATAGGTGCTCAGGACTGAAAGTAAGATCATAACGACGGGTTCCTCGATGCGATTTCTTTAGTCGACTGGAGATACGTCGGACTTTTTCCGAGTATTTTCCTGTTTCTGATTTGTGTCCGTCTTAGTCGACGGTTTGCTTGACAGATAGACCTGTGGCGGCTCCTTGCGAAAGTGTCTTGGCCGACCGTGCGCAGCGTGATCTCGAGCTTTTTACCGCGTCCGACGCGTCACGGTGGGAGAGTTGGGGAGGGGGGCTGTAGCTAGTTTTCTTTTCCACGCTCCTGCATGATTACCCTGCAGGGACGGTTGGTTTGCCAATGAGATAGTGCTGTTGTTCGACGTGTGTCGAGTCGACGAACAGGACTATGGTGGACTCCAAGTGCGCTCTCTGTTGACCTAGAGAGTGACTGCCTTTATTTCTTATGTTTATAATTCCAGAACAATTGCCAATTTTCCCAGCCATAAGCTTGCTTACCATCTGATTCTCTATCCTCAACAGCAATGTAAAATGTCCTACCTCTCTCCCCATATAAATGCCCTATGCTGTAAGTGTCCATCTACCTTCGCCCGTCTTCATAAGTCGGCCCAAGCCGATCTCCCTCCACAATGCAGCATGTGGGAAAGTAGCATCTGCTGGCTGCTTTCTTGTGCCGTATACTATATGTAGGACTCAGGTTGGCAGCACTAGCAGCAGCCGCCAAGGGATCAACATACCTTTCCACATTATTGTATACGGTCCACCCGCTGCTGCTGCTCCCTCCATCGCATAGTCAGAAGTCCTTCCCGCAAGGGACTCCAGTCACACACTATAATGCAGGAATTATTTGGCGCAAGTATGAAAATATCAAAAAAGATTAGTGTCAGGAAAATGTTGCAATATAATATTTTCGTTGCTTTCAGCCAGCGTTTGTATACTTTGCGCCGGTTCCCCGAGCGAAATTCCCATTCCGGGATTTCTCCATATGTTCTTCGGTCGAACAAAGTTGAATCGATATCGGTGGCATGGCGTTCCTCCAACCGGTAAGGTGTAGTGCTTGGCTCGGTGGGTAGACAGACAGATAGACAGACATCCGCAGCGAGGTTTGACGAACGTTCGCCGCCCTTCCTTTCAGGATGGATTCGAGTGCCATAAGCTGATTTGATGTCCCTCCTGGATGGTGGAAAAGCTTCGCCGAGTGGCATCAACTATAGCTGTACCTCTACCTCTACCACCGTATATAGTATAGTCAGGGGAATCGATTCAACCAGAATGATTTAAGCGCCAGCTGACAGTGGCATTATGAGGTTTTTGCGAGCAAAAGCGACCAATTCCCCGAACGTGTGACCGAAAATACTGTAAATGGATGTTTGGCGTGGCGTGACCTCTTTCGGAAATGTTCGCTGGGAACGCAACATTGTTTGCATTTACGGTTTGATGCGTTGGAATGTTTGCGCGCGAATGAATAAAATACGTTGATTGAAGTAACGCCCACATTTTGACAGTGTAGTAATGCAGCTAAAGCCGATTTTTGGTTTGCTTTCAACTTATTGCTTGAGCTATGTTTTACCGAACGAGATTAATAATTTCATTGTGAAAGTACCCCTTCATTAATGTAAAGTATCGTCAGTAATTGTTATGTTTACCGAAAGGCACCTGCGCACCAGCGTGAACCTCTGCCAAACAGCATCTGACCTTCGCATGAATTTGTTCAGATGCAGTGAACTTCAACATTACTGTGAAGATGATATGGCACAGTTCGAGGGTTGTCTATTTGTAGGCGTAATATGGTTGATTAGTTACACTATGCTGTGAGGAGCACAGACAAAATAAACTTATCCAATTTAAGTAGACTCTGAAATACTTATGATTTCCTCATTTGAACTTTCAACGTTCCAAGACTTTTCCCACCATAAACTTCAGTCACCAATTGATTACAATTATGTGTCCGTAATTCCGCAAACTTTATCCTCAACCACATGCCGACTTCAGCAGAAGACAAGTTAATGTTTAACCTCAACTTTCACCAAACAGCCCTGCACTGAGTGACTTCGTTACCGGTTCACCTTCCGGATTCCTTCGAGGGTTTTTCTTTCTTACAAACAACGCCGACTTCTTTGTTTGGCACAAGACGACGAGACTTCCATTAAGGTTGACAGTTTCAATCTCCAGAGGGAAAAATATATCCTTTTTCTCCTCCGTTTTTTTAAATGTAAAACATCAGGCTCCAACTCCTAAACCCCGTGAGCCATCACGGAGTCGAAGCCGGAGTGAGTGAAGAACTCAGTCGCAGGACCCACTCAGCCCCACAACAAGACAGTCAGCGAACGAGAAACGACAGCAGGCGCTTAACTTGTCGGCTCTGTTTTTCCGTTTCCTCAAACCGAACGAACTGACAACACGTGTGCCACCGAGCTGATGAGGACGACGATGGCCGTGTTCACCGCGAAGGTGGGTGGAAAAACAAAAGCCTCGAGGAAAAGCTGCTCCCCAACAAGCTTACCCTCACTAACTGTGATAGAGAGAGAGGGGACCTAACCCGAGCTCTCTACATGGAAATGTGTTTAAAAGATTAAGACGACCGACCGTGGGAAGGGGGGGAAGGAGCCTCTTTGTATCGTTTTAATCTTAGCTCCAGCAAACTTTTCCTTCCGGCTGCCGCCGGGATGGGGTTGGCTGATGCAACAACAACAATGACGACGACGGCGTCGGCCTGGACGGACGGAACAGCTTGAGATCAAGTGGATACCTACACACGGTCGGCACGCATGCGACGAGCGAGAAGGATGCGGATAAGCAACAGTGCTTCGTTTGTCGATGCCTTCTCCAAGCTTGGGTACCTATTGGGAGAAGTAGGAGTGCAACGATCCGTGTTACGGAAACAGACTGGTTTAAACGAAGTCTTCATTGTTGTTTTAAATGTATAGCCAAATGTGCCACCAATTGGCTGAACATGCGCGGATATCTCGAGGAGATCAACATTTTTTGTAGCATACTTATAGGCGTTTCCCTGTTCTCTCATGAAAAATAAACATTGCAAGTGAAAAAGGCAGATTACGATAGTAGAACTTGAAGTTTAAAATTATGTCCATTTTACCCCCAGCACCCGCTTACCGGGAGTGCGGAAGAGCACTCGACTCAGGAAACAAAGTGCGGATAGATTCAACTTTTGTAACGCCTTAAGCCATCAAGCGGAACAGAAGGATCGTGTGCGAGGAAGACTTACGTTCGATGGGGAGACGCAGAGGGAGAACCACCGCATGGGTAACTAGTTAGTTTTGCTTTTCTTGCTGAGTAACACTTTTCGCTTCCGTTCGGCAAGAGTTTCCAGAAGAAAGGCGAAGGAGAAGCACTTTTCTCCGGCATGTATGTTAATCTACCTGGGATAAGAAAAGTGTTTTTCCGAGAACAAGAAGCTTTCGATCCTGAGAGTGATTCCATAAATTAGCACCTCCTCACCGTTCATCGAAAACTAATCGGAGGTTGGCTTGGTGGTATCGAGATAGGTCCTTCGTTTCAGGTTTGTTGATGGTTAGTTGTTGGTAAGGCTTATCAAACGTTCAAGTCACTCTAAAATATTAAATTCGTTCGCTCATTTACAAATCGTTGAGTTGGCTTAAATGAAAAAAAAAAAAAATAAGAAGTTATATGAAGAAAGGAACAGAAGTCGCAGGAAAATATGTTTTTCCTGGGAAACAGACGCCGTCTGAAAGAAAAGGGATATGAAGAGAGAGATAGAAATAATAATTTTATCCACAAAAAAATAACATCAGCAGTGAGTCTTAATGAGTAGTTAGGTGATTGAAAGGTGAAAGTAGTACTTTGTCAAAATTAGACAAAGTGGTGGCTTAAAAGACCCAGTTGAAGAAGAACAGACAGACGAAGAAATAGTTCAAATTATGGAAAGACACAAAATGCTTTAAAACTAGCATTTTAGATGCATTGAAAATTGAGTGTGTCTTGAAAGCAATTTAGCATTAGCAGACTACCTAAAAGGAATCACTTTGACAGGTGCTCTACCGAAGCTTCAATGTCATGATAGGATCAAAAACAAGAAAGTTCACCTCACCTCTCATTGTTGTCTGATGGAGCGAATAAAGAACACCTTCCAAAACATTGCGCGCGAACACCCCACCCACCTACACGTACACACATCCAGCTTACATTGATTAATTATTCGCTACCACTTTGGTAAAGAGAGTCATCCTTGTTTCATGTTTCCAACGCCACAAGACTCGTTGCACTTACCTACTTGTTAGCACACACAAACGAGCGCGCGCGGGTGAAGGATTTCCACCAAAACGCTTTTACACAACCACCACACTGACTGCCTGGCTGCTGCTGAGCTGCGGTACGTCAGAAACATGCAGGAGAATTGGTTGGTAGCTTGCTCAACCACCACCAGGCTTAACGTTACGGTTGGAGCCGTTGTTAGAGCAGCGAGCAGCAGCACACGATGAAAATCGAAAAGAAAAGTTGAAACTTGACAACGTGAGCTGGTGTGGTGCCGCTGCAGCTAAGGGTGAAGCGTGTGAAATGCTCCTTGCTATCAGAAGGCAAGATAATCTGTTTCTCGAAGGGCAATTTGAAAGAGCTAAAAAGAAAATTTGAACAAGCTGAGAAGGATCCATTTGGTTCTGCCAAGTGTTTGATACAGGTTCGTTCAGAGGATAACCTGATAAATGAATGAAAATTCGAATCTCCATAGAATCTGGTGAGAAACAGAAGTCCATTCGACACAATGGTAACCTACGTCTTGAGAGAGACTTCAAAATTCCTAGGACGACTCCGTTTCGACCTGCCAAATGTCCGAAACAAGACTGTCCTGTCGTTTTCAGATCTAATGGAACACTTGAGTCACCAGAAAACTAAGGATATCAGTCAGGTGGGAGAAAAAAAAAACCCATATGCCTTGATGATAACCATTGTTTAAAAGGATACTTTCATCATCATAAGATGGCTCGATTCACATCTGCTGAGCGTCATAAAAAGGTTAATCCTGTGGATAATTTGTGGGAGATTCGAATCTCCCAAAAACCAAAGTATGACCCAGGAGAGGCACTCAAAACGATGCTGTATTCTTTGTCCTGGAGGAAGACTACGAACGTCCTGAGAAGACTCCATTCCAACCTGTGGAGCGGCTAGAGCTTGTTCGTCCGGAGGCAACCTAAGACCTGAAGGTGTAGTAAAACTTTATCCACTTTATGACCTTTACCTTATTTTAAAAGTGTGATAAGTTTTGAGTTACTGGAATCCTTTATTCTAAGTCAGGGAAAACGGGTGTCGACATTCTGCTGAACCATCTGCTAAGATACCCGAGAAGTGCCAGTGTCTCTAGCGAGAAATGACTCCGTTGGTCTGTGAAACGGCTGACCCTTTCCACGGCCCTGGCATTGCAGTCACCCACTATTACCACCGGCCTTCGCCCTGTCAGCTCAGCCGTCTTAGAGTGCAGCATCTGCGTGAACTGCTCGATCGACTACCGTGGAGACGCAGCAGCAACAGAAGAAGACCCGGTTTACCCGGCGACCACGCAGCCCTCGTAAAATGTAGACACCAATTTCTGGACGGGGTATTTGCTCGTTGTCCATATCGCTGACATTTTAGATCCATCCGTGATGCAGTTGCCGTTACCGGTGAGTACTCGGTATGATGGCGATATTGATCCTCCATTCAGCGACTACCTGACAAAGAAGTTGCTGGGCTACGTAGCTGTCGTTCAGGTTCAGCTACCTGCACTGTGTTTTGTCAGGTGTGTCTACTGTGAAGACAAGCTACCTTGAGCTTCCCGTCGGGTGCTTGCTGTTCGCGGACTTCCTGAAACAAATCAAACACTTGGGAGGGTTTGTGTAGCCTTGTGCCTTATAGCCTACACCGTCACATCGCCTACAAAGCTTGCTCCTGGGACTTTACAGTGTCACGATTTGCCGCAGGACCTTGACGCGCTTTTCCACGTCCATGATGTCGCCCAGGTTTTTTGACCTCAAAAGTCTTTTTAGCGGTGAGAGCCCTTAACTCAACATCCTCACCAATGACCTCTTTCGCCAGACACTCGTTGGCGCCCTTGCAGGTATTGTCCCTCTTGAGCTCGATTACTTCCACTTTGGTTACTCCCTGCGAACTCGCCGGGGACCCTCACGGATAATCTACAGATGTCTTTCTTCTTCATTTATTTAGATAACATCAAATTCATGATAATATTGAATCAACAATTTGCCATCATAATACTTGATTTGCAACTGCAGCTCTCCAACGTCGGTCACGCCCAACACTCGCCAGATCACGCTCCACCTGGTCCGCCCATCATGCTCTCTGCGCTCCACGCCTTCTTGTACCAACCGGATGGTTAGCAAGCACCAACTTTGCAGGGTTGTTGTCCGGCATTCTTGCAACATGCCCTGCCCACCGTATCTTTCCGGCTTTGACCACTTTCTGGATGCTGGGTTCGTCGTAAAGTACAGCGAGCTCGTGGTTCATCCTTCTCCGCCACACACTGTTCTCCTGCATGCCACCGAAGATCGTCCTTAGCACCCGTCGCTCGAAAACTCCGAGTGCTTGCAGGTCCTCCTCGAGCATCGTCCATGTCTCGTGTCCGTAGAGAATCACCGGTCTTATTAGCGATTTGTACATGGTACATTTGGTGCGGGGGTGAATCTTTTTTGACCTCAGTTTCTTCTGGAGCCCATAGTAGGCACGACTTTGTAGCCAGCCCGGGCGATCCATCTTAAAACACGTGGTTTAAGCGCCACTCCACAAGGGAGACCACATGCTCAATTTCATTTTGACCGGATGAGACTCTCCTGAGGGCGAGTCCATTTAATATTTCCGAAAGAAATTTTACGGATCGTTCTAGCTAGCATACGAGCCAAACGACCGAACGGGTTCACCCTATTACCTCAACGCAACCATTAATCCCGAAGGCACTCAGAAAGTTCGGTGAGAGAATCACGCATGCTCAAAGTGAGACAACATTCGCGGTTGCTCACCAATTCTCATCACTGGCAGATTCGACACTCGACGCGATACACCCTTAAACGAAAGTACACAGCGAATGAGTAACTTGCGAAAAGACAAAGGATTTTTCACTCATATTTGCGTACGACTGGATCAGCACAAAAAATGTGCTGATCCGGTGTTACACAAATTTGCGTAAAATTTCACACAAGTTTGCATGAAATCGTTTGTTTTTTCGACCGCTGCGTGAAAGTTACTCCTTGCTCTGTGTACATCGATCTTTCCGTGTACGCATCAGCAAATAAGAAACGGACTGAGAACCCCAATCAAACTCCATTTGAGAAGGATGGGAACGACATCAAAACGCGTAGTGACGGCAATACATGAAAACTAGTCAAACACTAGAGAACATTATTACACATAACTGGGACGTTTTATTGGACTTAACACTACATAGTTTGGTAGAAACGAATATATTTGGTGGGTTTAATACATATCTAATGCTAGCATATATTTTGAAGCTTTCGTTTTGTGTGTAAGTGTTCGTTCTCTCTAACTTCCTATCCTGTGCGCGATTTCTCTCCCTAGTTCTTTCTTCTTATCTGTCTAACGTGCTCATGTGCTCTACATGTTCATGGTGTGACGTCACGTTCCTGGACGGCGCATCTGCGGGCTAGTTTGCGCTCCTGGTGTGTCAACCGGATCTGGGCGGCGGCAATTCGTCACGCACGCACGACGATCTCCATTTCGATACGAGGCCTTAGCAGTACATCGTCTTCAATCTTGTGACTGGCCAAAAAAGAACTCCGAGGCGCCCTCAGCGGACGCCCCACTCCACGCAAAAAAGAGGTTTGTTCGAATCACCGACTTCGCTGGTTTACTTGATCGATGTCGTTGACCTGTGGCCAGTGCCCCGTCCGAGACAGGCATGTTGAACGACGATCACCAATGGCCGCTATCGATGAATGGTGTATCGCGCGTTTCGCAGCCCACGTAATGGCGGTCTTGGTCAGGTTTATGGATGACGAACTGACTTGCGGTTCGTAGAGGTCCCCTGAGCCTCACTCGGTCGATTAGGTGACGTATCGACCGACTTCCGGCAGGTTGACGATTGGCCGGGAAGCTTTCCGTTCGTTGAGGGGAAGTCCACACGTTTGGGTGCGAGTAGGATTGCTGCGAAGTGAATAGCCTTCTGGCAAAACGAACATTTAGCACGAGCACAACATAGCACATTCAGAGCACAATTACCTTTGCTTCTAACTTTCAACTTTTTCGCACACAAATTCTACTATACGCACACTTTTCATACTCTAGAGAACGAAATTTAATCAATCAACATGCACTAAACGTCACTAGGAAAATTCTTACTTTACAATAGGCAACGAACAGACTACAAACGCGCACACTTCTAATTTGCTAAGTAGTCACGAACGAAATGATCAAGTCTGTATCTCCTCAGAATAAGACAGTGAATTCTCGGACGAACCGGAAATTCGTCATTTCCCGAAAACTCATCGTACACTTTCGTAATCGCAAGTCACGAAGGATTACTCGATACGATGGTCGTGCTGCTGTCCCTTTCCAACCTTTCGAAGATAATCGTGAGCCCTCCTCAGCAGATTGCCTATGCCTGCGATTGCCTATGCTAAGGGATTTATTTCAAATTTACAAGTGCACTATCGAATTCAATTTGGTTATTTACAATCTTGTTCCTAACATACTTTAATATTTACAAACTTCACGTTAGAATAAACACAAAAATTATATACAAATTTCCTGACTGCTACAACTTCCACGTTATTGTCAGCCGTTAGCCAGGAACCGAGGTAGACGAATTCTTCTACCACCTCGAAAGTATCCCCGACTATCGTAACATTGCTGCCAAGGCTTGTCCTGTCTCGCTCAGTTCTACCAACCAGCATGTACTTTGTCTTAGCCGCATTCACCACCAGTCCGACCTTTGCTGCTTCACGTTTCAGGCGGGTGTACAGTTCTGCCAACGTTCCAAATGTTCTAGCAATAATATCCATGTCATACGCAAAACAGACAAATTGGCTGGATTTCGTGAAGATCGTACTCCGGCTGTTGAGCCCAGCTCGTCGCATAACACCTTCCAGGGCGATGTTCAATAGTAGGCAGAAAGGTCCATCACCTTTTCGTAGTCGCCGTCGAGATTCGAATGAACTGGATAGTTCACCCGTAATCCTCACGCTGTTCTGCACACCGTCCATCGTTGCTCTTATCAGTCTTGTCAGCTTCCCGGGAAAGCTGTTCTCGTCCATAATTTTACATAGCTCTGTGTGGTCGATACTGTCGTATGCCGCTTTGAAGTCGATGAACAGGTGATGCCTGGTGTTCACGGCATTTCTGGAGGATTTGCCGTACGGTGAAGATCTGGTCCGTTGTCGACCAGTCGTCGATGAAACCGGCTTGGTAACTTCCCACGAACTCATTTACTTTAGGTGAAAGACGACGGAAGATGATCTGGGATAGCACTTTGTAGGCGGCATTCAAAATGGTGATCGCTCGAAAGTTCTCACACATTAACTTGACGCCTTTCTTGTGGATGGGAAAGATTATCCCTTCCTTCCACTCCTCCGGTAGCTGTTCGGTTTCCCGGATCTTGACTACTAACTGGAGCAGACAGGTGGCCAACTTTCCTGGGCCCATATTGATGATATCTGCTGTGATACCGTCCTTACCAGCCGCTTTGTTGTTTTTGAGCTGGTGGATGGCATCCTTAACTTCCCTCAGCGTGGGAGTTGGTTCGTTCCCGTCCTCTTCTGCACCAACATAGTCATTTCCTCCGCTGCCTTGGTCCTCCGTGCCTACATTCTCTTCGCCATTCAGGTGCTCGTCGAAGTGCTGCTTCCACCTTTCGATCACCTCACGTTTGTCCGTCAGAAGGCTCCCGTCCTTATCCCTGCAGATTTCGGCTTGCGGCACGTAGCCTTTGCGGGGTGCGTTGAGCTTCTGGTAGAACTAACGTGTTTCCTGTGAACGGCACAGCAGTTTCATTTCCTCGCACTCCGCTTCTTCCAAGCGGCGCTTTTCTCCCGGAAGAGACGGGTCTGCTGCTTCCGCTTCTGTCTGTATCGCTCCACATTCTGTCGGGTTCCATGCTGCAGCATTACCGCCCGCGCTGCATCCTTCTCCTCCAGAACCGCTCTGCACTACTCCTCGTCAAACCAATCGTTTCGTCGACTCCGTTCCACGTACCCGATAGTGCTCTCGGCTGCGTTGTTGATGGCTGCTTTGACTGTACTCCAGCAGTCCTCTAGAGGGGCCACATCGAGCACACCCTCGTCCGGCAACGCTGCCTCGAGATTCTGCGCGTATGCTGTGGGTTGCTTCAGTCGCTCTAGATCGTACCGGGGCGGCCGCCGGTACTGTACATTGCTAATAACGGAGAGTTTTGTTTGAGTGCAGTTTAACCATCACCAGGTAGTGATCAGAGTCGATATTAGCGCCACGATAGGTCCTGACGTCGATAATGTCGGCGAAGTGCCGTCCATCAATCAGAACGTGGTCGATTTGCGATTCCGTTTGTTGTGGTGATCGCCAAGTGTAACGATACGGGAGGCTGTGCTGGAAGTAGGTGCTACGAATGGCCATCAGTGCGGGTCATCGGAAGCGTTTTCTCAGATCAAAGCTTTTTTGGTTCCGTTTCGGGTCCTGAGTATCTGTGCAAAATTTGAGCACGATCGGTTGCGTCTACACTTTGCGCAATGCAATTAAAATTTGTATGGGATTTTGTATGGGAAAACATACTTTTTTACATTTTAGCCATAAGTTGAAAAAGTTTGTTTGAAACTTTTTACCCGATACTGTAAAATGGTGGCCTAGGATGTTCTGAAAAACTTTGTTGAACACCGCAAAGCGATCCGAAGCTTGTGAAAATAGTTATAATTAACGAACCGCACGCATGTGTTTATGTTTTAACATGTAAAAGAATAACAATAGCAACAAAATCATGCTGTTTCGCCAAGCAATGCCAACGCTATAACTTTTTCCATAAGCATCAGATCACTTCGCGGTTTTTCAGGACACCCTAGGCTATGTTTTCACTTTATCGGTTACACGGTTTTAGAAAAATTCGAGCATGTTGTGAGAGAAATTCAAAAAGGGCGTTTTCCCATGTAAAACCCCATGCAAACTTCAAACGCAATGTGCAAAACGTCGACATAACCGATCGTGCCCAAATTTTGCACACTTATTTGGGTCCTGAAATGGGACCAAAAAAGCTTTGATCTGATGGGATACCATTGAGTTTTTCATTTTTCCATATAAACGATGACCCAGGTCATGTTCTTGGAGGCGGCGAAATCGATGAGGCGTAGGTCATTTTCGTTCGTCAGCTGATGGGCCTGGCCTACCTGAGCGTTTAGATCCCCTATGATGATCTTGACGTCGTGGTTTGGGCAGCGGTCGTACTCGCGTTCGAGCTGCGCGTAAAATGCGTCTTTGTCGTCATCAGTGCTTCCGGAGTCTGTTTGCTGTCTTTCTTCTTATTAGTAGTGAACTATAGAAGGCGGTGTCCATATTTCAAGGATTCAAGATCTTCTTGAAAGTAAAACCACTACTTATAAGCGAATTTATTCCTCATCCTTGAAGGCCAATATTTCGATACAGCTTGCCCGGGCATTCTAAAACACTTTCTTCTACATAGCCAATAACCCGACGTCACTGCCGTGCACCAGACTTTTCCCGCCACGCCAGGTAGATCCTGCGAATGGGAGTGACGATGGTGAAATGCACAAACCGTGTTCTTCGTTTCCAGGATTCTTTTTGCTTTGCTGTCGCGCGAGCTTGCTGTTGCTCTTTTGCCCGAGCTTTGCAGCCCGAGTTGAATGGAATTTTGCGATGAAAGTAGAAACATTAGTTTCAGGATAATAATTAGGTAGTTTTAGGCTTTGATTTTTTTTCTGATCATTTTGAAATAAGGTATATTTGTTATCCACAATTGTTAACCGATGTAATGACTGTAATTTTGTTACTGTTAGTTTGAATCGATTGCTGCCTTACGTTGTTTTTGAATGTTTTGACGTCATTTTGAAGAGTTTGTAAATGTATCGTTCAAGGTATCGGTAAATTCTGTATTGATTCGCTTATAACTTTCAACTCGGCACCGCCCGTCACATGCTCCGGTGCAAAAAACGCCACTTTCAATGCTGGAGAGGTGTACATGAATCATATTGTTTCTTGCGGTTTAATTTTGTAAAAAGCTGAAAATTGAACGAGCATGAAAATGAAAAACAAGCTTCGGTTCGGTTCCATCGCTTCATGGCGATGCGGGCCCATTGTGGAATGCTTGAGCCACCCAACCCAAGCAGCAAGTAGCAAGTGCAGATATTGTTTCTAATTCGTTCGGGGGTACAGAATACCATTAATCATTTTTCAGCAGGTTCAGTTCGGTTCCAGCGTGCAGCGGCGTGTGTGTTTGGGTGTTCAAACTTTCCGAGGAAAAACAAAAACGGCGGCAAGAACCAAACAAGCTTCATGTGCACAATTTTTCAACCCGTACAAATTTGCTCCTTTCCCGTGGTGGTGGGGAAGGTGGTTCAGAGCTTCTGGTTCTGATGTTTTCCAATATGTTCATTTGCCGTTGGAGCGTGTTGTTTCTAGCGTGAAGCATTGTTGCAAATTGATTCCATTCGTTGTTGATATATGGAAGGCGATTACTTTTTTGGCAGTTGTGGGGAGTGCATGAATGGGATGTATTTGCTCTTTGGATTTGAAGGAAGTTGTGTAGCACTCTACTAGCGATGATGACCATCAATAATCGTTACTTTTTCCTTTTTGTTTTTCAGGTAAATACCAACCGATGTGGACAATTCTATGGATCATCTGGATAAGTAATAATTATAAGAAATTACAATATTCGATTTTATTAAATTTACTCAAATGAAACCCAATCACCCAACTTCACTGATATAAATGAAGCTTTAATGATCTCATATCTGCCAAACATTTCCGTGGAATCGTTAACATCGACGAAAAATAAACCATTTCATTTTCCTGCTAACGATACCCTCAAACCGAACGACACACGCTCGCGGTTATTAACTCACTCTCTCTTCCGCCGAGGATTCAACTTTTCGCATAACGCACCTCATCTATTTCCACCATAGCAGCCCCGCCCTCCACCTTAACAGCGATCCGATAATTGCGACCAAAGAAACATCTGTAGGTACCCGAGCGAGCGATTCGACGAACATACACCTCCATATTTTGGTTTCCTTCCTCTTATTCGACTGCCGCGGAAGGAATATTGATTTCTGCGTGCCTACCGCGGCTTGTTCGTCGTCGTGACTGCCAACTTATACCTACCGTATTGACATTAGTACGTACAATTCCACAATCTGCTGGTGGAACCTCAAGGTCTCTTTCGCCGGAATTGGTTAAGCTCATCACCTCCTCCGCCAAGGCATCACGACAAGCAAGACGAAAGGCTGACTGTTCGAGGCCCGGCGCGGAAGATTGCTCGGTGGCGCGTGGAATTTGAATAAACATTATCCGGCTCACGTTTCCCCGAATTTGGGCGAGCAGCGCCCCCGGTGCAGTGTGGTCTAATTTGGGTAAAAGCTGTCGAATTTGGTCATTTTAGGAATTCACAACGCCAATTCAAAACATCTATAAATATATTAACTAAAAACGATTGACAAATTTCAGGAAATTGTTTGATGAGGATATACAAAATCGTCTGCACCTAAAACATTCAGAGCTTTAAAGTTTTCAACAATAGATCTTATCATCCAAATCATAACTTACTTTCCTGTGGCCAGGTCAAATTTCTGTCGAATTCCTTTATTTCCTTGTTGAGGCTGCGCCGCCATGAGCCTCTGGGTCTGCCTCTGTTGCTATGTCCTGCTGGGTTCCAATCTAACGCGTGCTTGCAGATTTTGGTTCCGCCACTGCGTAGAATGTGGCCGACAAACCTCCACTTTTGCTCCCGAATCGATCGCTATCGGCTTTTGATTACATCGACAATGGAGCTACAATACGTTGGAAATACACTTGTGAGGCCACCATGCACGAATTATATACCACAGGCTTCTATTGATGAAAACCTGCAGACGTTGAATGTTCTCCACTGATACACACCAAGTTTCACTGGCGTATAGCAGTACAGATTTCACGTTCGAACTGAAAATTCGGATTTTGTTGCGTCGACTTATCTGATTGTTTTTCCATACATTTCTTAAACACGCAAAGGCAGCCCTTTTTTTCTAAACCATAGGGGGATAATCTGCTCAACAGACACCCTAACAGGAAGGTTAGGGTAGTGTGGGGCTGAGGCCGTCTTCTAAAACAAAAGTAAAAGCCAGGACTACTCTCTCCTCGTACCAACTAAACCATTCCTATGGTCGCCAAACCCTACGTCTCTCCGGAACCACCAAGAAGGTATTGCTTCAGAGAGGGGCTAGTGCACATCGCACCCTCAAGGTTAGCTGCGTAGCCTAGCAGCAACGAACATCGATGACTCGCTCTGGAGAATCCATCACGGTAACATGCTGGCGCTTAGCCAGTTTCTCGAGTGATCCTCGCCACTCCCTTTGTCCTCGGAAGGCGGGCAGGGTCAACCCCGCCCGCGCCCAACTGCTTTGCAGACATCAAGAACTGATGCCCACGTGCAACCGGATCTGACCTGCTGAAGGCAAGGGTATCACTACCCTTCAGGCCCTATCAGCTGCACCAGAAGGTTGCTGACAGCAGGGTCTCCACCTGCCTCGACCCTTGCCGGGGACCCCTTTCCAACCGCGGGTTCGGATCCAACCCAGTAGACCGACGCCACGACAGCACCGCTACCGGGACTTCCTTTCCGCGGCCACTTAAATTCGCTGGAAGGGTCGATCTCGACCGCAGGGCACCGGTATGACCTACGAAGCCGACTCCGAACCCCTGGACCACCTCTTGTACTGCATCTGGACTAGCCATTCTCCGAGTCCACGCGTCACCTCCTCTGTAGCTCCCAGACGGTATGGGTGATAGCCGTTGAAACGGCATTCCAGCCAAACTGATCCCTACACATCCTCTGGACCAAGTTGTCCGAAGTTGTGTCCTCCCCGCATGTGACAAGCATGCGGTCACGCATTGTGCGAAAACGCGGGCACACGAACAAAACGTGTTTCGCCGTTTCCTCTAAACCATTGCACGCTGGGCATTCGGGAGAATCCGCAGACCCGAAACGGTGTGGATATTGTCGGAAGCAATCATGACCTGTAAGGACCTGTGTCAGGTGGAATGTAACTTCCCCATGGCGCCTATTAATCCAACTATCTACCCTCAGTAACAACCTATGGGTCCACCTTCCTTTGGTGGAACTGTCCCACGTGCGCTGCCATTTGACCATAGAGGCCATCCTGGTAGTCCTGCGTATGCCTCTTGTGCCGCGCATTTCGAAGCACTCCATGTCCTTACTGATAAGAATGCTGATAGGCACCATACCAGTAATGACGCAGAGAGCGTCGTGTGACACGGTACTGTACGCGCTCACAACCCTCAGGCATATAAGCCTGTAAGTACATTCCAGCTTCCGTTGGTAGCATTTGGTACTTAGCGCGGTGCCCCACGCCGGGCCGCCATATCTTAGTATGGACGTAGCGACACTAGACAGAAGCTTGCGCTTACTGGTGTACACCGCAGAGCTATTGGACATCATCCGGGACAGTGCCGCAATAGCTGTGGAGGCTCTTTTACAGGCATAATCCACGTGGCTACCGAAGGTAAGCTTATCGTCGATCATAACGCCCAAGTGTTTGACGGAGCGCTTTGACAGGATAGTGCACTCTCCTACACTGATCTCCGTCTGCTGCTCCGACTTCCGATTGTTCACAACCGTCACCTCTGTCTTGTGGTGAGTCAGCTCCAGTTTCCTGGACCGCATCCACGCCTCCACAACCTTGATCGAGTGGTTGGTAGTCAACTTTACCTCCTCGATCGTTTCACCTAGACTTCGAGCGTAATGTCGTCGGCAAATCCGACAATCTCCACTCCCACTGGGTACTCTAACCTCAACACCTTGTCATACATGACATTCCATAACACCGGACCCAGGATGGAACCTTGCGGGACTCCTGAGGTTATGTGAAAGCACTTCCGACCCACCTCCGTGTCGTATACCAGTACACGATTCTGAAAGTAACTTCCGAGAATCTTGTACAGGTAATGCGGTATCCCCAGACGCAAGAGCGCATCGGCAATAGCAGACCAGCTGGCGCTAACGCATTCACTACCACGCAAAAGCGAATTTCCCTCCTCTTAGGCACGAGTGCTTTCTCGGCGGTTTTTGTAACCGATAAGATAGCGTCTACGGTGGACCTCCCCTTCCGAAAGCCAAACTAGTTGCTCGAAAGACCATTTTCGCCCTCAGTGAACCTCAACATTCTATTGAGGATGATCTTTTCGAGCACCTTCCCCGCCGTGTCAATCAAGCATATTGGTCTATATGCCGACGGGTCTCCGGTGGTTTCCCCGCCTTTGGCAATAGTACCAGGCTCTGCCTCTTCCAAGCTTCTGGGAAAACTCCCTCGTCCAGGCATTTCTGCATAGCAGACCTGAACATCTCGGGAGCCTCTGCAATAGCTACTTTTAAGGCCAGGTTCGGAACTCCGTCCGGACCTGGGGCCTTACCTACGCTAAGGGACTTAGCTATCCCCGCAAGTTCCACATCGGTGACCCTTTCCTCATCGCCAGCCCCAGTCCCCGGCTGTCCTACGAAAGGAGGCCAAGGACTAGGATCATGACGCGGAAAAAGTCCTCCCATGATCCCCTCTAACATCTCTGGAGATTGCTCTGTAGGAGCGATCACACCTCTCGTCTTGGCCATAACGAACCTGTAGGCGTCACTCCACGGGTTCGTATTGGCACTCTGACAGAGACCCTCAAAGCAGGCC
Organism: Aedes albopictus; assembly: GCF_035046485.1. Lineage (NCBI taxonomy): Eukaryota > Metazoa > Arthropoda > Insecta > Diptera > Culicidae > Aedes > Aedes albopictus. The sequence continues at coordinate 250,532,439 of NC_085137.1, read as the reverse complement.
TTTTTGCTTGCTCTTATCTCGGTCTTAAGCACGGCTTTTGCAGCGGCAAACACCACCCGCCGTTCGTTTCGCTCTTCTTCTGATCGTGCTCGCTGGTACTCTTGGTCCGACATAAGCTAAGCCGACATCTAAGATGGCCAGTGTTTCTAGCAGGATGTGACCCCGCTGGTTCGTGAAACGGCTTCCCCATTCCACGGCCCAGACATTAAAGTCACCCGCTATTACCACCGGCCTTCGCCCCGTTAGTACGGTCGTTATGCGGTCCAGCATTTGCGTGAACTGCTCGATCGGCCACCGCGGAGGCGCATAACAGCTACTGAAGAAGACTCCGTTTACTTTGGCGACCACGAAGCCCTCATAGGTAGTAGACACCAACTCCTGGACGGGGTATTTACCCGTCGTACGAAAATGGCATGTACTGTGCTTGAATGAGGTCGATGATTTTATCAGGGACACGCTTGCGTCTGACGGCTCCCCACACGTTTTCGTGATTGAGACGGTCCAAAACTTTTTAATGAAGATTTGTTCCAAGCTGATACAGAGCGTGACAATATGATAAACACAGGATCTTCCGGCACGAAATTCTGCTAGCTGCCGTCGGAGAGTTGCGTCAATCTTCTCGTGTATCCGGTTAAGGATCACTTTGCAGAGGACTTTGAGTAACATGATGCCACGTCAATTATTGCAAACAGTCAGGCTACCCTTTTTGAGTATCTTTACTAAGATACCTTGCATCCAGTCGGCCCGAAATGTCGTGATTTCCAATATGTTGCAGAATAAATAATGCAGCAGTTGTGCAGATTCTGCAGGGTGAGCTTTGAGTTTCTTGGGTGATAGGCGATCGACTCCCGGGCCCTATTCGACTTCATCCCTAGTAGCACACATGTCATACATGAGTCGGTATGACTCTAATGTGACCAAATTTGGTCATATAGGAGTCATATAGACTCATCTACAACATATGTGTTATTCGGGATGCTACGAATGACTGATCTCCTGCAATGATGGAGCTTCGGTGTCAAACGGATAATGCGTCAAACGCTTGGCGGATCATGCTGAGGTGTTAATGGCGTGACCGACACTTGAAAAAGGTTTTCAATATGCTCGAACCAGCGTTTCAACTGGTCAGCCGGGTCGGTCAATAACTGTTCAGAAGCTTCTTTCACGGGCATCGTGGCATTCATTTTAGTCCCACTAAGGCGAAGTGAGACAACGTAGAGGAGACGAATGAGGCCGGTATTTGCGGCTTTCTCACCTTCGTCGGCTAGAGGGTTCACCCACGCTCTTTTGTCCCGCCTACATGAGCGCTGACGGGCTACGGCTTTGGCTCCTCGTGTTTTTGCTCGCTCTATCGCGGCTTCGGCGTTCCTTCGCTCCTATATTTTCCTCCAGCTGTCATATGTGATCCACTGCTTTCTCTGGGTGCGTAGCTCACCCAAACTGTTTTCGCCGGTGGCGTTGAAGGCGTTCTTGATGGCGCTTCATTGATCTTCTACGCTTCCAGCTTCCGGAATATCCGCACCATGGTTCTCCAGCTTTTCAACGACAGACCATTTCATTGCAGCGTCTTCCAGTTGGCGTGTGTTGAACCGACGGCCGAGTTTCTTCTCCTCTTCGGCTGATGCAGTTGTGGCCTATATGATTTTCCGTGACGCCATCGCGGGAAACCCATGACACTTTGTGCACAGGTCGATGGGAAAAGAGCGATCCCCCAATCATCGTGTCATTGTTACCACAAAACTCTGTAAACATTTCACAGATTTCGCTCATTTATCCGAGACCTTGGCGTCCCATGACGTGCTCATTGTTGGAGTTGTCAAAACTAACCTTGAAGCGTTATAGTCATCCATGAGGATCTTGATATCACCTTTCGGAATCTTGTCCACGACAGAATTCAGTTGGCTGTACACATTGTCTTTGTCTTGCAATTCGGCAGTATCATTGAATTGTGGTAAGGTTTAAAACCCGTGTTCTGAATTTGCCTACAATTATCCTCTCATTAATATGTTCCCACTTCATGAGCGCTGCGTTGGCGTGAGCGCTAAACAGTAGACCAACTCCACGGTGACGAGGAGCGTGTTCACCTCGTAGGCCAGAGTATAGCAGAATTTGACCCGACGTTAATCTGTCTTCTCCAAAGTTCAACCAATGGACTTCGCTCAGTCCTAGGATCTCAAGCTTCATACTGCATGCCTCAAATAGGTTCTCCTGCCTTAATGGTCCCAGACCCTACACCTACAAAATGTTTTTTTTTTAAATTTTTTTTTTTCAAATTCGAAATGTTGCTTTCCTCGAATTCTCCAATTTGGACCAACGTTCACCTGCGAAATCACGCCTAGTCAGCCTCAAGATAACGCGCCCCAAGCAGGAATGGGGTTTTGCTACTTCGGGTTTCTTCGCGCGTTGCCTTATTCTCTGTTTACCGAATCATTAATACTAATGAGTGCAAAGGGGGGACCGACGACGACGACGACGACGGGCTGAGTGAACATGTTTGACTTTGAGTTTGGTCGGGTGGATTTCGCGCTTTCGCGTTCGTTGATGAAGGATGGGAAAAATGCGGCAACTCTCCTAATTACTCACGCGATGATTGAAGATTATCGCTCGAGGTAGAATCGATGACTTTCCGATAGGTTTCTGGTTGACTGGAATACTAATTGCGTGCATGGGCCGCCGTAATTGGTGGAACTTTCGGGATTGTCTAGTTGGAACACCTCCTGAATCTCAATTCCGAGGGCCCAAGCCATATTCGTTTGCGATTAAAGATTCGAGATTTATGGGCACCGGCAGTTGGCCACTGATGCTTAAGTTTCCAGATGGGCAGTAATAATTTTTGTGATCAGCTTCATGCCGAGCAGCAGCACCACTCAGCGGAAATAAGTTGAAGTAAACATCGCTATTAATGTGGTAATAATTCACTTGAAAAGCAATAACTCACCGCGTGAAAAAGTGGAGCCAACCTGCATCCGCGACACGGGGTCCCGAAAGGGAGCTCTAGCCATAAAAGAAAAATGGACCGGTTACGAAATGTACCTTCTTCTTTGCGAGTTTCAAGTAGCCAATGCCGCGCCGCGGCGTTGCGTTTGCGTTCGTTGGGCTGGGGCGCGTGGCAGGCAGCTTTGTGCAACAGAATCGCACCTCCAACAAGCTTCATAAATAATGCTGTAATCTTGGACGCTATTTATGACATTACACACTCACTCTTTTCCGCCGTCGGAATGCAAGAGGAAACGGAGTTTTTCGCCGTTTATAGAAAAAAAATCTGTTTGAGAGTTGTTTGTCTTGGCTGCGGTGCATTTTCATCAGAACTTGTAATTTAATCCATTTGCAACTTTGATCTTTCGACTTTTGTGGTGTAACCAGGGTAAAGTTAGTTTGTTTGTTCTAAATAGATTATGCATCCACGAATAATATATTTTGTGTTGTTAGACTGTAGTAGAACCTTCAGTAGGTCGACTCCAGAGGCACGTTCGCTTCCATTTGAGAAATTTGTGACAGTATGACCTTATAGAATCCATAAAATGATTCCACCCACTTCTAAATAAATCCTGTTATTTCTAAAGCTATTACCCTGAAAGGGTCATAATACCCACGTATTTGTGAGAGTGGGTAAATAAACGCTGGGGTGGAATTTTAGGAGGAAACCAAGGTATGGTGCTGGAGTATTTCCTGCTTCCTAAGTGGCCTTATCGTTCCTTATGTCCATGGAACGACGGCAGTGTCGGATACTACTCCTGCATTCCCGCTGCACTTGCAATATCAAGAATAGATACCGTGATTTCGGGTGAAATTGATCAGTGGGGTGAAATTGATCGACGAAAGGTCCATTTTTATTTGTTAAAAATAACGCTTTTAACTTAAAACAATTTGTGGAAAATGGCCATCACCTTGCTCAAGGGTTATTGAATGATGAGTTAACATGTTTTACAGCCAATTAGTTACATATTTCGGTATTAAATTCAATATTTTCCGGAACTGCGTGTTAGGCGATCTTCATAGACACTTCCAAACTTTTGTTACCGTAGTTGTATCGCACATGTAATGAATATTCAAATGAATGTTCATAGCTGCCAAGTATTCGCTAAACCCGATTTCGTCATCAAAAGTTCTATATATATTGTAATTTATGCATAAAGTTGCACTTTTTCGGAAGTACAATATGGATACACATAATTAGTGAGGAAATTGCATACTTTTAGGCGTTTTCTTTCGATTTGTTAAACTTTAAACTTAAATAATTAAAAATGTAGTAAACTTGTAACAGTTTTGCAAAGCTGTCTGCATTCTAGGGTGGTTAATTCAGATGGAAAAATAATTTTCAGCACTTACAAAGGCATTTCACTGACTGATCAATTTCACCCCGAAAGTAAAATTTTTGATTTTTTAGGAAAAATATTATTTATTATAATAAAATGATTTGCTGTAAAAGTTTCAACCTCGTTGACTGATGAAAACCATGGTCGTACTTGTTTTAAAGCATTGAATTTAACCATATCGACAAACATTCAAAAATAAGACGCAAAAAACTGCGAAAAGTGATCAATTTCACCCGAAATCACGGTACTATGTGCCTCTGTACCGTAAACTACTACTCAATTCTCTAAGTAACTTCCGTGAATCTTGTACAAGTACTCGGGTATTGCAGACGTAGGAGCGTATCGGCAGTGCTATCTCGGTGGATTTCTCTTTCCGGAAGCCGAACTGGTTGCTTGGAAGACCATTTACACCGTCAGTGTGCCTCAACATTTTGTTGAGGATGATCTTTTCGAGCACCTTCCCCGCCGTGATATTGATCTATATGCTAACGGGTCTCCGAGTGGTTTCCTCACCTTTGGTGATAGAACTAGGCTCTGCCGCTTCCAAACGTCTGGGAAAACTCTCGGGAAACATCTTGGGAGTTTCTCTTAAGGCCAAGTCTGGAACTCCGTCCGGACCTGGGGCCTTGCCAACGTCAAGGGACTTGGTTATCCCTGCAAATTCCTCATCGGTGACTTTCTCTTCATCGCCAGTCTCAGTCCTCAACTATCCTACGAAAGGAGGCCAAGGACTAGGGTCATTATGCAGAAAAATCATCTCGATGATCCCCTCCAACATCTCCGGAGATTGCTCTGTAAGAGACATTACACCTCTTGTCTTGGCCATCACGATCCTGTAGGCATCACACCACGGATTCGAATGGGCACTCTGACAGAGATCCTCAAAACAGGCCTTTTTGTTTGCCCTTATTTCGGTCTTCAGGGCGGCTTTTGCAGCGGCGAAAATCACCCGTGGTTCGTTTCGCTCTTCCTCAGATCGAGCTCGCTGCAGGAGCACCGCTACCAGCTCGTCCCCGTCTAAACCGACTAGGTTTCGCTCATGGTGGAGCGCCTCTCTTAATGCCCCTTCGTCGAAGTATGGCGTCTTCCATACTTGCGAGGGCTTGGCCTTGCCGCCTCCTCCTTTACCCGCTGCCTGCTTTTGTTGTAGTCGATACTGTAGCGAACCGCCAGGTGATCGCTGTGCTTGTAGCTATCGTGAACTTCCCAGCTCGAACTACTTGATAGGCCAGGACTGCAAAAAGCTCTCGGTACCGACATTAGCCAGGTCGACGTCTAGTATGGCTAACGTCTCTAGCAGGATCTGATCCCGCTGGTTCGTGAAACGGCTTTCCCATTCCACGGCCAAGACATTACAGTTACCTGCTATTACCACCGGCCTTCGCCTTGTTAGCACGGTAGTCATACAGTCCAGCATCTGCGTGAACTGCTCGATCGGCCACCGCGGAGGCGCATAACAGCTAAAGAAGGAGACCCCGTTTACTTTGGCGCCTACAATGCCCTCATAGGTAGTAGACACCAACTCCTAGACGGGGTATTTACCCGTCGTCCATATCACCGCCATTTTCTGGATCCATCTGCCTCAAGTTCCGTTACCGGCGGGTACTCGGTATGGGTCCACTATGATGCCGATATCTGTCCTCCACTCAGAAACCGCTTGACAAAGCAGTTGCTCAGCTGCGTCACAGTGGTTCAGGTTTAGCAGCCTTACCTGCACTGTGAATTGTTCACTGCTGTTTTCTTGAAGGCCGTGTACATTGGACCACTCGTTTAATGCCTGTTGTTCACGGATTTCCCGGTAAAAATTAGACAAATGGGTGGACTCGTGCAGCCTTGTGCCTTATGGTCTTCGGCGCCGCATTTCCTCCACAGTTTGCTCCTGTCAGGGCTTTTGCAGTCTTATGACTGTGTCCTGGTTACACACACCTGAAACAAACCTTCGGTGGCTCGTGGAATGTCAAATGACGTACGCACCAGCCTACCCTAATCTTCCGGACTTTTTTACGTCCGCCATAGGTAGCTGAACCAAAGCTACCTGTATCCCTACTGGCCCCTTCCGTAGCTTAGCGGCTGCGGCGGCCACCTATACTTCGCACTGTTGCCGCAGTGCCGTGTGAAGCTCTTCCACTTCGGTGATCTCGTCTAGGTTTTTTACCTTCAGAGTTGCCTTTTGTGTGAGAGCTCTCACCACTACTCCTTCGTCAAGGACCTCTTCCGCCAAACTTTTGTAGGCGGCGCCCTTGTGTTGTGTATCGTGCTTTAGCTCCAGGATCATCTCGCCCGTACGAGTACGTCTGATACTGCGCACGCTGGCTTCCAGATCGACGAGGGTGGCGTCGCTTCACATCACCTTCAAGATGACCGAGTACTTAGATTTTTTGGTCTTGATTGCGAGCGCGTCGCCTTTCTTGCGCTTGGCACCTTCTCCTTTACGCCTTCTCGGTTTGGCATCCCTGACTTCCTCGACCTGCGTCTTTTTTCTCTTCTTCTTCCGCTCAACCTTCGACCAAGGGGGGTTATCCCCTTGGTTTGCCCTTCTCTGTGGTTGCTGAGGGCCTAACAACGGTTGCTCTCTTCCATCCGGGATGGGCCAGCCTTTTCAGCTTTCCGGGAAGCCTGACTTGTCGGCAATACTAACCACCTTTGGAGTTAGTATTCGCCTACCCTTGCGGGTACTCCCAAACAGCCGTCTCACCCACTTCTGCAAGTGCTTATCACTGTTTCCACGCCGCCGCAGCACATGTAGTTTTCACGTGATCCTGCTTGGCATCGTCCATCGACTTATGAAGTCGCAATAGGGCCGTTTTCAGGTCCTTACTTATGTTGGACCTCGTGGACGCAAAGCCGATAATCTTACCGAGCTGCTCCTCAGCCTTCTCAATCGTGGACAGCTCTTCTCGCCTTTGGTTGATGGTCCTCATCAACCACGCTACGTCCAATATCTCCACCGACAGGCTAGCCGGGGAATGCATAGGAGCTCCTATGCTGGAGCTGCGTACACAGCTTCCCGCTCCTGCCTCCTCGCTTCTCCTTAACGGAGATCTAGCCAACCCACTTATTGCGAAGGGGTTAGCCTCACCCCAACCACTAGCTCCTGATTGATATCTATGTTCATTAGTCTTCATGTTAAACACAAGAGTTGCACGGGAAAGGAGGTCCACCACATCAGAGACCTGCATTAACGTGGTAAGGGACGAAATACGATCACTCATTCCTCGGCACGGGTCACTTGACACCTTGAATTGGAGTTAGAAGTCCTATTCTTCAGGTCCCGGGACTATAATCCCTGCTGCCCCAGGGAGTATCGAACCTTTGATCCGCCCTAGTCTGTGGTGGCTGAGTACCTACTAATGATCGCACCCCTCTGCTCAATGCGATCCACGACGGGCTTTTCAACCTTCCCAGCTTTCCGGGATGCCGTCTGATTGGTAGACTCTTACAATTGTAATAGGTGATCGGTATTGCTCTCAAGCAATACGACTTGTTTCTAAGCCAGTAACAGCAACCTTAGAGCAATTTATTCACTGTCCTTATCACGGACAACAGAATACAATTGCTTCTTATCTGGAACCCAAAAAGCGCAGATTCTGTATTCTTATGCAACATAAACGAGGGGGAATGATAAAAAAATAAAAAAAAACGTCCAGACTCGAACCATGGACACCAGTAGTATTATCTACACATCATCTACACGAGCCCATACTGGCTCTTTGCTAATGTTATTGTGATGAGCGTGTAAAGCAATCTAATTGAAGAGATCATACCTTAAATACCATTTTTTTTTTTTTTATTTAACAAAAACAATTTTTACAAAGAAACTTATAACTAGTATTACAATTAACAAATGTTCATAGCCTTTCCAAAATGCTTTTTGAATAACTGTCGACTATTCCATCGTTTATCACGTATTATGCTTTGAAAATGGTACACCGATCCTGAGTCAAAATGTGACAAATTGTATGCTATCGCTTCAGCACAGAGATACAATCCTGCTTTTTGTTTGCTACATTTTTTGTTTATCTTCGTACATACCAGTTCTTCCGGATCAACAATTCCTATCTTCATTTTGTCTTGAATGACTTTTTTAACCCATTCCCAAATACATTTAGACGATATACACTCTTTTATCCGGTGTTTTGAAGAATCTACCACTCCACAAGTTTCACATAAACTCGAAACAGTACCACGTATGTTATGCCTGAATAATTTATCTTTGTAAGGAACTAGATCATTGAGTGTAACGAAAAGTGCATGTTTTCCGTCGGTTGATAAAAAGCTATGTTGCATGTTTTGCCAGATGATTTCCCAATTTAGCTCTGGTAACTCGAGTTCAATTTTTGGAGTTATGTTTAGCTCATTTATGAGGCTTTTATAAATCAAACTACATGTATTTGACCGGTCGTATTGTCTTTTTTCTTCTGCCAAACTGATCCATTCCCGGGTATTACGCGTAAGTGATCTATTCGTTTTCTGTGACAACATATAATTATCCACCGGTTGTTCACCTTTTGAAAATATCAAATTCTTTATGAACAAAGCTTTCATTTTAGATTCTACGTCAATTAAGGCCAAACCTCCCTTTTCTAAACTTAGATATAGTTGCTGCATTTGCACTTTAAAAATGTGGGCATTAAAAATGAATTGCGAACACATAGTTTTTATTTGAGCTATGTGTTTGTTTTCAGCTGGAAAGATTTGTGCGACATACCAAATCTTTGAAAGTATGTAGCAATTTAGGATCTGTACTTTTTGCAAAAAATTTAACTTGCGCTTAGAATGGTTTTTTATAGCAAATTTCATTTTTCGGATTAGGTCGTCATAGTTTTCGTTCACAATATTTTTAAAACTGGTAGTAAAAACTATTCCAAGAATTTTTAATTTATCTACTTCAACCAATTTTTGTGGTCCTGATACACAGTTGTTGATTCTCATAAATTGAGACTTTTGCAGGTTCAATTTGATTTTGGAGTAAATACTGAAGTAATTTATTATTTCTAGAACTGTGTCGAATTCACTGTCATTTAAAACAAATATATTGATATCATCTGCAAAAGCTACAATTTTGACGAACACGTTATCGATTAGCACACCTCTGATATTGCTGTATATCATTCGAATGAGGGGCTCAATGTAAAGCACAAACAACGCCATGCTCAACGGGCAGCCCTGTCTTACCGAAGTGGTTACTTTAATTGGGTTTGTCAAAAAACCGTTGAACAATACCCTTGATGAAGCAGCAGTGTACAAATTTTGAATACATTTAATAAAACATCTAGGAAATTTATACTTGTCCAGAAGAATCCATAGAAATTCGTGATTAACTTGATCAAACGCTTTTTCTAAATCAAGGGATATGAGAAGGCCTTTGAAACGTTTAGTTTGTTGAGAGCGGGTTACAATATTTCTTAGTAATTTAAGGTTCGTAATACATGATTTATCTGGGTCGCAGGCAGCTTGACCAGGCCCAAGAAGCCTGTTCATAAGAGGCTGAATACGGTTCATAAGAATCTTCGAGAAAATTTTATAGTCGCAATTTAACATTGATATGGGCCGACGATTGGAAATTTCTAAAATATCACCTTTCTTTGGAATAAGCGTTATTATCCCTTCAGAAAATGCCGCCGGTGGAGGAGTTCCCTCCAAAAGGTACACATTGAATAATTTAACCATTTCAATTTTTAGTTGGTCTTTAAAGGAACTGTAAAACTCGTATGTTAAGCCGTCTGGTCCAGGGCTTTTTTTCTTTGCGCACTGCCTGAGAACAATTTCAAGCTCTTCGACGGTAATTGGTTTCATCAAATTGGTTTGTTCTAATGGACTTAACGACTTGTTAACATGTTCGAGAATTGGCTGAATGCCCGTTTGATCTAAATCCTTTTTTTCGAAGAGTTGGCGGTAATGATCTTCTAGAAATTGTTTTAAAACGGTACTATTTGACGTGACGATTCCATCTATCTTTAACTTGAGCATGTTTGGGGCATTCCTTTGATTCAATCTAGAAGAAATTTGGTAAAATCCTATCTTTTCTTCTTCGTGAATGGTATTGGGCTGATATTTTAATTTATAATTTTGTAACCGTCTGTTCTCGATTTCGATTAGTTTGGATTTCACATAGGCCATTTCATCCGGGCACGATCGACCAAGCATCATAGAATCAGATATCTCTTTTAAGCATTTGTAGAGAAAGGACTTTTCCCGGCGGATTTGTTCATTGATTGCAAAGGATTCTCCTTTGAAGAAATTTTTAATTTTGTTTTTGAAGTTTACGTTCCACCAAACATTGAAATTTTCACGGAAACAATTTTGCAGTTTTATGCTATTGTACAATTGAACGAATTTTGTAGAAATTTCTGGGTCATCCAATAGAGATGGGTTTACTTTCCAAAAACCTCTGCCTTGTAATATCATACAACTGGCATCAGTTACAACATACTTCAAAATTACTGAGTGGTGGTCGGAGAAAGCCGTTGGATAAACATCAATCGACTTCACTAATTTCAGATACGCATTTGGGCAATAAATTCGGTCTAGTCTTGACTTTGAAGTTCCTCGGTGGAACGTGAAGGAAATGCTTTTTTTCAGAACTTTCTCAACATCTACGAGTTGCAGCGAGGAAACGAGTGTTTGCAGCCCTTTGCAGAAGTTTTTTGCTTCGGAATTCGAGTCGTTTGCATCGAGAATACAATTGAAATCACCGAGTAAAACGTTAGGGTAGTCATTGGACAGATGTGGGATAACATCTTCCGTGAAAAACTGCTCTCTTTGCTTCCGAAAGTTTGTTCCGGAGTGTGCATAAATGTTTATGTAGTTCGTATTGTCAAAAACGATAGAAGAGATTCTACCGTTGGGATTGAGTAACATACTTTTTGGATCAATGTTCTTACGAAGAAGAATTGCTGTGGCTTTGTTTGTCGTGCTGATATTAACGAAAGCGCAATGAGAGGGTATGAAGGAGAAACATTCAAACGACACTTCTTGGAGGAAAACGACATCGAGATCGTTGTTCCAAATAAAATCTTTGAGCAAAGCCTTTTTCACAGCTGTTCCAATTGCGTTGATATTCAACGTAGCAATTTTACGAGTAAAGTTCATTTTGAACGTTTGGTTTGGTTGGGAACTACTTTCGAAGTTGTCGCTAGATTACTTTTCGATACTGACCTTTTTTCCAGAGCTACGGTAGGCAGCGATTCAGCTACTTTACCTTTCTTCGTATCAATCTTACCTTTTCGCTGTTGGACCGTAAGAAACGGGGTTTCTGTACCTGACGCCGTGTCATCTTCCGACGAGGAGATCATTGCACGCTTCAGAGCCGCTTTTTTCTCGTCCACGTCCATGTCGTCGCTGCTAAACACATCTGCTGTTTGGGGTTGCGATGATTCTTTACAGCCCTCGCTGCTCGATGCTTCGAGGGGGGCCGCCGTTCGGTTGTCTCCTACAGCGCTAGTAGTATTCGGGGATGTTTCGGTTATCGCTGTGTTCGATGCTGTTGTGGCTGGTGGCATTGTGTCCTGGTCTTCGGTGGTATTTGTAGTTGGTTCGGATTGCTGCACGTTAGCACTCAGAGGTGCACACTTTGCAGCTGCGCCCAATGCGGTCACATTGGCGTACGATGATTCACTGCTGCTGCTCTTGTTGGTCACCATTTTGGGACAGTCCGACTTTACATGGCCTTCGCTTCTGCAGAGGAAACATTTGTTCTTCAGGCCATCGTAGAAGATCCTGGCTCGAAAGTGACCGATGTACAGATGTGGGGGGATCTCCTTTGCCACTTCCATGTGGACTCCCCGTACACCCGTGAAGATGTTGACGCCATGTGCTGCCGCAAATCGTTCTCTCACTTGTTGACGGATGGTACCGAACTGGCTCAGGACCTGAGCGATGTCTTTGTCCTCGATTTCCGGGGGTAAACTGAATATTCGGACGTACCTGAAGATCCTGCTGGCCAATTCCAGCTGAACGCGTGTCGCAGTGCCGTCATCGTATGGAAATGTGTAGGCCTCTTCGAGGCCACTCATGAAGGTCGCAAACTTTGAGTCATCAATAAACTTAAGGTAGAACTTGTTTTCATTTTCATCCCGATACACGGAATGCAGATCGGCGGGGGGGACTTTCAGTTGTTGCAGGGCAAATTTGAGCACTTCGAGGTGAGCTGGGGTCTTGCTACCAGAGGAGCACACTAATTTTACGGTGTTCTTTCGCACTTGGGTTTCCATTTTGCCCTTTGTTCAAGAGCTATTATTCTACAGCACAATAGATGCTGATGTGACTATTGTCACGGACACTTTATTTTTGCACTCTCAGATATACGTCCGTTTCGGTCGACAGTTCGCACACGAATGATGCTAACCTTTGCTAAACGCAAAATTTCATAATACCACATACTTGGCCATTAGTGTGGGTCATCGGAACCGTTTTCTCAGATCAAAGCTTTTTTGGTTCCGTTTCGGGTCCTGAGTATCTGTGCAAAATTTGAGCACGATCGGTTGCGTCTACACTTTGCGCATTGCAATTGAAATTTGTATGGGATTTTGTATGGGAAAACATACTTTTTTGCATTTTTGACATAAGTTGAAAAAGTTTGTCTGAAACTTTTTAACCGATACTGTAAAATGATAGCCTAGGATGTTCTGAAAAACTTTGGTGAAGACAGCAAAGCGATCCGATGCTTGTGAAAATAGTTATAACCAACGAACCGCATGCATGTGTTTATGTTTTAACATGTAAAGGAATAACAATAGCAACAAAATCATGCTCTTTCGCCAAGTAATGCCAACGCTATAACTTTTTTCATAAGCATCAGATCACTTCGCGGTCTTCGACAAAGTTTTTCAGGACACCCTAAGCTATGTTTTCACTTTATCGATTACATGGGTTTAGAAAAATTCGAGCTTGTTATGAGAGAAATGCAAAAAAGTGTGTTTTCCCATGTAAAACCCCATACAAACTTCAAACGCGATGCGCAAAACGTAGGCATAACCAATCGTGCCCAAATTTTGCACACTTATTTGGGTCCTGAATTGGGATCAAAAAAGCTTTGATCTGATGGGATACCATTGAATTTTTCATTTTTCCATATAAACGATGACCCACTCTATATGGCCATATATGCAGACCTTACAAATAGTTTCGGCTAGTACACGACTCGCGCATTGGACCGTTCACTGAAAAAGGACCGTGTTGTAATACTGTATTAATCATAAATGCTCAATCTTTCTAGCGCACTGGATTTCACGCTCATTTGCGGAGCTGGACTCTGCAAAAAAAAAAACACTTTGCGTTACAACAAAAATATAAATATGACCACTCGCTGACTCGAACAGCATACGGTGCGCCACCGCCACAGCCATATGGACGTTTAGGCATCGGACTTCACGCAAATAACTTCTCCTCAAACAAGAAATATTTGCCATTCGCCACTCGGTCTAGACTGCGGAGAGGAGAGTCTCAAAATTGATCTAATCTCTGTACGATATTACCTCACCATTAGCAAAGAGCGCGTCGCCGTCGCCGTCGCTGCACGTCGCTTGGTTCCACAGGGGTTGCATACACCGAGCGGCAGGTTGTGAGGTCGCAGTCGACGAAAGAAAACACAACCATGCCAGATCGTGCGCCTCCATAAATGGTCAACACTATGCGCATGAAAAGACTGCTTGTGAATGTCGGCAGTTTCTAGCGGGTTGGCGCCGTCCGTCGTCAGTTTACCTAGTCAGAGTGGAGTTCGGTCGTGGATCCAGTATGGGGCAAATGGGTAATTCCAGCCCTATCTAGATAAAAACTGTAACTCTTGACCCGGGGGTGGTCTTCTCTATGCGGGAAGGCATCATCGTCGTTGTGTATGACGCATCCATCCAACCAACAACGGTGACTTTCGAACGACTAGAGGGATGTTTGCTTTCCGTAGCTATTTTGTTTACTCAAGTGACTTGCTGCAGAGTAGAGACTCTCGTCAAGCTCTTTTTGCCATGGCTTTGACTCTGTAGAGCCAGAGCACACCTATGCAGCATAATTACAAGGCAGAGTGGAAAGTGAAACACACCCCTCCACGCCTGGATTTTTTTTATATTCTAATGTATGCCCATCGCACAAAGTACACAATTCAGCCCAGCGACTATGACAGCAACAAAGTTGAGAGTGAAAAGCATCGTGAAGTTGAGGAGAAAATGAGTGTGTTTTTCAAAGGATGCACTTTGAATACATTTTCAGCTTTAACGAGTGACAGAGTGGTCACACCTCGGTATAAGCAAAATATTCAGGAAAATGCGTTTCAAGAAGAGGGTACGTCAGAGAAGAAGCTGCTTGTTGATAATCATCCACTTCAATGAATTGCCGTTGAATAAAGGATCTAGATGCATCGTCGTAGAATAGATGAAAGATGGACGGATAACTGAGTTAATCAGAAAATTGCAGAATGGTTAAGCCTAGAGGATGAATTTATTTTCACTCAAAAATTTCCACTTGCGTTTTCTAAAAAAATCAATTCTTGACAAAAATCAAACAAGTGAAAATCTACGATGAAACAGCTCCATGACACTAGTTTTCATGACAATTTCATAGCTCTCTCCCGTAAGGAAATATCATTCTTCACCTTCACTCAGAACTGGGTAAATGCAATAATCTCAGCTCTAGCAGCCAGCGACCCAAGAACCATCCTCAGCGCCATCAAGCAGAAGATCCGTTTGATCTTCTGCACTGCTTCTCGGATCCCGCTCAAGTGGCTTATTTTATAAACTCATCTGGTAAATAAATCTACTGAGATGCACCCTTGAAAACCGACGACCGCTCGCTCCTGGGAGAAACCAAAAGCAAACATCAACCCAGTCGCAACCTCTTAATAGTAGTAGAAGCAAGCAGCCAGTTTCTTGAGCAACACCACTCCAACCCAATCCTTTACCAACGTCGAAGGAACCGGAAACCTATTCATCTAGACCCGGAGCGTTTTCTTGGGACTGGTTCTGGCTGCCTTATGCTGCTACGTGCCAGCTGCGTAGATCAACGGAATTGAAAAGAGCATCCTCCTTGTCGCCTGCGTGTCCCTCAGACCCGGTCCGAGTCCGATTCGCTCTCAATTTCGTTGGAGTTGGTTGGCTGGGGTTGTATTTACTTTCCAAAGGGAAACTTTTCATCTTTGTTGGCTGCCTTCCGAGGAAGAAAGTTGCAATCAGCACCCACAGCTCTGCTAACTACAGGGTGTCGAAAAGTTGCTGGTACAGCCAAAACCTTTGTCATTTCTCACATAATCTATCGAAAATATTACTTCAATAATTTACACTATAAAAAATGACGCAGACTCCTCCAGAGGCTATACAGAATGAGCAATATGTATGATATCAAGAGCTCGTTTTAGTAACTTACTTTCTGTTTATTGGGCTACAAATTACACTAGACATACACTACCTGCCATAAATATGGAATCGCATCGTCTAGTATTGCAACACCCCAATTGAATATTGCAGCACCCCGAAAAGTTTGGCATCACCCGAAAACCTTATGTTAAACTAAACTATATTTCAACAACCATATCCTCTGCAAAGTTTAGACCTTCAGCAAAGTTGTTCAGCAGGTTTATGACCCTCAAATAGTGGAATGTTTGGTACGTAATTCCGTCGCTATGTGACACCAGCGCGCATTTAAAACGATGTACTTTGACGTGGTTTATATCATAATTCTGACCACCTAGACCTGTGAGCCGACTATATATTGCTAGGCGGCGGTGTGTGGCCCTTTTTTGATCGGCGGTGGCGGCGTAATCGGCGTCACGCCGGTGGCAGCTTCCGGCGGCGGCGGCGTGAATAGGCGTGACCTAAATTTTACCATAATGTTACATGGTAAGTTATCATTACGCTCTAGAATTTATAGTCAGAGCTATTTCATGACCATTGGTGACAAAAATTATTACGATTGAATGAAAACCTGTTCAGATCCGACACTGCGACCAGTGCCAGTGATTAGACCTATTGTGACATTACCCGTATCCTTAGTATCATGTTGCATTACTCCATTGCAAATGAAGGCAATACATTATCAATTTTGCTACAGTTTTTGTTTCGTTTTCTTAGAGAATTCAGAAGCTATCAAATATGATCGCACTATTTACACTAAACAATCTCCGAATGATTTCAGGGAGGAATCTCAGAAGGAATTCCAGGAGGAATCTTGAAAGAAACTCCTGGAGAAATCCATGAGGAAAATTCTGGACTTATCTCTGCACGAATTGCTGTATAAAACCCTGAAGGAACTTCTTTAGCAATCTCTGGTGGTTCAAGAATATGTCTTAGAGAGATTCCTGCAGAAACTTCTAAAGGAATCCATGAATGAAATTTTCGAGGAATTTCAGAAGGAAATCCAGGAGGATTCCCTAAATGAATTCAAGAAGAAATCTTAATGGATTTACAGCAGGAATTCCCGAAGGAATTCCAGCGGGAATTTCTAAACGAATTGGAGAAGGAATGCTTTAAGCAAGGATTTTTAGGAGGGATCAACGAAAACTATCCAGGAGAAATCCCGAAAAAGATCTCCAGCAGGAATCCTTAAAGGAATTCTAGTGGGAGATTCCAAGAGAATTCGAAAGTGAATCCCCGAGGGATTTCTAAAAGGAATCAACGAAAAATAGCTTAGAAGTATTCCTGGAGGAATTCCAGAAGAAATCCCTGAGAAAATTCTAAGAGGAATCCCCGCAGGAATTCCAGAAGGAATCATCGAAGGAAGTCTAGGAGGAATCTCCCAAGAAATTACAGTAGAAATTTCTGCAGAAAGCCCAGGAGGAGCCACCGAAAGAATTCCGGTAGAAATCTCCGAAGAAATTCCGGGCGGAATTCTCAATGGTTTTTTTTTTAAGGAAACCCCGAAGGAATTCCAAGAGGAATCCCCATTGGAAGTCAGAAGGAATCCCCGAAGAAATTCAAGAAGGAATCCTCAAAGGATCTCTAGGAAGAATCCACGAATCTTAGAAAGAATTTCCGAAGGAATTCTTGGAGAAATCACCAAATAAATACAAGAAGGAAACCCCGAAAAAATTCCAGGAGGAATCATGGAGGAATTCCATGAAGAATTTAAGGAATTCCAGGAGAAATCTCCGAAAAAAATAAAAGAGGAATCACCACAGGAATTCCAAGAGGAAATTCCAAAGTTATTCCAGGAGGACTTACCGTCTAAATTTAAGGCAGAATTCCTGACGGAATAGCAGGAGGAATACCCGAAGAAATTTCTGAAGGAAACTTTGAAGGAAGTCCAGCAGGTAGTCCAAGACAAATCCCCGAAGGAACCCTAAGAGGACACCCCGAAGGAATTCCCAGAGGAATCCCCGACGGAATATCAAGAGGAATCTCCGGAAGAATTTCAGGAGGAATCTATGAAGGATGTCCAGGAGGAATCTCCAAAGAAAATCCAGAAAGAATTTTCAAAGTAATTCGTGAAAGAATCCTTGAAAGATTTCTAGGAGGAACCATAAAAAAACCTACAGGAATCCTCGAAGAAATTCCATGAGGAACTACTTACTTACTTACTCACTTAGGAGGAATCCCTGCAGGAATTTCAAGAGTAATTCCGGAAAAAAATCCTGCGTGAATCCCAAACGAATTCCAGCAATTATCCACAAAGAAATTCCAGCAGGACTCCTCAAAAAATTTCCTGTGGGAATTTCCAAGGGAATACAATGAAGAATCCCCAAAGGATCTCTAGACGGGATCAACGAAAAATATCCAGAGCTGAAAGAGTTCCTAGAGAAATTCGTGAGGGAATTCTTAAAGGTATCACTGAAGGAATTCCAAGAGAAATCCCCGAATGAATTTCAGAAGAAATTCTCCAAGGAATTCCAGTAGGAAATCCCGAAGGAATTCTAGGTGGAATCCCCGAAGGAATTGTAGCTGGAATCCTCGGATTAATACCATCAGAAATTTCTGAAGGAATTCCCACAGGAGGAATCATAACAGGAATTTCAAGAGGATACTCCGAAGGAAATGCAGGAGGAATCTTCAAAGCAATTGTAGGAGGAGTTCCCATAGAAATTTCAGGAGGAATCCCCGACGGAATATCAGGAGGAATCCCCGAAGTCAGGAGGAATCCTTGAAGGAAGTTCAGCAGGAATTTCCGAAAGAACTCCAGGAGCATTCCCCGAAATAATTCCAGGACAAATCCCCAAAGGAACCTTAGGAGGAATCCCCGAACCCCATCCAGATGCTGATCGTAGTGCTGTTTCCATATTTCGATCACCTCACGTCCGTCCGTCAAGCGGCCTCCGTCCTTATCCCTGCATATTTCGGCTCGTGGTACGAAGCCGTTGCGGGATGCGTTGAGCTTCAGGTAGAACTTCCATGTTTATTTGAGAACGGCACAGCATTTCCATTTCTTCACACTCCGCTCCTTCCAGGCGGCGCTTTTTCTCCCGAAAGAGGCGGGTCTGCTGTTTCCGCTTCTGTTTGTAACGTTCTACGTTCTATCTGGTCCCTTGCTGCAGCATTACCGCCCGCACTGCGTTCTTCTCCTTCAAAACTGTTCTGCACTCTTCGTCGAACCATTCGTTCCGTCGATTCCGTTCCACGTATCCGATGGTACTCTTGGCTGCGTCGTTGATGGCTGCTTTTACTGTACTCCAGCAGACCTCTAGAAAGGCCGCATCGAGCTCGCGCTCATCTTGCTACGTGGTCTCGAGATTCTGCGCGTATGCTGAGGCGACATCCGCTTGTTTTAGTCGCCCTAGGTTGTACCGTGGCGGTCGCTGTTACCGTACATTGTTGATGACGGAAAGTTTTGGGCGCAGTTTTACCCATCACCAGATAGTGGTCGGAGTCGATGTTGGCGCCACGATAGATCCTGACGTCGATAATGTCGGAGAAGTGTCGTACGTCAATCAGAACGTGGTCGATTTGAGATTACGTCTGATGTGGTGATCTCCAGATGTAACGATAAGGGAGGCTGTGTTGGGAAAAGGTGCTACGTATGGCCATGATTTTTGAGGCGGCGAAATCAATGAGTCATAGGCCGTTTTCGTTCGTCCGTTGGTGGGCGCTGAACTTTCCAATCGTCGGTCTGAATTCCCCCTCCTGGCCTATCTGTGCGTTTAGATCTCCAATGATAATCTTGACGTCGTGGATTGGGTAGCGGTCGTATTCGCGTTCGAGCTGCTTGTAAAAGGCATCCTTGTCATAATCAGTGCTTCCGGAGTGTGGGCTGTGTACGTTTATTATGCTGAAGTTGAAGAATTGGCCCTTGATCCTCAATCTGCATATTGTTTCGTCGATCGGCCACCAAACGATCACGCGCCTTTGCATATCACCCATCACAATGGAAGCTTTTCCCAGATCGCGTGTTTTTATTACTATTATTATAATATTTTATTAAAGACTCCTTACCAAATAAGTTGGCATTCGTGCCCAAGATCGCGTGTGTTTCCGCAGCTCTGGTAGATTGTATGATTACCTCTACGCGTTCGAACCATGGATCCTGTCCAACACACCTCCTGCAGCACTACGATGCCGAACCCCCGGTCCTTCAGTAGATCGGCATGTATATGGGTGCTCCCAATGAAGTTGAGAGATCGACAGTTCTCTCGCAAGTCCTTTTTGTTCGCTGGAGTCGTTGCCGGTGATTCGTATTATTCTATTATTCTGTTGCTGATTTTCCGTCACAATGATTTTTCATGGCTGGCTCGTAGGACCTGACACCAACCCCCTACTTTCCGAAGAACTAAAGTGCACAGTTGAGCTTAGAGTCCTTCCCTGGCACTCGAACGTTGATCAGTCGCCTCTAACATGGGGATCAGACGCTGTCGTGAACCGCTCCTCCTGGAGAACAGACGCTCAGGCTTGCAGAAGCAAATGTGGGACTAATTAGCTGTTAATCTCGCCGTGTACATAAAAAGTCAATAATTGGTATAAAATTAACTGATTTACAGCAGTTTCACCAACCTGGTGCCAAATGATCCTACCGTTCCACCACTTTTCCGGCACTCTGTAGGAAAAGAAAGAACCACGGCGAAATGTGTGTATGTGGGCTAGGTTCTGTTTGAGTTTTTGTGCTGAGCTGAGAGGGATGGGTGTTTATTTGCTTCAAAGTGGCATCATGGTAGGAAACGTAAAATTGTGAAAATCCAATAACGCAAAAGTTGAATGGTAAGCACAGGAAAAAGAAGGGGAAACCCAAGGGGTTAACGCAGTTTTCTAGTTGAAAGATGGAGACTGGCGGAGACAAAAGGGGAAGGATGAAAAACAAACAAATGAAATGATTTATCCTTCTGGAGCGTCGTCTAAAGCATTGCTGTCCGACTGTTGCTCGTGGCATGCTTACTCTTTGGCGACGCTCGAAGCATAGAAAATTGAATAGGAAATTATTGTTGTTGACAATATTGGACTCGTTTTTGGTGGCTATTGTGTTGCAGTGAAATTAAAAGTTGAAACATATTCTTGGGAATTCAGTGACTTGGTAGATCCTCTACCAAGTAGAACTCCATTTTTTTCAAACATTGGTCAATTTTTCCCCTCTCATTGGCAATGAGTTGTCCCACTTTTAGCGGAAACACAGTATTGAAACAAAAGATTCATTGATTTCTGGGAGGAAGTTCAACTCAGTCACTGAGTAGGATTTTTTCTGTGAACGAAGAAAATTTAAGATTTCCTAATCTGAAACGTCTCCTCTCCTTGTAACAGAGTTGCCTGAAGTAACCACTCTCAGCCACAAAGTCAAGCGAAATTTCATTTGCAGCAAATACTTTCTCCTTCCTTACCAGCACAGTTGTTGCCGTCGTCGTCGCTGAAGTCGTCGTAAAAACATTTTGCTGCCTTTTGTTGATAGTTTTGCAGTTTGGCTTTCTCGGTCTCGGTATTTCGACTTTGACACACTCTTGTTGGCATTATTGTGCAGCCACTCGTTTTGCACCTTATAAATCAATGCCATTCCGGTCGACGTCTTCCGAGTTGTCGTCGTCGTCATCGTTTCTTACCCCTTTACATCAGACGAAATCCTATTACGGGCAGCCAGCAGTAACACACACAGCAGAACGAGGTAAAAAGTGTCGTTGAATGAAATGTTGTAACAGTCCTCAAAGCCGAGCACCCTTTCGGCACTTCCACGCGGTCGTCCACATGCATCAACTCCACTGCACTGACTGCTGCTGGCTGTTGAGCAAACGAGCTGCAAAGTGAAATGCACTTTTGTGCGACAATTTTCCCAGAATGCACCCCCAAATGACTCCTCAGTATGGGGAGGGGAAAAAAGTTTCCTTCAACCGGCAAAGGGAAATCTTATGCATGCTGTCGCCTGGAAGATACCGAGTCCGACTCACACGAGGAGACGAGTAAACAACCGAAACGAGTTCCGTCGGTTGCTCGTCGTCGTCGTAGTCGTAGTCGTCCTTCTTGTTTGCCGGCAGTGTGCGAAGAATGGAAATACAATTTCACGAAATGCAATTTATCTATTTCCACACTGTTGTTGAAAGTTTTCCAGTGCTGGTATGACTTTTCCTCTGCGGGGCTTTGGGGGAGGACAACCGATGCAGAGGGTGAAACTTTTGAGAGGGATTGGCGAGGAAAGGGAAGATGGACAATTTCATCGATTACAGAAAGTATGACAAACGATTGCTAACGACTTGATTACTGGAGAGGTATCGATTTGACCCATCTTTGGCATCCAATTGAGTGATCCTTTACAGGGAAGGTTAAAGATGTACATATAACGTAGTTACTTAACAACTACTCGGTATCTTGAATGTCTACCTGGAAACCTTATAAACAGGGTAGACACATATAAGGAAGGGAGACTCACTAAACAGTTTAAGTCATGATTACCTGCTTATTGAAATATTTCATTACATTGCACACTGGGCCAGGAACAGCAATTAGCAAGACAAAACCTCTAGCGCATTGGGGTTACATCCTATCAAGTTGGTGTCTTCGGTAAAGTTGTTGGGTTTTATCTGTGCCTTAAATTGCGCTTGGAGTTTAATTCATAAAACCGCCGCATAGATGGCGCTGCGGTGCTAACTTCTTTATTTCACATCCTAGGGCTTTGGCGTCTTCGGCAAAGTTGTAGAACAGGCAAAAATATGAAATGTTGTCGAAGACACCAAAACTCTAGCTCTTAAAATAACAAAGTAATATTGAATATTATAAACGAACAATTTAAATTTGCGCTTTTGCATATGTCATTCTCTTGTTTATCACCCTACATGTTGCCATGGCAATAGAAAACAATAATCGCAGTAGTCGAACAAGATCGTATATTTGAAATTTGAAACTCTTGCAAAAATCATGCATTTTGAGGAATAATATATATGTTTGTCTAGGTATTACTAGTAGAAATTCCTGTTTCAATGTTATATCGCTAGCTGTCGATGTGCACCTTCCTGATTTTGCCTGAATTTAACACATTATTCGTAGGTGAACTCACTATTAGTATCTTTTCAGTAACAAATTTTGAAAACGATGCTATGAATGCTATGAATGCCATGAATGAAAATGCTACACCATTGATTATACGTCGTTTTCAAAATTTGTTACTGTTTTATACTTTTATTTAATTCGTTTTAATATCAAATCAGAAACAATGTCAACAGCTGAACTGAACTGAAATGTTGACAAATTACTAATTAACGGCCCACAAATGTCAAGATAGCAAATTAAAGGTAAATTATTTTAATTTACTAACATATTTATTATATTAAGTATAATTAAAGTAAGCAGCATTAGCATGCGGGATATTTCGGGACTTTTCTTGAAAAAAAGTAGATGAAGTAGATGGAATCTCATATGAAAATCAAAATCAATTGCCCCGATGGTGAAATGTTTCAAAAGATGCTCATGAAAGTTCTTAGCAAACGCATTACGCTTGATATAACAATTAGGGTGTAAAGTTGTGACTCATATAATACGCTGCCATCCACTTTACGCCAAACACAATATCTCAGCTAACTTATATCCGACTCAGTTTATTTTTTGAATTTGATTAGTCTCAAATTAGGCTCCTCTTTCGACTGGTCAAATACTGAAAATAAACTTATTTGGATACACGACAACCTGGAATTTGCGGTGGGCGTAAAGTGAGTGGCAACGTCTTGCAGGATTCCCATTGTTTTAAAAGATTCAAGAGGTGAAATACTCACCTACGGAACGTACGTTTCATTCAGGCAAAACATTTTAGGGGCCCCCACAAAAACTTTTTTTGGTTGCTAACATTAGCTTTATTTTTCATATTGCTCATGTACTGTTCAAAAATGAAGAAAAACATTTTTGTTCATCTCTCCGAGGGGCCTCCACATCCGCTCGGGCTCCGGGCCCCCACAATCCTTAATCCGGGCCTGCATATACACTAAAACAGGAATTTCTACTAGTAATACCTAGACAAATGTATGTATTATTCCTCAAATGCATCATTGTTGCAAGAGTGAAGTATAATTTCAAATTTACGATCTTGTTCGACTACTGCGATTAATGTTTTCTGTTACCATGGCAACATGTAGGGTGATAAACAAGAGAATGACATAAAAGCGCAAATTTAAGTTGTTCGTTTATAATATTCAATGTAATTATGTTATTTAAGGAGCTAGAGCTTTGATGTCTTCGAAAACTTTTCATATTTTTGCCTGTTCTACAACTTTGCCGAAGACGCCAAAGCTCTAAGATGTAAAATAAAGAAGTTAGCACCGCAGCGCCACCTATGCGGCGGTTTTACGAATTAAATTCCAAGCGCAATTTGAGGCGCAGATAAAACCCAACAATTTTGCCGAAGACACCAACTTTACAGGACGCATCCCCAATGTGCTAGAGGTTTTGTCTTGCTAATTCCTGTTCCTGGCCCAGTGTGCATAGAACTGACTTCAATATGGTGCTTTATCATGAAAAATGCCAGGAAATCCCTCCGTAAATTATTATTATTATCTTTATTTACGAGATTTTCAGCCCTGAGCTGGTTCATCTCGGCCTGGAACTACGTATAACTTGCGAACGGAACGTTTGATTTAGGTCGTCTTTTGTTCTGTTGGTTTTCACCCAAGGAAGGTTATGAGGTAAAAAAACATTGACAAATTGAGATTTTTTGAAAATCGATTCTTCATACGTTTTAAACAGGGGGCTTGGGCTTGGAACGTAAAAACGCTGTAAGCAAACCAAATGACGGGGATAGCTAGTACCTCCATAAATTTTCTGGGATTCCTCCTGGAATTCCTTCAGATGTTCTTTAGAAAATTCTTTTAAGGATTGCTGCACAAGTTCGTGCATGTACTCCGTCATGAATTTCTTCAAATATTTCTGAAGAAACTGCTCCAGTGATTTTCTTTGGAATGTCTTCAGGAATTCTTCCAGAAATTTCTCAGAAAATTCGTCAATATACTCTTTTAGAAATTCTCTCAGGGTTGACTATCAGAAATTCAGACATTTTCTCGACAGATCTTTCTGAAATTATTTCCTACATGGGTTACTCCAGAAGTTCAGAATTCAGGTATTCCATCAGAAATTGATAACAATTTATTAAGACCTTTCTTCAGAATTTCTTTCAGAAATTTTTTCATTGTTTATTTCATTAGTTTCTACAAAAGTTACTCCATTTCTTAAATCACTTTTAAAGAATGTTTCTTCTAAATTCTTCTAACCATACCTGCGTAGAGTTATCCAGTTCAGCTTAGTATTCTTCCAAAGTTTCCTGTAAAAAAAATCGTTTTCTGGTGGATCTCTAAAAACCCTCTATGAATTCCTCCAGAGATTTCTACAGGAGCTCTTCTAAGGGTTTCTTCAGAAATAACTCCAGGGATCCCTCAGAAATTTGTTGAGTGGTTCCTTCAAGAACTACCACTATTGCCATTCTCTAAAATTTCTTCGGTCATTTTTTTTCAGAGATTCTTCAGTATTCTTTTCAAGACTTCTTCAGGAATCGCTTCAGAAATAGCTTTAAAATTTGTTTCTGGAATTTTATCCGGGTATCTCCCAAGAAAATGTTACAACATTTCTTTTTAAAATTTTCAAAGGTGTAATCAGAAATATTATAAGGGATTCAGATAATCATCCAGAAATTTCTTCAGAAATTATTTCAGAGATTCTTCCTCGAATTCTTTCAATAATCTTTATGCAATTTCTGGAAGAATTCATGAAAATAATCCTAGAGTAATATCTGAAAAGAATGCAGCTGGAATCTCAGGACACCACATAAGCAATCTCTTCGAAAAATCCTTGTAACAGTTTCTGCAGGAACCTCTGAAGGAATTCCTCTAGAAATTCTTACAGGTACCTTTCGAAGAATTTCCGAAGGAATCTCTTCCCGAATATTAGAGAAGTTTTCAAAAGAGTTTCTAAAAAGCTCCATGGATTTTTTTGGAGAAACACCTTGCTAAAATTCTTGAAGAAGTCCCCTAAATACTAAAAGTCTCTGGATATATATTTGAAGGAATTTCAGAAGGAATTTGAGCAGGAACTTCTGAAAGAATCTTTGAAGGAATTTCGGAAGATATATTCAGTAAAATCTCTGTGGAATGTCAGGAAGTACACTTGCATGAATTTCTAGAGAAAGAATTGAAAAATTTTCCACGGAAGTTTTTGAAGGATTCTCAGGAGGTAATATTAAAAATCTTTTTGAATAAATTGTTTGGTAAACTCCACGCGAAACTGTTTGTGAAATTCTGAGAAAAAAAGTGAAATTATCCATTTTAAGTATTTTTGAAAGAATTCCTGGAACAATCTGTGGACGTTTTTCCGTTAAATATAAGAAAAAAATTATGTAGATATTTCTAGTAAAATCTCTTGAGATATTTCTTATTTAATTCCTGTGGATATTACTTTATGTATCCGTGGTAAAAATCTTAGAGTTAGACTCAGAAGAAATGCCAGATTAATTTCTAGCTAAATACATAGAGCAATATCTGCAGAAAATCTTGAAGCTTGCGCTGTACGGACTACTGTAGATATCTCTTGAGGAATTCTTGCTCGAACGTAATTATGCAAGAATCTCTGAAGGGATTCATGGAGGATTTTCTGGAGGAATCACTGAAACCCTTGACACATATCTGTGGAAATTTACAATAGAATTATGGAATAGAAATACGTGCACAAACTTCTGAGGGAATCTCTTAGAACCTTCTTCACCGAAAAAAAATATGAAGGAATTCAAAAAATCCCTAAGAAATTTCCGAAGAATAATCAAAACAAGCCCATGAAAAAAGTCTAGAGGAATCTCTGGCGGAGACTATGGTAAGCTCTAGAAAGGGACTCTTGAAGAAACTTCCGTAGAAATGCTTTAAAAAGACACGGACACGTTTAAATGCTTCCAGTGAGCTATTCGCTCTTTGGAACAAGCACGACACTAGACAACGGACTAGCATACAACGCCCAGTGTCACAGCCGAAAACTTTTCCAGACAGCTGCGGCGGGATTTGAACCCGCGCTTCTTAGCACGATGCTTCTTAGCACGATTGTCACGAAACTAGCCGCACGGCCACGAAGCCACCAAAACCAAATTCTTTAGGAAATATGATAAGAAAGCCCTGGAGAAATTTCTTCAAAAACCCTTGGAAGAATTTCTAAAGAAACCACAGGGCAAGCTCCTGAAAAAAAACGTCGTAGATTTTCACACTGAATTCCTAGTGGAATTTCTATAGTAACATATGAAGCAATTATGGAAGGAATCCATTGAAAAGATGCCTTGGACAAATTTATGGAGGGATCTCATAAAGAGTTTTTGAAATAATCTCCAGCAGATTTATAAAAGGAAGACTTTGTGGATGAAAATTAGACGAATTTCTGAAGAAATCTAGAAGATTTTCTGAAGAAGATTTTCTGAGAAATTTTTCTAAACTTTGGAGTTTTTTAAAGAGTTACTGGAAACATTTCTGAAGGAATCCTAGGATACATCGCTGAAAAAAGTCTCGTTCTAAATTTTTCGAAGAATGTATGGAGGAACTTCTGAGTTCACTCATGGGAGCTTTTCTTGAGGATCTGTTTAAGGAATTTCTGGAGGATACTCAGTAGGAAATTCTACATTAAATTCCAGAGGAATTTCTGAACAATTCTAGATGTCTTAGAAGTAATCCAAGGAAGGTTTTTTAAAGGAATTTTTAAAATAATTTCTGGATTCATCTAAAAAAAAACTTTGAAAAAAAAAGTTAAAAGAAAAATATGGATTTCCCAAATTAATCCCCAGAAAATTTCTTGAAGGGATTCTCATAGAAATCTCCGAACTCATTTCTGGCAGTGTATCTTAAAAGATCCCTGGAAGATTTTTGGAGAAATTGTTGAAAAAATACCTGAATTTTTCTGCAATAATTCATGGAGGCATTTGTAAGGATGTCCATGGATGGTTTTATAACAAATACCTCGGTAAATTTTTGAAGAAATCTCTCAGGGATTCTGATTAATCTATGCAACATTTTCTAAAATAATATTCTGAGAAATTTTGGAGGAATATTTAGTAAAATATCAAAAATAATCTCTTTAAGGAACTAAATTCCTAATTTCTGCAGATAATTTGCGAATGAATTATTAAAGAGCCCATACAGAAATTGCTTGAGGAATTTGTAAGATATAGCTTTTGAATTAATTTGTGAAGTAATCCTAGGACAAATTGCTCAAATCCTCCAAAAATGTTTTATTTTATTTGAATCCTCGAATAAACCACAATGTAAGAAAACTCTCACAGGTATGTTTACACATACGATCCTTAGGTGGACCTCAACTGCCAAAGTGTACGCGGCCTTCCACGAAGCCAATCACCCCTTCCTGGATCTCTGTTTATTGCGTTTTTAGCTTGCCATCCCCCGGCATACATGCTTCGTGACCAGCCCACCCCAGCCTACCGTGTTTTTTTTTCGTTTCACTGTATCAATCTCTTTCTATACTTGGTACAAATTGTAGTTCATGCGACGCCACAAGATGCAGTTTACCGCCGAGTATTGTTGGTAACACTTAACCTTCGAAGACTATAAATTTTAGGGATTTTCGGCCTTTTCAGTCGGTAAAATCAGCGAAAACTATTTTACCTCTACATCCGACGGTTTCGGTTGCTTTATTCAACCTTTTTCAAGGACTCTAGAATTTTAAAAAGAGGGGGGGGGGGATATTTCAAGAATAGTTTCTCATCGTTTTTTAACTCTACCCTACACCCTACTACTATCACATTACAGAGGTCTGTTCCGTTGTTAAGAGGGGGGAGAGGAGGTGTTCTATACACGGTTGTCCACAGCTAGAAATGGCGGCTCACTTCGGCTAGTGGGGGGGGGCATTCTTAGATGTGGACAACCGTGTACAGAACACCTCCCCTCCCTTCTCTTAACAACGGAACAGACCTCTGTAAGTTGATAGTAGTAGGGTGTAGGGTAGAGTTAAAAAGCGATGAGAAACTATTCTTGAAATATCCCCCCCCCCCGCTTTTTAAAATTCTAGAGTCCTTGAAAAAGGTTGAATAAAGCAACCGAAACCGTCGGATTAGAGGTAAAATAGTTTTCGCTGATTTTACCGACTGAAAAGGCCGAAAATCCCAAAAATTGCTGAGTGCTACAGTCGTAAAGATCTTTCTTGCTAGAAGACTATAAAGGTCTCCGAAGAACTTCTCTCAGGCCGTTGGTTGATGCATCACAAATTTCAATTCTATAGTCCGTTGTTTTGTGCTTAAAGTCGGTTTCTTGATAGGTGGCTAACAGTAGGTCGTCCTTGTTTATCATGAATACTCCCAAGCAACACACATGTTACAAAGGAGTATCGACTGCGCAGTAGGGTGGCCCACACTTATATGAAAAACCAAAATTTCGAAAAATGCCAAGTCTTATCTCCTAAATCAGATGTTTTAGACTCCCAGAATCTACGTTCAAAATTTGAGCAAAATCGGTTGAGCCTAAGGGGGCGCTCAAAACGCTTGCAGTTTGTATGGGAAAACTTGGCCAAATGTATGCAGAAATTTTATATTTTCGAATTTTACCGCTAGGTGGCGCTGTAAACGTTCAATAACACAGCGTAACAAAAATTACTTTTGGTCTGTCTCAAGAGCAAACTTATGTGACTCTGACAGATTTTGGGCCGCTAAATCCGAATCCGGGCTCAGATTTGCTCCAACACGTCACAATTTTGAGCTATACCTCAATTTATAGGGCAAAATATGCGATTTTGTGCTTTTTTGACTGCAAGCCATTAAGCATGGAATATTTTTTTTAAGCAATTGTTACTGAATTAAATAATTGCCTAGAAATTTGAATTCCTACTTAGCTTAAATTGATTATTCTACTTAAAATTAGAATTTGTTATTCTACATAAAATTTGAATTCGTCATGCAACTAAAAATGAATTACAGTCCACTATTTGTATCTTACCCTAGACAAATTGAAATCAATCTAATTTTAAGGCTATCTTCAATAGGAAACTGCACACATGCTTACTATACGATCGTTCCATTTGAAGTCGTTTTTCATCGTGTTCTACATCATACAACTAAACGAGCAATCGAGAATTGTATCTAGTTTTTAGTAATATACGACAGTTCATACGAGACAGACGTGTCGCATTGTTCAACCGTACCCGGTCGAAGTTCTAACGAGTCCGAAATCCTACGTTGTTAGTGGTACTATTTCGTCGTCGCGATACGAGCCCATTTGCGAAGGAGTAATTGTCCAGCCCTTTCCAGGCAGAAAGAAGGAAATTACCATACCTTTAGTTGGGGGAAAACGCTATCTGACCGCTCTTTTGTGGCAAAAGTGGGAGAAGCGGAAAGGTGATCGAGTGGTGACTTTTCTTATGGACCAGAGGCTTCAAGCCGTTAAGTAAGCCTTCACATACCGTATTCCCGGCGACTGCCGGAACATTGGTCCTTCGAGCCGGATGTGAAGGACATTCCAAGGTCTAAGAAGAGTTGTGGCCACGTTTGGCATGAAAAACCAAAGTGAACCAATAGCTTCAACAAGTGTGAAATAGCGAGCAACGCTAGGCATATTGTATTGTCTGAGGCATAAAGCAGCCGAGCCTGATTGTGTTTTTTGTACTGAAAATTGTGAAGTACCTAGCCGACGCCACGCGGGCAGAGTGTGAATTCAGTTCGAAACAATCGATTGTGCCTCACTATTCTAGGGTATCGCGCCACTTGGGCGGTGGCTTCTATATTCCCGAGTGAGAAGTGAACGTTCTCGATAGACGTGTTGTTGGAGGCAAAGCTTCTATCATTCCCCGGGTGGTTCTAGTGCTCGAAAAAAATCGGTAGCATCAAAGCCGATCAAGTGCATTTAGTGATATTTGCGAACAGTGGTGCTCAAACTTTCCTTGGTGGCCCGAGTGCAATTCGAAAGAACTTTCGACAGTTTTCCGTGTTCGCGATCGGGAAGGAGCTCGCACGTGCCGTTGCACCCACGTGTCGTCGCGTGTGCAAACCGTTAGTGTAGTCGCTCGGATAGTGACTTCGTCGCGAGATGGCCACCAAGAAGTTAAAGGACAAAAAGCTTAAAGAAAAGCTAGTCGCGCGGCGTTCGTTAGTGTCGTCACTCGAAACGGTCGAGGCGTTCGTCGAGAATTACGAAGAGGACCGTGATTTTCAGCAAGTGGCCGTGTGGTTGGACCTGCTAGACCAATTGTTTCGCGATCACGTGAAGGTCCAGGCGGACCTCGAAAAGCTCGACAGCGGAGACGCCCCGTTAGTGAAACACCTCCAAGAACGCAGGGAGTTCGAATCGCGATTTTGTGCTGCCAAAGGCTGGTTGCTTAATAGGAGAGTGGCCGACCTGAACGCCACGATCAACGCTCCAGGCACTGCTCCCCCACCGTCAACCAACTTCCATTTGCGGCTGCCGAAGATAGATCTGCCAAAGTTTGACGGCGATTATTCTCGGTGGCTGGGATTTCGTGATACCTTCAAGTCCATGGTGCACGATGCCCATGATATTCCGCTGGTTGCCAAGCTGCAATTCTTGCTCCAGTCTTTAGAAGGTGATGCGCGAAAACCTTTCGAAACGGTGGACATTGTGGGAGCCAATTACGTCACCACCTGGGAGGCCCTCCTCAAGCGCTACGATAACAAGCGCTTTCTGAAGAAGCAGCTGTACCGGACCTTGCACGACCTCCCACCAATCCGGAAAGAATCAGCACAGGATCTCCACAACCTTGTTGACGAGTTTCAACGCCACGTCAAGGCGTTGGGAAAACTGGGTGAAGCCGTGGAAACCTGGGATACCCCGCTGGTGTGTATGCTTCCCTACAAGATCGACCCAGCTACCCTTCGTGCGTGGGAAGAGCATGCTGCAACATCAGACGACGTTGGGTATGAGGCATGCATCGAGTTCCTGTATCAAAGGGTGCGGATTTTGCAGACCGTTTCCTCGGAAATTCAACATCGGTCACAAAGTGGACCGGTCAAGGTGGCCGGTTCACAATCCTTCTCCAAGAAACCCTCCCCTAGCAAAGCGGTTGCGAATACCGCTTCTACAACGAGCTCTCGGCCAACACCTCCTTCGTGCATTGCGTGCTCGGAGAAACACCTGTTGTTCCAATGTCCGTCGTTCCAAGGAATGGCCGTCGGACAGCGTCGAGAACTCATCTCCCAGAAGCGGCTTTGTTGGAATTGCTTCAAATCCTCCCACGTCGCACGGAATTGCGACTCGAAGCATACCTGCCGGCATTGCCATGAGCGGCACCACTCGTTGTTGCATCAAGCACCGAATCCAAGTAAGTCTACCTCCAATCCTGTAGTTCAGCATCCGAACCAGTCTGTGCCCCAGCAAGAAGCCTGCAACGGATCGGACATTCCTTTGGCTGAAGTTAGCGTTCCCGCTCATCGAAGTGCTCCAAGTACTGTTTTCCTCGCCACGGTTGCACTCTGGATCAAAGATCGATTCGGGAAACATCACTCTGCCCGAGCATTGATCGACTCCGGGTCGCAGTCGAACTTCATTTCGAAGAAACTTGCCCGTCGCCTTTGTCTGCGGCCAGAAAGAGTCAGCGTCCCTATCACCGGCATCGGTGAAGCAATTGTGACGGTAAGCCAATCCGTCGTCTCCACCATCCTTTCCAAGAATGACAAGTTTTCCGATGAGCTGGAGTTCCTGGTTATTCCGAAGCCCACCGCGGAGCTTCCCTCAACCAACGTCGACGTCTCCTCGTGGAACATTCCCACGAACGTGGCCCTTGCCGACCCTACGTTCAACGTTTCGGGTCCCATCGACTTGTTACTGGGCTCAGAACTGCTGCATGAGTACCTGAAGTGCGGCAGAATATTCCTCGGCGAAGGCTCGCCGGTTCTGTTCGAGACTGTCTTTGGATGGGCCGTCATCGGTCGCTGGTACGGCTCAACTGTACCCTCATCTCCAGTGTGTAACACCGCCGTTTCCCAACGTAGCCTAGAATCATTCCTAGAAAAGTTCTGGGAACTGGAAGCTGTAGAGCCAGGCCGGCTGTTTACAGCAGAAGAAGCTTCTTGTGAGGAGCTGTTTGAATCCACCACCACACGCAACCCAGATGGGCGATACGTCGTCCGACTTCCAAGAACGGATGATTCAAGTGTTCGACTCGGCGAATCTAGGGACATTGCCGAAAAGCGACTGCTGAGTATCGAGCGCCGATTGCAGCGGGATGAAACAACCAAGGCTGCGTACCACGAGTTCATGGACGAGTATTTGCGACTCGGCCACATGCGGAGGATTGCTGATCCACCGAATGACACCATCGACCACTGCTACCTGCCGCACCATGCGGTCTTCAAAACCTCCAGCACCACGACCAAAACCCGCGTCGTATTCGATGCGTCTTGCCGCACTGCATCTGGTCATTCGCTCAACGATACTTTGCTTGTCGGGCCGGTGGTGCAAGAGGACCTCCTGTCCATTGTCATGCGTTTTCGGTCCAAACCGATTGCGCTGGTGGCGGACATAGAGAAAATGTACCGCCAAATAGAAGTCCACCCTGAAGATCAGCCGCTGCAACGAATCCTCTGGCGGAAAACCCCGTCAGACCCCATCTCTACCTACGAACTACGGACGGTCACGTACGGGACCGCTTCTGCGCCCTATCTTGCCACCCGCACCCTCAAGCGACTCTCCCAGGATGAAGGCGAAATGTTTCCGTTGGCCAAGACTGCTGTGGCCGAAGATTTTTATGTTGACGACTTCATCAGCGGCGCCGAAGATGTTTCAACTGCTCTCCAAGTTCGCCGACAAACAAGCGCCATGTTAAGTTCCGCTGGATTACCATTGCGGAAGTGGGCGTCCAATTCGTCAGAAGTGCTGGCGGAAATTCCTGAGGCTGAGCTTGGAATTCAGCCATTCTACGATCTCTCCGACAACCAGTCGGTATCCACGCTCGGACTTGTCTGGGAACCTAGCCCCGACATCCTTCGATTCAACATCAATCTGCCGTTGCCGGCGGCTATTCTCTCCAGGCGAATCGTCCTTTCCTACATCGCCCAAATCTACGACCCGCTAGGCCTTGTGGGCCCCGTGATTTCCGCTGCCAAACAATACATGCAGCGCCTGTGGTCGTTAACCACGAAGGACGGAAAGCCATATTCCTGGGATCAACCGCTTCCCGAGAAACTGCAGCAAGAGTGGAAGGAGTTCCACGCCACCTTGAACCTTCTACGCGATATCCAAGTCCCCCGTTTTGCTTCGGTGGCCGGAGCAACCTGTCTTCAGCTACACTTCTTCTCGGACGCGTCTGAGAAGGCCTACGGCGCGTGTGTATACGTGCGCTCTGAGGACACCGACGGCAACGTGTTCGTTCAACTTCTAGCGGCCAAATCGAAGGTCGCCCCGCTGAAAACCCGGCACACCATCAATCGTTTGGAGCTCTGCGGAGCACTTCTATCGACTCAGCTCTACAAAAAGGTAATTGCTTCCCTGAAAACGAATGCCGATGTATTTTTCTGGGTAGATTCTACGACGGTGCTTCAATGGCTGAAGTCGTCGCCCTCCGGGAAGACGTTCGTAGGCAACCGCGTTTCCTCCATCCAAGAATCGACGATTGGTTGCCCCTGGAATCATGTTCCGGGAAAGAATAATCCGGCCGACGACATCTCTCGTGGCCTTACCCCGGGCGAGCTTCTCCATCAAGACCGTTGGTGGACCGGGCCTGAATGGCTCAAACTCAAAGGTGAATGCTGGCCAAATCAACCCGTTGATGCTGCATCATCGTCCAAAGCGTTCGTCGAAGAGCGAAAACAATGCCTGGTGTCCCTCAAGCCGGTGAACGACCCGTTCAGCGACCTGCTGTTCAGCCGCTACTCCTCGTATACCCGATTACGGCGGGTCATGGCCTATGTTCTCCGGTACAAACGGGCTCTGCACGCATCGGCGGCCAGGTCCCGCCCAAGTGGTGCGTGTGCGTCATCGCCAACGGATCCCTACGAAGCATCACCGTACTTGACTGCCAGCGAGTTGCAAGCAGCAGAACGTTCTCTGTGCCGACTTGCTCAGCGTCAATCGTTCCCTATGGAGCTAAGTGCTCTGAACAACGGTCAATCGGTCGACAAATCGTCTCCCATGAAGTGGATCAAGCCCGAAATCTCCAACGATGGCCTGATCCGGGTCGGTGGCCGAATCCGTTACGCTGAAGCCCCCGAATCAATGAAGCACCCCATAGTCCTCACCAAGAAGCATCGGTTGGCCTTTCTATTGGCGGATCATCATCACCAAACCTTGCTGCATGCGGGGCCGCAGCTAATGATGACCACCATCAAGCAAAAATTCTGGCTGCTCGGTGGTAGAGATCTGCTTCGCCAAGTGTACCATCAGTGCCATACGTGCTTCCGCCGTAGGCCCTCCCTGATCCAGCAAGCAACTGCAGACCTACCTAGCGCCAGAGTAAGCCCATCCCGCCCGTTTGCTGTCTCCGGGGTCGATTATTGCGGCCCGGTGTACCTTCGTGCCCCACATCGAAGAGCAAGTCCTACCAAAGCATACATCGCAGTGTTTGTGTGCTTCTCCACCCGCGCCGTGCACTTGGAGCTCGTCGGGGACCTCTCAACGGCGGCATTCTTGGCTGCCCTCAAACGGTTCGTTGCGCGGCGTGGCAAGGTGTCCGAAATCCACTCGGACAATGCCACAAACTACAAGGGAGCCGCCAACGAACTAAATCAACTCTACAAGCTGCTAAAATCCGACGAAAGCAGCCGAAAACTCATATTTGACTGGTGTGCCAACTCGGAAATCGCGTGGAAATTCATCCCGCCGCGTGCCCCCCACTTTGGCGGCTTATGGGAGGCGGCGGTAAAATCCACAAAAAACCACCTCCTCAAAGAAGTCGGCAACACCACTGTTTCGTATGAAGAAATGTTGACGCTACTCAACCAGGTCGAAATGTGTTTGAACTCTCGGCCTATCACGGAGCTCTCCAACGATCCTTCTGGTTTGGAGGCCCTCACGCCGGGCCACTTTTTGGTCGGGACGAACCTGCAAGCTATACCGGAAAAAGACCTCAAGCAAACACCAGACAACAGACTCAACCGGTGGCAACTGGTGCAGAAAAGACTTCAGGCTATTTGGAAGCGCTGGAGCACCGAATATCTGCAGCAACTTCAAGCACGTTCGACGAAGGGCATCAAATCATCGGTCGACATTCAAGTTGGCAGACTAGTGATCGTGAAGGACGACAATCTGCCTCCAGCTCAGTGGCCCCTGGGCCGTATCACCAGCATCCACCCTGGACCAGACGGGATTGTAGGCGTTGTTACACTTCGAACGGCAACAACCAACAGCATGACGCGTCCAGTCGCCAAGTTGGCCTTCCTGCCGATGCCAGCAGACGACGTCGAGGACAGAGCAGATGCAGATAAGTGATTTACTACATTAGTTAAAACGGCTCAGCCATTTTAAGGTGGCCGGAATGTTACTGAATTAAATAATTGCCTAGAAATTTGAATTCCTACTTAGCTTAAATTGATTATTCTACTTAAAATTAGAATTTGTTATTCTACATAAAATTTGAATTCGTCATGCAACTAAAAATGAATTACAGTCCACTATTTGTATCTTACCCTAGACAAATTGAAATCAATCTAATTTTAAGGCTATCTTCAATAGGAAACTGCACACATGCTTACTATACGATCGTTCCATTTGAAGTCGTTTTTCATCGTGTTCTACATCATACAACTAAACGAGCAATCGAGAATTGTATCTAGTTTTTAGTAATATACGACAGTTCATACGAGACAGACGTGTCGCATTGTTCAACCGTACCCGGTCGAAGTTCTAACGAGTCCGAAATCCTACGTTGTTAGTGGTACTATTTCGTCGTCGCGATACGAGCCCATTTGCGAAGGAGTAATTGTCCAGCCCTTTCCAGGCAGAAAGAAGGAAATTACCATACCTTTAGTTGGGGGAAAACGCTATCTGACCGCTCTTTTGTGGCAAAAGTGGGAGAAGCGGAAAGGTGATCGAGTGGTGACTTTTCTTATGGACCAGAGGCTTCAAGCCGTTAAGTAAGCCTTCACATACCGTATTCCCGGCGACTGCCGGAACAGCAATCAAAAGGTTAATTGGTCAATAAACATCCAAATTAACGACTCATGCAAAATATTTCGTTTTACCTAATCGAATTTGATAGTTTTAAGCGATTTATGTTAGGTACGATATTTCCCATACAAGTCACCCTTCAAAAGTTGCATGCAAGTTTTCATACTAACATAAAATGCTGAATACTATCAAATTTGATTAGGTAAAACGAAATATTTGGCATGAGTCGTTAATTTAGATGTTAATTGACCAATTAACCTTTTGATTGCTTAAAAAAATATTTCCATGCTTGATGGTTTGCAATCAAAAAAGCCCAAAATCGCATATTTTGCCCTATAAATTGAGGTATAGCTCAAAATTGTTACGTGTTGGAGCAAATCTGAGCCCGGATTCGGATTCAGCGGCCCAAAATCCTTCGGAGACACATAAGTTTGCTCTTGAGACAAAAAAATGTTGCGCTGTGTAATCAAACCCTTTGGTATTATTGTAGGTGACTATATGCCAAAGAACTTTGTCGAAGACCGCGAAGTGATCCGACGGCTGTGAAAAATGTTATACCCTAGGCAAAGTGAGGCAAAGTATTGAGATTTCATTATTGATATTATTCCTTTACATGTATTGGAAAAACAACAATAAAGTTTATCCTCACTTTACCTAGGGTATAACTTTTTTCAACGACTTTGGATCACTTTGCGGTCTTCGACAAAGTTGTTTGGCATATAGTCACCTACAATAATACCAAAGGGTTTGATTAATGAACGTTTACAGAGCCACCTAGCGGCGAAATTCGAAAATATAAAATTTCTGCATACATTTGGCCAAGTTTTCCCATACAAACTTCAAGTGTTTTGAGCGCCCCCTTAGGCTCAACCGATTTTGCTCAAATTTTGAACGTAGCTTCTGGGAGTCCATAACAACTGATTTAAGAGGTAAGACTTAGCATTTTTCGAAATTTTTGTTTTTCATATAAGTGTGGGCCACCTTACTGCGCAGGTTTTTGTTTTTTAAGTTACTTTGCCTTTGTGTTTAAATTACATGAATTCAACTCCTGTACAACCAAATACTTGCGCTGTCGATACTCCTTTGTGACTTGTGTGCTGCTTGGGCTATGTGAAGTGCTGATTGTTTTGGTATTCATAAAAGGCGAAAAAACTACTTCAACTCATAAATAACCTATAGACAGTCGGAAATCGAGTCTCATCGAATCAATACACAAGTCTAGCCTGCAGCTTCCGTTGTCGAACATAAACACCGGAAACGGTTCCATCGTGCCCATATCTGCGGATCTCCTGCCGCAAGGCCTTCCCAACCTACACGTACGTACCATCGCATCGTCATCATCATCATACCGTCTGATGGTGGATTTCAATTTGCTACCTCTCCATCTAGGACTGTCATCAATACAAACCACTCAACCGTATACCTTTACAGTGCACAAGTAGCACAATTTCAAATTCATTCCTCGTAGTCAATTTTCGTCTTCTGCTACGTTCTGAATGTCCCGGGCGGGCAAACCACCGCTCGCGCTCGCGGATGAAACATGCTGATGGATGCGAGATTCTCGAAATTACGAGTTTAATTTACGCGAGTCTTGTCCGTGCCATCGCATCGCCTGTCATCGGCGTTATTATAATCATCATCACCGTCGTCGTCGCTTCGGTTGGTCGGTCGGCAGGCAGAGCTCCTTCATTTCGGGTTCTCTCTCAGCTCAACGGTCTTTGATTTTTTTCCTTATTTGCATTCCGATTTGCGCGTCGTCGTCGTCTTCAGCGGTGATGGCGGTGTCCCGGTGAAAGGAAAGATAACTAGCCGTGAAGTGGAGAAACGAAACGGCCGGTGATATGAATTCCTTTGTACCACATTCATTCAAGAAAGACCAGCAGCGAGCGCGCGTTGGCGGCTGGTTGGCTGGCTGACTGGTTGGGCTCGATTCGCAACGAATCCGCACAGGAACAGGACGGTATGCGACAAAATCAATATTAGCACGTGATTTGCGTACCGAAGTGGTTGAGCAGCTCAATCTGGAATTTGTAAAGCTTCAAGGTTTGTCCACTCGTCCGGAGGCAGGCAGTGGCAGAGAATGGTTATGAAATTCCTCGTGATCTGGCGAAAATTGATATTGTCATAATTTGTCACTCGGTATTATTTGGGTAAGAGATGAAAATGGACGGACGAAGATTGCAGACGAGATTAATTTTGAGTATCCCGCGTTATGAGGAATGAATCTGCTTTTTTATGTTAGGTAGAATTGTTAGAATAAGGTACGAACTTGTCGACTCACCATTTTGCAGTTGGTCTTCTGTTGCTTCCACTTGGTACTCTGGAAATGAGTGAACGATAAAAAATGTTCAGTCGCTGACAACAGGTAAGATTAATGGACCGTTATTGGGAACGCCTTCATCGCAACCGGTGTGATTAATTTTGATGAGCTGCGTAGAAACAATTTAATGTTAACCAGATTGTCAAGTCAATATAGGTATATAGATAACTTCTAGGATCACCACCAAAGATCCGCAGGGTCGATACCGCACCTGCTTCAAACTGTACCACAAGTATCAAGAACTGTGCTGTGTACACAGCGTTTTGACCTTTCCGCAAGTAAGGCCCTATCGGCGAGCACACAGAAGGACGTGCCGACATGGGGTCTCCACCTGCCACGACCTTGCCGAGGACCCCTTTCCAACCGCGGGCTCGGATCCAACCCAGTTGACCGACGCCACGACAGTAACGTAACCAGGGTATTCTTTCCACTGGCCACTTAATCGCTGTAAGGGTCGATTTCGACCGCATGGCTCCAGTATGATATACGTAGCCTTGGATCACCTGTAGTACACCGTCTGAACCAACTATTCTCCGAAACCATGCGTCACCTCCTCCGTAGCTTCAAGACTATGTGGGTGATAGCCGTTGAAATGACATTCCAGCCAAACTGATCCCTACACATCCTTTGGACAGGATTGTGCGGAGTTGTGTCCTCCCTGCATGCAGCAAGTATGTGGTCACGTATTTATTTATTTATTTATTTATTTATTTGCACACGAACAAAACGTGTTCCGCCGTTGTCTCTAAATCGGGAGAACCCTCGTGACCGAAACAATGTAGATGATGTCGGAAGCAAACATGGCCCGAAAGGACCTAAGTCAGGTGGGATGTTACTTCCCCATGGTGCCTGTTAACCCATCTATCCACCCTCGGGATCAACCTGTGGGTTCACTTTCCTTTAGTGGAACTATGCCACGCGCGCTGCCATTTGACCACGGGAGCCAATCTGGCAGTCCTGCGTATGCCTTTTGTGCCGCGCATTTCGAAGCACTCTTTGTCCTCCCCAATAAGGATACCGAGAGGCACCATATCAGTGATAACGCAGAGTGCATCGTGTGACACGGTACGGTATGCGATCGCAACTCTAGCATTAGCCTATAAGTACTTTCTAGCTTACCACGGTATCTTTTAGTTATTAGCACCGTGTCCCAAGCCAGGCCGCCATACCACCGACGAACCGACGTGACAGTGGTGTTTCAAAACTGTCCCTCTAAGTTTAACGGTCGACCAGCGAAGCGAGCGAACGCTTCTGTCAAACCAGCACAGACGCAAACCTTTTCCTATATGAATACACGGGGTTTGGAGTCAAGCTATCAAAACAACGCGAACCGTTATAGAGGAGGCGGTAGTGTTCGGCTAATTTTCATCATGGCGTCGGGGACAACAAACTTGAATTTATTTGTTCTAGCTGTCACGTCGGTTCGTCGGTGGCCATACCTCAGTAGTCAGTATGGACTAGGCGACACTTGCCAGAAGCTTGCGTTTGTTGGCATACACCTCAGAGCTGTTGAATATCATCCGGGACAGAGCAACCCTGGAGCGCTTTGAAGTGATAGTGCAATCGCCTACACTGATCGCCGCTTGCTGCGCCGACTTTTGGTTATTCACAACCACCACCTCAGTTTTTTGGTGAGCCAATTCCATTTTCCTGGATCTCATCCACTCCTCCACAACTGCAATCGAGTGGGCAGCAGTCAATTTTACTTCTACGATCGATTTACCGCTGACCTCTAGCACAATGTCGTCAGCGAAGCCGACGATTGCCACTCTCACCGCGAACTTTAACCTCAACACCTTGTCGTACATGATATTCCATAACACCGGACCCAGGATGAAACCTTGCGGGACTCCTGAGGTTATGTGAAAACACTTCCAACCCACCTCTGAGTCCTACACTAGTATTCGATTCTGGAAGTAGCTTGCACAGATACACGGTTACCCCAGATGCAGGAGCGCATCGGCAATCGCCGCCCCACTTGCGCTATTGAACGCGTTCCTTACATCTAGAGTCTCTACTGCACAGGAGCGAATTCCCCTCTTCTTACGCTGCTGGAGCGCTATCTCGGATGTCTCTGTAACCAACAGGAAAGCGTCTACGATCAACGTCCCCTTGCGGTAGCCAGGGCAGCTGGTTGCTTGAGAAACCCATTTCTCCCTCAGTGTGCCTCAACATTCTATTGAGGATGATCTTTTCGAGCACCTGCTCCGCCGTATAGATCAAGCATAGTGGCCTTTGACAATAGAACCAGGCTCTGCCACTTCCAAACCTCTGGGAAAACTTCCTCGTCCAGGCATTTCTGCATGGCAGACCTGAACATCCCGGGAGCTTCAGCAATAGCTACTGTTACGGTCAAGTTCGGAATTCCGTCCAGACCTGGAGCCTACGCTTTAGTACTTTCCTATCCCCGCTAGTTCCTCATCGGTAACCCTTTCGCGTTGTAGTGTTTCGTTCTCAAGAAAAAAAAATAAACAAGAAAATTATTGAATATCCTTTGAGCATCACGAACAACCACCCACCGCCCACCGGAAAGCTAACAGCCATATGGCGAGGTTCTGCTACTCACCACCAGGCACCGCTCAAAGATGAGGCAGCCGTGAGGGGTGTCGTACAAGGTGCCATGATGGGGCGAATCCCGTCAAATCGGGAAACTCTCGGTCGGGAAGTCTGGATAGGTCATGCGCCATTGCTCCACACCACTATCAAGCTGAAAGCCAAATTAACCCTAAAAGGGATACCTAAGGTCCATTGGACCCCAGGCGCCTTTCAAAGCTCGTCTTTGATGGAACACACTCAGCGAGGTGACGAAACTGAGGCCATGAAGGTATCCCTTTTAGGGTTAAGCAGACGTATGAAGAATTGTTAATTGGAAATCCAAAAATACTTGACAAAAGTGAGAGACTGTAACTGCCGACTAGCTCAAGATGAGAACATTCCTGAGACTCCCTGATAGAACACCTCAGGTCGGCATGCTTCTCGACCAGTTAATCGCGGGCAGGGAATCTCCGGCCCGGACTTTTTCGGCCTCTTCTACACACTTTCCCCCATTGTTAATCCTACTCTAACCTGATCTTCCCTTTTCTTATCGGGGCTCCGTTTATCTTCCACCTTTCACCAATAGTCTCCACCACATAATGTACGCTGGTGGCATTACGTAGTTTCCTTCGGAATAACGATAGCGACTACCGCGGGTCCATCCAGTCATCAGGTTGCTGAGTGTGTGGACGGACTCAGTCGACGTCGGGACATGATGAAAATGACCAACGTCCCCGCCCCACGACCACTCACTGTAACTTTTCAGGATGGCGGTTCTTCTACCAGTCTTCTCAAGTATTATCGAGTGGAGTATACTTGGGTCAGTGTTAGGGCAGCGACTAGAGATAATGTGCTGCAGTTTTCGTTTCCGTTAACCCTTTCGTATGCAGACATCCTTCCATCTTGATTCAGCATATGCCAGCCCTATCAGGCTACCGAAAGAACTTCGTTTTTCCTCTGGTGGTGGGGTTTGAAAGTAACATGAATGGTGGCGTAAATGCTGGAGAAAACTATTAAAATCACGATTTAAAATTTATAAAAAAAATCAAAAACTGTACTGTACTGCGAACACTTACAAGACAGTGGAGTAAGCT
Organism: Aedes albopictus; assembly: GCF_035046485.1. NCBI lineage: Eukaryota > Metazoa > Arthropoda > Insecta > Diptera > Culicidae > Aedes > Aedes albopictus. The sequence continues at coordinate 250,489,788 of NC_085137.1, read as the reverse complement.
GACCAACGTATAATATCCAGGTAACACACCCCCGCCAAAGCCCCAATCGTCTCCATAAGACGGAATCCTGACGGAAGAGGGCCGCGTGTCCTAGGGCAACCATACCTGATGTTCTCGAGCCCTGCCATTTTACCCGGAGCTTCGCGGCTTCGTCAAGCTACAACCGCGAACGCTCGGCGAGCGGGAGGAGGAATCGAAGCCGACGTAGCGACGCCGGACGAGCAAAGCGAGCCAGCGTCGACGGAGGAAAGTGGAAAGTGTGCCCGCGGAAGAAGAAAGGTCCCCGCCGTGAAGGGAAGAAGAAAGTTATACAGTTAAGGTAGGAGATATGCTGTGAGGAAGTGGGGTAGAAATGAAGGTACCTGTGTGCACAAAAGTTAGTTAATAAAGGGGGTAATGAGTGTTGCAAATTGAACTTCAAGTGTTTTCTTGGACGCGGTGAGTCAAGCGCATAATGTCAGCCGATGGTCGTGAGAGACGATATTATATACTGGCGCAGACGAGGGCTGACAGCAATCGTCCAGCGCAGAAGACCAGCGGGAGATTGACGGTGGCCGATTAGGGAGCAATGACACATGCTTGTGGTGGCTGGGCCGACCGCGTTCTACGAGGCTAACCCATTAACGCTCAGTAATCTTGAAGATCAGAAGCCTCTAGCATTCAATGATCTATTATAAGATCAGTAACTTTTACAACTACGATGGAGAAATGAGCCATGCTGGAGGGCTAGTATCAGCAGAGTAGTTGAGAAGGTCAGGAACTCTCCCATACACATTTGTCCCACTAGGTGACTTAAGTGAACATGATACAATTTACTTTAATATGAGTTGCGCCAACAGCTGTGGTGTACGAAACAAACGTAGTTTTGCAATGCATAGGATACCCAGTATTAGTTGAAACCTTTTTCAATCTAGGACGCACTCTGCGAAGGGTCCGCAAATCGTCCTCCACCTGATCGACCCACCTAGTTCGCTGCGCACCACGTCTTCTTGTACCGGTCGGATGACTCTAGACAACCATTTTAGTTGGGTTGCTATCCGACATCCTGATGACGTGACGCCCACCGTAGCCTCCCGATTTATGAGGAGTGGACGATGGTTGGTTCTCTCAGCAGCTGATGCAGTTCGTGGTTCATTCTAAAGCTAATCCAAGTCCCGTTTTCCATCTGCACTTCGCAGTAGATGGTACTGTTCGAAAACTATAAATGCGCGTTGGTCCTCCTGCACGTAGAGTCCATGCTTCGTGCCCATAGAGAACTACCGGTCTAATAAGCGCCAGCGTTTTGCAGATAGTTAACTGCATGTGACGGTGAACTTTATTCGATCGTAGAGATTTGCGGAGTCCAAAGTATGCTCGATTTCCTGCCACAGTGCTTCTCTGATTTTCTCTGCTGGTGTCGTTGTCGGCGGTCGCCAGTGAGCCCATGTACACGAATTCTTCAACCGCCTTGATTTCATCACCGTTGTATTCACGGCATTTCTGCAACACCTGGCGGATGGCGAACATCTGGTCCGCTGTAGCACGTTCACCCATGAATCCAGCCTTATATTGCCCCACGAACTCTTTTGCAATGTTTGATAGACGGCGGCATAAAATTAAAACATTGATCAATACATCGAGGGCTTTTTGATAAAGAACTAGTTGCTACTATGTTTATCCGCTAGGTGGCACTAGTGAGACTTAAACTTAAACACGAGTAGCCAAAGCATTTCCAGACATAAATTGTCAGATATACTTTAACTGGCTTTATGTAATGAATTATACCCTGATTAGGATTCCTGTTGGTTAAAATGGTTTTGAAGGATCAAATATAAAGAAAACCGATACTACTGTCATTAGAGGGTTTTGTCTGGAATCAAAATTCAATTGTCCCATTCTTCTCATCATAACGTGTTTCACTACCGTTTCACCCCATAAAAAGCCCCTTAATAGTACCACAGCAAAACAACAAACCTAGCATTTCCTATCCTTCCAGCCTGGAAATCCACAACGTTTCCGTTGTTCGCGGTTGGAATATTTCGCAGCAGCATAAACGACTTCAAATTAGCATTAAAACCAAAACCTTGGTCGTTCTTACCGACTGACTGCCTCTGGGGTGCTGCTGGCTGCCACTTGACGCCGTTTTCCATGTCGAACGTTTAGTTCCGTTCCGTGTCCTATGCCCCCCATTTTCCAGAACAACACGCCAACACCAACGACAAACGACGGTGGAGCCTCGGCGATGACTCAGAACGGAATCACTCATTTCATGCACTTCACCCTTCTTCATTCGACGAATGCATGCCATCAGACGAGGTTTCGCTTTCGATTCGGTACCTAATGTTCACACTTCTCCGCTGATGCATTCCCAGTTGAATGGCGCTGAAAAACGATCCATTTGCCAGTGTCTCGAGTTCCTTTGGGTTTTCCCGGAACGAAGACGGGGAGGTGCACCAATGGCTGCCACCACTGCGCTCTGACTGACTGGTGGTGTACTATTTTGATTGCATGCGAAAATTTCTCATTATTCGGTTGGGGAACCCGCTTCGCCTTCCATTTCACCAGTCCTCAGTACGTGGTAATGTTCGGTTGAAGGGTGTCACTGAAACGCCATAAAGAGACCGAAAATGATATCAAAGTCATGTCGGCGTAGGAGACACTGCTGCTCCAGAGTGCAATAAAACTTTACGGTTTTGTTCCTCATCTGACTCCGGGGTGTGTCAGTGTTGCCAGATTTTTAGGTAATGTCTCACCAAGCACCTCATCAGCAACTTCCTACGCCCTGCCATCACTGCATCCCATCACAGTCCAATTATGCGATGGATGTCGTTCACAGTTCCCATTCCCGGGTCGTAAACGGTCCCAAACTGGGATCAGGAGCATGTCTCGAAAATTGAACCTAGCACGCTACTAATTAAATAAACTCTTTGATTCATTTGGAACGATATGATGAATGCTTTTTGTAATTAATTAGTGTTTTTATTAGTCGCATCAATCATACTCCACTCCACATAGTACACACTTCACTAGACTCTGGATCCGGCCGAGCAACTCCGGGACGGGCACGGGAGGCCCTTCGACTGGCTTGCTGATGAGATCTCGTCGTTCGAACCGAACGGAAGCGTACCCCGACGAGCCGAGCCGAGCCAAGCAAGAGAACTTGACGAGCTGTTGGAAAGCAAATATTTGCTACAAAGTGCCTGGGATGGATTAAATTTATTTGCTCGTCGACGCTCGTGCTACCGGTCGGTTCAGGCTGCTGGAACTTGCTCAGTTCTAGCGAACGAGGAGATGTTCTTCGGTGCATTTGAAGTTCGAGAGCAGAAGTTGAAGCAAATTAGCAACGCTTCAGTTGTAGCTGCCTAGGCACTTGAGGTGCGGTGCAGTTGCAGCTGCAACTAGGTACATACATGACGTTGCTAATCGAGTGGAAGTGAACTCGCGATTTGGCGTTGGCGTGTGACCTTCACCCAGAGTAGTCTGTGGCAACATGGCAAGCTACCTATGTCAGGTAAAAGCGCTTAATTAAATGTATTTATAACATTATGAGGAAGGTCTGATTACATGATTGAGAGTAGTTTCGTAGAATCAGTGTGGAGTCAGTAAACAGGTAAAAGATGGGTAAAAGTTACGCCGTTTTTGATCAAGCCATTTACTAGTTCTAATTGCTAAGGGAGCTTGTTTCGGTGCTACAGTCTTGGGGAATAGCTTGACTCCATCATTCACGTTGCGTCCTCGAAGTCGAACATCAGTAAGGACATCCAGGCCCGGATTAAGCATTGTGGGGAGCGATGGGGAAAATAATTTTTCTTGTTTTTGAACAGTACTTGAGCTGTATGAAAAATAAAGTTAACATTTCTTAAGTCAACGAAAACGGCCAAAAAGGACCATGAAAAACTCATGGCAACTGCGGCAGCGACAGAGTCCGTGAAGCTGACGGGGCCGAAGTCCACCCTTTACTTACGTCAAGCAATCGTAGAAGCGTACGTACGAATCGGCCATCAGGTGAGAGGCTACCGAGCGACGCTCGTAAGGCCAGGAGGTTGTTAACCCCGATAGTGAAGGGCTGTAATGTAGGCAAGTCGGACCTTGACCAGATGTCCCGAAAAGCTGGGAGGGGTGAGCCTAGAAAGGGAAACCCGTTCCGGATCGATGGGAGCAGGGTGTTGTGACGATTGGTAGGTCCTCAGCCACCACAGGCAAGGGCAGGTCAGGAGGAGGACGCCGCCTGGAATCTGCCTGGAACGAGTATAGGAACTCGAAAGTCTTGAAGTACAATGAGGAGCGATGGCAAGCTCGTGAAGCTGGGAGCTGGCATTCATAGTTTCGACGTATTTGTACAGAATTAATGATCATCGCTCTCAAGCTCGATAAAACCAGTAAGGAAGTCGCCAACAAATGTTAGGGACAGCAGGGATTACGGTCCCAGAACCTGACGAACTCTCTCGTTTGCGAGTCAGCCACGTAGTCGCTGGCTATGAATAGGACTACCAACCCCAATTCAAGTTGTCAAGCGACCCGTACCGAGGAATGAGTGATCGAGGGGGTGAGAAAGATGCTCGATCGTTAACGAAGCCTCTGGGGAACAGGGCCCCAACCGAACTCACCCCCCCCCCCTTTTCAAAGTATTTTCTTTTACCGCGTTAATGCGAGGTCTCCATTAAGGAGAAGCGCGTAGGTAGGTCCAATAGGAGCGGGAAGCTGCGCACGCAGATACTAGACGAAGCATGGTTGATGAGGGCCATCAACCAAAGGAGAGAAGGACTGCCCGCGATCGAGGTGGCTGAGCAGCAGCTTGGCAAGCTCATCGACTTTGCGTCCACGAAGTCCAACGTAATTAAGGACCTGAAATCGGCCCTGTTGCGATTTCATAAGTCGATGGCCGATGCCAAGCAGGATCACGTGAGACTCGTGAAGACTGCAGCACCGGAGGAATCGGTGAAAGTAAAGGTTACGAAGTCTACACAGACGAAGGCCTTCGCTGTCGCAAGATGTTCAAAATGTGTGGCAGATGCGAGTGTTCGTGATAAGCACTCGCAGAAGCGGATGAGGCAGCCGTGAGGTGAGGAGCAGTCTGGCGGTGCCCGCAAGGCTAGGTGAACGAAGAGGAGGACCCGCCGTGGACGAAAGTCGAACGGAAGAGGAAGAAGAAGAAAAAGAAGAAGTAACAGGTTGAGGAGAACTGGGACGTTAAACCAAGAAGGCGTAGAAGAGTAGGTGCCAATCACGAGAAAGGCGACAGGCGCTCGTCATCAAGACCGAACAGTCTAAGTACACGGCGTCTTGATGGCGATGCGAAGCGACGCCAACCTCGTAGATCTGGGAGCCGACTTGCGCAGTACCAGATGTACGAGCGAGATCCTGGAGCTAAGGCGCCATAAGGAACGCAAGGGCGCCGCCTACAAAGTTTGGCGGGAGAGATCCTTGGCGAGGTCACTGACATGGAAGAACTCGTCACACTATGGCAATCAAGGATCAAGGTAGGCTGGTATATGTATGTCATCTGACATTCCATGATCCACCGGAGGTATGTTTCAGGTGTCTGGAACCAGGACACAAGTCATGGGACTGTAAAGGCCCTGACAGGAGCAAACTGTGTAGGAGATGTGGCGCCGAAGATCATAAGGCACAAGGCCAATGTCCAAATTAAGTCGTAGCAGTTGGGCTCAAACCGGGTACCACTTCTAGTACTTCATTTGATCCCCGGTACCCAAATTTGACGTTTGGCTGCCTACCTTACTTTTACTAACTTTGTGACGCAGCAGCTCACAACCACGGCATAAAAATCACAAGGCAGGCTAGTAGCCTATGTAAATATCTATTTTGGATGTAAAGATGTGACGTCGTTCTTATGTCTTTCACGTTGATCAAATGCGGGGAAGACACCAGCTCCGAACAATATTGTCCAGTGGATGTGTAGGAATGAGTTTGGCTGAATTGCCGTTTCAACATCTATCATCTACATCGTCTTGAAGCTACAGAGGAGGTAGCGCGAGGACTCGGAGAATAGCTAGTTCAGATGCGGTTCAAGACGTGGTCCAGGGGTTCGGAGTCGGCTTCGTAGGTCATACCGGTGTCCTGCGGTCGAAATCGACCCTTACAGCGATTAAGTGGCCGCAGAATGAACATCCTGGTAGCATTGCTCTCGTTGCGTCGATCTATTGAGTTGGATACGAACCCGCGGTTGGAAAGAGGTCCCCGGTAAGGGCCAGGGCAGATAAAGGCCTTACTTTCAGCAACCTTTTGGAGCTGCTGAGAAGGCTTAAAAGGTAGTAATACCCGTGTCTTCAGCAGGTCAGATCGTGCTGCACGTAAGCATCAGTACTTGTAGCTTGCAAAATAGTTGGGCGGCGGGCGTGGTGGTTGACCCTGCTCACTCTTCTGCAACCGTTTTGCTTCTCCTCGGTGGTTGATCGACCCGTCCATGTAGCTACTGGTTTGTATGACTGTTGTGCTTATAGGTTAAAGGCTAGTGGTAATGACGGATGATTTAAGACCATAGTAGTGGAATGAAGAACCATTGAAGGCGATCAGGTAAACCCCAGACAGATGGAAGACATCATACTTAAACGACGAGGTATTAGCGAGGCGCTTCGCCGTGAGCGTAACTTAGCGCTGACCAGTTGGTAGCCTTGGTAGAATGTTGAGGTACACTGAGGGTGTAGAATGGTCTTTCGAGTAACCAGTTCGGCATTCGAGAGGGACTGTGAACGATCACCAGAGAAAGAAGTGGGGAATCATCGACGTAATGGATGTGTTCAATAGCGCCAGCTTGGTAGCTATTGCCAGAGCGTTCTCAATTCTAAGTATACTCGAGCACCTCTACAATATTCTCGAGAGTTACATCCAGAATCAAATACAGGTCGGACTCGATTATCCGGGTGACTCCAAAATTATTTCACCCCGGATAATCGAATCACCCGGATAAACGAGCCATGCTTCTTTTCTTTTATTTTTGATGTTCTTCAATCAAGAACTGTTCGTTAAACATAGAAGCTAACATACATGACGTTGTAGTGCCTGAACTTAACGTCAGGTATTATTATAACCATGTTTTTTAAAAATGAAATTTTAGCTGAAAAATGTGAAAAAATAAAAACAATTCTCAAATAGGTTAAATCCAATTTTCAGAAATTGTATTTGATGTTTATCACATTTTTTGACATATTATAATCTTAAATCTTGTAAACAAAGCATAAACAAACTTTTCCTCGGATAATCGAGCCATTTTTGCCGGATAATCGAGCCCCGGATAATTGGGCCCCCGGTTAATTGAGCCCCCGGATAATCGAGTCCGACCTGTACAGGCATACGACACAAAGGTGCGTCGGAAATGCTGTCACATAATCTCAAAAGCTTTGCAAGGGTCCATCCTGAGTCCAGTGTTATGGAATATCAGGTACGACGAGATGTTGAGGTTGAAGTTTCCACTCGGCGTGGCCATCGTCGGCTTTGATAGAACAAAAAGAACAAGTGTCCCTCTCTTCCATCCTTATCTTTTTCGTAGTTGATTAGAAAGAAGAAACAGCTGGCTACGCAAATTGATACCTAGCTTCATTCGTTAATAATTTCACTTATGTGCTGATTGCTTTCGTTTACCTGATTCTTTCGTAAGAGATAAAACAAAATCTTTAAGTATCTTTTCTTTGCTCCACAGCCGAACTCTATTGTTCAAGAAAAAGAAAACTCCCTGACAAACGGTGATTTATCTTTTCCGAGAAAATCATCACCCAAACGAATCGGATCTTTCGCTCCACCGTCACAAATGGCCGCCAACAAACACTCGGGAAGTGCATATAAAAAGTCGGCGAATTCAAGTCTACAGCTAGAAGTTGATTTGAATAAACGAAGAGAAAAAAAAACTATTCGAGTGCCACGAGGCGCCACTCAACGTACCTTACCTACCAACTAGCTAGTAGGTACGTTCAAATAAGAAGAAAAACGAACCGAATCGAACGAAAGTTTCTGCGACCAGATTTTCGGTTCAGTGGACCGATTTTCACGACTTCTTGCTTTTCAGCCAACCAACCAACCCCTGGAGCTGCAAAACTGCTTGATAACGTGTGCAAACTATTCAAATTTCATTTTTATACTTTTATTTTCGCCGGGAACAAATCAAGCAAGCGGCAAGGTTGTTTTTTTTTTCTCAACTCGATGTTTGTTCATCGAATGTTCAATGCTATATAGCAATTCGATGCGTTGGCACCAATTTGTTTCCCCATTTCGACAAGCGCACATGAGATTTTAGTTTTTTTTCGGGAGTGTGCGATGAAGTAAAAAGTTGTTGCTCAAGAGGGAAAGCTGGAAACATTGCTGGTGAGCGCTTCAAGCAAGGTTCCCATGGTGGCGAGAATTTTGTGGCTTTCCATCAGGTTGCTTCGATTGGTTTCGGAACACTGTGTGCTGACTGGTGCGGCACGCGTCATTGAGCAAATCCAAGCAACCCGGTGTTCGGTGCTCTTTCGACGAGCTCCACTCGATGGTTTGCATTTGCGTAGTTTTATTTCGAATTCGAATTTTATTGCATCGGATTTATTGGTGATGCTTGAGGTTTTATTTTCTTGCAGAATACATCCGGACAGGGTTGGAATCAGGGTCGGATTTGAGATGAAAGTTTTTCATATTCGTATTCTTGGCGTCAAGTTCATTTTCATTACGAAAAGGTTCTCGTTTGTCTACTTATGAATCGAACCCAGAGCCCTTAGCATGGTTTTGTTAAATATTAAATCGTTAACCTTAGTTTAACTCGGCACCAACATTTCAAAAGGGCGTAACTTATTTTATATTTCCCACGTCATTCACGAACATTACTTGACAGAGAAATTTTTCATCTTTCCGAAACTTCTGACGGTGAATTGCGTGGGAGCAATGAAATACGATCCACAGTTGTGGAAGTCTCGAAATGCAGTTAGACCCAGTGTCGAAAAAAATCAGCACAAAGATGTTCAATTTGTGCGAAAACGAACACAAATAAACAAACACAGTTACCCATAGACACGAGGCCGAGAATGAACATGACAATGAAGAGACGAGACAATGAAAGCGGCGTCTTGTAGTGTCATGCACTGCAGTTGAAGTTCAGTTCAGCTGAACTTCAGCTCGACGAATTCGAATATAAATATTTCAATTTGTAATTGATTTATTATGGTTTTAGGCATGCAAATACCGATATGTTACCTTAATTCAATGCATTATAGTTACTTTTGGTGAGTGATGCAAAACAACTGCATATTTTGCTTCTGCATCGTGCTTAATTAAAACCAATCAGTTGAAATTGAAAATACTGATTTTGAGTATCAGTAGGTGGTTGAAGTTCAGCAGACAGCGGTCAATAGAATTTCGAAAGCATACATTTCTGAGAATTCCGCTCGGGTTGTCAAGACGACTATAAAAACAAAAACAAATCAACGACGCTGGCGCCGCTGGGCGTCGGTGCAGACGACCGTAATTTGACAATTGCCGTCACTGGTTAGACCCTTTCGAAATGATTGTGCCGATTTATGGGTAGTACGTAGATCGCAAGAAATTTCTTGGCCTATCTCGATGCGTGGAAAATTCAGGCAAGGAATCGCTCAAGAAATAAGGAAGCGTCGCTTTATTCCGGATCCTAGCTGAAACGAAACGTCAAATCAAATGGGGCTTGCTTTGTTAAATTTCTTGACCATTCCGGTCACGGAAAAATGATGCACTGAACGAAAATTACTTGAGCGATTCCGTTTCAAGCGCATACCTTTTTTACATGTAAAGCACTGTTTGCAGTTCAGAAGGAATTTCTCAGCATCAAGATATGTAAATGCATGGGAAATTCCTTGCCTGAATCGCTCAAGAAGACGATTTTCGTTGATCGCAGTACTCAGTTGCGAAGAAATGACAGTTCAAATGGCAGTCTCTGTACGAAGTTTCTGCCAGTACGAACTTTATTGAGCGATTCCTTTTGAACACGAAACTGGGCTTAAAGCTGTAGTTTTTTCCCTACCCCACTGTATCCTGAGCCACTGTATCAAATTAGTTACATTTTTGTGCACAACGCGTTAGCTATATAGGTTTTTTTTTTCCACATCTCGAAACGAGTGAGTTGGGTTCTATAGCAATATTATTGTTTAATCTGAAATCTTCTTTAAAATATCCGCCTAAACATTAGGCTTTTAACATCAATTTATGTGTAGAGTACTACAATGAAGTTTTTTTTCTATATTTTCTTTTTACAGGTGAGCTAATCTCATGATGCTGATAGGCAGTTCTGATTGTACATGGTATACAATAAGCGGTATGAAATAAGCATTACATGAATCATTTCACGTTAAGAGGCTCCCACCTTAAATTAGATGTACATGTACGAAACAGGGCTTTTATAGTCATAGCTGTAAATACGTGCTAATCTCTGACTCTAAGACAAGATTGACGCAATCCTCCAACGGCCGAGAGCTGTCCTGGCCATGCCCTTGCGACATCTGAGGGATGGGAAAGGAAATATAATTCGTCCTCTCAGGCCTAGGTGTTACGGGAATTTGGGTATTGTTAGTGGAAGGGTTAAGGCACCACAACGATGTAGAGTGTTACCGCATGCGATAACAATGTGATCCAACGACGCACTTGCAAAGGCAATACTAATACACTTACCCGACAATCGACTCGGGGCTCGGGGACTCCCTCAGAGCTGTAGGCAGTGCGTCCTGGGTGCAGAAGGTTGTTGTTGGCAGCAGTAGATACTTCTTCGTCATCAGTTGAGTTGGTTAGTGCAGTGTCAAAACACTTTGGTAATAATCTTGTGCGTACGCTCTGGTGTCAGCATTCTTCTGTGTCCATGGAAGCTGTAACATGTTGAGGAGTTTCTGCAGAGTCCGACGTGATGGCGATCGACGGAGTACTAGGTTCAGGCATCCAGTAACTTTGGGCACGATTGTCCTCAAATTCTCGGAAAAGAATACCTTTTGGCCATGATGACGGGTCTACAGCGATTGCACGATATTTGGGATCTACGCCCACTTTTAAACGAGATGAAATTCAAAGAGTTTACATCTGTTCCCTTCTTGATCAATGGAATCGCTTTTGTTGATTCGCAGTTCAAGCAATCCATCGTAAGCTTTTCCACAGATTCCGATTTTACTCTAGGGTGCAAACGAGAGAGATAGATCCAGAACATCGGCTTTGGCGGTTGCACGGTTGCGATGCCGATGTCGACAATTGATTTAGTTCCACCGATTAATGGTTTAACAGTCGGTTTATCATTCTCCGTACGGCGCCGCTTTGTTGCGCGGCGATTGACGGAAGTGGCGGAAGCAGGAAGAGAAGGAGTTGCGACATTGATTCGGTTGGAAAGCTCAGCAATTTGCTCACTATGCTTAGCCAATACACTTTTCAGTTCTGCATTGGCTGTTTCCTGATACTTAGTAAGCTCAGTAATAGTGTTTCCGAGCGAAGAAACAGTCTTTCGGAAGCGCGCAATCTTCACCAACTTCGAACATTCATCACACATCCAATGCAGATTCGGCAAATCGGAAATGCTATCATTGAGTGTTTTATCAATGCTACCGCATCGTAGATAATATGTAGATGGATAATTACACTATTACCTGTCTATTCTGCAATTATTGTATACTAACCCACCCCTGCAATTCGCCACGTTGGGCAACCCAAGTCGGGGCGAATGGAAAGGATGGAAAAGAAAGAAAAGGAGTACAGATAGAAGGAGAAAGGAATAGAGGAAGACAATAGTCGAGTAGAGTCCGTCAAAGATGATAGTTCGGGAAAAAACTACCCCATCGAGAGACTTGGAGAAAAGCTCCGAAAAGCCACGCGGAACAGGCCTGCCCACGAGATACCCGCAGCCAGGACAGTGAGGACGGTTTTCCCGAGTGCCCATAGTACGAAGCCGCAGAATACCACCACCGAAGAGCGGCGGGTTACCTCGCGAAACGGGTGTCGATTCCGGAACTGCCGAATCATCAATTCGGCCACTCCACGTGGGGCGCTCCATTACTGCTGGGCGGCCTATCAACTCCCAAGCAGAAGCCGGTCCAAAATCAAAACCAGATACCTCGATGACACGCTGCCCATAGCTGGATTCGAACAATGGTCCGAACAATACCGTGACGCCCATCTTTCCTTTCCACGTGGACCCTCCATTACTGCCGGGCGGCCAATCATCCACCCGAGCAGGCATCATAACCCACGCTGGGCCGTCGTTGAGCGAATTGATCAAACCCTCGGCGGGCCAACGAGTGCCCTGCTGTCTTGGCCCCAGTCGTGCCTACAGGAGACTACCCCAAGCTATCCCTGTGGGTCACTAGGAAGGCAACCCATCAAGCCTTCGGTGGGCCAACGAGTATCCTGCCGGCGCAGCACCAGTCGTGCCTACCGGAGACCACCCAAGCCACCCCGACGAGTCACTAGAAAGGCTAATTCATCAAAACCCCGGCGGCCCACGAGTGCCCTGCCGCCTTTTCAATGATTTCCCTAGCCCCAAAGGTATGGCAGTCGTTATCTAGTTCCAAAATGCGCATGCCCCATGGACCCCAACATCTCAAACGGCCGCAACGAATAACTAACCCAAACCACTAACCCATAAGAAGAAAATAAATAAGTAAAATGTACTTGATGTCTATAAATTAACTGCGTTCTGAAGTCCTTTTATGCATGCAATTGCGTTATTCTTTGTGTCCTGTCCCCTTCATGAATGTGACAGTGAATCCCTTGAGCATATAAGAGCCGACCCTAAGATCTATCACAACGGTGAGCTAGTTAGGGGCGTACGGACGTTCACTGAACAGACGTGTGGACGTCACTAGCAGAAACAACAGGAACAGACTAACCAAATTATACAAATTCCAGCACCCAATCCACCCGAAAATGAAGACGAGTAACCCCGATGGAGATAAGACAAACTCTCATAACAATCGCGAATTATCCGGAGGTCAATTTGCAAGCACTTTCCGAGACAAAATTTGCAACACCAGCCGTTTCTCAATTCGGCCTGCTATAATCAAAGCAACGCAGAGCAAAGAAAACACGTGACAGTTTTGAAAGTGCAGCCTCTCGCGCGCTCAACCTGTTGCGATTCTATTGGGTTTCTCATTAATGTTTAGACTACTGTGATAATTTGAGAATCCACTGAATCATCATTTCCCAGCGAAATTTCACACTAACCAAACTTATTTTGTTTACCTGTTGTGCATCCGACGCCCCTGTCTTGAACTCAACCGAACTTGTGCATGCCAGCCGCTGCGAAGTCGTGTGCGAAATTCGACTGTGATGATAATGAATTTCGGCCGAGTCTAAATGGGTGCAAATGTCGCAATACTGATGTTATACACTTTTTTCCGTGCTGCAATTGGGTTCCTCCAACCCCTCCCTAATAAAAAATTCCAATACAATCGTCATACACTGCCATTGAATAATGATAATACTGGCTGTTCAACAACAAATTATATTGTGTTCGTATTTCCCTGCTGAAAATGCTGTATTGGAACTACAATACGTGCACAATAAAATCAATGGCATTAGAGATTCCAATAATGAAAACACCATAAATTGAATGGTAGTTGCCTTGAATTTGCTCCAGAAAATTTGGATTTTTTTATGGTAAAGATACATAACAACCCCCATTTTTTATTGTAAAAGTGACATCTACAATACATGCTATGGTGGAAAACCATAAAGTCTGTTGTTACTCTATCGTTTTAAACAATTGAAATAATGGTAAATACCATTTATTTCATCGTGTTGTAACAATACATTCTGTTTTATCTCTATGATCTTTTTTATCAGGGTAACCCCCCGAACAGATCATATAATAGCTTTATGATTCAAGTGTTCGGAATCTCCAATGCCTTAATCCGCCACTGCACGCAACAACGAAAATATTATTGATTTTCCACGCGTTAACATTATACTGTAAGTTTTGCGAATATGTATTACTGAACTGGTTTTCAGAGTCAGCCCTTAGTTTGAAACAATTTTAATTGTTTCAATGGTAATAACAAAAGCAAATAATTGGGTCAATCCTTACGTTCCCATGTGAATAACTCAAGTAAAAAAACCAACGCAAATTAGTCAACTGCTGTTTCCTGCAATAAACCCAAATATGACACAAGTTACAAGTTAGGCTTGGCTCTGTTAATGATCATCTTAGCTCTCATTAGACTGTCTTCATGTTCACATGGTGATTTCGGAGATACAAACAGAAAAAAAATCCGTTAGCGGAAGGTGCAAAAACCCCTCGAGAGAAAACAAACACCCTGCGGTCCTCATTCCAGCCTCACCATCATCATCAGCCGGGCAGATGCGGGCGACTTGTCGAAACGATAAATTATTGCTTAATCCAGCTAATTCGAGTTGTTTACTTACGCAATTTATGTAACACATCCGCTGCTGACCGCTGTTGTTGTTGTTGCCTTCGCAGGGCCGACAACCAGACAAGACACCCAGATATCTATAGGTAGGTACACACCGCGCATAAATCCAAGCAGGTCATGTCTGTCGTGTCGCGTTGGTAACACTAAACAGACAGCCGTGCGCCGAAATGTTGAGAGGCGCTGCGCCTGCTTTGCTTTCCTCGTCACTTCACGAGAAGAGAAACACCCAAGGAACCGAAGTAAGCCTAGCCCAATTGAAATTGTTCTATTGAACATGCACGATAATCCAAAAATAGCAAACAACTGCAGAAGAGAAAAATAAAAAAACACGCAACATGTGTCTGCCGGGGATATTTTACGACCGTTTTGTGCCACGAATCAGAAGGGAATCTTGGCTTGCTCCGAACCGCAATCGTCGGAGCAGCGATCCGTGATCGCATGTGACGTTATCGATGTTGTTGTTCAGCCGGCCGTCCGTACGTGAGAGGGCGCCAACAAGTGGAGTAGTTTGGCTGCCATGCCAACACTTGGAACGCGATCGCGCACGCACTGTGCGCACTAATGGCGTTAAAGTTATTTATTGGATTGGGTGGAGCGATTGAAGTTATGGTTTTCGTATTAACCTATTGCCATGTAATGCTAAAACATTACTGCATGATGGACACGTAATCGTGAGGTTTTTATGACGGTTTACTAGAAGGTCTGCAGACTGTTTGTTTGGAATGATACTGTTAGTAGCGCCTAGTCGATCCGCGAGCCCCTCGAACGATATAGACACACCCATGCACCGGCCGAAGGATCGTTAGATGTGAAGGTTGGACGAAACAATCTGACAGCAGTGGATGGAAGAATAGAATCAACGATCCCAGAGCACAGTTGTTTTGATAATCTGAGTTTATACCTATTTTTTCTTAAAACTAAACTAAAAACTAAATTTTTGGCTTAAATTAGGTAAATTAATTGCAAGTGGCTAAAGTTCGACTTAATCTAAACTTAAATTATGAATTTACTTAATGATATAGGTCACATGCAAAATTGTTATTCTACAATCGGTCAAATTGAAGAAATCTATTGTTTGAGCCGACGCTAGGCTAAGCGACTCACCCATATTGAATTGAATCTTAGTTAAATTTTGCCACTCGTTATGCAGATTTGGAATAGAATTGTGAATCGTGCAATTACCACATGTATGAGACAGATGTGAATCACCAAATGTAGGTAAAATGAACTCCCTATCATCAGTCTTATCTAAATATAATTATCCTTCGTAGGAATTTATAATTTTTTTCGTACGCCGATTCAACGCTGGAAATAAATTCATAAATTCACCGATTCACGTTTCGATTTTTCGATAACAGATACCGTGATGTATAATGGCGATGGAACCGTTCCAAATGTTCTGGCGATAATGTCCACGTCATCCACAAAGCACACAAATTGAAAGGATTTTGTGAAAATCGTCCCCGGCTGTTGAGCCCGGCTCGTCGCATTACACCTGAGCGATTCCAAGCAACAGCATCAAAATTTAGGACTTTTTTTTAATTCATGATTTTCTATTGAGATGAAACTTTGCACAGTTTTTCAGTTCCATCTAAATCACCATTTTTCGATATCATATCTTCATGTTGAGTCACGACTAACTTTTCAAAAGGGTGTATATGAAAATGGTTGAAAAATATTCAAAAAGCTGCACAGCAAAAACGGTTCGTTCCATTGTTATGATTTTTTCAGCAAAGTTAGACAACTAAATGGTGATTACTAAAAAATATACACTGTAAAAAAATATTTTTTTTTGCATTAAAAAATATAATTTTTGTCACAAAAACTTAAATATCTCAAAATCCTATCTTTTTACCAACGTCATTTTTTTAGGGAAAATGGTCCGTTATATTAGCTATCTACCATAAAAATTTGGTGATGGTAAACTAATAAACAAAAACCCAAATTAATCCACCTAGTGGTGGTAGTGCCTTTCTCGTCGAATATGTACTCAAGATTTTTCCGTCGCCATTAGCCGAAGCGTTCCTGAATCCTGAGAATACTCTAGAACGGAATAAATCTCATTTTCTTTTTTTGTCCCAGTCAGAGATGCCAGATTATTCTATCAAAAAATCTGTATCAATACAGATTTTTCTGTATCGCCGTATTTGAGGATATAGCAGACACCGAGAGTTCTAGTTTTCAATAGATACTAATAAAAATGTACTACTTTTTGACGGTTTTTAATTTTAACTGGTATTTATTTTTCTAAAACATGTGTGAAAATATACAAATTTTCACGAATTCTTCAAAGTTCAAACAGCAATTGATGAACTTTTCATTAAATTTATTAAAAATATTACGTTTTCTGGAGAAATCTGTATCATATTTTAAAAATCTGTATTTTTCTGTACTCTGTATCTTGTCTCTATAGAAGGTCAAAAATCTGTATAATACAGAAAAATCTGTGTATCTGGCATCTCTGGTCCCAGTGCACGTTGACTCGTCAATGGGGAGGTGGAGTTGATAAATAATAAATGTATTTGATGAAAAAATACTCAAACATTTAGGAAAAACCGCTTAACTCATCGGATTTGATGAGAAATTTTCTGGAAGACTCTAAATTACTCTTAAAATTGAAAAATTTATTGGTTTATTTATTTGAGCCCTTCCTCAATATGTTGAATTCAGACCAAAATTTCCAAGGGGGAGGCCTCTTGACTTAAGAGAAAATCGAAATTTGTGTCAGCCTTATTCAAATTTTTTTTTATCAAAGCCATAATCGAATTTGGAAACTTATTGATGGCTCATATTCCGATGCTATGTTAAACTATAGACAGAGCTGAAAAATATCAAACCTCTCAGTTGACTGCTTGACCACTTTCGCTTGCACTGGATGCTGATCATTATCAACACATTTCGGCAAAAAAATTTCTGCACACTTAAGCCTATATTTTATTATCATTGATTACAAATTTCATGTAAAATTGGATAAAAAAGTGCGAGTAAGCGAAATTAAATTAAATGAAAAGGATCAACATTTTCATTGGCAGCCGAGATATCCCTGAACATATCAGATTTCTGTTTTATGTGCGGAGTGCGGAGAATTTATTAGATTCAAGATTGATTTGCTGCTGCTGGATTACGAAAATCGAGTCCGATCCGATGCATGCGTAGAAGTGTCGTCTTGTCCCACGAATATTCCGTCGCCTTCGACATCGCAGCCGGGAGCAGCCAAATCCCTTTCGTTTCGGATAGTCTCTTTTTTGGTCATCCAAGTTATACCTAAGGATCGACTGCTCACTCTTTATCAACTCCTTCGCGAGGGCCATGAAACTGCTCAAATTATGTGGAAAGTGATACTGTATCTACCTACAATACCTAAAATACAAAACTAACAAACATAAGTTAATGGCCTATTTCGGCTTTGGTGTGAGGTAAAGAGAAGTATACATGGCGGACCCGTAAGGGCTCCTGGTAAATATTTTTATTACAGAGTCAACTGTACTTTTCCCGAACTGGGCATGTTCAGTCCATTGTTCATTGCGTGGCACAACTTTGTAAAAATTTGATCGTAATCCTAGTCCAAACAAATTCGACCAACAGCACCAGAATTCCACACTATCCAGTTCCGGTAAAGTAGAACAGGCTTTTGTATTGTTCTGCTGTCGCCTTCTGCCAGTACCGTAGTAGAGTTTTTATCTTTCTTGGATTAACTCTTTTGGCATTTGTTCGTACCTCATAACTCGCGGTACCATGTAAATCAATCTAAAAAGAAAAATTTAATAAATAATGTTATGAAATTTTTGCTATTTAATTTCCATTTCCGGAAACCAGAATTGAAATTTATGACGTTTTTTCAACAACAATTTAAATGTTCAACGCCAAAAAGCTTGCTTCGATCAAACCATAATAAAATTATAGTGGCATCAAGAATTGTCAGGGAAAGGTGATTATAAATTTATGGAAAGCTAATGTAAAAAGCTGGATAATTTTAGACGCAAAAGCGAATTGGTGCTATAAAAATTATTTTTTTATATACAACGTTGATCCATCCTACTGCATAATGACGCATCAGGAATCTAAAATGGTGTAATTTGACAAGATCGCTTAAATTTTTATCAAGGTTTTGTTCATTCACGCATATTAATCGCTCGCATCGATTTTGTTCACCTTCGTAATTTCAGCGATGCATCCAATCCTGATTCTGCAATACTGCCGGTAATGTAAGGTGTGGTCAGAGACTATATTCTTGCCGCCCGTTTATCTGGTTATCGAACGTTTTGATGATTTGATGTGTCGCATGCATGGGTTTGGTTCAGTTTTTTAATTGGTCTCTTCCGACGGCACACCTGGAACGGGTT
Source organism: Aedes albopictus (assembly GCF_035046485.1). NCBI lineage: Eukaryota > Metazoa > Arthropoda > Insecta > Diptera > Culicidae > Aedes > Aedes albopictus. The sequence goes on along the minus strand of NC_085137.1, from coordinate 250,471,112 downwards.
CCGGAACACAACCGGTTTAGACAGGGTCTGAAACTATTTTCCTGCTTACGTTCATCTGGTTATTGAAAAAGCCGCTCTTTGATGTCTCGCATGCCTGGGTTTGGTTCACTTTTTTAATTGGCCACTTCCAGCGGGACACCAAGAGCCGGTTCCGGAAGACAGCCGGTTCAGATACGGTCTGAAACTATTTTCTGCTTACCGTTCATCTGGTTATTGAAAAAGCCGCTCTTTGATGTCTCGCATGCATGGGTTTGGTTCAATTTTTTAATTGACCACTTCCAGCGGGACACCAAGAACCGGTTCCGGAACACAACCGGTTCAGATACGGTCTGAAACTATTTTTCTGCTTACCGTTCATCTGATTATCGAAAAAGCCGCTCTTTGAAGTCTCGCATGACTGGGTTTGGTTCACTTTTTTAATTGGCCACTTCCAGCGGGACACCAAGGACCGGTTCCGGAACACAACCGGTTCAGATATAGTCTGAAACTATTTTCCTGCTCACTGTTCATCTGGTTATCGAAAAAGCCGCTTTTTGATGTTTCGCATGCCTAGGTTTGGTTCACTTTTTTAATTGGCCACTTCCGGCGGGACACCTGTTACCGGTTCCGGAACACAACCGGTTCATATATGGTCTGAAACTATTTTCCTGCTTACCGTTCAACTGGTGATTGAAAAAGCCGCTCTTTGATGTGTCGCATGCCTGGGTTTGGTTCACTTTTCTAATTGGCCACTTCCGGCCGGACATCCGGAACCGGTTCCGGAACACTACCGGTTCATATATGGTCTGAAACTATTTTCCTGCTTACCATTCAACTGGTTATCGAAAAAGACGCTATTTGACGTGTCGCATGCATGGGTTATGTTACCTTTCTTATTTGGCCACTTCCGGCGGGGCACCCGGAACCGGTTCCGGAACACTACCGGTTCAGATATAGTCTGAGACTATTTTTCTACTTCCCGTCCATCAGATAATCGAAAATGCCGCGGTTTGATGGGTCGCATGCATGGGTTTGTTGCATTTCCATATCTGGCCCCTTCCTGGGGTACCGGTCCGGAACACCTAAATGGCCATAACTCCGGAACGGCTGGACCGATCTGAACCATTTTCAATAGGAAACAATGAGGCAATATACCCCGTCGAATGAACCATCGGTCATTGAAATCGGTTCATATTTACTATCTAAAAATTAGGTGACCTTTTTGTACACATACACACACACACATACATACACACACACACACACACATACATACACACAGACATCACCTCAACTCGTCGAGCTGAGTCGATTGGTATATAACACTTGACCCCTCCGGGGGCTCTATCAAATTTTCGTTTTTGGAGTGAACATATAGCCTTTCGGTACACCTTGGTGTACGAGAAAGGCAAAAAGTTATGACATTTCAAACATTTCACAATTTTTTACATTTAGTAGAAAAAAATTTTTTTACCGTGTAAATTATTTCGAGAATCACAGTTTGGTGCTGTTTTTTTTGTTAAGGGTCTTGCGGGAGTTAAACAAGTTGTTTTTACGATATTCAATATTTGTGTATTCATTTGTATTATGAGTTATAAAACGGGGCTGTGGATAGAGGTTTTTAAAAAACACAAAATTGAACTTCACACTTAGAGCTCTGACTCTAGACTGATTTATTATACCTATCCTGAGTCCCTGACTACCTATGAGCCCTGTCCAGCTACTTGCTGAGTATGCACACTCTATTGGATCGCGTTGTGGTGCCTCGTGGTGGTGTCCGGTTGCGGTGCTGTAGACTGTTCTTCGTAGAAATGCGCGCGGAGTCGTTGCAGCTCCTTCTCTAGCTCCACCTGCTGACGTTGCAGATTCCTTACTTGATGGTGTTGACTATTCTGGTCGTTTACGATGTTCGGTTTGTTTGGTTGGTGGGAAGCAACTATAACTGAACCCTCCTCAAGTACGGAACGTCCCGGTCCGTTGGTTATGTTTTTCACGATGACTTTGATGATGATGCAAATACCGCAAAATCCAAGTATGGTTGATATCGAAATTCCTCCGAACGTTGTCCAAAGTTTGAAATGTAGACTGTCTTGTTGCAGATATACGTGGTCCAATTTTTGCCGGTTACTAACTGCAGTATTGCTGATCTCTGCTATGTCGTGTGGTTTATGAAGACTCCATTCCATTAAACTGTTGTGAAATGCATTGTTGATTACTTCGGTGTCGATGAACGTTTCCGAACTTCGGAATGATTGGCCGTTGAAGTTGACGGTGCAGTTGTTGAATTTGATGATGAAATTTCCGGTGATTCTTCTGGTATCTGGTCCGCAATTTGTTCGTTCGTTGATGACGTCGACGTTTAACATTGTTGTGACTGCATCTAAGGCATCCAGGTTTGCCTTGTTTTTACTGTTGAGGGAGTTAGCTATTTGGTTAACGGTTATCGTGAGCTGCGTAATCCTGTTGTTGATGTTGTCGTTTATCTTGTATTGGTGGTTGTTTTGGTTAATAAGCTCGTTCATGGTAGAGTTGATGATGTGTAAGTCCTGCGCATCCGGTGATCCAGCTATCCATTTCCACGCGGTGCCTAGTGAATCCCATCGTCGGTGGCGACGTGCCTGCTGTGGCTTCAATCCATAGAGAGTTGCATATAGCTTCTTAATCCTGAACTTGATCACTTCGTGTAAGGGGTTGTTAGTATTTGTTAGTTTGTTATAGAATGAATTCGTTATAATTTCCATGCTCTCCTCAATTCTATCTAGCTTCACTGGGTGTATGATTTTTATGTTTCCGGTTTGTATCTTACAATTGGTTATTTTGATTTCGACAATTGGGTTATTTCCTATGTTTATAACATTCAAAAATGAGTCTGCCAATGTGTATGGAATTATACTGTATATAATGATCGAAGCACATATTAGCTGTAAAGTTAAAGTTAGTGTGTTAGTATGGATTTAGTATGATTATGGTTTTTTTTTTTTTTTTTCGATTAGGCAATTCAAGATTGGAGGGGACAGATTCTTTTATCTTTCAAGCTTTCCTTTTCCTTTTTAAATTTCCTTTGTGTAGCTTAATATCTCTGAAATCTATCACTGTTTTCCTCCTGTTGACCCTAACTTTCTGTTTTCTGAATTTAGATTTTCTTTTATTAGGAATACCGGAAGTTTTTACAAAAATGTCTTGATTTGGTTCAAAAATTGGGTCGTCCTCCCTAGTTTTATTACGAGAATCAATTTGTTTTTTCTGACGCGCTTCTAATTCTTGAATAATTTCATCAAAGAGTTCGTCCCTATTTTCAAGTATCTTTGGGAGATCAAGTGGTCTTTCGTCGCCATCTTTGCATCCGAAAAATACTTCAAAGGGCGTTAGTTGAGTTGCCGAATGTATGGTTGTGTTGTACAGTTCCGTCGCTATTTTGTATATTTCTTTGTTCAAAAGATCGGGAAACTTATGTTTAATACACCTAAAGATCTCGCTTAAAGTTGAATGGAATCGTTCCACGATACCATTCACTTCGCTGTGATCTGATGGTGTGTGATAAATTTCTATATTAAGCCTCTGAAGGAGACCTCGTATTTCTATTGCCTTAAAAGCGACTTCGTTGTCACACACAATCATCTTTGGGGTTCTAAATGTCGTGAGTAATTTAACGAGACCCCTTTTAATGTCCGGAATAGACCTTGACTTGACAGGGATAAGCATCGCGAATCGAGATAGCTTATCCACTGCGGATAGAAAGATATTTGGACTGGATATGAAGATGTCCATATGAACGATATCGAGAGGTTTAGCAGGGATTGGGGTGTATGCGAACTTTATTTTATATGGGTTCCTCTCGTATTTGTTTTGAAGGCAAATATTACAAAGGTTAACGAAACTTGTTACCTTGTTCCGCATCCTTGGGAAGAAGTATTTTCCAGAGATCACCTTGTAATTATCTTCGATTCCGCGGTGGGCGCGGTCGTGCGTTTCCTCGATGATCTGGTCTTGTCCCTCTTCGGTAAGAATATCCTGCAAAATAGACTGGGTGAGTACAACTTTGAAGGATTTATTACGGGAAAAATAGTTTTTATAAGCTAATTGTATCCATTTTAACCATTTTTCTGGGCATAGGATACAACTCGTTCGGGTCGGATGCATGTAGTCTCGGAAGATACTTATGGCGTTCACCAATCCAAATGTTGCTCTGGTGATGGTTCGTCTGAATACAGAGGGGAAAATTTCCTCGTACGATTCATCGTTCCTTGGCCCTTCTGTAATTAAAACTTGATTTTTGAAGACATTAATTGGTCGTAAGGTCATTTTGATCAAGTCACTTGCATCAGATGAGCTGGAGTGGACGGTCCCACTATCACTGTCATCATTATCGTTATTGTCATCAGATTTATCTTCGTCGCTGGATGATGATAAAGATTCTTGTTCGTTAGCATTTATTGCCGGGTTAATATTTATTTCATGGTGAAGACGAGACAAACCGTCTGCGACGACGTTTTGTTTTCCGGGGCGATATTGAATTTCGTAGTCGAATTGTTCAAGCCGCAGTTTCATCCTAATGAGCCTATCATTTGATGTTTTCATATTCAAGGCGTAAGTCAACGGCTTGTGATCCGTGTATAAAGTAAATTTCCGACCAAACAGATATGGTCTGAAATATCTGCACGCCCAATCGATAGCGAGAAGTTCCTTCTCAATTGTAGAGTACTTTTCTTCGCTTTTCGTCAGCGTACGTGACGCGAAGGCTATAGGTTTGTCTTTCCCAATGGGCCCTTGTGACAAAACCGCGCCTATAGCGTAGTTAGAAGCATCTGTGGTGAGCACAAATGGCTTCGAAAGATCCGGACGTTGAAGCACATGGCTACTGGTCAGGATATTTTTGCAACGATTGAAGGCTGATACAAACTCGGGTGAATGAGTGATCTTTTCGCCTTTACGTAGTTGCCGGGTTAAAGGTTTTGCAATTTTAGCAAAATCCTTTATGAATTTTCGGTAGTAACCCATGGTTCCTAAGAACCCTTTGAGTTCGGTTTCATTTTTTGGCAAAGGCCAATTTTGGATAACTTTGATTTTATCCGGATTGGGTTTTACTCCTTCAGGAGTAACTATGTGTCCTAAGAAGGCTACCTCCTTCTGGAGAAATTCGCTTTTATCAATCTGAATTTTCAGATTGTGTTTGCGAAGAGTCTCCATTACTTTGGATATATTTATCAAATGCTCCTGCAGGCTGGTTGAATAGATGATGATATCATCCATGTACACCAGGCAAATCACACCGACATGTTCTCGGAGGATGTTATCCATCACTCTTTGAAATGTGGCGGGAGCGTTCTTTAATCCAAAGGGCATTCTGAGAAACTCGTAGTGTCCTCCTTCGACACTAAAAGCTGTCTTATGAATATCCTTTTTTGCTAGCTCTATCTGGTGGAAGCCAGAAGCTAGATCCAATGTTGAAAAATACTGACATTTTCCTAGTTTATCTAGAATGTCCGTTATGTTGGGGATCGGGTAACGATCATCTAAAGTTTTTTCGTTCAACTTTCGATAATCTATAACCAATCTCCATTTCCTTTGTCCAGAAGCATCTAGCTTCTTTGGCACTACCCATACTGGGGAAGACCATGGACTGCTTGAATGTCGAACGATTCCTTGTTCGAGCATTTTCATAATTTGTCGTTGTACCTCTTCTTTGTGACAGAAGGGGTATCTATACGACTTTGTGTATACGGGAAGTTCATCCCTTGTATTGATCTCATGTTGAATTGCACTTGTAAAGGTTAAAGGTTCATTTCCGTGGTGAAACACGTCTTGAAATTTACCAAGCACCTTTGTTAGTTCTGTCCTTTCCTCTGAATTTAAGTGATCCATACGAATATGTTGGTTTAAAGACTCCGTTTTGTTAGAATCCGACTTTTGTGGGGAATTGACTTCGAAATTATTAAGCTCCACGTTAAGAATATCACCAAGGCTGACTTCTTGGGATTCATTACTGAAGTTGTGAATGAGGATTTCAGCGCGATGATTCTTGCTGGTGTAGAGTCCAGCCAAAATGTGGACGTTTTTCAGCAGTTTGACCTCATTTCCGAAAAGGAAATCTCCGTCCGAAACGGACGTTGGCATGAAGATAGCCTTGGTCTCGTTTGCATTTATATTTATCGTTTCAGGGAATTTTTTGTGGAGTGGGACTTCTATCGATCCAATTCTCAAGGTATCCTTAGCCGTATCGATAACAGCTCTCAATGACTTTAAAGATTCGTATCCTATCAGTCCTTGAAAGAAATTGTGGAAGTCGAATAAGAAGAATTTTTGAGATGGGAGGTTTTTATTGAAATTTACGAACGGATTAAAATATGTGAATTTATCCACAGAGAAGGTTCCACTTATGTTAGTAATTTTATGTTGAGCACCTAATCTAATGGAATTATATGGGACCAATTTCGGTGAGATGTAGTTTTTATTGGCACCAGTGTCAATAAGCAATTTAATCTCTCCAAATTTGGGTGATTGTATCACGATATAGGGAAGGAAGTTGTTGGTCATTCCTCTTGGGGAATGTCCAGTCCCAGATGAAAATTTAGGTTTTCACCATTGACAGGTGAATCAGAATTCGAATTTTCTTCAACCGGAATGTTAGCTTGGTGTTCATCGTTTGTCATCTGACCGTAACTTGGTTCGCAGTTACAACATTGGGTGTCGTAACCAGTAACATCTGGTTGTTCGCACTGGGGTTGAACGGATTCATGGTGATTTAAATTAGAGTGATATTGTCTAGTTTGTTGCGACATTATCTCTGGTTTAATTTGGAGTCGGCCAGGTTGTGGACTGAAGCGATTGTTGTGTTGTGGGATAAAGTTACTGGCATGCTTTTGTTGGGGAATGAAGCGATTATTTTGGGATGAATTCGAATTATGGGGGTTTGAATTTTGGGGTCTGTTTTGGGGTTGTGGAGCATTATACCCACGCCCGGTTTGTCCAAAGGGATAACCTTTCGAATTACTGTTAAGATTTCTTGAAGTGTTTGAGTCATGAAATTTTGACAATTTTTCGCGTCTCCGCTGATTGGCCAAATGCTGTTCTAAGGCTCCTTCATAAGCCTCTTGCAGGTTTTTGGGCCTATAAATTCGTGTTAAAGACGAGAGATGGTCGGGAAGGCCGTCAATGAATGCGTTAGTTATCATTGCCTCGTAGTTAACCATTAAGATCTTGACACACGGTCTGGTATCGTCGTTTGCAAGAAGGTTAGCATTTATGTCCGCTTTTAACTTCTTGCATGACTGATAATATGAAGTCAGATCTTGGTTGCCTTGTTTCAGCTGAGCTATTTTTGTACTTAGCGTGGCTAAGTCACGTTTATCTCCCAGCTCATCCTTTAAGGTCTGCTTTATTTCATTCCAATCGTTTTTTACTTGGTTTCTGACTAATACATCATTTGCATCTTTGACAATTTTGTCTCGGATGAGACCAGTCCAGAGTGGCATTACTCTGTCCACAGTGGTTTGGTCGTTTATAGTGGCCCGGCAATACGCTATTTTCTGGTCGACGGAGTCGATCCAGGAGAATAACATTGCCGGTTCTCCCGAAAAAGTTGGAATAAGTTTGATGGGATCAGGTACATTGAAACCATCGAACCTTTTCTCAACTGCCACAGTAGCTTGCTGTGACGGACTACTTGATTGGTTTTGGGAGGCCTCAAGGGCAGAAATCTGGAGCCGTTGTTGCTCCATTTTTGCCATCAGCTCATCCACCAATTGCTGTAGTTCCATCGACATTGTTCGGGTGAACATGCAGTATACTAGATTTCACTTAAAAAGTCGGCTTTCAAAAAATTTACGTCAAAATCTCAATTTAGATCAACTGAGATCCTGGTTCGCTTAAATTTTCTTCAAAATCTCAATTTTTGATTAACTGAAATTTTGGTTCACTAATATTTTGGGATTACTGGGAAAAATGCGTATTCACTGATTACTAAAATTCTGCGTTCACTGTAATTTTTCGCACGCTTTTCAGAAAAATAAAATGGAATAATTGAGATTTTGGTTCACTAAAATTTTGGGATTACTGGGAAAATGTGTATTCACTGATTACTCAAATTCTGCGTTCACTGTAATTTTTCGCACGCTTTTCAGAAAAATAAAATGGAATAATTGAGACTTTGGTTCACTAAAATTTTGGGATTACTGGGAAAATGTGTATTCACTAACTACTAAAATTCTGCATTCACCGTAACTTTCACGCACTTATCAATAGCTTGTCCGTTTTCAAATCACTTTTTGATATTTTTATCGATTATAACCTTATAATCTCGACTGCGCCTTTTTTCAAAATTCCTTATCGTTTCACTTATATTTGGTTGGAATATCTTTTTATCTCGACTGCGCTTTATTTCAAAATTCTTTATCGTTTCACTTATATTTGGTTGGAATAATCTTTTTATCTCGACTGCGCCTTATTTCAAAATTCTTTATCGTTTCACTTATGTTTGGTGGGGATCACTTTTCACTGTCTCTTAACTAAGTTACTAACCTTATTTTTGCGCGATAAGCCGTCGCGCGGGTGATGATGGGAGTCAGCAATCAGGTCCGTGGGTGGTGACAATTCCGGAGTTCGCTGCAAATCTCCAATATTCCTTTGGGGATGTTTCCTCGTCGGTCGATATTCCCTCGTCGACGATTCCACGAACGCACTCACTTAATTATCACTGCACCACTGTATCCTACCGCACTAAGCCAGTTATAAAACGGGGCTGTGGATAGAGGTTTTTAAAAAACACAAAATTGAACTTCACACTTAGAGCTCTGACTCTAGACTGATTTATTATACCTATCCTGAGTCCCTGACTACCTATGAGCCCTGTCCAGCTACTTGCTGAGTATGCACACTCTATTGGATCGCGTTGTGGTGCCTCGTGGTGGTGTCCGGTTGCGGTGCTGTAGACTGTTCTTCGTAGAAATGCGCGCGGAGTCGTTGCAGCTCCTTCTCTAGCTCCACCTGCTGACGTTGCAGATTCCTTACTTGATGGTGTTGACTATTCTGGTCGTTTACGATGTTCGGTTTGTTTGGTTGGTGGGAAGCAACTATAACTTATGTATATTATATGTATAAATATTATATGTATTTATATTATATGTATATACATGTAATATATATATATACATATAATATATATACATATAATATTTATACATATAAATGAATTCTCAAATTACACAACAATAATCATAGATTTGACACAATAGGGGTAAGAGAGGGCTTAGAGTTTTGGGTTTGGATTTTATTATGGGTTATTAGATCATGAAAACAGTTTTACTTATTTTTTATTTGATTTTATTTATTTTTTTACAATATCGAACACTTTGGCATTATTGTCAGAACAGTTTGAGTATAGTTTTGCTTTAATTTTATTTTCTGACAATGGAATGAAACAATGGAATTTTTGGGTTCCTTGGATCGCTTTCGCGTTATTATATTGCTCGCTGAGCTCTGAAGCCTTTATTTCGTACTCTTCCGTAGTAGTAAAACAAAATGATAATTTGGTTAAATCTTCTTCTTTTCTACGATTCGCCCATTCAAAAAGTTCTTTCGCAGTTTTAATTGGATGCTCACGTTCTTTGGCTAAACTTGCTCTTGTGGCCATGCGCTTTATTGTTCCTCCAATAGCATCACAAGGACCTTTGCCATGTGACGTAGCAAAAAAATGCCATTCTGCATCAATTCCGTACATTGATTTAAATTGACATAGGCTCGAAAAATTCTTACGGTTTTTGTACTGCGACGCTGCTCCATCAGACATAAAATATTAATATTAATATAATAAAATCTTTTTGACTTCTTTATGTTTATCAACGCGTAAAAAGTTAATCATTTTGGCAATGAACAAGTTTACGGATATTGAATCGTGCCTTAAATCTTCGGAAATTACAATGAAACTAAAGTGTTCAATTTGCGAACTTCCATTAAAATAAATAACGAATGGATGAATTGTAGCTTGTTGCACGTTCCAGTGATGGGACTGAACTTCATCTTGCAATAAAAAACTGTAATTTTCAGAAAAATCACAAATGACTAAAAATTCACCATTTTGTAACGTATTTTTCGTATTTTTTAAAAAGCTGGATTGCTCTGTTTTAATGAAATCGTGAGGGATTAAACTTTCTAATTTCAAGCAAAAATATGACACAAACTCATCTACAGGTTTTACAATTGTTTCTAGGTCACACCTATCCGTGGTTACCCATTGCTCAAATGATAACTGATCAATATATTTTTCTTCAAACTCACCGAATAAAGTATTTTCCAATAATGAAGAATCTGGACAATCCGAACAAGATCGTAGATAGCAATTTGATGTTGTATTTTCACACAAAAGACTACCAGTTAACATTTTAATATCCTTTGTTAAATTTATTCTTTTCAAACTATGTAAAATAAGGTTAATATTCTCATGGGTTGTGCACACACAAACATTATGTGTTCCTGAATTGGAAAGAAGCTTGCATTGCCTTGGCCGAAGGCTTGCAAATGAGGAAAAACCTACTTTAATATTATTGTGAATTTCCTTGAAGCGTGTGTAAGCTTCTTTCAATGTCGTCATCATTAATCGTTTTTGGATTGCTTGACGCTTTCCATCTTGTTTTACTGATACATAATCTTTCTGGCCAGGCCACAATGGTCGGAAAAAGATGAAGTTCGGCCAAAACTCTTTTTATGTGTTTAATCGAAGTTATAGGTTGTCTAGATATGTTATATAGTATTTTTAGTGTTTAAAAAGGGGTATTCAAAAATTACGTAACTTCAATAATTTAAAAAACGGTCAAAATCAGCAAAACCCACATTTTTTGCGTTTTTTGTTAGAACATCAATTTGAATTTCTTACGATCAAATCCAATCAAGTTTGTTCAAAACGTGTGAAAAATGTGGGAAGATAAATTTTATTTCAGTCAAAAATGGAAAAATAACGTAAAACATATGAAAAAACATGACTTTTTTAAATAGCTCTAATTTGAAAAACTGCAAATTTCTGCAAAAAGTTTAAACGTTTTTATGCAGCCCTGAGCATAAAAGGTACAATATATGAAAATTTAAAAAGTTTTGTTACATATCAATTTTGTACAATACGTGCATTCAAATAGTCCAATAACAAGCTTTCATATGCAGGATAATATAAAATATATATTCCATTCTCAAAATATTATTATTTTACTTTTTTTCGAATAATTCATTTTTCAATTTTATAACTTAGGCCACTTTGGCAGTGAAAATGTCATTGAAATACAAAAGCTGGTATGCTTTTAATTAAGAATCATAAAACTACAATACATTATCCTTGTTATAAGGCGAAAAAAAGTTTAAAAATATCAATTCCGTTTTTTGGGAGTTTTGGCCGCCCCTTTGTATGGAGCCCGACCAATGTGCAGGCATAGCTCGACTTACTTCATCATCTTCAAAATATTGAACTACTATTTCTTTTGCCTCGTCTGTTAACGCATTACTAGACCTAGTATTTTTGGTTGAAAGACAGTTATTCTTAAATAGTTTTGCCTCTTTTACTGTATATCTATTGGTTTCGAACTCATCAATGGCATCTTGAATAGACCACGAACTTGGCAGCATCGACAAAATCAATAATTTTTCTTTCCTTGTCGTGGCTGGATTCGAGAACCTTTCCTTCATATTCATAATTACCTCATCGTAGTCTGTATTTTCCACATCCTCAGGTCCTAATTTGAAGAGGTTTCTACGTACAGCTTCGTTTATTTCACGGTATTTTTTCTCTGGATAATAAACGTAGTCCATCTTCGTCCATTTAATCGGAGTCACTTTTATCCCAGCTATGCCCTCGTTAAAGCGTTCGATGTTTACCTTTTGAATACACTCATCTTCCGATTGATTTGTTGAAACAGATGTCGCTGATGGTACGGTGGCAAGGCTCTCTGCACTTGGAACTTCTAGTAATTCCTCAGTTGTTGTCGTTTTCGAACTTCCTGCGCCCTGCTCTTCCGATGATATACAGATTGCTCGTTTGTCAACGTTTAGACGGCAGGACGTGCAAATGCGTAAATTTGTATTCAATGTGGACATTGGAGCATAACCTGTCGCTTTCAGTTTATCTATGGTGCTTTCGGTGAGATTTCGTAACTCTTTTGAGCACTTTTTTTCTGCAAACGGCCTACAACAGTTGAGAAAGCGACTACTCATGTTGTTCGTTAGATTTTAATAAACAAAATCACTTTCAAGTTTTTACTGACTAGTTTGGTGTCGTTTACTTGACTGAAGAAAACTTTTACTTTACAATCCTTAATAACCATAGCGGTAGTAATTTTTTGCTTTTTCGTGAGCATTGTCATGGTACCTATCATGCATTTGTTGTTGTTGAAGTTACTCGCTTCCTCCCGATATTTATGATTCTATTCTCTGATAGGTAAATTTTTGCAGGTAAACTAGACGTCTAGAGCATTGTCGTGGTATGCACCTATTATGTATTTGTTGGTGTTGCAGTTACTCGCTTTCTCTCCATCATAAAATCTATTATCTAAGAGGTAAGTTTTTTGCAGGTAAACTAGACGCATTCGTCTATATAAAACTTTTGTTTTGCAGCTTTTATCTTAAAAATAATATTACTTATGTTTCTTATTATCAACAGGTTTTAACCCTATTAACAGAATTTTTCGCCAGTCACGTACAATAAAAATAATGACACTATCAATACTTTTGATCACTACACTGGATCGCGTCTAAGTTTCTAATAGATGCTATAATAGTTATGAATAATTAAATAAAAATATCATGAAAATAACTTGTTTAATTCATGCGGTAGCCTTAACAATAAAATCAGCATCATAATGCGATTCTCTGAATAATGTACACGGTAAAAAAAACATATTTTTTTTACTAAATGTAAAAATTGTGAAATGTTTGAAATATCATAACTTTTTGCCTTTCTCGTACACCAAGGTGTACCGAAAGGCTATATGTTCACTCCAAAAACGAAAATTTGATAGAGCCCCCGGAGGGGTCAAGTGTTATATACCAATCGACTCAGCTCGACGAGTTGAGGTGATGTCTGTGTGTATGTATGTGTGTGTGTGTGTGTGTATGTATGTGTGTGTGTGTGTGTATGTGTACAAAAAAGGTCACCTCATTTTTAGATAGTAAATATGAACCGATTTCAACGACCGATGGTTCATTCGATGCGGCATCTGGTCCCATTGTTTCCTATTGAAAATGGTTCAGATCGGTCCAGCCGTTCCAGAGTTATGGCCATTTAGGTGTTCCAGACCGGTACCCCAGGAAGGGGCCAGATATGAAAATGCAACAAACCCATGCATGCGACCCATCAAACCACGGCATTTTCGATTATCTGATGAATGGGAAGTAGGAAAATAGTCTCATACTATATTTGAACCGGTTGTGTTCCGGAACCGGTTCAGGGTGTCCCACCGGAAGTGGCCAAATATAAAAGTGAATCTAACCCATGCACGCGACACATCAAATAGCGGCTTTTTTGATAATCAGATGAACGGTTAGCAGGAAAATAGTTTCGGACCATATCTGTACCAGTTGTGTTCCGGAACCGGTTCCGCATGTCCCGCTGGAAGTGGCCAATTAAAAAAGTGAACCAAACCCAGGCATGGGACACATCAAATAGCGGCATTTTTGATCGTCTGATGAATGGGAAGTAGGAAAATAGTCTCATACTATATTTGAACCGGTTGTGTTCCGGAACCGGTTTCGGGTGTTCCACCGGAAGTGGCCAAATATAAAAGTGAATCAATCCCATGCACGCGACACATCAAATAGCGGCTTTTTCGATAACCAAATGAACGGTAAGCAGGAAAATAGTTTCGGACCATATCTGTACCAGTTGTGCTCCGGAACCGGTTCCGCATGTCTCGCTGGAAGTGGCCAATTAAAAAAGTGAACCAAACCTATGCATGCGACACACCAAATAGCGGCTTTATCAATTACCAGATGAACGGTAAACAAGAAAAATATTTTAAGACCATATCTGAACCGGTAGTGTTCCGGAACCAGTTCCGCATGTCCCGCTGGAACTGGCCAATTAAAAAAGTGAACCTTTTACTAACAAGTAACATTGTTTGTATTTTCGCAATGGATATGTGGACTGGTATTGACATTATTGTAAGTTTAGAAACGGTCGTTTCAAACTCCTGCATATTGACTTACCCTCGAATTTTGCGTTTGATGGTGGGTGGCGCAAACAAGCGGCGTGAAGTTGATCAGTATCGGGAGGCGGAAGCAAAAGGCGGGCAGCTGATTTTTGGCTACCCATCGAACAAGACCGAGAGTGCAGACCATCCGTAGTGACGGCAATTTGGATGCGTACCGACAGTTGTTGAAGTGATACTAGATCATCCGATTTCGGATCGATCGGATCGGAAGACCGCCGTGCCCTAACGGCCCGTCGAGGACACTCTCCCACCGTCCTTGGAGGCCAGTGTTGAGGACCACACTACGAGTCAGGATTGGACGCCCTCTAACCGACCTGCTGCTAACCAACGGGCGTGTTACAAATTTATTTATTTTTTGGCCCTTGTTCCTCGGCCGCCGCCCGCTGGCCGGTCGGCCTATCTCCACCGAACCGGCCTTGCCTGAAAGTTCCGGATCCGACGAAGCCATCCTCGCCAATTCGGATTCGTCACGGCCGGCAAACTACACTGTACCCGCCTCCACGAGCTGGAACGCCCTGAGACCCGGAATCTACAAGAGGCCTTGAGCGCCCACCCCGTTGGCTGCCGTAGGTCAAGACCAGCAGCCTGGGTTTTGACGTCAGTTCCCGTCTGGAGCTGGACTAGGGGATTCCGGGTAGAAAAGAGGTCTTATAAACCAAACCCAGCCATGCGACACATAAAAAAGCGGCGTTTTCGATAACCAGATGAACGGTAAGCAGGAAAATAGTTGCATACCGTATCTGAACCGGTTGTGTTCCGGAACCGGTTCCAGGTCTCCCATCGGAAGTGACCAGTTAAAAAACTGAACCAAACCTATGCATGCAACACATCAAATAGCGACTTTATCAATAACCAGATGAACGGTAAGCATGAAAATAGTTTCAGACCATATCTGAACCGGTAGTGTTCCGGAACCGGTTCCACATGTCCCGCTGGAAGTGGCCAATTGAAAAAGTGAACCAAACCTATGCATGCGGCACACCAAATAGCGGCTTTATCAATAACCAGATGAACAGTAAACAGGAAAATAGTGTAAGACCATATCTGAACCGCTTATATATTAAACTGACGAAGATGAAGGGATACATCCAGCTAAATGTGTCTGATTATGACCGAAGAATAGTAGGTCGAAACGCGTCACGCTAAACAAGATGTTTCCGATATTTGTCACCGACAATTACCAATCAATCCACAAATAACATATTTGAACAGGTTGTGTTCCGGAACCGGTTCCAGGTGTCCCGTCGGAAAAGGCCAATTAAAAAAGTGAACCAAACCCATGCATGCGAAATATCAAATCAACAAAAACGTTCGATAACGAGATAAACGGGCAGCAAGAAAATAGTCTCTGGTCACACCTAATATACCAGCAACGTTGCAGAATTAGGATTGGATGCATTGCTGAAATTACAAAGGTGAACAAAATCGATGCAAGCGATAAATATGCGTAAAAGAACAAAATCTTGATAAAAACAAGGATGGGAATACTCACTTGCAAAGAGTTACACTCACTTGCTATTTTCTCAGCTCAGAAGCGTGCAATCAAAAAAACAATTTATGGACGACTTTTGCGTTGCGATTTTATAAAAAAGTTTTCAGAATAGAGTAGGGGTCGCAAACGCATACCGAAGTCGTGACAGAGCTGCGAATGCAAGTCTCCACAAGCTGAATGTAAATTACACTCACCTCGTGGAGAGTCGCTTTCACAGCTCTGTCACGACTTTGGTATGTGTGTTCGACCCCTACTCTATTCTGAAAACTTTTATATAAAATCACAACGCAAAAGTCGTCCATACATTGTTTTTTGATTGCACGCTTCTGGGTTGAGTGAATGTTCCCATCCCTGGATAAAAATTTAAGCGATCTTGTCAAATCAAACCATTTAGATTCCTGAGACGTAATTATACAGTAGGATGGATCAACGTTGTATGGGAAAATTTAAATTTTATAGCATCAATTCCCTTTTGCGTCTAAAATTATTGCGCATAATTTTGATGCAACTGGTTGAGCCCTCGCGCTCTGTAACACAGTTGAAATTTGAATGGGTTTTATTATGGGATATTTCACTTGCTTCCATTTTTTTATTGTCAAATTTAACAAGAATCGTATAACCAATGATAATAAAATAAAGGCTAAAGTGTGCAGATATTTGTTTGTCGAAATGTCTCGATAATTATCGGCATCCAGTGCTAGTGAAGGTGGTCAAGCAGTCAACTGAGAGGTTTGATATTTTTCAGCTCTGCCTATACGTTTACGTAACGTCGGCATCTGAGCCATCATTAAGTTTCCAAATTAGATTATGGCTTTGATAAATTCTTGCTTTTCTGGATAAGGCTGACACAATTTTCGATTTTCTCTTAAGTCAAGAGGGGTCCCCCTTGGAAAATTTTTGTCTGAATTCAAGGGGGCACATATAAATAATCCAATAAATTTTCAAATTTTAAGGTGAAATTAGAGTCTTCCAGAAAATTTCTTACCAAATCCGATGATTTAAGCGGTTTTGCTTAATTGTTTGGGTATTTTTTCATCAAATACATTTATTATTTATCAACTCCACCCCTCCCCCTCATTGACGAGTCAACGAGCAGTGTGACCAAAGAAGAAAATGAAATATGTTCCGTTCTAGACTTCAGTTCTCTGGATTCAGGAACACTTCGGCTTATGGCGACGGAAAAATCTTGAGTACATATTCGACGAGAAAGGCACTATCACCACTAGGTGGATTAATCTGGGTTTTGTTTATTAGTTTACCATCACCAAATTTTTATGGTAGATAGCTAATATAATGGACCGTTTTCCCTGAAAAAATCACGTTGGTAAAAAGATAGGGTTTTGAGATATTTGAGTTTGTGTGACAAAAATGATATTTTTTTAATGCAAAAAAAAAAATTTTTTACAGTGTATATTTTCTTAGCAATCCTCATTAAGTTATCTAACTTTGCTGAAAAAATCATAACAATCGAACGAACCGTTTTTGCTGTGCAGCTTTTTGAATATTTTTCAACCATTTTCACATACACCCTTTTGAAAAGTTAGACGTGACTCTATATGAAGATTTGATATCGAAAAATGACGTTTTAGATGAAATTGAAAAACTGTGCAAAGTTTCAGATATTTTTGAAATGGTCGCTCAGGATCGACTTGCGTGCCTCCGTGGAATCCCTCACCTTCCAGAGCGATATTGGAGAGTAGGCATGAGAGTCCGTCACCTTGTCGCAGTCCACGGCGAGATTTGAATATACTGGATACATAGTTCATCTGAAACTCTTACGCAGTTTTGTACACCGTCCATCGTTGCTTTAATCAGTCTAGTCAGCTTTCTGCCGTTTCATCCATGATTCTCCATAGCTCTGCGCGGTACTGTCGGATGCCGCTTTGAAGTCGATGAACAGGTGATGCTTTGACAACTAGTACTCACGGCATTTCCGGTAGCTGTTCGGTTTTTCAGGTCCTGGCTATCAACCGGAGAAGACAGGTGCCAACTTTCCTGGGTCCATCTTGATTCATTCAGCTGCAATACCATCCTTACCAGCTGCTTTGTTGGTGTTGGATCTCGCTCCTCTGCTTTGGCGTCACCGTAGGCTCTTCTACCGCACAACGCAGTGTGCAGAAGCAGCCCATTCAACAGCCAACTCATTGTCACCGCGGCAGCCTGATATTGCGTCGGGCTCCATGCATGCAGCAGAGCAGCGCACAGCTGCTATTCATTCTTTGTATTTTGTACCTATCTCTGTTACGTTTGTATGTTCCATCCGTACTAGCAGTCGCCTATAAAAGACGACTGCACAGTCTGTACCTATTAGTGTGTATCTCGTCATATCACCGCCGTGTGGAGCACTGCCACACGGTGGTGGGAATAAATAGTAAACATCCAGTTCAAGTAGTGTTTCTTCTCCGCCGCCCGGGGCAATTTAAATCAATCACAACGTGGGGCAAGACGTCCTGGCCGAAACAGTTGGTTTTGAACTGGTTAATGGCATCCTTAATTTCCCTCAGCGTGGGATTGGTTCGTTTCCGTCCTCTGCTGCATTGGCATAGTCGTTCCCTCCATTGTCTTGGTCTCCCGTGCCTATGTCTTCCACACCATTTAGGTGCTAGTCGAAATGCTGCTTCCACCTTTCGATCACCTCACGTCCGTCCGTCAAACGGCCTCCGTCCTTATCCCTGCATATTTCGGCTCGCGACACGAAGCCATTGCGGGATGCGTTGAGGTTCTCGTAGAACTTCCGTGTTTCATGGGAACGGCACAGCAGTTGCATTTCTTCGCACTCTGTTTCTTCTAGGTGGCGCTTTATCACCCGACAGAGGCGCTTTCTGCTGTTTCCGCTTCTTTTTGTAACATCGCACGTTTTTTCGGGTCCCTTGCTGCAGCATGACTGTCCACGCTGCGTTCTTCTTCTCCAAAATAACTCTATACTTCTCGTCGAACCATTCGTTTTTCAAATGCCTTCCACGTTCTCGGTGGTGCTCTCGGCTGCGTCGTTGATGATTGCTTTAACTGTCCTCCAGCAGTCCTCTAGAGGGGCCACATCGAGCTCACCCTCGTCTGGTAACGCGGCCTTGAGATTCTACTCGTATTCTGAGGCGACATCCGGTTGCCTCAGTCGCTCAAGGTTGGCACGTGGCGGTCACCGGTACCGTACATTATTGATGACGGAAAGTTTTGGGCGTAGTTTCACCATCACCAGATAGTGGTAGGAGGCGATATTAGTGCCACGATAGGTCCTGACGTTGATAATGTCGGAAAAGTGCCGTCCGCCCGGTTTACGGTTCCAACTGCTGTGGAGATCTCCAGATGTAACGATAAGGGGTGCTGTGTTGGAAAAAGGTCCTGGCGATTTTTTTTTATCACCGAACACTTTGGGTCGAAGGGTCTCCGATTTCAATGAAAATTTCGTGGTCGTGGTCGTGCTCGTTACAAAGCAAATATGTTGCAACAGGTGAACGCTGTTGTAGATGGCTTCCTATGAAAATATAGCGCCTGGCCGTTGGTTTTTGTCTATATGTATCTCTAAAACAGTAAGAGATTCCATTTTGGCGTCAAAGAACGAAAGTAAGAACATTAGTTTTTGCGCTAGGAAAAAAATTGTTCATAATAATCTATGATACAGACGGTACTTTTATTAGCATTTTTAGAAGTTTTTTCTCTATGGTGGAAAATTTTCTGGGAAACTTTTTTCTCCGTGTATTTTTATTAGATTGCTGAGGTAATTTGGCGTCGATTTCACTAATAAAAGTTTGTTCTGCGATGCATAGTTTTTGAGATATGGTTTTTTGAAGTTTGGGGTATTTGAGAAAATTTTGGAAAATCTAGCGTTTTTTCGGGAAAATAGTCCATTATGATTTTTTTAATTCCATATATGATCATATATCCACGACCTCTAGCTCTGGTGAAATTTTATTGAAATCGGAGACCCTTCGGCCCAAAGTGTTCGGTAATAAAAATAAATCCCCTCCTACGTATGGCCATATTTTTGGAGGCGGCGAAATCAATGAGTCGTAGGCCGCTTTCGTTCGTCTGCTGGTGGGCGCTGAACTTTCCAATCGTCGGTCTATTTATTTTTTCCTTCTAAACCATAGGGGGATAATCTGCTCAACAGACACCCTAACAGAAGGTTAGGGTAGTGTAGGTCTGAGGCCGTCTTCTACAACAAAAGTAAAAGCCAGGACTGCTCTCTCCTCGTACCCACTAAACACATTCCTATGGTCGCCAAACCCTACACACTCAAAACAGATTTGCGGGTTCGGCAAAAACGCGCACAGCCGTCTGCTCAGTAAAACTATCAGCTGATATCCCAGCAAAAAGTGACATTTGTTAGCTGACTCTTAGCAAAACGATTGCCGAAGCTCAGCAATGAACTGTCAAAATTGCTGAGATCTCAGCAAAATTGTTGTTTGCTGATTACTCGGCTGTGCAAATCTCGGCAAAAGAATGGAAAAATGCTGATATCCCGGCAATCTGAATTAAGTGTGTACGTCTCTCCGGAACCACCCAGAAGGTATTGCTTCAGAGAGGGGCTAGTGCACATCGCACCCTCAAGGTTAGCTGCGTAGCCTAGCAGCAACGAACATCGATGACTCGCTCTGGAGAATCCATCATGGTAACATGCTGGCGCTTAGCCAGTTTCCCGAGTGGTCCTCGCCACTCCCTTTGTCCTCGGAAGGCGGGCAGGGTCAACCCCGCCCGCGCCCAACTGCTTTGCAGACATCAAGAACTGATGCTCACGTGCAACCCGATCTGACCTGCTGAAGGCAAGGGTATCACTACCCTTCAGGCCCTATCAGCTGCACCAGAAGGTTGCTGACAGCAGGGTCTCCACCTGCCCCGACCCTTGCCGGGGACTCCTTTCCAACCGCGGGCTCGAATCCAACCCAGTAGACCGACGCCACGACAGCACCGCTACCGGGACTTCCTCTCCGCGGCCACTTAATCGCTGTAAGGGTCGATCTCGATAGCAGGGCACCGGTATGACCTACGAAGCCGACTCCGAACCCCTGGACCACCTCTTGTACTGCATCTGGACTAGCCATTCTCCGAGTCCACGCGCCACCTCCTCTGTAGCTCCCAGACGATGTGGGTTCCAGCCAAACTCATCCCTACACATCCTCTGGACCAAGTTGTCCGGAGTTGTGTCCTCCCCGCATGTGGCAAGCATGCGGTCACGCATTGTGCGAAAACGCGGGCACACGAACAAAACGTGTTCCGCCGTTTCCTCTAAACCACTGCACACTGGGCATTCGGGAGAATCCGCATGCCTGAAACGGTGTAGATACTGTCGGAAGCAACCATGTTCTGTAAGGACCTGTGTTAGGTGGAATGTAACTTCCCCATGGCGCCTATTACTCCAACTATCTACCCTCGGTATCAACCTATGGGTCCACCTTCCTTTTGTGGAACTGTCCCACGCGCGCTGCCATTTGACCATGGAGGCCATCCTGGCAGTCCTGCGTATGCCTCTTGTGCCGCGCATTTCGAAGCACTCCATGTCCTCACTGATAAGAATGCTGATAGACACCATACCAGTAATGACGCAGAGAGCGTCGTGTGACACGGTACGGTACGCGCTCGCAACCCTCAGGCACATAAGCCTGTAAGTACTTTCCAGCTTCCGACGGTAGCATTTAGTACTTAGCGCGGTGCCCCACGCCGGGCCGCCATACCTAAGTATGGACGTAGCAACACTAGCCAGAAGCTTGCGCTTACTGGTGTACACCGCAGAGCTATTGGACATCATCCGGGACAGTGCCGCAATAGCTGTGGAGGCTCTTTTACAGGCATAATTGACGTGCCTACCGAAGGTAAGCTTATCGTCGATCATCACGCCCAAGTGTTTGACGGAGCGCTTTGACAGGATAGTACACTCTCCTACACTGATCTCCGTCTGCTGCTCCGACTTCAGGTTATTAACAACCGTCACCTCTGTCTTGTGGTGAGCCAGCTCCAGTTTCCTGGACCGCATCCACGCCTCCACAACCTTGATCGAGTGATTGGTAGTCAACTTTACCTCCTCGATCGTTTCACCGTAGACTTCGAGCGTAATGTCGTCGGCAAATCCGACAATCACCACTCCCACTGGATACTCTAACCTCAACACCTCGTCGTCCATGACATTCCATAACACCGGACCCAGGATGGAACCTTGCGGGACTCCTGAGGTTATGTGAAAGCACTTCCGACCCACCTCCGTGTCGTATACCAGTACACGATTCTGAAAATAACTTCCGAGAATCTTGTACAGGTACTCCGGTATCCCCAGACGCAAGAGCGCATCGGCAATAGCAGACCAACTGGCGCTATTAAACGCATTCCTTACATCCAGAGTCACTACCGCGCAAAAGCGAGTTCCCCTTCGTCGGTCTCAATTCCTTCTTCTGGCCTACATGAGCGCTTAGATCTTCTACGATGGTCTTGACGTCGTGGCTTGGGCAGCGATTGTATCGCATACTTCTCAATCAGCACATTTTTTCGTCGATCGGCCACCAACCGATCACGCGGCTTTGTATATCGCCCATCACGATAAAAATTGTTCCCAGCTCACGTGATGGTAGATGATATGATTACCGCTGTTGGGAATCGACTGTAATCTTGACTCCATAGATTAACGGCTACGCAGTCTTAGGGTTCAAAAACGAGTTTTATTATTGCCATTGCCAAAAAAACGTTGAACTGTTTAAGTGATTTCGAAGTCATGAAAACGACACAAAGCGAGACAGTTAAAGTTAGACAAAACATTTGACCAAAAACGTTAATATTTATTTCCCCCCTGATGAAGACACTATCTCCGTGTCGAAACGTCGGGTGAATAATAAAATTCGTTTTTTGAACCCTAAGACTGCGTAGCCGTTAATCTATGGAGGTATGGTTACCTCTAAACGTTCGCACCATGGATCCAGTCCACCACATCTTCTGTAGCGCTACGATGCCGAACCCGCGGTCCTTCAGTAGATCGGCGAGTATACGGGTGCTCCCAATGAACTTGAGAGTTCGGCAGTTTCACGTATCCAATTTCCAATCGCAAGTCCTTTTTGTTCGCTGAGGTCGATGTCGTTGGTCTCGGTTCGTATTATTCTGTTGCTGATTTTCCGTTACAATATTCTTTATGGCTTTTTCGTAGCGCCTGACACCAACCGCCTGTTTTCCGGAGGACCATAGTACACATCTGAGCTTAGAGTTCCGCCCTGACACTCGGATGTTGATCAGCCGCCCTAATATGGGGATCAGACACTGTTGTGAACCGCCCCTCCTGTAGAACAGACGCCCAAGTTTGCAGAAGCATACCGCCACTTCTCTGTCAGCCTACGACCAAAGTTCCCACCGGGGTTGATTACCCGATCTTCCCCAAGGTTGCTCGCAGTCCGGTCGGTGCCACTTGGAGGTAGGGATAGGAGTTGCTGTGCAGAGGCTGGTGATCTCAATAGGATCTGTATTGCGCGAATTACCCAGCCTTCACCGTGTCACAAGTTGTTTAGAAACATTGTATTTGGTAACCAGATTTGAAATCCCATCGTGAAGCTTCACCATATGCAACTGACCCAGTTTTTGTGTCGGACAACAAATCCTCTAAAAATGGATTCCAGAAAAAAATCCATTTCGCTTGTATCTACAGGAATACTTTTCCTTGTTACAGATAGGTATATCCCATTGGTGAGTTTGCATTTTCCATCTTTCTGCCGGTGTGCTACTAACTAGTACACTTACAGCATGATCTATAAAAAACAATAAAATATCGGTTGACCTTACCGGTGCACAACTAAGGTGAAAATAAAACTTTGCAATCAAAGGCTAGACTTGATTATTGGGTATTGAGGAAATAATCAACAAAAATAAAATATTGCTTACAACAGAAGTTCGGTTTTTTGAGATACCCATACTGTAGAGAATCGTGCCGGTAGCCCTGTTTGGCCATATAAACGTCCAGTTTCAAGCAGCGAAGCATCCGTTCAGATGGGAATCGATTCCCCGTGATGCAACCAACTAATCTGGTCCTCCAGTGGCACCCACATTTGCCTACAACCAGTGGTGGAAATTGATCGCGAACGTGTGCTTACGCGCTACAAAAAAATGCCATCGCATCGCAAACCTTTGCTGTGCGATGGTGTTCGTACGTCTGTGGCTCACGATCGTACGACACGAACGCCAACGAGTGCATCGCATCTTTTGCAAGCGCGATGCTTTTTTTATTTTAGAGGTTCGCGGCCGATATTTCTGTAATGAAATCAAATGTTGGTAAACTTTTTCGTCGATATCATATATTGGAATGGTACCTAACCAGTATAATCAAAAAAACACCCAACTAATTACCTTTAAGCGTACAAAAAAGGGCAACAAACCAAGTGTTTTACATTGTGATCTTTCTGGCGAACCAACTGCGATTCTGCTCGTTCAACATTTGTTTTGTGTTGGTTCGTCGATCCGGGAAATCGTGAACCGTTCTCTCTTTTTGGGTTCGCGAGCGCGTGAGCAAAGATTATGTTTGATGCGAACCAAAAAACACGTCAAGCGCATGATGCTTTCCACCACTGCCTACAACAGGTTTTCCGAATAAAGGAAACGTAAATGGTTTGCAATAATACCTACCTCTCCAGCAGAACTCCAGCAGGCAGTGTGTGTGTTGTTGTTTTTCCGTTCGATTTGCCGTCCGCCTGATGGTGGATCGTTGTTGTTCAGCAGAGAGAGAGAGCGTTGTCACTGGGTATTCCGAATTGCATCCGGATCTCGGCTTGGACTCATCCGGGTCGAGTGAAGTGGATATCGATTAAACAGTCTGTTGGTAATCCTGTTCAAACAAAATTGACACTATTGGAATTTCCCGGAAGGGATTAGAATGAAAACAATTGGTCCTTTGAGTTGGGGTTGAACTTGCTTCTGGTGGACCATCTTTTAATTTTGCTTCTTCTTCTTCTTCTTAGAATGGCGCTCCAATTCCAAGTGGCAAAGAATGCGCCAAAATTGTGAAAAATCCATTTGTTAGTGATTCCTAGAATGACAGTGATTGAAGTTTCCATTCAAGCATCCGCCAAACTAGCAATGATCCCCCAACGGACCAAACGCTTTCAAGTGCAAATCACATCACACAACTCTCTGCTGATGAATTTCCCCGACGTCAATCAAATTATAGTTTTCTCGGAAAAGTATCCCTATCAAGACTGCGTTCTTCGGAAAACTACACACCACACCAGGGAAACTCAATCAACACATGACTCAACTCGAACCGGCCTCAACCACATGCAGCCAACCGTTCGAAAACTTGCCTCCTCTCTCCCAAGTTCTGCTCCACTCGCAAAAGGGGTTAATTAATTTCCAATTTTCCATCCTTCCATCAAGCCAATCGTTTACTTTCATTGCTCGCATGGTCCTCACCTCCCGCACCAACCACCCTAGAGAGTCCGACCGTAGGTAGCTGTAGTTTTCCGACTTTTAATCGTAACTTTTCCTCCGACCTCGACGAAACCATGAACGCATGTGAAGAGTTGGGTTGGTCGTGTCGATTGAAGCGGTTACAGCGTCTCTCCGCAGTGAATTGCGCAGCCCTTTCATCTTCCGTATTGCGTTGCTGTTGGATGGAACCTTCCTTCAAATCATTCTACTCATGTGTCTATATCCATCGGCAGGAGTTCTTACAAACCTGGTGATGGCGGTGCTGGTGCTGGTGTCGACACATGAAACGAGAAGATGCTCTTTCCCCGGCTGAGTTGCCAGAGGGATTTCGGCACCACGCAGATGGGAAATTGATGAAAAGTGTGCGTTTTTCTCGCACTTGGTTTTCAACTCATTCATCACCGGCTCATCAGAGGGAACGAGGCGGCCGCAGTCACTTTATGAAGCAGAACCATCCGACGACGGTCGGCCCGGCAGAGACTTTCTAGTTCATTAAAAATTAATAAAAACACACAAACATCCGATGATGGCCCATCAGCAGCATCCATCCAACGCCGTCGCCAGCGACTTCAAGGAGCTGCCGAAATCGATTGATGTAATGGAGGAGGTCGGTGGTCGGATGAACGCGTCGTCATCGCATTTCTGTCCGGAACAACGCGTCTTCCGCAGTGCGAGCCCATTTCAATCTAAGCAGAGCGGCAATCATCTGATGGCTTTGCAGACGGGGGACATCAAATCGAATTTTATCGACCATGAATTGGATCATAAGTGACTGACGGGTTGCGACGGGTCGGTCGCCTGGGGATTCGACATCAATTTGATGTTTTAAAGTTGGTCATTTGTGATCTGATTGGATGGCGCTTGGTGGTAGAGGTTAATCAGATAAACAGTTTCAACGGCATCATCCAAATCACTTAGAGGATGGTGATCAACTATGAAATTATCGAGAAACCAAAATAGTGCAGAAGTCCCAGTTTATTGACCAGGGATTCTTGAAACAAAAAAAAATAATGCAAATACCCTTTTACTTGTTCAAAAACGAGTGTCAGATAAAGATTTCGATGCCAGGTTTTGCTCAGCACAGCTATAGTCTACGTTTTAGTAGCTTTTCAAAGGCCTTCGACAAAGCAGGGGTATGCTGATAGGACGCAGATTAATGTCGCGTAGGTGTCCTTTTTTCTTAAAAGGCAGAATCGCTGGAACTGGAAACATGCTAATCCAGCTATCCGGAAACGCAGCTTTTCGTATAAACATGGTAAACAAACGCGTTTGGTGGTGCACAATCAGTGGTAAAATGATTTTAACGAAGTTAATCGGCAACCCGTCTAAGCCAACTGCATTTGATCTAATATCCCAGATAGCATTGACAACTTCCCAGTACCGCACCGGTCGAAAAGGAAAGCTGTTAGTCGACGAAGGTGCTGTCTCGAGTAACCAAAACTTCAGATAAAAGGGTACCTACTTCATAAGCTAAGCAGCTTGTTCGAGCCTTCTAAGCAGCTTCATTTTTAAGTAATTTTGGAAGTTGGAAGTTCACATAAGCACGCTGGCGTGCTGGCCTTCTAAAAAGATTCTGACAGAACTTTGACTCAAGCTGAGGCTCAAGCCTAGTATTTATTGATTTGACAAATTCATATTTGCCTTTTATTCGTGTATGCAACTGTTTAATGTTTTCTGTAAAAGAAATAAATTTAGTCTTCATTGAAACACTATGCTACTGAACTCCGAGTAGTTCCGAGTAGCATCTTAAGCAGTTTTGAAGTTTCGCGAAGTTCAGATTAAGTTCCGAATGGAACTTTCTGGCTGCTTAAGAGGCTAATAATGAGCCTTGCCGGAACCTATGACTGAAGTTCCAGCAAGGCTCATCGTTAGCCTCTTAAGCAGCCAGAAAGTTCCATTTGGAAGTTTGTCTGAACTTCGCAGAACTTGAAAGCGTTTTGTCATGGGAAGCGGAACTTTTGATTACTTGGGGTTGTAGCGGACTAACTACACGCTGGGTGCTGTTCTGGAAATTACTAAGAAACATTCGATTAAACTCATCTGGATCAAACTCACATGG
Organism: Aedes albopictus; assembly: GCF_035046485.1. Lineage (NCBI taxonomy): Eukaryota > Metazoa > Arthropoda > Insecta > Diptera > Culicidae > Aedes > Aedes albopictus. The sequence continues at coordinate 250,444,012 of NC_085137.1, read as the reverse complement.
TCGTCACTCTTTATTCCTTCCGATTCCAAGGCTCTTCACCCGTTTCCAGAGATATCTAGAGAGTTTTTGATGGAGTACTGCTGTCTAAAAACCGTGTTAGATACTGTTGTTTTGCCTGAGCTATTTTCGTATTCGCACGGTTCCTTTTCACCTTGTATCGTTGCCGTTTCGCATTCTTCAATTGCGTTGTAGCTTGCAACCAATCCTTGTATGTGCTTGTATGCTAAGTCCCGTTCAAGTAGCGACTGACGTATACTAGCAGAAAACCATGGATTGTGCCGGCCGCGTTCGGATGGAACCCACGCGTAGAGGAATACAAATATCGTGTGCTTCTTTAATACCCGAGCAGGAACAAATAACTGACACATAACTGCAGCATACCAAAATCAGGTATCATACCAAGACGAGGTATTGGTCGATTGAAAATAACTTCTTTTGGTATTTTCTAGGTATTTATATAATACCTCGACGAGTTATTGGTTTGGTATTGAGAACTGCTTGAGGTATTATTCAGTTATGGAAAAATCACTATTTGTATGGAAAAATCGCCGTTTATTATTTAGGTATTGCCATACCCTTGGCCATACCTGATGTCATTATTCACGTGTTATGCACAGAATATGCACCAGTTATTATTTTAGGTATTTTGCCTCTTATGCAGGGCCTTATAATACCTCATTCAGGTTGTAGGTATTCGGTTTTCCATACCTGAGTTTGGTATTCTTCAGCTATTTTCTCCTGCTCGGGTATGCGCATTAAAGAATTCCATAGCGTCATTAAGAGTTCTCATATTCATAGAAACGGTTCCATGGGATTGATAAAATAGTGTTCTCCAATGCGTGTGAGTCAAAATTGGTGTAATCACGATAAGTGTAACGGTTGAGAGGTGCAGCAATGTCATAGTCTAACGACGCAAAAATAAGATCATGATGTGACAATATCAGAAATCTGACCTGGCCGAATCGTAATACACTTTCTGCTTACTGCTTGTAAGTGAAAGATCAAGTCGCGAGCAACCTCCATCGTAGAAAAACGTTGGCTCTACACTAACAAGTGTCAGAGAGTGACTAAAAAGCTGTGCTTCGAACTGCGTACGTTCACTACCAGGACGAAACATGTCAGTATTAAAATCTCCTACCAGAAAAATACTTTCATTAAGAATAGCGTAATCACTTAACTTCTCTGATAGGAAAGATGAGCAAAATTGTCTGGATTTTTGATAGATTTTGTTCTGGAACACCCTAATATACGTAATAAGTTGAATATTTTAAAAAGGCACCACATTCTCTAACGTTTTGTGGTTATTTGCTTCTTTGACATTAATGTTGTAGGAATTGAGCAAAAAATATCAAAATTCGGGAAAACCAAATACGTCCCATAAACTAGCTTTTCGCAGACAAAAGCTAACGTAGTTGCTTTGCTTTCTTGTAGTTTGCCTTGGCTACTGCAAGCTGCGGTTGCTTAGATAAATTTCTATAAAATATTAACGATTTAACGTTAACGCGTTCAATTTCGAAGCATTAACGCTAACGGTTAACGACGATAATTTTCTTGGTTAACGGTGCCCATCTCTGCGTTAGCTGGTATGAATTTCTAGTAGTCCGCGGCTTAACTGTTCATTTTCTAGGTTAACGAGTTTTCCAAATCTTATATCCTTATAGGTGCAGACCTTGGCGATTTATTTCGGAAAGGTTATTTACGTAAGAGGTACACTCCCGATCAAAAGTTTGGGGTCACCCCTCAATATGATGTATCAGCCAAACGTTTGGGGCCACTATCGTAAAACATGGAAAAGTGATTTTTTGATATCTTTGTCATCTTTCATTCAATTTTAATTCTGCTTTGCTTATTTGAAACAAAATGAATGAAACTTACTGCATAGACATTGAACCACGCATATTTGTAAAAATTTACATTCTTAAACTTAACGTAAAGTTGCCTCATTTTTTGAAGTGTGGTGAAATGTGTTAACTTTACATAACATTTTCATATTCAAAAATCGTTAAACACGTTAAGTTAAAGACATCAAACGTAAATTTTGTGTATTATCTTTAAATGAGCCAAAAAGAGTTAAAATTGAACTATAGATGGCGAAGATATCACCAAATCACTTTTCCATGTTTTACGAAAGTGACCCCAAACTTTTGGCTGATACATCATATTGAGGGGTGACCCCAAACTTTTGGTCGATGACATGAAGAGTTAATTTACTTAAGAACTTTTTTCTAGATTTTTAGGCTAATTTCTGTAAAAAGCAGTTGAAAGCTAATAGAAAATAGGTTATATTACCGCTCTCATCTTAAAATTTGGTCGACCCAATTTCCAGCGACACTGCTGTAAGTTTATATTCATTTTTTAGAAAATTTGGCAACTTTGAATTAAGTTAAGAAACAATTTTTTTTTGAAAAAGTTTTTTCTAAATCATGTTCAAAGTTTCTTTGTCTTATTATCTTTTGAATCAGACCAGGTTTTGTAATCGGACACAAATTGGCGGAGATATGGGCCTAAAAAAATGGCATGTTTTTGAGGGGGTGACCCCAAACTTTTGATCGGGAGTGTATTTACTTATTCGCAAATCTCCAAACCGGTGAAAGTATCTATAATAGAGCCAAATCAATCAATCTCCAAGCAAAGCAAAGCAAAGATAACCATACACATCGTAGTTGCTATTTCGTGATTGACCAGCACAATCGAAGTTTCACAGAGATCCAATGAATGGTGCTTGGGACTAGCTACACACTCTCAATGTGCACAAATCGAGAGTTCATTTTTAAGTCAATAACGGCGCCGGCCACGTCCTTACGGTCATCGGGAAAGGGAAGGAATGTTAGTTCAACAACCGTTGTTACTAGAAACCGTGGAATCCACAGCATCCCCAATAGTTGTCTCGAAAAGGAGTATTTGTTAGTAGGGTAGGATGAGGCGTGGATCTTGGAGCCACCTTTGGTAGGTGATTTGATCCACTAGTTATATGAAAATACACGGCACGGTCTTCATCCCGATTATGATTTATTTGGTTAACATTTTTTGCAGGTTTTTCGTGTTTCGTGCCTAGCTAGTCAATTGAATGACAATTCTGACCTGAGCCCCTTCTAAGCCCCCGAAAACGCCCCTGAAGCCCCTCCCCTTCCTGAGACTCCCTTGAAAGCCCTCTGAAACTCCGCAGGACCACCTTTAAATCCCCTAGTTACTCTCCCTTATTAAATTTCTTTGCAACCTTGTATTCCATTTAGGTAATAAACTGAATCCATTTAGGTAAAAATTCTAATTAGGCAGTCCCGCCTCATTACCTAAATAATAGAGGTTTTGGTGTATTGAACTTAGAGTATACGGTGAATATACTTTCAAGCTTAGATGACTTTAACTACTAAGAGAAGTCCCATGTATTATCTGTGATCAACAGCCGTTGAGGTAATCAAGCCAATTATTTTTTATTTGCTCAATTATTGTTGTGAACTGCAATTATTTTCTTCTAACATTTTAATTGCTTCAATATAAGGCCAGCACCAGAGCTACAAGATTAATTCAGTTATTACTCCAGGAGTCCTCACGGAAAAGCATTGGCGAAATTACCCCACCTCTTTCTAGGATATAAAGAAAAAAATCGGAATGATCTCACCCAGTTTCATGTCGTCGAATGACCGCAACCAGTCCTCGACTCCTTCAATTTTCTGTAATACTGTTGGCTACCAAGTGTGCGTCCATTTTTATCACTTCACGAGGAAGGACAATGTGCACCTGCCCCAAACACGCGGCTGTTTCACTTTTTTCTACGAACAATGAAACGCGACCGAGATCCCCATCGCAACTCAGAGCCAAATTAATCAATCTCCAAACCAATTACAATTCCTATCTTTCGCTATCAAATTATAGTATCAACTCATATGGTGAATTGGGGCAACATTAACTCCTACTGCAGTTCGAAAAGTTCGGTCAATTTATTGGGAGAAGAAAAAATGCAAGAAACTCCGTATGTTACTCGATACCAAAATATAAATTGTTCAGCTTTGAGCTGCGTTGATAAAAGGAACTGCTACAGAGAGTTTTTTTTTCTACAAGAACACCGGGATTTCTCATGGTGTTCCGGGAATCCTCCAGGAGTTCCATCCGAGATTCTCCTTACAGCTTCTGAGCAAAACCAGAAGGAACTAGCTGGAGTAATTTCTCGAAGAAATCCGATAGGAACACCGAGCAGAGGAGAATAGCAAATTGATTACAACAGAATCACATAGCCTGTTTTTATAATATAATTTTGTTATTGTGAGCTTATCAAAATATATCTTTTTAATATGTTTTAATGTTTTGTAGGGCAATCTGTTATGTTATGTTATGTTATGTTCAAATTATTGGGATATATCCACAACATAACATTTTAATAATATATTTTGTTGTGGAACAAGTTAAGTTATTATCTTCTAAAGCGAATGTAACACAACAATAACAAGCTCGCAAATTTCCTGTTATGTATTAAGTTGTAATTTATCTAACAAAACTTGTTATTGAATTTCGGGGAGCGGGCCTGGTGTTGTGGTTAGAACACTTGACTATCACGCCGAGGACCTGGGATCGAATCCCACTCCCAACATACTAACTAAATGTGGGTTCTTCCTTCGGAAGGGAAGTAAAACGTAGGTCCCGAGATAAACTAGCCTACACGCAGAAAAATAAATTGTAAACATAATTGAATTCTAGTTCAAAACAACCGATTTTTCAGTTTGCTATAGCGACAAACTGATTTCTAGTTTAAACTGAACCACAGATAACAGATGATTATGCTAGCGTCCATGACTGCAATTGATGCCGAATGATGTCGGTGGCCTAGCAAAAAAAATCGAAACTATCGAATCCCACTCCCGACTAATTCGCAAAATGTGAGTTCTTCCTTCGGAAGGGAAGTAAAGCGTGGCTCCCGAGATGAACTAGCCTAGGGCTAAAAACTTCGTTAATACAGATAAAAAAAAAGATCGAAACTGGTCAACCCGCCAGGGGAAAGGTTAGTTTCCCAAATACAATAAGAAGGATTATCGACTGCAAACCTTCGAAATTTAATATGAAACTCTTAGATGTACCATGCAAAAAAGCCTGCCTCGCCGGAAACAACAAGCACTTTGTTGATGGGAAGAGTGCAGGCTTTCCGTAAAAGAATACTGTTGCAGTTACAGCCCGGTAGCCAATTCTTGCCCGACGAGGATCAGATTAACGAGGGCAAAGTGGACGACACTCACCCCTAAAAACTCTGTCGTTAGCCACTATCCGGTTGCCAATCGTTCCTGCACCAAATGAATGAAAGCACTGGCTTCAACGGGAATAATTGCTGAGCTTATTCGATGGTGATCGCTTTGTATTTAGGCGCATTCCATTCAACGTTTTTATTAGTTACACTCGAGGTTACACTGGATTAATGCGATTCATAAACACGATGTAAACAAAAACAAACAGTAATCAAAACACTGCTTTTGTTTTGATGTGAAATTTGCGCGCGCAAATGAATCGTGTCAAATGGTTCATATTGCCGCAATCAGTTGTATAGATGGCAGTAGTGAGCAACCAGTTTCCAACGTATTTGAGTTCAAAAATTTACACAGGATTTTGCAGAAAAAATGTTCTAGCATAAACATCTGTTATCTGTGCCACTAACAAAGCCGGAAAGTGATTGTGTTGGGGACGGCAGCTCCTGCGGCAGCTCGGAAATCTATTTTTAGACACTCGGCAAGCGGATGGAAGCGAGAACGAATAAAAAAAGGCAAAAAATAGAAACCGACCAACTTTTTGGTCGGTGCTATCTTGAGTACCTGCGCGTTATCCATCACGGCCAAAACTGCACTTGGAAGTTGGAGTGATGCATTTGCTACACTTTCTTCGTTGTGGCGATGTCCCGATCAGAAAGGCATAACAAAATTATAACCGATTGAGTTATTTATTTCAAAGATTTTTCATAACAGAATGAGTTATAAAATTCGCCGGTTAGGTGTTAAAATAACAAAAAATATAACTAAAATTGCTCTAGCCATAACATAATTATAACAGGTGTTGATACAATTTTACAAATTTATAACAACGTGAGATATAATAAATATTGGAATGATCAAAAAGTTATAACACATGTTGTTATAAATTAGATATAAATAAATTGGGTAAAAATTGAGTTGGGTAAATTTTAACTCATTTTTTGGGTAATTTTTATTAAGAGTGTTATTTATTTTAAGCAAAAAGTTTTTTGTATAAAAAACTTGCCCTACGTAGTATATAAAAAACCCTCACCCAGACGGGAATCGAACCAAGGACGCCAGCTTTTAACTGCAATCCGGCGCCTTTATCAATGAGACCATTGCAGCACTTGAAGTGAAAGGCGGTATACGATCAAGTGGTTCTTCGTTTTGGCGGCTGGTCTATAAATAGACTCATTTGTCCAACGTACAGGAGAGAGAAAATATGACGTCACATAAAAGTGTTCTTGATACAGTTGATCGCAATTACGTCATCTTAGAATATAACAAAAGTGGATATAATTTGGTTATAATTGTAACTCAATAATTTGTTCTGCATTTTGGCATGCTTTATCTCATGATTCAGACCCGAAATACATGTCGTATCTTCATCAAAGTTGTAGAGATAGTTAATGGCTAAACAGTGAAAAGAGTGGTATTAAATTTCACCTTCTCTCGGTGCTAGGGGGCTGTCCATTTATTACGTAAGGGATTTTTTACGATTTTTAACTCCCCCTCCCCCTCTTGTAAGATTTTTTGTATGAGAAACCAAATATTTTTTATGTAGCGTAAGATTTCTCAAACCCCCCTCCCCTAAAAACCCTTACGTAATTAATGGACAGCCCCTAGCGAGCAATTAAATCAGAACATTTGTTACGTTTAGTTTTGCTGAGTCATACATATGTTAGAATAGTAGTACGAATACTCTGTAAGTTGATAACCAAACCAAAAATAAAAAACCATCGGGACGTAAGTCGCAGTTAGAGAACCTCTGAAATGCTCAACCAGTCAACAAGGCGACAGCTGCACCGTTTACTTAGTCGCAAGCGAAAAACACACACACGCTTGGCTACCCGCACAGCAGAGCAATGTTCATCATCAGCAATCAGCCCATCATTGATCAGTGCAAATGCGGCAACGTGTGGGCCACACCACCATCGAGCATCGAGTCTTCTGGCGAGCGTGTGAAGAGGGAGAAAGCATCAGTTGAAAACCCCGACCGGTACTCGTACAATGATCGGCAGAACAAAGCAGTCTTGCGTTTTGCGAAAGATCAGTTGGTGTCGTGTTAATCCCCGGTGCAGTTCAGTGCGCGCAATTGGCATCGTCTCAGCGTTCATCCTTGAGGCCGGACGGACAAAGAGAAGTTAATTTCAACAGCTTGCGGTCAATCCGATTCCCAGTTTAGGAAAGCCAGACATCGTCTGGACAGATCTAGAATCCGTTTTGGTGGAGGGACAGACTACGTGAGCACAGGTGAGCTAGTGTTTTGTGTGACATCGCCAAACAAAAAATTCATCAGCGACCATTTTGCCTGCTGGTTTCAGTCAGAGACGCCAACGCTGCACACACGCACGGAGGGACGAAAACCGCTAGAGGAAAAACGTGGTAGCAAACGTGGTTTTGGCATTCACGGACCGTGCTCGCAGAAAAGATCCCAAAATCAGGTGAGAGGTGACCCAGTCGACATTGAATTGAGATCCCCGCTAAACTACTGATCAATCCAACACAGCTACTTCGGCTTCCAGGGAAGCAAATGCACTACGGGAAGTGACGGCCGGATCGAAACCGAACAGACCAGGATCGGCATTGCAGATTTTGGTCGGTCAATAAACATTCGCTGGAAGGTATCGGGAAAAAGCAGGTGAGCCAAACTTCATCAGAATCGTGTTGAATTGCCTAATTTGATTCCTCATTTATGGGACAGGCACGACGACCATTACGCCAAGGAGAGCGTACGCGCAACCAACACGGCCAACTGGCCAAAGAGCGATTGCAGCAACGGGACAGAAAAGAGCTCCTTAAAAGGGTAAGGCGTCTAGGAAAGATCTGCGGCGACCCGTCAATAACGCCCGACCATCCGCAGGGCTCTTTTTTACTTGCAGTCTTTGGGCACTCGTGACTCAATCGGAGGTCAATCGCTGAACACCGGGTCGCATTCCGCGGAGCATTTACGAGCGCGAGGCGGTAGCAGAGAGGAGAGGTCATCGTCCGGCTGGGAGCGAATTCTACACCCCACGGCCGAGGAGGAACGAATAGGATCCGTGGTATTCGAAGGCTTGGTTTTGAGGAACAGTAGCGACCGGTAGAACCTCGAACCGGTGCATGCCCACCAAGCATGAGCAGCGATGGACCGATCTCCAGCACCCAACGAGCATCTGCGATCATCCGTTCAGGAGAGGTCCGTGGTTTCTGCAAAGCGGCGCCGATGGTAACCGTGAGTCAAACCCATTGTAAACGCTTAGATTAAGTTGACTAGAATAGGAGAGCTAGGAACACAGAGTAGGCGACATGTTAAGCAAAACCCTATAATACATGTTTGTAGAATGAGATTTTCGTTTTGGTTTTTTGTGGTGCTTTAGCCTTCAGTGTTTGTGATCCGAATCCCATTTCGCTTATGGTAGCATTGCTCTACCGGGTCGGGAACTTGCAACACTGGCGCCCAACTGAAAATCCACACATTATGAACTACCGTTTAGCGTTTTGAGTTTTGGTTTTGTTGAGATTTGGATTTGTGCAATTTCGATTATCTGGCATACGATTATCGAAACAATTTTAGCCCTTACGCATATAAGATTCAACATAAGACATGGATTACACACACTTAACAGATGAGGAGGTGACGTATGAGTTGGCTCTGCGTCACGTGGTAAATTTAGGGCCTACCACCCACAGAGGAAAGGTCCTCCGTCTAAAGGCACTCGTCCAGGAGGAAGCCTTAAGAGATAACCAGCCCACTAGCTCAGCCCATGTAATGAGTCCACAGTCTAACATTGAACACTGTGAAACTCAGATACAGCAGCTGCACATTAGCACTGAAGCGGCCATTCGAACAGCCGATAGGGCTGCAATCAGTCAAAGCCGAACGCGTCTTATCCACTATCGCGACAGATTACGGTTAATCCACCCTCCGGTCGAACTGAGAGAGCTGCATGGGATGCTAACCATGCACGTGACGGTTTTGCTCAACAAAGTGAATGGTACTAGTGTAGTGAGTTGTGTGCAACGAGGTGAAAATGAGGTGAACCACACAAGTTCAACGGGTGCCATAAGAAGAAGCAACAACGAAGAGGAAGGAGCAGTCGGTGGAACGGCGGATGCCACGATTCCAGTGGGCAACAATTCAAATCAAGAATCCACACCACCGCCAGCATCACAGCCGCCTCTGATGACGTCATTCTCGGGTGGACAGGGACGAGGATTGCTGTTTTCGAGTTCGTTTCGAGCGCGAGACAACGAAGATGGAGGTGAAACACAGCCTAGACAACGGAACACCTCACCACCGCCTCCCTACCTTCCACGGGAGCGAGAAACATGGAACCGGACAGCTCGAGAAACACAATCACGAGAAGTTCACGAGCTGCAATCGAGATTAGTGGAGATGCAGGAAAGAGAGCAGCGGATGCACGAAGAATACTGCCGAATGCGGGACGACCTGGAGCGGCTAATCCGGCGAGATCGACCAGCACCGGAACGAGCGGACGATCGCCGAATACAGAAGGCGGTGCACAACTGGCCTTTCAAATTTCGCGGCGAGAAGGACACGACATCACTCAACGTGTTCCTAGATCGCGTGGAGACATTCGCGAGGTCGGAAGGTATGAGCGATGCCACACTCCTGAGTTCGATCAAGCATCTACTCCAGGAGGACGCAATCGACTGGTACTCGCGAGCAACATCGCAAAACCTGTTGCGGACCTGGGACCAGTTCAAGCGAGAGATCAGAAGGGAATTCCTGCCCAGCGGATACTCCCAAATTCTGCGTCTGGAAGCCAGCTTTCGATTTCAAGGAAGGGAGGAATCCTTTGCGAAGTTCTACCGAGACATCTCAGCGCTCTTCCGCTTCGTCGATCCACCCATTCCAGACGACGAAAAGTTCTTCCTGGTGAAGAAAAACATGAACGAGAACTACGCAGCCATCGTAACAGCAGCGAGGCCTCGTTCACTGGAAGAAATGGTGGAAGTCTGCACCGGATACGACGAGACGAGGATGCTTCTGAACAGGCAACGCAGGATTCCCATTCCGCACAGCGCGCTTCTGGAACCGAACTTCGCTACACCAGTAGTAACCAGCAGACCACCACCGATACAGCATCACCAACAGCCACAGCGATTCAACAGAGTTCACGCCGTGGAGGTAGAAGAAGGCGCATTCGAGCACGAAGCAGCGGAGGAAGGACCAGAAGACAATTGGCAGCACATCGACGAGCTGGTGGAGCAAGTCAACGCGTTGAAGTTGAACATTGAGCGGAGATCTGCGAGACCAAGCTTTGCCGCACGCGACGAAAGGCAGACAAGGCCAACGGATAGGTACAACCGGACAGAGGCTGACGTCCTGCGAGCAGCGCGGCAGTACACAAGAGAGGCGCAAACGCCGGCACAGCAGCAGCGGCCGCAAACCGCATCGTACCAGACTCGGCTACCACAACAACAGCAAGAACAGCCGCAAAGAGCACAGGGCTGGCATGCACGACAGTGGATGCCAAGCTCGGATCAGAGCGACAATAACCGAAGAAGCCAACGTATGCTGCCAGAACCAGCCAGGCAACGGGAAGATCGCCAAATACAACAGGAAGAAGCTCCGAACGGCCAACGAATAGCAATGCTTTGCTGGAACTGCGACGAAGAGGGTCACAGATTCATGGACTGTCCGAAGCCGCAAGCCATCCTATTCTGCTACCGTTGTGGAAGGAAAGGCTACTCGCTGCGCAGTTGCTTCACGTGCCGCATGGACGCGGTAAACTACCAAGCGGAGAACCAGCAGTAGAGGGGAGCAGCTCTCCGCAAAATCTCGGAGACCCCTCCGATATCCCGGAATTTCAAAACCTCAACTCAATCATTATCAACCCCGGAAGTGACAATCGACCGCACGCCGTCATATCAGTGCTGGGAAAGGAGTTGACAGCTTTGCTAGACAGTGGAGCGAACTGCTCTCTGCTAGGAGGAAGAAGAGTCGAACTGGCAGAGGAATGCGGATTGCAGAAAGGAACCGTCAGCGGCGGAATAAAGACAGCAGACGGCACGAGACACAGCATCGCAAACTTCGTCTATTTACCGATCGTGTACAACAACCGCAACGAAGTTCTTCCAGTGCTGTTGGTGCCTTCGATTCCAGACTGCATCATCCTGGGAATGAATTTCTGGGACAAATTCGGTGTAAAAGCGGTGTGTTGCACACTCGAAACGGAGCAGGAAGATCAGATCAGCGAAGAACAGGAGATGAAGCAGCTCAGTCCGGAACAGCAGAGGCGCCTGGAGCAGGCGATTCAGAAGTTTCCGAAAGCGGTAGATGGAAGATTAGGACGCACAAAGCTGTACGAGCATCGAATCGATGTAGGGAACGCACCGCCCCGCAAACAACGGCATTACCCCATGTCGCCGTACGTTCTGCAGGAGGTCAACAGAGAGATCGACCGGATGATCGCGCTGGACGTCATTGAGGAGGCGCAGTTCTCGCCATGGAACAATCCGCTGGTCGCCGTCAAGAAGAAGACTGGGCAGTATCGCGTCTGTCTGGACGCGCGTCACCTCAACTCCATCATGGTGAACGAGGGCTATCCGATACCCCAGATTGCAGCGATCACCAACAACCTCCGAAGCAGCAGATACATTTCTTCGATCGATCTCAAGGATGCCTTTTGGCAGCTACCACTTCATCCAGGTTCGAGACAACTGACAGCCTTCACCGTTCCATCCAGAGGCCACTTCCAATTCAAGGTGGTGCCTTTCGGGCTGTGTACAGCAAGCCAAGCCCTAGCGCGACTTATGACCCACCTATTCGCTGATCTAGAACCGCTGGTGTTCCATTACCTGGACGACATCATCATCTGTTCCGAGACATTCGAAGAGCACATCGCTCTGCTCGAAGAAGTAGCCCGCCGGCTACGACAAGCGAATCTCACGATTTCATCGGAGAAGTCCAAGTTCTGCCGGAAGAGCATGAAGTACCTCGGCTACGTAATCGACGAGCAAGGTTGGCGTGTAGACGACGAGAAGATCCAAGCGATTGTTCAGTTTCCGACTCCGACGACACGAAAAGAAGTGCAGCGATTTCTCGGTGTGTGCAACTGGTACCGACGCTTTATCGCCGGTTTCTCGCAGCTAGCAGCTCCGCTAACAAACTTGACATCAGGCAAGACCAAGTTCCGTTGGAATCCAATAGCTGAAGAAGCGTTCCTCAAGCTAAAAGCAGCTCTGGTTTCGGCACCGGTACTGGCGATGCCGGACTACAGCAAACCGTTCGCCATAGCGTGCGATGCCAGCGACACAGCAATCGGAGCAGTGCTAACGCAGGAGATCAACGGCGAGGAACATCCCATCAGCTACTTCTCGCAGAAGTTGTCAGCGTCGGAGAGGAAGTACTCGGTCACGGAACGGGAGTGCCTCGCAGTGATCCGAGCGATCGAGAAGTTTAGAGGCTACGTGGAAGGAATCCGGTTCGTTGTCCACTGTGATCATGCAGCACTCAGCTACCTGAAGTCGATGAAGAACCCGACGGCCTTGATGAGCCGGTGGCTGTTGCGTCTGAACGCGTTTGATTTCGAGATCCGGTACAGGAAGGGTTCCATCAACGTTGTCCCAGATGCTCTCTCGAGGACGGTGGCAGAAGCCGTTTTCACGGTAGACCAAGTTCAGGATCCGTGGTACAGAAAGCTGGTGGAAAGAGTGAAGAGCGAAGGAGATAAGTTCCCGGACTTCCGCATAGCCAACGACACGCTATTCAAGAACTGCCGTTGCAAGGACGAAGTGGGAGCAGTTTACCACAGGTGGAAGCAAGTCGTTCCGAAAGAAGAAAGGCTCCAGCTAATCCGAAGATTCCACGACGAACCAGCAGCAGCGCATCTTGGTTTCTACAAGACCTGGCACAAGCTGCAAGCCCACTACTACTGGCCACAGATGCAACAAGAGATCCACGATTACGTTATGAACTGTGCGACCTGCAAAGCGTGCAAGGCACCGGGGAAAATAATGATGCCGCAAATGGGAAACCCGAAGCCGGCGAAGACTCCTTGGGAGATGATATCGGTAGACTTTGTCGGTCCGCTCACACGTTCCAAGCGAGGAAACACAGTGCTGTTGGTAGTAGTCGACTGGGTCAGCAAATACGTAATTGTCAAGCCGATGCGCGCAGCAGATTCGCAGAAAATGGTGGAGTTCCTGGAAGAAGAAGTTTGCCTGAAGTTCTCTCGGCCACGGCTGATACTGTCCGATAACGGGAAGCAGTTCGAATCGATGGTGTTCAAGTCCTGGCTAGCGAAACACAAGATCGGCCACATGAAGACAGCGTTCTACTGTCCGCAGGTCAATAACGCCGAACGCGTCAACCGCGTCGTAGTAACCTGCATCCGGGCATTGTTGGACGGCGATCATAGAGAGTGGGACGAAAAGCTACCGGCGATCACGGCGGCTATAAACGCTGCTCGGCACGAAGCGACGGGCGTCAGTCCACACGAAGCCAACTTTGGACGAAACCTGTTGTTGCACACGGATCTGTACACGCAGCAGGAGCTCAACACGCCAGAAGACCCGAAGGTAGCGCAGGACCTGCGACTCTCTGCGATTCGTCGAATCCAGAAGCTAATCATCGAGCGAATCAAGAACAGCCACCAACGGGCGAAGCAGCGATACAATCTTCGCAAAAGATCAGTAGCGTTCAAAGTCGGAGACTTGGTTTGGCGGCGATCGTTCGTACTCTCCTCGAAGGCGGACCAAATCAACAGCAAGCTTGAGCCGAAATTCGTTCCGGCCATCGTCAAGGAGATCATCGGGACGAACCTGTACGTGCTAGAGGATGTTCTGAGCGGCAAGAAGGGAAGGTTCCACGCGAAGGACATCAAGGCGGACTAAACGAACATGTTCAAGCTATGTACACAGGCGGTGCCTGTCAACCACGAAGCAGTCAAGCTAGCAGAAACACCAATCATTGGGAGATTTGACCACGAGAGCTGAGGGTGAGAAGCCGTCGCAATACTGCTCCACCGCAGCAACACCGATTGTGAGTCGACAGCAAGGATTTCCGTACATCCGTACGAGGTTCCACTATGTTAAAGCTATGTCCGCAGGCAATGCCTGTCAACCATGAGTACCACGCTCCAAAAACACGTAACAAACGGGAAAATGGTAGAAAGTCAGGTGTGATGAGCAATAACTTCTTTACGACTACCTCTCCACCTCGACAAATCAGCCAGCTTTGTGTAGACCACGATCTTCGTCGGAAGCACTGAACGATTAGCGATATCTTCACCCGGTCCGTCAGAAGGCCGAAGAGTAGCAAGTAGGAGAATCAACATGCGGTACCCAAACACTTCCATCGCGCCAGGAGGTGTACCGTGAGCCGTTCGCCAAGCGAGAGAAATGGCACCCTGTGATTCTGAAAACGGGACGCAGGTTTCTCGTCAAGGCACCAGATGTATTCTCTGATAGGAGGAGTGGAGACCCGGAGATCGACGACCAAACATCGGTTCGACGCGGAGTCAAAGCTTACGGCCACTATCAGGCGCAGGGAGACAGCAACTGGAGAGCTTTGGGAGAGCAGGAGGATGTAGCAAGAAGCCTACAGCGGGCGCGGGAAATTGGAACCCTGAAAACCATCGTGAGTAGGGAGGCTCCAAATACCAGGACGAAGACACGCCAAACACCAGGACGAATCGACAGCCTACTGAAGGCGAGGGAGACTGGGACCCTGAAAACAGCAGTGAGTAGGGAGGCTCCAGATACCATGTCAAAGAGCGCCGCAACCATCAGCCTACAGCGGGCAAGGGAGACTGGGACCCTGAAAACAGTAGGGAGTAGGGAGGCTCCAGATACCAGTACAGAGAGCACAGCAGTCATCAGCCTACAGCGGGCGAGGGAGATTGGGACCCTGAAAACAGCAGTGAGTAGGGAGGCTCCAAATACCACTACGAACAGCCCAGCGAATCGACAGACTACAAAGAGCGATCAACATGCGGTACCTAAACACTTCCATCGCGCCAGGAGGTGTAACGTGAGCCGTTCGCCAATCGAGAGAAATGGCGACCCTGTGA
Organism: Aedes albopictus; assembly: GCF_035046485.1. Classification (NCBI taxonomy): domain Eukaryota; kingdom Metazoa; phylum Arthropoda; class Insecta; order Diptera; family Culicidae; genus Aedes; species Aedes albopictus. The sequence goes on along the minus strand of NC_085137.1, from coordinate 250,428,780 downwards.
TTCTGGAAACGGGACACAGGGATCTCGTCAACGCACCAGATGTATTCTCTGATAGGAGGAGTGAAGACCCGGAGATCGACGACCAAACATCGGTTCGGCGCGGAGTCGAAGCTTACGGCCACTATCAGGCGCAGTGAGACAGCAACTGGAGGGCATTGAGAGAGCAGAAGGACGTAGCAGGCAGCCTACGGCGGGCGAGGGAGATTGGAACCCTGAAAACAGCAGTGAGTAGGGAGGCTCCAAATACCAGGACGAAGATGCGCAGCAACCAACAGCCTACAGCGGGCGAGGGAGACTGGGACCCTGAAAACCGTCGTGAGTAGGGAGGCTCCAGATACCAAACGATCCAGACAACGAGTGAAGCGCAACAACACCCCGAGGAACCCTCACACCGAAGCACACCAAATGGTCATGCCGTTAGCCGATCGAGACAAATCGAGCCCATCATCAAGAACTCGACCATCCTCACTAACACAGAGCTATGAGTGGCACCACTACGAAGGAAGAGAACACGATCTCGGCAATCCAAGCACATCCACGACTGGATGGTGCACACGAACCCTCAAGTGTTTCCAGTCAATTCGAATGCGTGGCCAAGGGTTAAAGATCTGGGGGTCGTCATGAAATCTTCATCCCAAAAGTAACGCGACCAGGGGCGCGGTAAAACCCTATTTCTCGGGCTCATGACGATTTAGATTAGTAAATTTTTCTTTTCTCAGAATATGCACTCACCAAAACAAACCAATTTTGTCCTTGTAGATAGTCTGTAAATATAGCTTCTTAATGTTTTGTGTGCGATTAAGCCTATTTTAGTCAATACAATAGGCTAGAATCCGATTTGAGTGTTTTGCCGTAGGATTCGTGGAAGCTGGACAAGGACATTGGTCAGAGACGATTTGAGAGGTCGAAGATTCTGCCAGGCGCAGCTGGCGTGAGATTTAGTTTAGCATTGAGATTATGCAGTTTGAAGGTTAGAGAAGATTTGGCAAGCAGCCGAGGCTTGCGTATGAGTTTGGTTTTAGTTGAGGAAACGATGTAACTTGAGGTCTGCTCAAGAGTTAGGTTGACCGACTTGTCTCTGACCATCATCCTAGAAGGATGACTGAAGATTTTGTGAATTTTTCATAAATCGCTTGATCATCGATTTATGAAAAATTCTTCCGCTACGGTAGAGTTGTGTTACGTTTAGTTTTGCTGAGTCATACATATGTTAGAATAGTAGTACGAATACTCTGTAAGTTGATAACCAAACCAAAAATAAAAAACCATCGGGACGTAAGTCGCAGTTAGAGAACCTCTGAAATGCTCAACCAGTCAACAAGGCGACAGCTGCACCGTTTACTTAGTCGCAAGCGAAAAACACACACACGCTTGGCTACCCGCACAGCAGAGCAATGTTCATCATCAGCAATCAGCCCATCATTGATCAGTGCAAATGCGGCAACGTGTGGGCCACACCACCATCGAGCATCGAGTCTTCTGGCGAGCGTGTGAAGAGGGAGAAAGCATCAGTTGAAAACCCCGACCGGTACTCGTACAATGATCGGCAGAACAAAGCAGTCTTGCGTTTTGCGAAAGATCAGTTGGTGTCGTGTTAATCCCCGGTGCAGTTCAGTGCGCGCAATTGGCATCGTCTCAGCGTTCATCCTTGAGGCCGGACGGACAAAGAGAAGTTAATTTCAACAGCTTGCGGTCAATCCGATTCCCAGTTTAGGAAAGCCAGACATCGTCTGGACAGATCTAGAATCCGTTTTGGTGGAGGGACAGACTACGTGAGCACAGGTGAGCTAGTGTTTTGTGTGACATCGCCAAACAAAAAATTCATCAGCGACCATTTTGCCTGCTGGTTTCAGTCAGAGACGCCAACGCTGCACACACGCACGGAGGGACGAAAACCGCTAGAGGAAAAACGTGGTAGCAAACGTGGTTTTGGCATTCACGGACCGTGCTCGCAGAAAAGATCCCAAAATCAGGTGAGAGGTGACCCAGTCGACATTGAATTGAGATCCCCGCTAAACTACTGATCAATCCAACACAGCTACTTCGGCTTCCAGGGAAGCAAATGCACTACGGGAAGTGACGGCCGGATCGAAACCGAACAGACCAGGATCGGCATTGCAGATTTTGGTCGGTCAATAAACATTCGCTGGAAGGTATCGGGAAAAAGCAGGTGAGCCAAACTTCATCAGAATCGTGTTGAATTGCCTAATTTGATTCCTCATTTATGGGACAGGCACGACGACCATTACGCCAAGGAGAGCGTACGCGCAACCAACACGGCCAACTGGCCAAAGAGCGATTGCAGCAACGGGACAGAAAAGAGCTCCTTAAAAGGGTAAGGCGTCTAGGAAAGATCTGCGGCGACCCGTCAATAACGCCCGACCATCCGCAGGGCTCTTTTTTACTTGCAGTCTTTGGGCACTCGTGACTCAATCGGAGGTCAATCGCTGAACACCGGGTCGCATTCCGCGGAGCATTTACGAGCGCGAGGCGGTAGCAGAGAGGAGAGGTCATCGTCCGGCTGGGAGCGAATTCTACACCCCACGGCCGAGGAGGAACGAATAGGATCCGTGGTATTCGAAGGCTTGGTTTTGAGGAACAGTAGCGACCGGTAGAACCTCGAACCGGTGCATGCCCACCAAGCATGAGCAGCGATGGACCGATCTCCAGCACCCAACGAGCATCTGCGATCATCCGTTCAGGAGAGGTCCGTGGTTTCTGCAAAGCGGCGCCGATGGTAACCGTGAGTCAAACCCATTGTAAACGCTTAGATTAAGTTGACTAGAATAGGAGAGCTAGGAACACAGAGTAGGCGACATGTTAAGCAAAACCCTATAATACATGTTTGTAGAATGAGATTTTCGTTTTGGTTTTTTGTGGTGCTTTAGCCTTCAGTGTTTGTGATCCGAATCCCATTTCGCTTATGGTAGCATTGCTCTACCGGGTCGGGAACTTGCAACACATTTCGACATGTGTTATTAAATAATTATCTAATGTTCCTCACCATCAAGAAAGTTCCTGCCTATGGCAAAGTTATGCAGTAGTCTGGTGGTTTAAAATTTCACCGCATCGTGGCGTTAGTGTGCATTTCTGAAGATTGTCAGTTTTAGATGGCTTATAAAATAAAAAAAATGCAGTGTTTAAAGCACAATTTCAACATTACATGGTACAAGAATTGACAAACTGTGGCGTTTGCTTTGCCTCGTGATATCAATGTTTTAATTTTCAGCAAAAATAGTTTAAACAAGAAATTCTCCCACGTGTTCGGCATTTTCTTCGGCATGCATGACGATATCCATCAACACATCGGTTAAAAAGAAATAACCTTCTGCTATTGATTGGTTTTTTAAAAGCTTTCAACAGTGTTTCTCATTTTGAACTACTGCACAGATTATCACATCTATTTGATTTCAGTTGAGATTCTGTTTCATTAAGTAAATCCTATTTGAATAACCGCTTTAAAATTATGGAAGTTAAAGGAAATCATTGAAGCCTGATCGGTACTCTATCGAGCATGCCACAAAGATCGGTTTTAGGACCATTGATGTTAGCCTTATTTATCAACGGCCTTCCTTCATCTTTGAGTATGTAACATCCACACCGCATGTTTGCAGATAATAAGAAGCTGTATTTCTACTGAATTGATATGGACGTTAATTGCATGGCAATGAAACGTGACTAACGGCATGGCGCGACCAAATTAGATATAAATTTCAAAGCTCCACAAATTATTTAGATAATAATCAATTCTTAAAAAACTAAGGTGATTTTCATTTGCAGACGACTAATTGTTCCAGTTGTATCATGTTAATGGTAAAACTTCTAATTTCAGAATAATTTATTAGAATAATCTTGAATGGGACCACATACTGCAAAACCTATGGAGGTTTGTGAAACTTAAAACATACTTCATGAGTGTTAACAGTTTCAATGAAAGTCATCCTTTTAATATCCATTTTGTTGCCTCACTTATCATAGCTTCATGTGATCGTTTGAGAGTTGCATCAACCCTAGTAGGAAGTTGGGGTCAATATGACCCAGACAAGCACGCTGAACGTACGCTACGCCTTCGTGGTGCAAAAGCCTAACTGTACGCGGGAATGCCAAACACGAAACTCAAACACCGTAGCAGGAAACGGAGGAAACCGAAATCCGAGTCGGAAAACGAAATAAAACGTGGAATAACACTCGATTTTGCGGACTGTAGTTTTATTGCATCGTTTCTCTACAATGGCTGCGCTTAAAACTAACAAAATTTTTCCTCTGGGTTTCCGCCGTCGACTATGCTCGAACGGAGGCGGATGTTGCTGACATTCGACTAGCTTGAAATCGATGGGGGGAAGGACAGGACCAGTTCCAATTGTTGAGGGGAAGGACATACGCGTAAACACTAACATATTAGGAGGGTTAAATCATTGCATACGTTGGGCATTAAATTTTACTAGATACTCTAGTGTGGCTCACCTACAATGACAACTGCTGGGATACTCATTTCTTATTTTTTTTAACTACGTTGCTGTGTGATGCTATATAGAATCATTCGCTAAGGAACTGAATATTGTGGCCTTATCACTAAGATACTGATGATCTTAAGGCTTTAAGCATCCGTCATCATTTTTTGGAAAATAAAAAGCAGTTTTCTCGCTGTAAATCAAAACATCGACCATGAAAATATATTCACTGCATTCTATTAATCATGTGAAGTACAGTGAATATTAGCGCGAAAATATCCATCTGAGCTTTCTTAAAAATTTGGATCATGATTCAAACATGTCAAAAATACTGCATTTGTTCATTTAAGGTTTGAATTTCAATTTGTGTTAGTGAATTTGAAGATAATCAAAAAATTGATTTTGAACTTCCAATGAGGGATAACCCTGAATCTAAATACAAGTATGTCAATAAATAAATTTAATGATTAATCTGAATTTTCTTAAAGGTCTGGATCATGATTCGAACTTGTTAAAAATCCTGCATTTCACAGGCGCAGTACCGCCACACAGCGGTGTAATTGCGTACCAAACACCACCTGTAAAATATTCATTTGACACAAACTGCATTTTCAAAACTATAACTGAGTTTGTTATAATGTTCCTATAAAGATGATCAAAATATATTTTTTTTGTATTATAACTGACCTTGTTATAATTCTGATATAATTAAATCAGGTTTTCAAATCATTTTTGTCAAATATATCTAAATATATCAAACGTTGATATATCTATCAACCGCTGATATAATTCTGTTACATTTTTGTTATGCCTTTCTGATCGGGGTTGGGGTAAAAATTTTAAAGATGTGTGAGTGCTTTTGGGCCATGTTTATGGTCCCCATTTTCTTGAAACAAATGAAGATTTTAACGTTATACGGAATGATGGGAATTGGTTGTTTTGATCGATAAATTCTATGTAAGAACAAAGAAATATAACTTCGCAATAAGTAAATGCTCAGTTTGAAAAACAACCATGCGTTTTATTGTTTTAAAAAAGCCTCATTTTTCTGCGTGAGGGTTAAAAATCTCGTTAATGCAGACAAAAAAAAATGCTATTGAATTAGTCTTCCAGGACAATTTTTTTTTGTTATGATATTTGTTATTTTGCCGTTTATGACAGAAGGGTTTATAACATAATATGTTATGCTAATAACATACAAATTACTAATTCTATTATTCAGTTATTAAGCCAAAATAACATATTTTATTATGCTGTTGATATTTTCTTCTGCTTGGGACTCCATGAGGAATTCAAAAAACAAAAACTACAGGTTGAATTTACAGAATATACTCCTGGAAAATTTCCCTTAGAACATCTGCAAGAATTCCAGAACTGTTTTCCAGAGAAATTCCAGAAACTGCAGGAATCCCAAACGGAACTCATGGAGGAAACCAAAAAAGAGTTCCCAAATGAATGCTGCAAGCCAGCCATAAAACAGAACTAGCTGAATAACAGCTTCTTGAGTTAGCTTTTTCTTGAGAGTGGTTTGTTCCACTCTTGTACAACAACAATGTTTGTTGGCAGTTTCTGAAAGAAATTCCGGAAGAAGTTTCTGAAGAAATTTATGAAGCAATTCCTGCCAGAAGCCCAGTAAAGTTTTGGAGAAATCCCTGATGGAGCTCCAAGAGCTTCTTGGAGGAATGCCGGAAGCAATACCAAAAATATTTCTTGATAGAATCCAGGAAGGAGTTTTTGGAGGAATATCGCATAGAATTCCTGGGCGCCGTCCACAAATCATGTGACGCTCTACGAGGAGGGGGGGGGGGGGTGTATACGGCCGAGTGTTACGCTTCATACATTTTTTTTTTCGTAGCGTTCGTAGCTATAAGTTAAAATACACATAAATATAAACAAAAAAAAAACAAAGAAGCGTTATGAAAAGGGGAGGGGGAGGTAAAAATGGCAATTTTTGCGCTTACGTAATAAATAAATGGATTTTTTTTCTCGAAAAAGTTTCTGGTACGAATTCCTGAAGAACTCCTGAAGCAATCCCGAAAGGAATCTCGGGTAAAATTGCTGGAATTCCCAGAAATACCTTCTGGAAGTAAAAATAAACTTCTGAAGACATTCCAAAAGAAACTTTAATGAGAATCTAGGATGGTATTCCTGGAGAAGCTTAGTGTGCGTTTGTTTCGCGTGGTAGGAGGAAGAAATCACGCAATCAGTCGTTGAAAAATCAACTTCTTCTACAATATCAATAAAAACTACACCTGGGAAGCAAGTTACGACATGAATAGCAATACTAAATATTCTTGAATGAAATATTTGCTTTTAATGTACTTTCAACCAAATGTCCATTCGACCAAGCGTATTTTCGACCAAATGATCTAATCTTCCAAGACCGCAATTTACCGCAGCATTTCTCATTGAAAGTCGTTAGTGTAGACCTAAAGTTTGACCTTAAATTGATTTTGGGCCTGGGAATGCGTGGGAAAAAAAGATGCCGATTAACAAAATTCATATTTCATGCCGTTTTCAACTTCTTCTTCTTCTTCTTTTACCGTTTTTCTTACAATTGTTCAAATATTTCACAAAACCACCTGTTTGCTGGAAAGCTTGCTTCATTACCTTACCAATGATGTATTAAAACCAATAGATAATGATGATACAAACTAGAAAATATCGACTTGAAATTATATGTTATTTTTTAGCGAAAATCGATTTTTTAACTTTACTTAACTTTGATGCACAATATCTTTGTAACTACATCAGCTAGAAACTTGAAATTCTAGATTTCTCTTAGTTTATATGTTTATTATTGATAGAAAATTTCAGAATAAGCATTGGTGAAAGTCACTTTTCTTATTTTTGTCCGCCTAATACCCTATAGAGGTATCGCAGCTTAGCCCATCAACCCAAGTAGGATGTCGTGGTGACCAGACAGGCTCGCTATACGTGCGCCACGTCATCTTAGTGCGTCTAGTTTAACATCTTAGGAGGGTTAAGATAGGTCCAGTGAAGTAGGCCGCTAGAGGTAATCTTTCCATTCACAAGAAAGGCGACCATTTGAAATGTAAAAATTTCAGAACGGTAACGGCTTAAATATAAACGACTCATAAGAAAGTGGTCATTCTTCATAAATAATTCCAAAAGTCCCAGTGAAGAAACAGGGGTGCAAGCAGTAATAAATAACAAAATTTCCATAAACAAATAAAAAATGCATAAATAAATCAAAATCCATAAATAATTAATTTTTGAACAATTAAAAATGTCAAAAATGCAATGAATAATTCAACTGTTGCAATAAAAAAAAGCCAATTTTCCCACCAAAAAACTTTGAATTTTCAATAAATAAATTCGATTTTTCCATAATAAATTAGAAAATTCTCAATAAAAAAATATCGAAAGAGCAATAAATAATTCAAAAGGTGCAATAAACAAAAAAATAAGTTATCAATAAATGTCGAAAAACGAGCAATAAACGTTAATGCGTTTTGAGCCAAAACATTATGTAGACCATGCGGCAAGCCGCATAGAGGATTGAGGAACTGAGGCGGCAGAAGGCCGCTGAAGTTTCCGATATCCGATGCACCGCAACTGCATCGATTCAGTTCTAGGCAAACCACAAATCCAAGAATTTGCCCGGTGTAATGCACACATACACACCAAAATTTTTGAAATGCTTCCAGCACGCAAAAAATCAGCAAAATAAATTGCTGAATTTCAGCAACATTTTTGCTGAATTTCAGCACAAAGTTGCTGATCAACTGTCAAAATTGCTGGATTGTTCAGTAAGTTGAAAAATAATTGCTGATACTCAGTAATTTGTATTGCTGAATGCAATCAGCACGCAAAAAATCAGCAAAGTTTGCTGATTACCAGCAAAAACATTTTGCAGTGTATTTAGTTGTTATCCCTTTTTTAGGTCCGACGAGCGATAGCGAGTTCGGACAGCAAGCAAATGCTCGATAAATTGCAATCATGGTTACGCAAGCTTTTCAGTCGTTTCAGTCATATAAGTGCGATTCAGCATTTCACTGTCTCATACTTTCCTGCATTTGTTTTTCATGGGTAATTTCGTCATTTTTTATTGCATTTTTTGAATTTTGTATTGCTTTTTTAATATTTTTTTATTGTGAATTTTCTAATTTATTATTGAAAAATCGGATTTATTTATGGAAAATTCGAAGTTATTTGGTGGGAAAAATGGCTTTTTTTATTGCAACAGTTGATTTATTCATTGCATTTTTGACGTTTTTAATTGCTCAAAAATCAATTATTTATGGAAACTTTTGATTTATTGATGCATTTTCTTATTTGTTTATGGAACTTTTGTTATTTATTACTGCTTGCACCCCTGTTTCTTCACAGGGACTTTTCGAATTATTTATGGGAAATTTTGTATTTATTATGGAACGTTTAATTGTCTGCCGAACGGTAACCATTTTGTTTCCGCCATTCCGCCTACAAAATCCTATCCCAAATCATCTTCACTTATCTGTCACCTGAAATAAATGAGTTCGTGAAAAGTTTCAAGCCGGCTTCATCCACGGCCAGTCGACAACGGACCAGATCTTAATCTCGCCGTTGACTACGACAGGAAGAAAGATTCTCATGCCGACTCTTCAACATCGTTGTCCCAATAGTTAACTAGTCACAAGTCTCTTTCGCATTGGTTCTCTGCGCATTTTTGATTGTTGTAGTCAATATTGTAATAGCAGCCACGATGCGTATCCTTATGGTTTATGCTTCGTATATGCTGTAAATGAAGGAATCGTTACATCAAATGTAGGTTCTTGGATAATATGAGATTGAACAGAGTTCGGTATTCGTTTCAAACGATTCTTTCACCCACCATAGGTCATTATTGCAGTTACACCCACATTAGTCCCTTTCATGTCTAGACTGCGGTCAGTGTTACACCCAACGAATGCACACAACTGAGCATTTGAACATCTTCAAATTAAGACTGGCAGGTCAAAAACCATGCATCATCTAGACCATAACCATAAAAAAGAATGCATGTTGTTTGCCATACATGCAGTTTGATTCAATCTTTATTTATTCATTCTTACCAGACCGAAATCGCAGATGAACGTGTTTTAAATCAACCGCAGCAGCTACGATAGTGTCGTCATCGGCGGAGTTGAAGAACTCGCCGGTCGGTGCTGCGAGTCTGGTCTCAATTAGCGTTAATTGAACAGACAAAGTTGGTAAACTGTGTCGTGCCGTGCCCGAAAAGCGACTGCCTCACCGCTTGTCGCTTGCTAAATTTAGACTTCCGAAATTTAAATTGCGGGGGTTTCCTTTATGAATCGTTAGACGCTAGACTGCACAGCATGGCAATGAAATTCAACACTGATCGTTCCTTTTCTTTTGTTTCTTGTTATTCTACAGACGGCGGGAAAATGTAAAATATCATCACTCATCAGCGCACCAGCGGAACCAGCCACACCCGTCGTCGTCAGATCGTCTGAGCAGGTTTAAACACATATCGGAGAAAACGACATAATTCGTGAACGCGATCGCGAAACACAGTACATCACCAAGGGGGAGCAGGATCGAATCAACGAGCGATTCATCACTCCTCGTGATAATTGATAACGATTGTTGTAACTGTTTGTTGGTTTGAAGCGCGCGCGATTGAATGAGAAAATGGCCGTGATTCGCTCACCGGAAGTGCTGACAAATGCCGTCTCTTGGTGGAACAAGTTTGTGCTGGTGCTGATCTTCCTGGAGGTGTTTGCCCACGTTGAAACACTGGATCTTGGTGAGTACTTTTTGTTTTTTTTTCTTTTTATTTGACTTTGTGAAACTTTTTTCCGGAAGAGCAGAAAAGTATCAAGGTATACTGCGGGATATGATTCGGAGCATCCATCATGGTCCATCATTATACAATACGTCATTGAAACCGTCTTAGCTCGCGCTGTCCGTAAACTACGTAGACTGATTTTTGGCCATCTCGGACCCCTCTCCTCCTACGTAAAATTTGATCCATACATTTTTTTTTCTGAGTTTGTTATGGACCGTAAACTTAGGACAGATTCATCCCCTCCACTCCTGAATCTACGTGCTTTATGAAAACCCCTTATCATCAAACATTTCAAAGCATTTCTTTATGAAGATTTACAACGATTTTTTTCAAGCCTCTCTATGAGTCGATATTAAAAAGACTAATGCCAAAATCTAGAAAGAAAATCTAATTTATACAATTGGTATAGAGGGACCCTATCAAAAGGCGGAAACACGAAAGGCGGAATCATGAAAGGCAGAAACTCGAAAGGCAGACCACCTTAAGAGTGTAACGAAAGGCGGAAAATAACATAAGGCGTAATTTTGAAATGGCGGAATCAGTAAAAACCATCGAAACCTATCAGAATAGGGTTCTAGGGAAATTGATGACCTTTTTAAACCGAGTACAAGAAAGTGTTGGTGTCTGGCCATTGCCAAATGCCGTTTTAGAACTGCGGACAAACTTCAGGGAACCAACAGTGAGATTGAATGGGTTGTTCAAGTTTTCTGCAAAGATTTGCTCTTCTTTCAACATAAGCTGTTCTTTTTCTTCTTCTTTATGGCTCTACGTCCCCACTGGGACTTGGCCTGCCTCGCATCAACTTTGTGTTCTTGGACCACTTCCACAGTTATTAATTGAAGAGCATTATTTGCCTGCCATTGCATGAATTTGTACATTGTGAGGCAAGTACAATGATACACTATGCCCAGGGAATCGAAAAATTTTCCCGACTGGAACGCGAATTAAACCCGCCGTTTCCGGATTGGCGATCCATAGCCTTAACCACTAGGCTAACTGGAGACCCCTAGCTGTTCTTTTTAGTTTTATTTATTAGGAGTTTTTGACGTTCTGACTACCAATACGATCATCTGAAATATTTCCTTCTTTTTTCATAGGGTATTCTTTCTAGTTTAACCATTTGGGAATTAGTTAGCTTTGAAACTGCACATATTTTTATCAAAGATTGTTCCTTCTTTAAATCGGCTTTAGGACATTATCCTGAATTCCATTGCCCCGAATTCCATCACCCCGAATTCCATTACCCCGTATGAAGTATCCACAAGCCTATCTAGAGACTTCCTCTGGATAATTAACGGTGCACCAAGTAATGGATCACGTTTTTAACAAAGATTTTTCTGGCCTTACTACTAAGGACTTTTTTGGCAGTCTAACTGCTAATGTAATCATTATGTATCCTTCTTTCAGACATAGGCTGTTCTAGTTGTTCTTTTAAGGAATTTGTTGGCGTTGCAACTGTAAATATTTGTATCTGAGATTTTCCCCTTCTTTTAATCATAGGCTGTTCTTTCAAGTTATAGCTGAATGAAATTTTATCAGTCAAGCTAGTTCATTCCGGGACGAACGACATGAGTTTCCTTTGTTCATGAAAAAAGAACATTTATAATTGAGAAAAAATGTCCGGGGTGATGGGTCATTTGAGGTAATGGAATTCGGGGGCTTTCAGCCTTGCAGTCAAGTGTTGGTTCGTCTCGGTGGAAGTGGATTGACGGTAGAAGGTACAGTTGACACACACTAAACAATGCCTAAAAGGGCAACCTCTTTTTCTAATGTCGATTTCACTAACTGTGGCATATTATGCTTTTGGTCGAAATACAAAGTGACCGAACGTTCGAAAATTGATTTTTAACCTACTTAGAAATGTCGCAACTCAATTTGGATTAGTGCATATTGTTGCTCTTAATTAGCTTATTGATGCGCAACAGAAAAAATAGATTCAAATTTACTTCGCAGCTGCAACTTCGCATGTGCTTCTAGCGACGACTTCGATTTGGTGGTGCGACGATAATAAATGTCAGAATCACATAAGGCTAATTAAAATTTGCCGGACGTTTTGAACCAGCAGAGCAAACGGCCGGCCGTTTGCTCTGCTGGTTCAAAACGTCCGGCAAATTTTAATTAGCCTTATGTGATTCTGCCTTTTGTGATTCCGCCTTTCGTAACTATGCCTTTTGTGACTTTCCGCCTTTCGATAATTCCGCCTTTTGTATTTCCGCCTTTTGTGATTCCGCCTTTCGTGTTTCCGCCTAACGTAGGACACCCGATTTTTTTCAAGCCTCTCTATGAGTCGATATTAAAAAGACTAATGCCAAAATCTAGAAAGAAAATCTAATTTATACAATTGGTATAGAAGGTATGTATTAAAATAACATCATATCAAGCCTGCCCTCAAATTCCCACCGTAATTAGTTTAGATATGGCCCCAAACTGCTGACATTTGTCGTATTCACTCGGCTCGAATCCAAATTATACACAACAACCGCTGTCAGTATGCAAATGTAAGCCCCCGACAATTATGTATGCAAATTATGGTTTCATTGTGTCGCTTGTTTATCTCCAGCTGATCTCCTTTTTTCCCGAGTTTGCATTGCCTTTGTTCCGGAGGATCGGCCGACTGTGCGGGGCAGGCATTCAAGTGTTGAAATGAGTTAAAATGTGCGCCCCTTGGAGGATTCCCAGCCCGGAGGTCCAAAGCCATTCATCTTCTGCCTCCCCTCGCTCAGACCTCCAGCCACACCACGATACGAGAGTGTTTTTGTGTTGAAATGTGGTGCAAATTTCGGGCAGCATATAATTACATTCATGATCCGGTGCGTAAATCAATCATCATCGGAGATGATGAAAACGCCCCCTTTTCCCCCATTTGACGACGATAATGGCGCGGCGCGGAACGATGAGATGATGGCGCCTCCGATTGGCATGTGTGTGAGTGAGGCAGCGGAAGCAAAACGAGGCCAAAATAGGCCATTTGCATAATTACGCCGAAAACAGATTAATCAAATGTTCCGCCACCTGTGAGTCAATTACTGTGCGGCAGATGTGTTCGGGATGTGCAAAAGTTTGGCCATTATCTTGCAGGATTGCTTCGGCAGATGTTGGCTATGTTCTGAGATTTAAAGTTAAAGGAGAGCTTTCGGTTTGAGAATGTTAGGTTTATTATTTATTCACATCAATCTAAGAATACTACGCCACAATACTCGGTAAGCGGCTGCTGCTAACGCCCAATGCTAGCCAGATCACTTTGCACCAGCTCCGCCCATCATACTCGTAGCGCTCCACCCTTTCATATGCCAATCGTCTTGTTTCACCGCCTTTAGAAATAGGACCAGGCTCTGTGGCTTCCAAGCTTCTAGGAAGATTCATTCGTACAGACATTTCTGAACTGCACATGCCAGGTTCCTCTGCATACCGCTGATGGGCTACGGGTTTGGCTCCTCGTGTTTTCGCTCAATCTATCGCGGCTTTGGCGTTCCTTCGCTCCTCTATCTTCATCCAGGTGTCACCTGTAATCCGCTTCTTTCTCTGGGTGCGTGGCTCACCCAAATTATTCTCGCCGGAGGCGATGAAGGCGTTCTTGATGGTGCTTCGTCTTCCGGAATATCCGCAACACGGTACTCTAGATCCTAGACGAAGGACCTTTTCACCGCAGCGTCTTCCAGTCGGCGTGTGTTGAACCGGCGCCGATTTTCTCCTCCTGTCGATGGATCCTCGCAATGCGCAGCCGGATCTCGTCGATTGGGAGATGATGGTTCATTTCCGGCTGATGCAGGTGTGGTTGATTTGATTTTCCGTGATGCTATCACGGAAAACCCATGTCCATTTGTGCACTGGTCGATGGGGAAAGAGTGATCCTCCACTCTTCATGTTGTTGCCTCCAAACTCTGCAAACAGCTCACCGTTTGTCGCTCATTTCTCCGAGACCATGGCGTCCCATGACGTGCTCATAGTCCGAGTTGTCGGAACCAGCCTTTGCGTTGAAGTCGTCTGTGAGGATCTTGATATCACCTTTTGAAATCGTATCCACGACAGTATTCAGTTGGCTGTAAAAGTTCTCTGTGTCTTGCAATTCGCCAGCATCGGTTGGCGAGTAACAGTGGATCATGGTAAGGTTTTAAACTTGTGTTCTGAATCTGGCTGCAATTATCCTCTCGTTCATAGGTTTCCACTTCATGAGCGCAACGTGGACGTGATCGCTTAGCAGTAAACCAAACCCACGGTGTTCACCTTGTAGGCCAGAGTATTAGCAGAATTTGACCCGACGCCAATCTGCGTTCTCCGAAGTTCGGCCAACGGGCTTCACTCAGTCCTAGGATCTCAAGCTTAATACGGCATGCCTCATTTGCTATTTGTGCCAGTTTACACTGCTGGGCTAGGTTTAGTAAGCTTCAATTCTTGTCCGTTGCACTTTCGGTCTCTGTAACGGTTTTTGAGTTTCGAGAACCGTAGGTTGTTGGCCTAAGGTCCCCTATCCACCGTGGTGGGGCTGCCTCCTTTCAAGCCCGTGCAATAGGGGGGGGGGGGGAGGTTGGGTTTTAACCCCCCCCCCCCATTTTCGATGATCCATACACTAGGCGCCCCTCCGCCTTTTGCCGAAATTGGGAAAAACCCCTCCCTTGGCGCCACTTCTGTGCACGGGCCTGTCTCCTTTGGTATAGCTTCCGATGGAGCAGCATTTCATACTCAGCCACTGGATGCCAGAGCAGACGCTGTTTGAGCCGCATCTCCTTGGTGAACAGACGCTCGAGACGTACCTCCTCAATCTAGCTGATGTCAGAAAGACAATAGTGCCCAGGCTGCACTACCAGCTAAGTACAGAACTCTTAGCTGGGGGTCTTTGTCATCGTTTGATCCGTGGAAGCATGAGGTAGGAACTTGTGAGGACCACAGCTTTGTTGGACGCTCTCCTTATCGACTCACCGTTTTGCAGCCTCCTTTTACAGCCAGGGCCCTCTGCAATAGATTTTTTCAGGGCAAGGTTCGGAACTACGTCTGGACCTGGTGCCTTACCTACGCTAAACGAGTTTCCAATCCTTCCAAGTTCCTCATCGCTAATGATCACCTCTTTCCCAGCCCTAATCCCCAGTAGTTCTATGAAATGAGGCCTATGAATCAGATCATGATGCGGAAAGAGTGGCTCGTTGATCCTCTCCAACATTTTTGAGACTACCCGGGAGGACCATTTACACCTAATGGACATTACGGCTCTGTAGGTATTACCTCACAGAGACCCTCAAATCAGGCCCGTTTCCTTACCCTTATCTCAATCTTGCGTGCGACTTCAGCAGCCGTGAACGCCACCTATCTTTCATTTCGCTCCTCATCAGTGCATGCTCGCTGCATCCGTCACCTAGTCCATAGGCAGGCGTACTGCAGGTTCACAATAGCTTGAGTCCATCAGTAAGCCGGTGGTGTCCAACTCCTAAGGAGGACTTGCCTAGGCATGGTGGCATCGTATGCACTCGAGTGTGCCGCTACCAAGGGGTCATCCTCACTAATTACCTCGTCGTTGAAGTATGATGTCTTACCACTTACGAGGGTTTCGCCATGACCTAGTCGTCCCTTCTTCTCCCGCTACCTGCTGTTGTATCCGATGCTGTAGCAAACCGCTATGTTATCATATACCCTCCACTCCTAACTATTTGGTCGAAACTGCAGAAAGTAACGTCGATGATCGACTTTACTCCATACTTTTAGTACCAACATTAGCCACATCGGCATCGAGCATGGTCAGTTCCTCTAGCAGGCTCTGATATAGCTAGTTCGTGAAACGGCTTCCCAATTCCACGGTCCAGGCATTGAAGGCATCCTCTATTACCATTGGCCTTCGCCTAATCAATACGGCAGTCATACAGTGTTCACCTACGTGAACTGCTCGATTGACCTCCGCGGAGTCACACAGCTGCAGAAGGAGACCTCGTTGACTTTGGCGATCACAAAGCCCTCGTTAGAAACCAGCACCTAGACTGGGTATTTATCCATTGTCCACATCGCCGCCATTTTGGGCCCATCAATGACCCGGTTGCCGTTATCGGCGGGAACTCGGTATAGATCCGCTATAATGGCGATATTCGTCCGGTCCCCCACTCAGCGACTGCCTAACACAGCAGTTGCTGGGCAGTGTCACAGGGATTTAGCTTCATTTGCATTACATGTATTGTGAATTGTCAGTTCTGGGTCTTTTGAAGGCTGGGCCCCTTGGGCCTTCTGTTGGATGCTTGCTCTTTGCAGATTTCTCGGGACAAATCACGCATTTGGGAGTGTTTGTGCAGCCTTGCGCATTATGGCATTCATCTTCACATCGCCTATCATCCTTGCTCCTATCCGGACCTTTACAGTCCCACGGCTTGTGCCCCGGTTCAAACCGCTTGAACCGGTGGCTCGTGAAAAGCCCACCTTGACTTTCCCTATCTTAAGGGTCTTGTTAACGTCCTCTACAAATAACTGAGCCAAGGCCACCCGTGTTCCTGCTGGGCCTTGCAGCTTGCAGTGTGTGATAAGCTCTTCCTCGTCAGTGATGTAGTCTAGGTTTTGCATTTCTCGTACACCAAAGTGTAGTGTAAGTCTATATGTTCACTCAAAAAACGAATTTTCGATTGAAGGCTCGGAAAGTCAAGTTACATATATCGATAAACTCAGTTCGACGAATAGAGATGATGTCTGTATGTGTGTATGTATGTGTGTATGTATGTATGTCTGTGCGCAAAAAAAGTTCACTCATTTGTAAGGCACTTCCCATTGGCCGATTTTACGAATCGAACAAATTTTGTTTGTTATTGTTTGTTATTGAAAATAGTGCGAATCGGTCAAGTCGTTCCGGAGTTATGGCCATTTCAGTGATCCGGACCAGCACTGGTAGCACTGGCCGCATATACATATATGTAAAATTTACCCCATCATGCGGCAAATCAAACTGCGGCAATTTTTGTAACCTTTACCATGGCTGACGAATTTTGTACGGAAATCAACACTAGAGACCAGACATTTGATTAATGGTGTTCTAGGCTCTAAAACCATGCAATATGGGTATATTTGGTATGAGGAAGATGTCCAAAATCCAAAAACGGCGACCAGAATTTCCAATATGGTGGCCTGAAATCTAAGATGGCGGCTCCAAATTCAATATTGTGCCTGTGTAATAGAGTTTTAGGCTCTAAAACCATGCAAGATGGGTATATTTAGCATGAAGAAGATGTCCGGAGTCCAAAAATGGCGCCCAAAATATCCAAGATGGTGACCTAAAATCCATGATGGCGGCTCCAAATGGCTGTTTGATGAAGTTTCAGTTCTTAAAACCATGAAATATGGATATAAATATTTGGTATGGAGATGTCCGGAGTCCTAAAATGGAATAAAGATGACGGTCTAAAATCCAAGATGGGGGCTTCAAATCCAATATGGCGTCTGTATAAAAGAGTTTTGGGCCCCAACATCATGCAGTATGGATACATTTGATATGGGGAAGATGTCTGGAGTCCAAAAATGGGGACCAGAATTTCCAATATGGCGATCTAACATCCAAGTTGGGGGCTCCAAATTTAAGATGAAGGCTTTTTAATGGAGTTTGGACACTAGAACCATACAATATGGGTATGTTTAGCATGGGGAAAATATCTGGACTCCCAAAATGGCGACCACAATATCAAACATGGTGGCTTAAAATCCAAGAGAAGCGGCTCCAAATTCAAGATGGCG
Source organism: Aedes albopictus (assembly GCF_035046485.1). Taxonomy (NCBI): domain Eukaryota; kingdom Metazoa; phylum Arthropoda; class Insecta; order Diptera; family Culicidae; genus Aedes; species Aedes albopictus. Next base: position 250,410,843 of record NC_085137.1, on the reverse strand, counting down.
GCTGTTTAATAGAATTTGAGGCTTTAAAACCATGCAATATGGATATATTTGGTATGAGGAAGATGACCGGAGTTCAAAAATGGATACCAGCATATCTAAGATGGCGTCTCAAAATTCACTGCTTAATGGAGGCTTAGACTCTAAAACCACGCGATATGGGTATATCTGGTGTGGAGAAAAGGCCTGGAGTCCAAAAATGGCGACCAGAATATCCAAGATGGTGGTCTAAAATCCAAAATTACTGCTCAAATTTAAGATAGTGGCTTTTAATCTAGTTTGAGACTCAAACATCAAAGGCAGATAAACGAAATGATTTCTGGTGCCATGAAATGGATCTTTGTTAAACTTATATTCATCAACATGTCACTAGAGTTTGTTCAAATAGGTTTTCGAAGACACGAGAAGGGCGCCATCACCGCTAGGTGGAATAATTAGGGTTTTTTTTACCTTTGCTTCAGCGGTAATCTATGACCAAAGCTCCCACCAAGATTGACTACTTGAACTTTCCTAGGAGTTCTTGCAGTCCGGTCGGCGCTACGAGGAGGTAGGGATATTAGTTGCTCGAAAGAGACTGATGGGGTCTTTGTTACGCGATACTCAGCCTTTGTTGTATGATCAATATAAGTAGAATGCAATGTAGTATCGTTTTCGGATTACTGTGGCCCCAGGGAATAAGAAGTTATACTGCATCAAAAATCAATGTAGTAACTTTGTCAACAAATGTTCTCTCTTTGAGGAGAAGAACAATCATGAATACAGTATGGAGCCGATTTGGTCAGCCCGATGTTATGACGACTTTTTTTGCTCTCATCTTAGCTTTGACCAGTTCTTCCATTTTCACCATCAAACTACTGCTAAATGGTAGAACATAGAAAGATAAAAAGTTTGAAAAACTGTTTAGGCCTTTAACGGTAGTAAAATATGTGTTTCGAAAAAGGGCTGACGAAATCGGGGCCCATTAGTATAACATTTATTTAAACAACATAACATAAGCTATCAAAGTTGCTTTTTCAAGGAAAATGATTGGTTTTATCTGCAAAATTGAAATTTGCTACAAATTGGTACAAAATTAATAATAAGCTCAACACAAGACCCCCACTAATAATTGCCAACCATCAAAACTCGTAACCGAAGCAAAATCGCCAAGAAAACTGCGAAAGTTAATAGGTCTTTAATTTTTATACGCTGGCTGCCCCGAATCGTCGTCACTTTGGTTGGGATCGCTGACCCACAAACATGCAAAGGGATTGCGAGCAGGATCCAGCAAAGTGAAAGAATCCCATCCTCCCACCAAGCGAAACCACCACTTTTTGGCCACCGATGAACCGCAGCACGATTGAAGGGAAGACGAGGCCAAATTGATGATCACACCGCGCTACCACGCTCGCTTGTGACGGGGATTAAAAGTTGCAGACTAGCAGCGGTGGCGGTGGCGGTCGCAGTGGGTGATACGGTTGGCGCGAAACTTTACGGACACTACTAGCAGATGTGTATAAAGTTATAAGATCCAACCGAAAATGGTTGATTTCATTTTCGGTATTTTTCTTCGAACTTGGCGGAGTTGGACCTCGCGAACAGAAAACGAAGGCAAAAAAAAAAAACGCTGGACAGGGAGACTGCCCCAGCGAGATAACGTTTAATGGGTGCGAGAATAAGGGCAGCGCTGGCATTTTTTTTCGCGTTGATGATTTTTTTTCCTCTGCTGTCTGTTGATTATCGAGTTTGGCCGCGGAGGATGGAATCAAATAAACAAGCGGCCAATTTAGAGTTAAACAGATGAACATTTTGGGTAGAGCCAGGGCACCACCAGCGAGATTAAACGGTAGAGAGTTGGGGGATGCACCGAAAGAGCTGCGGAAGGTTTCGCAGCAAGACTGGGAAAGCAGAACAGAATGGTATGATTACCGAGGGAGTGTGCGGTTGATGATAGCTCTGATTAAATTTTGATGAGAAAAAATAATGAAGCCCAGATCGTATCTGGCGAAGTTGTGAGGGTATTTTTTTCGTGGCTGTGTGTTTTAAAAATTGTATCATGTCTTGAGGTAAAAAAAAATAAGATTAACATAATATTATGGGACAGTTCCCAACGACAACAAGCTCGTGGCTCTTAATAAGCCATAATCAATTGTTTATTTATTTGTTTGTAATATGCAATGTACAACACAAATGCCACTAAATCAAAGTGTTTTTCCTCCCATCCTTCCTCTGCCACACCTATATGCCTCGATCCCCGTTCGATTGCTTCAGAGGGGGGGGGGGGGGGTGGGTTTGGAGAAATGTGCAAATGAACTCTTCTGTTGCTGTGCTCATGCACTTTTTGGCGCTTAACTAATCTGTGCTCATGCACTTCTCGTATTTCGTTGTCCACGCTTATTGCCCCGAATCTGGGGCAGATGAACACTACGTACACCGGCGTCTCCTCCACGTTCTCGCAGTCCGGATAGAAGGGCGAAGTGGCTTGACCAAACCGATGTAGATACTGCCTGAAACAGCCATGACCGGACAAAAACTGGGTTTGATGGAAGTTCACTTCTCCATGCTTTCTGTTCACTCAAGTTGATACATTAGGGATGAGCCGATGGAATATCATTCCTGTTGCCACTTTGCCATTGAGGCCGTTCGCACCAACATTCTCACTTGACTGGTCGTCCTCCGCTCGTAGCACTTGATGTACTTCTCCAAGGTGACGCAGATCGGGATCATTCCTGCAATCACACAAACTGCCCTCGACGATATTGTTCTATACCTACGCGCTCGCTACTCGCATGACCATGAGCCAGAACGCGCTGTTTAGCTTCACCTGATTCTGTTGGTTTTTAGTTGGCCTCACCTTAGGCTGGAGCTCTGTACCGTAGTATCGAAGATGACACGCTCGCAAGCAGCCGCCTCTTGCTGCTTCTCGGACCACCGGTTGTTTGGCATAATCCTCGACAGTGCGTTGATCGCCTTCGTCGCCTTTTCACAGACGTGGTCGGCGGGGCTGTTAAAGTTTAGCCGATCGTCGATCATCACACCCAGATGCTTGAGTTCTCGCTTCGACGCCACTATGAGTTCTTTGACGGAGATTTCCTCGCAGCACTCATCCTCAACTTGACTCCTTTCATCCAGTTTTCGAGGTTGCCGATCGATTCTGCCGCCAACATTTCTACCTCTTCCGGTGTCTCGCTTGTTACTCATGGGACGATATCGTCCGCGAAACCCACGAGCACGACGCCTGTGGGTAACTGCAGCGTATGCACTCCGTTGCACATAGCGTTCCACAGCGTTGGTCAGAGGATGGAGCCTTGTGGAACTCCCGCCGTTATTTTCATCCTCCTCTGTCCTGCTTCAGTATCGTACACCAAGATTATATTCTGGACCTAGCTTTTCAAGGTCCGACACAGGTAGTCTGGAAGCCGAATTTTGTGTTGCGCTAATGCGCTACGGCGATGACCTCCCAGCTGCTGCGATTGAACGTGTTCTTGACGTCAATTGTGATTAAAGCACTGAACCGGTTTCTTCTCCTCTTCTCTTTGGGCGCAATCTCGGCTCTCTTCAGAACCGTCTGGATAGCATCCACCGTTGACTTTTCCTTCCGAAATTCTTCTGTGAACGGCTCCACCCTGTTAAGGATGACCTTCTCCAACAGCGTGTGTCCAGCAGGCATATCGGTCTATACCGGTCACCCCAGAGGTTTGCGTCGGTATCTCGGCACACCTCCTTATGGCAGTTTGATTGCTTACGATTATCTCCTTTTTAAATGCGGCTCTAGCCTCTTGGAACGCCAACTTCCTTACCTTACCTTACGGGTCAGACTAAAGCCTGAGTGTCCTCTGCTGTACGTAGGAGTCGCCTCCAGTCTACGCGGTCCAAGGCTGTGTGTCTCCAGATCCGCACTCTGCGAAGGGTCCGTAAATCGTCCTCCACTTGATCGACCCATCTAGCTCGCTGCACACCACGTCTTCTTGTAACGGTTAGATGACTCTAAGAACCATTTTAGTCGGGTTGCTATCCGACATCCTGATGACATGACCCGCCTACCGTAGCGTCACGATTTTCGCGGTGATGATGGTTGATTCTCTCAGCAGCTGATGCACCTCGTTCATTCGCATTCTCCAAGTCCCGTCCTCCATTTGCACTCCGCCATAGATGGTATGCAGCACCTTCCTCCTCTGTACGTACGGTCCATGCTACGTGCCCACGTGTGACGACGAACTTTGTTCGATCGTAGAGTTCTGCGGAGTCCAAAGTAAGCTCGATTTCCTGCCATAATGCGCCTCTGAATTTCTCTGCTGATGTCGTGGTCGGCGGTCGCCAGTGAGCCCAAGTACACGAATTATTCAACCGCCTCGATTTCATCACCGTCGATAGAAATTTGGGGTGGTGGGCGCGGTGATTCCTTCCTGGAGCGCTTTGCCATCATGTACTTTGTCTTTCACACATAAACGATTAATCTGATTCGCTTGGCTTCACTCTTTAGTCGGATGAACGTTTCCGCCATCGTCTCAAATTTACCAGCTATAATATCAAAATCATCAGCGAACCAATGTGTGGGCACGTTGTATTCGCGGCATTTCTGCAACACTGGGCGGATGGCGAACCACCCATGAATGCAGCCTGATATTGCCCCACGAACTCTCTTGCAATCGGTGATAGACGGCGGTATAAAATTTGAGAGAGTATCTTGTAGGCAGCGCTTAGAAAGGTGATCACGCGATAGTTCTCGCAATCCAACTTGTCACTCTTTTTGTACATGGGCCACTCGATACCTTCCATCCATTCCTCCGGTAATACTTCCTTCTCCCAAATCTTGGTAATGACCCAGTGTAGTGTTATCACCAGTGCTTATCCACCGTATTTTAGAAACTCGCTTGATAGTTGATCTGCTCCAGCGGCTTTGCTGGTTTTCAACCGGCCAACCTCCTCCACAATCTCTTGGAGCTTAGGGGCTGGAAATCTTTCGTCCTGTGCACGTACTCCTACCACGCCGCCTTTGCTGCTAGCAATGTCGCCATTGAGGTGCTCATCGTAATGCTGCCGCCACATTTCGACCATCTCAAGCTCGCTCGTGAGAAGACTCCCGTGATGGTCACGGCACATGTCAGCTTGTGGCGCGAAGCCTCTGCGCGAGCGGTTCTGCTTCTCGTAGAACTTGCGTGTGTCCTTAGCGCGGTACAGCTCTTCCATAGCTGTTCTTCCTGCTGGCGTTCATTCCTCCGAAAGACTGAGTTCTGCATTTTCCGCGCCTATCCATAACGTGCCTCTTTCGCTTTCGTACGGTGTTGCAGCATTCTCGCCCATGCTGCACTCTTTTCGTTTTTCAACTGTTCACATTCGCCGTCGTACCAGTCGTTTCTGTGATTCGGAGTCGCGAAGCCTAGTGATGTAGCCGAGGTACTACCTATGACGGATCGGACGTCTCTCAAGCTATCTTCAAGTGTAGCTGCGCTAAGCTGCTCTTCCGTTGGTAGGGCTACTGCTAACTGCTGCGCGTATTCTTGAGCCACTTCTACAATACGCAGTTGCTCGATGTTGAGCTGCGGCGTTCGATTTCGTCGCGTGGTGATAACCGTCGAAAGTTTTAAGCGCATGCATACAGCTACTAAGTAGTGATCCGAATCTTTATTCGTACTGCGATATGTACATATGTGCAGGCTGTTTCACCCGATTACCGGTCGGTACATTTCCTCTTTTCTTACCTGCGCGTTCATGTCGCCGACAATGATTTTCACGTTACGCGGCGAGCAACCATCGTATGTTGGCTCCAACTGCGCGTAGTACCCTTCTTTCTCCCTTCGTGTGGGCAGTGCACGTCAATGATGCTGTAGTTGAAGAAACGGTACTTAACTCTCAACATGCCCATCCTGGCGTTGATCGACTGCCACCCGATCACCCGTTCTCGCATCTTGCCCAGCAGTATAAATCCTGTTCCCAGTTCATTGGTGGTGTCATAGCTTTGGTAGAAGATAGCTGCTCGATGCCCGCTTTTCCACACTTTCTATCCAGTCCAACGAAGTACCTGCAACGCCACGATGTTGAAGTTGCGAGGATGTAGTTTGTCGTAGATTGTCACATCCTGCGAAACCAAGTGACTTGCAAGTTATATGTTCCAAGTTTCCAATCGTAGTCCTTATTTCGTCGCGTGGGTCTTTGCCGATTGCATCGAGTTGTATATTCTCCTATGTTATTCGCAATGGGGATTTTTATGGGTGGCTTATTGGGCCTAGGCCAACACTCATGTTTCGCCGGAGGGCCATCGTGCCAGTTCTGTTTAATGTCCCAACCAACACTGAGACGACCACGCTGATGGGGTCACCACCTTGGATCTAGCTCAGCGTGATGCATCATTTCTTACTCAGTCGTTGGATACCAGAACAGACGCTGTTTGAGCCGCACCTCCTTGGTGAACAGACGCTCGGGTCGTACCTCCTCAATCTAGCTTAAATCAGAAGGACAACAGTGCCCAGGCTGTACTACCAGCTAAGCACGCAACTCTTAGCTGTCGGTCTTTGTCATGACTTGACTCGTGGAACTATGAGGTAGGAACTTGTGAAAACCAGAGCTATGTTGGACGCTCTCCTTATCGACTCACCGTTTTGCAGCCCTTTACATGCGATACATCAAGTTGAGGCTTTTTAAGTAACACTTAGTAATGAAATTGATTCAGACCATATTTGAGATATTTGGTATTGTCATGGAATCGGTTCCAAATGTCCCGCCAGAAGTGAACCTTAGTGGAAAATAGACCAGTGCTATGCTACCGATTAATAGACAGGCCAGGTTGAAACCCGTCCCACATTTTCCAAGTTAAAGTGATCAACAATCAGAAAATTAATAATGTGCAACTTTTTTCCCCGCCAGCTTCCACTTGAGCCCAGAGAAACTAGACCATAAAACATCGCTGATGATGGGCATAGTCGCAGTTTTTTTTTTCCTCGTAAACGATCCAGACAAATTCATATTTGCGAAACTTTTTTCATCAGCGCCAGCGGCGAATAGCGCTCGAGTTGCCGTTCATAACCATCATACTCGTCCTCGACGGTCCTTGCGCCAGTCGAGCAAGACACTCTCATCGGAACAGGGTAAACTAACCGGGGAGCTACATGCCTCTCGTTACTAGTGAGTGCCGTGCCGTTGAAACTTTTACCTGGCGGTGGCGGCGGCAGCGGTGTAAAACTAATTTTCATAAATTAAGCATTAAAATCAAAATGTGCTTAGCCGGAGGCAGAGCGACGGCGGCGTCGTGGTTTCGAAACAGTCCTCCTGAGGAGAAAAAAAGTGGAAAACTGAAAGAATTTTCACAGGGGCGAAAGTTTTCCTAACGTTATTATGATTTTTAAGGTTAAAATGTCTCACTTTTTGACAGATAAACTGCTTCGCTCGTTCAGTCTCTCGGTTGCAGGTGAGTGATTCTTGATTGGCTGAAACTTTTGCTCGCTACCGAGAATAGGTATGGTGTAAGCTGCGAGTAGTGGTGGTTTTTCGGAATTTTCTATATTCTCATCAAGAAACTTTCAGAGCTTTGCTAATTTCATAAATGTTTACTTTTTTACATACCTAATTTTCTGAACAATAAAAAATATAATGGAGATGTTTTAATTTTAAAGCTTGAAAAAAAATCCAGTTGATGAATCAAGTTGTCGTTTAGGAGACGAACCAGTTTTCAAGCTGAAAACCTCATAATTAAAGACGAAAAAGTTGTAGTTTAGTAAGTTTTTTTTGTTTTTCATTAGCAGATACTTAAAAAGGCTTATTTTTATAAGACTGATGTTTCGCATGGATAAAAGCTCTATTTTTTCTAAAGATTTCAAAAGTACAATAATGGAATTTAATTTGATGTTATTGATCTGAAACCTTCTAATTTTGTCCTACTGAAAAGTCATTTTAAGTTGTAAATGTCACTTATTTGTTCAACTAAACGCTCTAGCTTCATTATGAGAAGCAGTCCGTAATAGCTATTCTTATTGCAAGCCTGATATTATTTATTGAGTTTCCCTAGCTGATACATCGGAAAGCTCATGTTTATTTTTGTCCACTAGTACAAATAGAGAAGAATTCCTCCGTGAACCATTTGGCCATGCTATTTAAATACACCAGCACACCCACCGGGCCGGCTGGGATTAGGGGCAGCAGCAGTGAGTACGAAGCACATGGAGTGTCACCGGAAAAATCCAAATAACATCTGCATCAAATACTACCCGAAGTCAGGAGGATAAACTTTTCTCTCCAGGCGAAAGGTCCTCCTAGCTGCTGGACTAGGTTAGACTCGGGGACAGCAGCAGGGCGACTTTATTCCTCTTCTTCCATCATACCCCGGTCGAGGGGGGGATTCATAGTAGCAGAGCTCCATGAATCGACAGCGTACCGGAGACCGGAGAGCAGATGCTTATTTTGGATTCGTCGGATGCCGTGTGTGCGTATTACGGCGTTTGGCTTGGATTCCCGTCAGGAGGAGCAGCAGCGCCCCAGAGTACGGCAAGAGTGAACGGCAAGTGTTTGTCTGTCTGTAAATGCGATATGCAAAACTCCACAGGAATAAGCTGACCAGATGGGGAGAAAAGTCCAAGCTTGCCGTTTGTACTTTATTCCAAATGTAAACCTGGATAAAATACCAAGAGCCGCTCTCTAAGCGGGGTGGCACTGTTGGACTGTTTGGGTTCGTTAGTGGTTAGAAGTTGATCAGTTGATGCTGTTGAAAATATACTGAGTTGGTACGAACTATAAACTCTTTTGTCAAAATATGTATCCTGGAACCGAACTATTAACTTTCTGAATTCAGGGTTAAACTTTAACCAATTTTGGAGTTCAGTGATAAGGACAACTAATGCATGAATTGTTTACCAAAGCATTTCAACTGCCTTTGATGACTATCGCTTTGTATGCCAAAATTTGCGAATTAAATGGCATTTGTTATTTTTTTTCGTGCTTTCTCTTCGTATATGGATTTATTTATAGCCATCAACTGCAATAGTTCATCAAATAGGTTTCCCACCTTTGAGTCCAGTTTCACATTAGTGTGTAACTCTTTTTTCTTTCTAAACCATAGGGAAATAATCTGCGCAACAGACACCAGAACACCTCCGGAACCACCAAGAAGGCATTGATTTAGAGAGGGGCTAGTGCACATGGCACCCTCAAGGTTAGCTGCGTAGCCTGCAGCACGAACATGGATGACTCTGTTTGGAGAGTCCACCACGATGGAATGTTGGCGCTTATCCAGTTTCCGTAGTGGTCCTCAGCCATCCTAGCAGTCCTGCGAATGCCTCTCGTGCGGCGCATTTCGAAGCACTCTATGTCCTTCCTGATAAGAATATCGATAGGCACCATACCAGTGATGATGCAGAGCTTACTCAAGTACGTAGTAGTCAACTCCATTTCTTCGATCTGTTCACCGCAGACTTCCAGCGTAATGTCTTTAGCAAAGTCGAAGATCTCCACCTTCACCTGGGTATCTTCAGACGCAGGGGTGCATCTGTAATAGCTGGCCAACTGGCACTACTGAACGCGTTCCTTACATCCAGAGCCACTACTGCACAGTAGCAAATCCCCCTTCGCTTACGCTGGAGCGCTACCTCGGCGGTTTTTGTAACCGACAGGATAGCGTCTACGGTCAACCTTCTCTTCCGGAAGCCGTACTGGTTACTCGAGAGATCATTCACAACCTCGGTGTGCCTCAGCATTTTATTGAGGAAGATCTTATCGAGCACCCTCCTAGCCGTGTCGATCAAGCTCAAGCATATTGGTCTATATGCTGACGGGTGGTTTCCCCGCCTTTGGCAATAGAATCAGGATCTGCCTCTTCCAAACTACTTCGTTCAGGTATTTCTGCATAGAAGACCTGAACATCTCGGGAGCTTCTGCAATAGCCACTTTTAAGGCCAGGTTCGGAACTCTGTCCGGATCTGGGGCCTTACCTACGCTAAGGGACTTAGCTATCCCCGGAAGTTCCACATCGGTGACCCTCTCCTCATCGCCAGCCTCAATCCCCGCCTGTCCTACGAAAGGAGGCCAAAGACTATGATCATTGCGCGGAAAAAGCCCCTTAAGGATCACCTCCAACATCTGTGAAGATTGCTCTATAGGAGCCATCACACCTATCGCCTTGGTCATCACGATCCTGTAGGTATCAGCCCACGGATTTTGTATTGGCACTCTGAAAGAGACTCAGCAGGCTTGAAGCATCAACGAAATTAACTGCCCATTTATGTGAAATATTCAAAAATGTGGAATAAAACTACGAAACAGAACTGTTTCTCGCAATCCCACAGTTTGGGAGTCCATGGTTTATGTAATTTCTGAAGGAATTGCCCATAAAGGATCCTCTGGAGAAATCCTTTCGATATTGCATGTAGACATTTCTGAAAGAATAATAGAAGTAATTTTCAGAATGAGAGGTGTAGCACTCAATGGAACTCGTGGAGGAGTCCCTTTAGGAATAAAAATAGTGCTCATTTTCCATAACCAGGGTGTCTACTCATAAGACAAAATAAAATTCCCTGAGTTTTCCAGATTTTTCCAAGGGGACATTTTAAATGTTAATAAATTAAAAATTAATCCAAATTTAATAACATTCCTATACTTCTCAAAAACTATACAGATATACCCTCAAACAAAATGCGCACTATTCATTGTTTAAGAGATTCTACCAAATCGCTGAATTCTTCCAAGAAGTGTTTGACAAAACTCTTTCGAATAAAATGCATAAATCAGTTGAGGAATATTTCTTAACTTTTCCCAAAGTTCTTTTGGATTAATTGCAAAAAAATGATATAATATCTTCACCTACAGTGACATCCAAGTTCTCTTAAAAATCAGTAAAAAAACTTTCAGGAGTTCAATAAGTGATTCCACATACTATATGACCGTTAAATTCAGGTTTTTCGAGGTTTTTCACGGGGTCTCTTCTAGAGTATATGTACCCTCCGGACTTTCTTCCAAAATTTCTCGCTGGATTCCTCCCGGAGATCTTTCCTAACTTGTCCAAAGTTCTTCCAAGAATTTGTCTTTGTGGTTTCTGTATAGTTTTCCAAGAGTTTGTCTAGGGATTTTGCAGAAGTTCTTCCAGGGATTTCTTCCAGAGATAGTTTTCAGATATTTCTAGTAGATTTCCTTGTGGGATTTCTCCCGGGATTACTTTTAGAGGGTTTCATAGTTCCTCCGTAAATTTCATAAACATTTCCTCCTGGGTTTAGTCCTAGAACATTTTTTCCCGAGATGTCCCAGTTTCTCTCAGGATTTTTTTTTCGTAGTTCCTCTCAAGATTTCTACAATAAGTCTTTGTGGAGATTTTCGAAAAATATGACTGAGACTCCTTCAAATATCTGCAAAAAATCACGGGATGAACTCCATGAGAAATACCAGCTGTAGCTTCTGCAGAAATCCTAGAAGACTCTCGAAAACATCTTAGGATGAAGGCCAGGATATATTCTGAAAATCTCTGAGAGATATACAAGGATCAACACTGAAAGGATCTTTCTCTAAGAAGCTCAGAAAGAAATTTTAAAAGAAGTCTCGCGAGAACCTTCGGGAAACATACCAGCTTTGCTTTCTGTAGAAGTCCAAGGAGAAACTTCAGAAGAAAGCTATAGGAAATTTCTTGAAGAAACCACACGAGGGACTTCCGGAAGGAATTCCTGCAAAAAAATTGTGAAAAACTCATTAAAACTGTTGGACCGTTGGAACGTGTTGACTGTTGAGGTTGAAATCCCAGAAATAACTCCTTCAAAATAAATTCCGAGAAAAACTCTAACCGATATTTTGTGACAACATCTGCGGTATATCTTGAAAGAAACTCTTGTGGAGATCTCGGGATAAACCGGGGAAACCCACGGAAACTCTGGGAGCAATTCTGGGAAAATCTCTATCAAAATTCTGTGTGGTCCCCGTTAAAAAATCCAGAAGAAATCAACCGGATTTCTGGAAAATTCACAAGGAAGAATCCCGAAAAGAAATGTCCGAGATTTCGAAAAATGATGGTAGGGGACCCTGGGAGAAATTTCAAGAAGGATTTCCAAATAAATTACAGAAAGAAACCCTGACAGAATTTCTGGAAAAATCGTTGTAGCCGATTTTGTAGATGGATATATCCATATATGCTAACACCACATAATAGTAAACTTGTTTTTTCAGACCTATGATGTAGTAAACTCTGTGAACTCTATTTCGGAGTAGATCTACAAGTAAGGCCGTTACAAATATTTATTTCACTTTTTGTCCCACCACTCTTTGGCTGGTCGAGGGGGGGGGATGAAAATAATAAAGCATTTAATCTGAAAAATATTAAAAACTTATCGAATTTGTTAAAGAATTTTTAGCAACACTCGATATTTTGATAAATATTTTTTTATCTGCCCCCTCAAAATGCAAAATCTAGCCAAAAAATTTTGAAGGGGGGGGGGGGGTGGGGAGACAAAAAGTCAAAACAAAATTTGTATCCGCCTAATAAAATTTGCAACTTTTCATTCATACGACCCAATGTTTCGTTGTTTTTTCATCGGTGCAAAGTTTCCCTGAGTATTCCAGGTTTTTCCCTGTTAAATAAAATTCCCTGAGGATTCCTGGTTTTCCAGTTTTTTTCCAGGTTGTAGACTTCCTGAACAAAAAAATAAATTGCCAATAAAGAAGTAGTGGTGGGAGCAATGATAAACTACAAAAGTTCCATAAACAAATCAAAAAGTGCATAAATGAATCAAAATTCCCATAAATAATTTATTTATGTCACCAAAACAGTTTAAATTTTCCATAAATAAATCCGATTTTTTTTTATAATAAATTCAAAAATGAGAAAATTGTAAAACACCAAAAAAGCAATTTCAAATAGGACAATAAATACGAAACAACAAGCAAATAACTTAAATACATTTCTAGTTAGTTTTTACCGTCTACTTAATCAGTTTTTCTGTCATTGTACTATAATGTAGTATGTTCGAAATTTTTGGCGGTTTTTTTAATGCAATTGGTGATTTATTTGTGGAAATTCTGGCATTTTCTTTTTATTGCACGAAAATCAATTATTTTTGGAAAATTTTAATTTATTTATGCGCTTTTTGATTTGTTTATGCAACTTTTATAGTTTTTTTTATTGCCTCCACCCCTATTTCGTAATTGGCAATTTTTTTTTTATTATTTATTAATTTTTTAAAATATGTTATGAAACGTTCAAATGGCTGCCTTTGTATAAATTCCTGGAAGAATACTTGATAGTATTCAAGTAGGAAATCCTAAAGAAATCTTTGGAGATCTTATGAGTATACTTCTACAGATTCTTCCAAGGAATACCTTAGAAAATCATTGAAGAAATTTTTAAATGAATCCTTGAAAAAAAAAAAAAAAACAATCAATAAGAATACAGGAAATACAGGATTTTCTTAAAGAATCACCTAGAAATTTCCATAAGATTACCTGTGGGAATTTCCTAAAATATCTAAAGGTAAACTCTAGACGTAATACAAGTCTGAATTTCTGCTTGAATCCTTGAAGGGATACCAAAATAAATCTTTGGAAAAATGTTGGCATTCTTTCCTTTTCGGGTCCAAAATTTCGGCATACTCAGAGAAATTACAAAAAGATTTCTTTGGTAGACTTATCAAAAAAATCTGAACGAAGCCTTGGAGAAATTTCTGAAGATATCCATCGAGAAATGTCTAAGGGAATCTTTGGTAAAAAAAATGATAAATGCTTGACTGAATACTTGATGAAATATTTCAAAGGATCCGTGGAGATATATGTAATTTATCAATGAATACATTTCCAAAAGAGTTTTCTAAAGATATGCCCAAAGAATAGTAGCAAGAATTTTGGAATGAGTATTCGTTGTAACTGCCGAAGAATAAACTGAAAATCGTATCTTGGTGTTTTGTTAATCGGTCTACATAATTCTAGGAATGAACAAAGCTTTGAATTATTCTGTAAAGTTTCTCTGAAATATTCCCGAAAATTCTATAACGGCTTACTCTAGAAAAGTCTCTATTATTTCTTTTAAAGATCGTGAATCTCTCCAAAAATGTTCTCAACAATTACTTCACTAGTAGCATTGTAGTGCCACTAGAGAAAAAACTCATTGAGCTCTACGAATGCTTCTCCAAGTTTTTCACAGAAACTCAATAAAGACCTAAGCTTATGAATTGAAAACAACATTCTGGTCCGGAAAAAATGTTCTTTACATTATTTAGAGAAAAAAAAATAACCTCAAACATTCGCCATCAAGTTTGATTCTAATTTCCTCATCAATGAAAACCTATTAGATATCTAAGTTGCCAGCGAATTCCTCCGTAAATTCCTGTAGAAGTCTGACTTATTTTTATTTCTATGAGGTTTGTCCCCAAAAACCATACCGATTCTGTAAAATTTATAATGTTCAAATCCAGGGTCTTTGTTCAAAGATGCTATAAATTACCTAGCAATATTGGGGAACTCATTTTTTCATGCTATTGGATGTTTCCAATAGTTCAAAAAAACCGGCATCCACCTCCCATCCACCCATCAAGTATTTTCGTTTCCTAATTTTGGTTTTGCCAGTTTCGCCCCGTTAGACATCATTTTCGCCCCCTAGGGGGCAATGTTACCCACTTTGGGAATCATTGGTGTAGAAGCTCGTAACGGAACCACTAGTAAAAATTTGAAAAAAAACCTATTGAAAACTTTTTAAATGAGTTTTAAATATTTCTAAAAAAAATTGAGAGAATTGTTGATTTCCGGAAGAAATCCAAGAAAAATATCTTTAAGAAAATACCTGAATTTTTGCCTGGGGAATTATCAGTGAGAATTCAAGTCAAGAAAACTGTCGGAGAGATTCCTGAAGGAACCCTTAAGGCAATCTTCAGTAGAGGAATAATTTGAAAATCACCAGAACAGTTTGCTGAGAGTATTCCACGGCCTTTCTTAACATAAAGACAATACATGTTTGTCCAAATCCTATTTTAAAAGTTCATACTAGCGTCACCAAGTTGCGGTTTAATTCCACAACTTGAGAGCCATACGGCTTCTCGATAACTTCACTGCAGACCTTAACTTTCTAAGAAATGAAATCTTTTATGCTAGATCTACATAAAATGTAAACTAATATTACGTTTCAGATGAATTGCACACCAATCATTTAAGAACTAAACAACTTCACTAAAACATAAACTTTGTAGAGGACAGTGAAAATTTACACGAACTTTCTTGGTGGACTAGATCATAATTTAAGATATGTCAAAAATTGCACATGCTGAAGTATAATAGCGCCATTCAATGGCAACATTGCTCACCAAAATGCACTACCTGAAAATGTTCAATTGGTGTACTATATACAAGCTTAAAAAAGTGCTGATATAAAGATAAGAAACCTACATTTAAGTTCATTACAACTGACTTAAGATATAAATCTTTTATATAGAAACCATGTTTTCAAGCCGATTCCATTAAACTTGTGAGAATAAAATACAAACGTTGATATTTTGAGCTATTGAATGCCATTCGTTAACTGTTCATCGAAGGACTGTTCCTCCTTTCGATCACCGTTAGTCCCTTGAAAGGCTCTCATTCCATTTTGAACACTTTGATTCGCGACACGAGCCTGATGCGGGATGAGTTGAGCTTCTGGTAGATTTTCGATTTGATTTCTTCGCACTATGCTTTCTCAAAAGACGTGGGTCTCCTGCTAACACTCCAATTTGGAAAGTTCAATGTTTTGCCGGGTTCCTTACTGCAGCATGATCGTTAGCACTGTATTCATCTCTTTTAAAACTGCTCTACACTATTTAATGATCGTACGAATCGTTCTGATGAGGCCGTCATAATCAAACATTGTTAATAACGGAGAATTTCTGGGCACAGTTTCACCATTTCCAGGATCAATTAAAAAAGTCAGCCAAATTTGAGCTGTTGGTGCTCAGGGCGACTGGCAGACAGGGAAACTTCGGTTATTTTCGAATGACCTGAAATATCCGTGTATTAGCAGGTCACTCCTCCTCAACATCAACAGTTGTCCTAGAGTGCAATTTGGTCAGCTCGGAAATTACTTCGGAAATGTAGTTGGCTCTTCAATCTGAATATCACTAGTTGTACGAAGGGCCTAATATGTTGCATCGTCAAAACATAACGTACCCCTAATTGACGATTGCATTGTAATCTCTGGATTTTTTTTTATTCTATTTCGTATTTGCCTACAATACTTTCCAACTTCACGGTTATCAGCCTCACATATCTAATATTTTTTCCTGCTTGTTTTTTTTTCAACTTGAATGTTTTAATGGATCAAATGGTTCTCTATCTCTAATGATCCATTCAATTTCCGTAAATTCTTAAATGGGTCGTTTTTATACCTTCAATCAAATTTTCGTTTCCCTGGTATGACACCTATGGTTTGTTCCTAGAACGTAATGGTAATGTATGTCTCTTCCAAAGCCCATAGTGCCGAACATCTGCTAAAGTATTCCATCTACTTCTACTTGTCCATTCCGAACGACCCACATCCATAATCCTGTTTCACCATTTCCATCCACTTTCGTCCTACGCCCCTATCCCCACCCTGCCCAACAAACAATACGACAACCAGGTACAGAGAGTAAACCATATGCACAACTGAGTGTCCCTTCTCGATTTGTCCACGCCAACGCCACCCGGTCGGCCACCGGACCGGAGACTAGATGGATCTATGTGTGGACCGGAATAACCCCAGCAATCCCCCAGTTGATGACATGGAGAAAAAGTAATGAAAATTTCCAACACAACATTTCAATTCCAAACTCGGTCTTCTTCCGATCCGATGGCATACAGTGTAAGCCAGTTCCATCTGCGGGAAAGACCGAGAGATTCCAGTTACACGTGTGTGTATTTTTAGTTCACTTTTTGGCGTAGTTCTTACTCTGGGGACACCCCGATCGACCAAAATAAGTATGCAAATAAACACAACTATTTCATTCGAAGTTCACACAGTTACATCCATACACGCATCCCCGAGCAGCAACGCCGGTTGCAAATGGGGATGATGTTTGTCGTTTTCGAGACCGGTGCAACATCAATCTGTTGCTTGCTTGACTTTAGGTCTCCTACGCCGTTGGGGGGTTCTGGCAATTCTGCTGTGCCAGCCGACCGACGACGATGGGCAGCAAATTCTCAAAGTTATAAAACCGTAAATTGGTCGTAAAGAAAATTGAATCCACTCGTTTTGGGTCCGTTTGTGAAACTTTCCTTTCTGCCTATAACAGAACAAACCGTTCCATCGTCCGGTGTACAACGGGTTAGAGTTGATGTTGCTGACGATGGCACAAATTGGCAACTTTGGGTTGGATTGTTGCATGAGGTTGGCGTGTTTGATGAGGACAATGAGGCTCCAAATGAGCCACAAATCAACAGTTTGAGATTTGAAGTAAGGGTTTATTATGGAAACGGCATTGTTTCGTAATTAATTGGAACGGTTGAAGGTAGCTGCATTGATTTTGCGGAAAAAGCGAACGTAGGTAGACGCAGTATTAGATCAATGTCTATGCGTCGACCAACGACAAAACCAATGATGTGAAGGATGCGTTTTAGGAATGTCTTGGCAGGACCTATGGAGAATGTCCAAACATGACGTTAACCCTCGAGCTTCGACTTCGAGAACGGGGGATCGTACATGAGTACAGTCTAATAGTAAGCGTTCCACTAGCTACCGCCTTAAGTTGTACATTCTCCCCTGGAGGTTCGGGTCCTGGCTAGTAAATACTTAGACTACCCGTTGAACTAAAGCTCCTGGATGGAGCAGAACGTGCCTCTTTTTTATGGAATGAGGAAATCTGTTGGTTGGCAACACCTTAGAAAAACCTCATTCTGCACTATCTGACCTTGCCTCCACGGTACGCCCGTTAGGGATTACTTCGTAGAGGGGGGCCGTACTTGCGCACTCTCACTGTGAAACGTCAGCCACCACATACATACAGCTGCTCTCTAGGGGGTCAACTCGACTAACTGTTGGTCGGCCCGCCATTTCCTCTGGAGGTGAAGCACGATTGTAGATACCGTGGCCGACACGGTATTCCACTCGTCCACCCCCGTACACATCCTCTCTACTATGTTATCGGGAGTAGTATCCCTACCGCATACCTCCCACATGCTCGACCTCTGCTCCGCGAAGCGCGGGTATTCAAAGTGCACATGTTCCGCCGTCTCCGCCCTATTTGCGCATTCCGGACATGAGGGCGAATTTGCATGCCCGATCCTGTGCAAGTACCACCTAAAGCACCCATGGTCCGACAGGAATTGTGTCAGGGGAAAGTTCACTTTGCCATGGGGCCTACACGTCCACCGGGACACGCTCGGTATGAGCCTGTGTGTCCATCTACCCTTGGTCGAAGAGTCCCAGACTCTCTGCCATTTCACCATGGACGAAGCTACGGCGTTTCGTCGCGCACCACGTGTACCTCTTTCTTCGTTGGACACCGCTACTGACGCGAGCAGCTTTCGCACACTCGAGACAACTGCCGAACTGCTTGACATCATCCTAGATAATGCACAAGAAGCTTCAGTGAGCGACAAGACTCGATCGAGCACCTGCCCGTGGTGACCACTCCCTGTTGTGTAGACTTGCGGTTGTTCACCACCTCCACCTGCGTTCCACAGTACCGGGCCCAAGATTGATCCTTGCGGTACCCCCGCAGTGACATTGTACTGTTTTTGGCCTTCCTCGGTGTCGTAAATCAGCATCCTGTTCTGGAAGTAGCTTCCCAGAATATGCCTTAGGCTAGCTGGGACTCCTAAGCGAAATATGGCGCTCTCTATGGCGGCCCAACTAACACTATTAAAGGCGTTTCTAACGTCTAGCGTGACGATCGTGCAGTACCGTATGCCTCTCCTCTTTTTCTGCAGCGCAAGTTCGGCCTGTATTGTCATCGACTGGTTCGACCTTCTCGCGTGCTTGGACATATAGACCCGCCCATCGGGTGACTCTTGCTCGCCGTGCAAATCAGACATTTTGGGGCCGAGTTGCACTCCCTGATGATGTGGCCATCCACTCCGCACTTCATGCAGAGTTTGCTCCTGTTGGAACCTTTACACGCCCACGACTTATGTTTTTCCTCGAAGCACTTGAAACACGCCTCTGGCGGCGCATACTTGCTGCACCATTTTGCAGGCGGATCGATGCACTTGGTGCATCTACCTCACACTGCTGTTTAAGTGCGGCTGCGAGCTCCTATGCCTCGGCGATCTCGTCCAGGTTTTTACACTGGAGAGTCACCTCCGCCGTTAGAGCTCTCACCTGCATTTTTTTTTGCCCAGTACCTTCTGAGCTAGTGCCTTGACCCAGGCCCTTATGGGGATTGATCTCAGAGTCGGATCAACGTTAATCAGGAGTGTTCATATGAACCTAATTCCACCCAGTTAGTTGCCTATGATGGGCATAGATCAGGAACTTACTTTAAGGGCACGCCTCGGTGTCATGGGACGGAAACCAGCACCGACATTAGCCCATCCGCCGTTTCAAGTCAGTGTCACCCGATCTTACTAAGAGGAATTGATGCTGCCGCTACCAGCTCACTTGTGCACAGTTATCTAAGCGTGTGCCGTCTCAGTTACCAATTGTAAAGCAAGACCAGTATGCCGTAATCAGGAACTTACTGGCGTCGTTCCTGATGTGCCCGGCACTACTAGCTGGGCTGTGACACTGTGCGGTGTCGTATCGCTTGTACATATAGAGCTGCTTCCGAATGTGTGGAATTTCTGAAGAGGCCCAACAGAGCCCATTGCTGGACCCCTGCGACGTCTAGGCTTACTCCGCTTGAGCAATCCGCATGCCTCGGTGCTCGGTCACCTTCCTCGGGTCTCATCCCAAGTAACACACTTGTCACAGGAGAGTGACGGCGGTTTATGTTATGCAGAAGTCACTGTGATTTACTTCTAACAAATAAATACTTACTTGCTAGAAGTAAGTCACAGTGACTCTGCGCAACATGAACCTGCGCCGCCGTGATTCATCGGTGACAAGTGTGTTACTTGGGACCTGACTCGCAGAAGGGGGGGTTCATCAAGACCCTGTACTCCTGTCCCTGCTGCCTCTTGGCACTGGCATCTGGAGAGACTCAAACGGCGAAGTTAGCAACCAAATCAACCATGTTCTTGCTGAGAGATGACCGACACTTTTCAAACGTCATTGATGTTAGAACTCCTAGGGAGTGTCCATAAATGACGTAGCATTTTTAGGCCGGTTTTTACTCCCCCTCCCCCTCGTATCATATTTTCCCATACCTAATACATGGCTCGTTACACAATCCCAGACTCCCCCTCCCCTTAAAAAGAATGTTGCCAGACTTCGGATGCTGGTGTCCGGGGACCGGCAGATCAGGGAGCAATATAGGGGAACAAAAGTAGTCGAAAAACGAATCCACTGCAAAAAGAATAGAGAGCATGACGAAAATGTGATTGCTCGGGCGTAAGAGAGTATGGAACATGCGGAAGTTTTACGAAACTGTCAATGGTGACGAAACAATGGTTGCTGCCAGGCAGAGAGCACTCCGAAGAACTGTTGAACGGTGGAAATGGAAGAGCGATTTACAGAATTCGAATCGCCGACAGTGGACAGGCTATGGCACCTACAACGCTAGACGAGGTCAAGACAGCCATTAGAGAGGTGAAGAATAACAAGACTGCTGGGAAGGATGAACTCCCGGCCGAGCTTCTCAAGCACGGTAGTGAGCATCTGTATCAACTATTACATCGAGGATTGAGGAGTTCTTCGTCGGAAAAATCTGGCGGGTTTTCATGAGGACCGATCAACGACGAATCAGATGTTCACCCTGCGGCAGGTTCACGATACATTTCGGGAGTGCAACTTTCAAACCCATCATCTGTTAATTAATTTCAAGGTGGCATATGATTCAGTGAAGGGAAACGAGTTATAGCAGATGACGATCGAACATGGTTTTCCGGCGAAGCTGATTAGACTGTTTTGTGTGACGCTTGACGGATCGGTATGAAGTGTACGGGTTGCGGATGAAATTTATTCATCGTTCGTAATCTCAGTTGGACTGAAACCGAACGATGTTCTATCGAACTTACTGTTCAGCACGTCTCCGTCACTCTCCAGATTTTGGAAGCAGCTCCAACCGTCTCCCTTAAGACCAGGCTTGATAATCCTCCTCGAAATCAAAAGTTTTGCAACATGCTCTAGAGCAGTGTTTTGCTTTTGCTTCGTCGCGAGGGAGCGAACAAACCCCAAACAGAGAGGCAATAAAAACTGAGCGAGGAAGAGGGGAACGAAAAAAGAGTCGATGATTATTTCGGGTTTTTGAGTGCGATTTTCGCCTCGAGAGTCTTTCTTTCTATGAGAGTGGAACTCGCGAGAGCTTTTTGAGTGTGAAGGGACGTGAGAAACACAACAAGCAATTATGAGTGTTGGACGAACTCCTCGCTGCGCGGCAAGCTCGCGCTCGGTGCTGTTGAGAATTTCCGTTGTGATTTCTGAGTTTTATTTTCACTCCTCAGAAAATCGCCAAAATCGCATCCTCATTTTCTCGCGAGGGAGTTTCTGTCAAGCCTGCTTAAGACTACCTCACAACTACCAGCTGTCTAGGTCAAACTCTATGGAAACCTCACACTTTCTGTGACCTGCATATTAATTTTATGTTCTAAACAACGGTTTCCCAACCTTCGTTTCGCAACCCCCAACTGCTTGCAGGCACGATGCGATTGTTCTACGAAAAGCGGGGTGACAACAGACTAGAGGGTCGCGAGAGCCAAGGTTGAGAAGCGATGTTCTAAACCATGGGCGGATAATCTGCTCAACAGACTTCTGAACAGGGAGATTCTGGTGGTGTGGGGTGAAGGACCGTCTTCTACAAAAAAAAAAGTGAAAGCTAGGACTAGTCTTTCATCGACTCACCCCACTTATT
Source organism: Aedes albopictus (assembly GCF_035046485.1). NCBI lineage: Eukaryota > Metazoa > Arthropoda > Insecta > Diptera > Culicidae > Aedes > Aedes albopictus. The sequence continues at coordinate 250,389,019 of NC_085137.1, read as the reverse complement.
AACAGCTTATTAAGCTAAAAAATTCAAAGTCAAGCTTAATAGCGGTTAATTAATTTGATGTACAGCTATAATGTTTGGTGGGTACTAAACAACATTCCCATGGTCACCTTGCTAGAATACTTTACCAAATTCACGGCCTTTGATGCCTTTATGCGCAAAAGTACATTCGTTGCAACGACATTACATAGACACATCGTCTGAAAAGTAATTAATGCTGAGCCTCCGTTTCACTTAAAAAAAAACCTTCAAACTAAATGAATCAATGTATGCACCTACGCTGTATCATATCTATCGTTTAACTTCCACCATGCATGCTGCCTCGGGTGCAGTCATGTGCATGTCTCACCATCCGCTCGAAGGAAATCCCTTCGTCCGAGAGTGCATTTCGAATCTCATAACGATGACGCACCACCCGGGACGAGTGAGAGTGACTTCCCAATCACCGGAGATCCTTCATTTAGGCGCAAAACAAATAGCGCTTCCTGATGGCCTGCAGGGGAAGCGACAGCTAATTCACTCGGACGCACATCATGTGTCCCTCCAACGATGACGACGACGACGAAAGATTCAATTTCGCACCGGCGACGATGGAGACGCTTGGCAACGAACGAACGTGTGTCGTTCGTAGTTAGTCGTCGTCGTCCCTTCATCGTCCTCTGGCTCGTAGTCGTGACTGACCGCGTCCGGCATTGATTATGATGTTCGACAGGGCGAAACGATCGCATTTCACTTATTGGGAAATTTATTATCATGAAAGGTGGAAACGAGCAGAAAAAATATCCAGGGGATCTTTTTTCGACCAGTTTCGGCCGAGATTGGAACTACCCAACGCGCACAGACCGGGGCAGGTTTTTATTCATAGGAACTGATTTCGCGAATCGGAAGAGCTCCGCACTTGACGGTAGGTACGATGCGACGACGATGCAGACTGGGCGGTGTTTTGTGGGTGTGGTGTCGGTCGACTGAGCTGAAGCATCGTTCTGCTAATTGGGATTCTTTTCGAAACGGTTTCGGCTGTCGTGTCGAGATCATCGCACATGCACCTGAGAAGCTTGCTGTGGTGGTGATGGCGTTCGTGTCGATGGTGATGTTGACCAGATGCGTAGGGGGGAAAGGGTTTTCCAAATGCATAAGGGATTTCTAATCGAGTAGACGGAAACAAATCTTATGTAATAACATAGCATGTTTCTGTACGGAGTGAAAATATAACATCGGTTTATTATATATCTTCTTCTCTTATTCTTGTTCTGTTTTTCTATCTCTTTTCTTATTGTTTTCCTTCTTTTTCTTTTGCTTTTTCTCTTTCTCCTCCTCCTTATTATTTTTCTTGTTCTCTCTTTGGGATTTCTCTGGTATCATTCTTTATACTCCATCCTCTTGAAATATTTTTAAGAAGAAATTTTGAAAAAGTTCGTTGAAAAAATTCAGGACGATTTTCTGAAGGAATCCATGCAGGAATATCTAGAGATACATATGAATAATCCTCGCTAAACATTCCTGGGAAAATTTATTAAGAAATGTTTTTCGTAACTCCTAGAGAATTTTCCGGTAAATATTTTTTAAGAAACATCCTATAATGAGATACTAAAACAGTTCGTGAAGAAATTACAAGAGGCATCCTAGCGGCAAATATCGGAGAAACTTTTGGGAAATTGCATAGGGGAAATACCCGAATAAGTTTCTGCAACATTTTCTGTATTCATTTCTGCAGAAAACCCCGGGAGGCATTCCTACTGGAACTCCCTAAAGAAGTTGTAAAATGATCTATGGAGGAACACGTGAAGAAATTTCGGGAGACGTTCCTCCGGGATTTTTCAAAAAGACCCTCGAAAATATTATCCGAATTTCATCTAGGTGTGAATTTATGAAGAAACCGGTCGAAGAATGATTTTTTTGAGAATCCCAGGGCAAATTTCTAAAAAAAATCTCGGATCTCTAAAATGAAATGGGGCAAGGAGGATTTTGTTATGGTCTCTTAGGATAAATTTTTGAAGAAATTCATCTGTTTCTGTAATATGTTGTTTTTTTTTCTAAGGAATTCCTGTAGTTTTTTTAAGGAATCCTTCTGTGCAGAAAGACAGAAGAAGAATATGAAGAAGTTTTTGATGGAATCTCTGGTAGAATTTCTAAAAGATACTATGGACTATTTGATAAAATACGGGAAGCTTTTCTAAATGAGTTATAAGAGCGATTTCTAAATGGAGTCCCAAGATGAATTTCTTACAGAGTTCATGAAAGATGTTTTAAGAATTTCCTGAAAGGATTGCAGAAGTAATGAAATCTGAAGAAATTCACGAAGGAATTTCTACAACAATTCATGCAGGGTTTTCTAAATCAATTCTTTAAAAATGTTTTGGAGGAATCTCTAGTGGAGTTTCTGAAGGAATCTTAGCAAGACATTTTAAGGCAATCCCCAATAATTTCCCGAACAAATCCTTGCGAAATTTTTTGAAAGAATCCGTGAAAGTACTTAATGAAGAATCTTTTGAATTTCCCTAAAAGAATCCTTGAAGGAGTATCTGACGGAATTTTTGAGAGATGCCTTGAAATCCTCCGGGAGGATTTTCTGATGGAATCTCTGAAGAACTTTCATAGGAAATCCCTGAATAAATTTCTGAAAAATATCTGAAGGATTTTTTTGTTATCTGGATTAACCCTTTGGAGCCGAAGGGGTCAATATGACCCCGGCGATGAAACCGAGCATAAGAAACGAGGCTAACGAGGTTGCGGCAGCGAAGGCAAAATAATCCGGCTCCAAAGGGTTAACGAGATTTTTAGCCCTAGGCCAGTTCATCTCTGGACCCACGTTTTGCTTCCCTTCCGAAAGAAGAACTCACATTTTGTGAGTTTGTCGGAAGTGGGATTCGATCTCAGGTCCTCGGCGTGATAGTCAGGTGATTAAACCACCACACCAGGTCCGCTCCTTATATATCTGAAGGAGTTTCAGGAAGAAGTTCTAAAAAACCTGTCGGAATTGCTTAAACATTCAATGTTAGGTTTACTAAAAGAATTTATTGATAAACTTTAGCACTAATGCGAACTTTTTGAAGAAATTTGTGAAGCAATCGCTGGGAATTTTTAAATTTATTCTCGGAAGAATCCATGAAGGAACTCCTGAAGTAATTTCTTAAAAAGTAGTTGGAGAAATGTTCGAAAAAAATTCTGAAGCTAGTTTTTGAATCCGAATAAATACATTAGGAAATTTATGATGAAATACCTAGAGGAATTTCATAAGGAATCTTAGGAAGCAGATTTTTTGCACGTTTGGTGACAAAATAAAAAAATATATATATTGAAAAGTCCACAAAGGTATATATTTTAATATATGTGACTGTAAAAATGATCAATTTAGCGATTGTCCTACATTACTGAGGGGATGTTTCCATTGTTATGATGGAGATATTTCTTACATTTTCTTACATGTAAACGCAAAAAAACACATATGCACATGGGTAATTATTCGCAAGTTCTCAAGACTGCACAACAAGATTAAAAAAGTCATATTTATTGGCGATTTTATTATAAAGACTGGACTCGAAAAAAGTGAGACACATAAAATGATGTATAACTTTTGTTTGCGTGCACAAAAAAAAAAGTTTACCTAAAAAAGTGCATTACGTGTAGCTAATACAATAAAAACTTCGACAAAATCCGTTAAGTGTTGGCGGATATATCGTCTAAACAAAAGACTTACCATTTGAGAACCTTGGGCAAACGAAGACTTTAAAAAATATCACTTTATTACCTAAAACTGTAGAGCTAAAAATACGAAACCGATATGAATAAAAAAAATCTGTACATGAAGTATGTATGTAGAAGTATTGTGTCAAAACTTCATTCAATTCTATTCTAATTCTTCATTCTTCGATTTGCCTTGGTTTGATTTTAATAATAGTAGAACACAATTCAAAACGTGTATTAGAAATATAAGTTAATTTTATTTTTCTGTTTTATCAGTCTGTACGGCAGTTTTGCCGAAGACGTAGAAATAAATAAATAAATAATAGCCATATAGGGAAAATTGTGTATTTTTGTCAGTTTTGTTCTGTTCGTCATGGGATTTTTTTGACAGCTGTTGAGCTCTGAGTCAGCCTCAAATCCTTCCCAACCAAGCTGAATTACACGACCAAATTTCAGAAAATTTGGCCGACAAAAACCTCCCATGGCGAAGAAAACATGAAATTCAAACTACTCTAACTTTGAAAGCACTCAACCAAAATGGCTAAAATTTTCATCGAAAACAGTTTAACACAACATTTGGAAACAAAATTGGAACAGTATTGCCAGTTCTACAGTCAAAAAGGTGCACATTAATTTTAAAATGTTAAAAAGTGCCCAAAATTATAAATAAACGTTTTTCTTTTGTTTGAACTGTTAATAAATGTATCGACAATATCTGCACCAATACTAAACCCAATTTGATAAAATTTGTATGGTAATTACTACACATTATATGCTATTCTAAATATGATATTTTTGTGCACGCATTCAAAAGTTATACATTATTTTGTGTGTCTCACTTTTTCGAGTCCAGTGTTTAACCGTTGTAAAACCATGCCGAAAGAATCGAAAGAAAATTGTATGAGGAATATTTGGTAATTTCCGAACGAATACATGAGATTTTTTTAGTTAATCACTATAAGAATTTATGAAGGTAACATTGAAGTAATCCTTTAATGAATCCTTGAAGGGTTTTGGAAACTTAAACTTCTAAAGAAATTCTGGTACATATTCTGATGTTCTAAAAAAACACTGCAAGATTTTCTTGGAGAAATTTCTGACAGCATTCATGGAAAAATTCTTGACGCAGTCTATGGAAGGTATCAAGAAAAGTACATGAAGAAATTACGGAAGAAATATATGAACGATTTTTTTTATGGAAATCTTGGGTCATTTTTAAGAAACTCACGGGGAAGTTTCTGAAGCAATCCATGCCATAATAGTTCGATAGAATCCGAAACTTTAAAAGCAATTCATGAAAGACTTTCGGAAGGAGCTCTTGATGATATTTAAGATAAATTCTAGGAGAAATTCCTCAAGAAAACACAAGAAATTTTTGTGAAAGGAATCCCTAGAGGTGGAGGTTTCTCCTGAGGAATCTCAGGAAGAATTTTAAAAGGAATCAAAGTACTATTTCAAAAAAAAAACTGAAAGAGTTTCTCACTGAATAAATTTTTGGAAGATTTTCTGAAAGCCCCTGGAACAATTTCTAAAGGAATATTGAAAAATATATAAAGAAAATTCTACAAAACTTTCTGAACAAATGTTCAGCTAAATTTTCAAAGAATATTTGATTCTAATTTAAACCTGTGCGAGTTTCTGACGAAATCCCTGTGGGGTTTTCCAAAGAAACCCAAAGAGAAAGTTTTGAAGTAATCCCTAGAAAGTTTTCCAAAATATTCAATCGGGAATTTTCAGAAGTTATTTGCTACAAACTGTGCTACAAATGGTGAATCCTGAAGAAATTTACGAAGCAGTTTATGCAACAAACCATGCAAGATTTTCTAAATGAGTTCTTTTAAATTTTTTTGATGGAGTCTTCAGTAGAATTTCCTTTACAATATTCTGGATAAGTTCTTAAAAGACTTTTTGAAAGAGGAGCGTTATATTTTCCGACCTTTGCAAAGCTTTGCTATCTTTTTGAGCAGCAAGAACAATGTTGTATTAATTATCGACGCTTTCGGTAATGTATTAAACCATTTTCATGAAATAGAAATTTTGTTCATAAGGACTGCAAAGGTAAAAAAACATAACGTTTCCGGAACTGCAATATCCAGTCGTTAGCCAACCTTTCCATTTATTCAAAAAATCTTCGAAGGAATTGTTCGAATAATCTTTGTGAACTTTCCTAGAGAAATAGAGGAGTTTCTGAGGCATTTTTTTGAAAATCCCCAGAAGAATTTTTGAAGAAATTTCTGAAGAATTACACAAAGAAATTCTAAAAAAATATTTTAAAAATGTTTTAAAAGGCTTTTCTAAAGCGGTTTCTGGAAGAATTAAAAAAAATCAAATAATAACTGACGCTATAATAAGATTTCCTAGAAGTTTGTTTTGAAAAACTTCTTGAACTTTTTGAAAGAATCCCTGAGGGTATTCGTTACAGCAATCCCTAATGGACCCGTAATATTTTTGAATAACCCGTGTAGTAATGCCTGGCGTATTTTCTTGAAGAAGATTTGGAGAAATTTTCAAATATATTTGGAGGAATTTCTGATATAATTTTTGGAAGATTTTCTGAAAGAATCTCAAGGATTTTATAAAAGAATACGTAAAGAAACTTCTAATGAAATATCTAGAGGATTTTCCCAAGTAACACACTTGTCACCGAAGAGTCACGGCGGCGTAGGTTTATGCTGCGCAGAAGTGACTGCGACTTACTTATAGCAAGTAAGTATTTATTTGTTTGGATTAAGTCACTGTGACTTCTGCGCAGCATAAACCTGCGCCGCCGTGACTCTTCGGTTACAAGTGTGTTACTTGGGTTATTAAGGAATCCCAGGAAGAAGTTCCACACACAGAGTTTTTTTTTGCACGAGGCACGAGCTAATTGAAAAATTCACGAAGTTTCAAATGTATAAGTGCGCTAAAACTTTAGAAAGATCATTATTGTTTTGAAGTTCTTATGCGGTCACAACAAGATTTAAAAAAATCATTTGAGGAATTTTACTTTATTTAGCATGGGAAACTAAAGATTAACCACTAGCACACTCACTAGAGTAATTATCATTAATTTGTAAGAACGTAAAAATATACAAAGCCCAAAAATATAATAAAAAAATAATCCGGGACGCAAAATAAGTTCAAAAAGTGAGTTTCCTCCATTTAGAATAGATTTTTTTTTAATTACGAAGACGATTACAACATTTTTCAACATGTCAATAGTTAATAGACTGAAACGTATGAGCACAGACAAACAGACGTAACACTTGCGAAATTTCAATCAACCACGCTTTTAACGAGCGTTTTAAATCTTCAAAGTTATGGCTTCACAACCAGAGGCGCGCGCATCGTTTTTCTTTGCGTTTGACATTTCACACTAGGCCTTCTGTTAACGATATTGCACAGCGCAGTGTTTCGTAAAACATTTCCACCAGGTGATGGTGGTGTGACATGGGCGATGGATTTTCACGAAAATTGTTCTAGATGTTACGTCGGGGCAAAAAACTATGAAAGAAAAAGTTTGAATTAAGTGTTATGCCATTTGACACAACGCCGTTTGGCATAAATTTTGTCGTGCCACATAGGGAAGAGCATTTCCCTAATCCCTGCTACGCGCCTGTTCCATATCATTGCATTTTGAAGGGTGTTTTCGGTCATGGTATTTATACCGATGAAACTGCTCGCTCATGAAAGAGTAGCCCGGTTCCTAATTGTACACCTATATCGGCAAGGACGACGTTGATGACTCCAATTTCAGTGAGATTGATAGGGTTGGATGGTTGAATTATTATTCAACTTCATCCTATCGTCCAGGGTATAAACCTTTAGAAGTATTATTTTTTCCTATCATCATTTGTATCTCATGCTTGGAATGTATTTCAAATATCAACTCCAGAGCCAACGCTTCATTACGCCCGTTTTTCTTAATTGAATGTTTGTTCGAATCTGATTGGATTGGGTTGGAGGAGGCCCTTACCGTGCCATTCCCACATCTCTGTGCGTGTGCTGCTGCTATCCTATCCTATATTGCCAAGCCAATGTTGATGATGCTGACGATGTCGAATTTTCCGGCGAACGAATACATTACAAAGTTTCCGAAACAAGCATTATGTTAATTGGAGCCAAGTTTACAGCGCCTGCCGGAGAGGAACAGGAAACGGCGGCCGAGGAAAGAACCTTAAAAATTTTCCACAACATTCACCTCATTTCCCGCACCGATGCGATGCCGAAGCCACATCACACGAGGAGGAACGGGCACGGGCCTCACCAAACAACCAAATTTATTAAGGATACAGCCGAATAAACTTCTTTTTCTTTTAAGGCCGCCCCGACGTCGTCGCCGTCTTAGAGGTTCGACTTTTTCAAAGGAAGCCACCGCACGATCACAAGCGCTTCTTTGCCATCATCGCGTCGCCTTTCGTGTGGTTCGTTCTCGGGGTGCAACGAGCGAGCAAATTCCGTTTTAATTAAATTTAGGGAAATGAACAAGCCAAAATTAATCCACTTTAAAAGGCAAACAGCATTGGCCTACACGGAACGAGAAGATTAGCATTTTATGGATTATTATTCGGAACTGATAGGTGTCGCGCTGGAACGTGCCACAATTAGCACGTACATGGTGCGATTTTGTTTTTCTTGTTTGATTTGGGACGTTGTTAGAACTTGGACTTGAAAATTTGAGTTTTGAGGACTAATTTCCAATTGCGAATTAAGTTTCCTTCTGTACTAGGGTATTGGTTCCCTTATTAAGCATATGGCTCCCATTTTCATCCCATTGAAAACAAAGAATTTAAGCGCTGTATGTTTTGTTTCTGTTTTTTGTATTTTTGGTTAGAAGTGAGCACGCATGAAAACAAAAAGAACGGAATCGGATGAATGTGGGAGCGTGAGATTACTGATAGCACTCGTACCCTATGTATCATAATCGAATTTGCCCGAGCAGAAGGGAATAACAACAGCATAAGGAGCTGTGTTATTTTGCAAAATAATCGAATAATAAAGTCGATTATTTTAAAGTAATTACCATAACATATTGTGTTATAAACTTGTCTGTCATAAGCGGCAAAATAACAAATTCCATAACAAAAAACCCTAATTAATCCACCTAGTGGTGATGATGCCTTTCTCGTGCTTTAAAATATCCTTTCAACAAAACTCAAGCGACGTGTTGATGACATTGACATAAATACAAAATGGAAACTGCTTGCTAAATCTACTCAATGTGGATACATTTTATATTAGCAGAACATCCAATATTCAGAAAATATAAGACAACGATCCAAAATTCAAACCAAACAAGTGTTATGAAGCCGTAAAATATCGGTCATCATTTTTTGACTCCGGATATCTACCCCAACTAAACTAAGCGCCATCTTGAACATTGAGACACCATCTTGGATGTTCTGGTATTCATTTTTGGATTCTGCACCTAAAATTACATAAAATAGTCACCGTATTGAATTTTGGCATATCGTTTATGGTTTTCTGGTTACCAATTTTGGACGAAGACCGGCATTCTTCCCCATTCAAACTACATATAGTCATATTGCAGACCTTGTGAAACAGCGCACAGCTTGGGATTTCTGATTACAAATTTTGAATTCTGGACATATTTCCATACAAAATATGCTCATAATGCAAGACTTTTAAAACCCTTTCAAATAGGCGCTAACTTGAATACTGGGCCATTATCTTGGATTTTGGACCGCTATGTTGGATACTCTGGTGGACTCCGAACATATTTCCCATACCAAATACACTTATTTTACATAGTTTTAGAGCTCAAAATTCATTAAAACAGCCGCCATCTTCTGTTGACGCGATCAAATTCTTATATTTCCATTCAACGTTGACCCATCCTGCTATAAATTTATACCTTAGGAATCTGGAATGGTGCGATTTGATGAGATCGCTTTAGATTTGTCTATATTTTGTTCTCTTTCATATATGAGAACTTAGACTTATTCGTCACTGTTGTTCATACCTAACGTTTATCAGGCCATTAAACAAAGCCACGATTTAATTTTTCACATGAACGTTGGTTCTGCTACACAACAGTTAGTCTCTAATGTCGTCTAAGGCTATTTTCTTGCTAACCGTTCATTAGATTATCAAAAAATCTGCGATCTGATGTGTCGTATGTATGGGTTTAGTCCATTTTTATATTTGGTAATATCCGGTGGTATACCCGGATCTGATTTCATGACACTACCGGTTGTCCCAATTATGGTCTGAGAATATTTTATTGCTAATTCTTCACCTTCACCTAATCATCGCGATTTGATTTATCGCATGTATGGGTTTGATTCACTTTTACTTCTAATCACTTTCGAAGCCACAGCTGAACCCGCATCACTACCGGGAATCTGTGGTCTGACCCTATTTTTCCATCAGGTTGTCGATAAGTCGTAATCAGTCTTGTTAGAGATCACAGTCATTTGAACCTTTTCGTCGATATTCGGCCTCCTTTGTCTCCGACATTCGCAACACAAGCAATCAAACTACTGTTCGAAACAAAAATGTCAAACGCATGCACTTCACGACAATAGCGGCTTCAGGAGACGGTTCGGCTTTTGTTATTCCTGTCTTCTTCCATAATAAGAGCTATATTGCCCATCTATGTGTCGCACTCAATGCAACATGGAAGAATAAACTTATATTAACATTCATAATCGGAATTGGCTGAAAATCTATGCGTAAAGCTAGAATTAGACAAATGTCATCGTGTCAAATGACATTAATTTGGCCCTTTCTTATGTTTATTGATCTTCGTTCTACTGCTCGTGTTGTGTGTAAGAGGTAACGGTAGCGCACGAATGTAACAAAGCAAACTGACACACGACTGCGGTCGCGAAATGAAGGTAGTAAAAAGTGTCGAATGTCGTCAAGACTGGTCGTGATTTGATGTACCGCATCCATGGGTTTGGTTGAATTTTACATTTTACTACCCGGATCTGATTCCGGGTAACTCCCGGCTGAACCAAATATGGTCTGACACTATTGTCTTGTTAACTGTTCATCGGTTAACCAAAAACGTTGCAAATTGAAGGTGTCACAATGTCACATGCAGGGTTTGACAATTTCGACGGGACTCTCAGAATCAATTCCGGAACACTACCAGTTGTCTCTAGTGTGATCTAAGGCTATTTTCTGGCTAACTGTTCATCAGGTTATCGCAAAAGCCACGATTTGATGTGTCACATGCCTGGATTTGGTTTAATTTTATATTTGGCCTCTTCCGATTCCGAAACACTTGCTGGCCTGGTTGCATTAGATAATCTAAAAAGCCGCTATTTGATGTGACGCATGCACGGGCTTGTTTCTTTTTCAGATTTGACCACTTCGGCGGGAACCCCGGAACCGGTTCTGGAACACTACTGGTTCAGATATGGTCTGAGATGATTTTCCTGCTCATTGTCCATCAGGTAATCGAAAATGCGGTGATTTGATGTGTTGCATGTATGGGTTTGGTTCAATTGTATATTTGGCCACTTCCAGCGGGACGCCTAGAACCGGTTCCGGAACACTACCGGTTCAGCTATGGTCTGAGACTATTTTCCTGCTTACCGCTCATCAGGTTATCGGAAATGCCGTGGTTGGATGTGTCGCAAGCTCGGGTTTGGTTCAATTGTGTGTTTTGCCACTTCCAGCGGGACGCCTAGAACTGGTTCCGGAACACTACCGGTTCAGATATGGTCTGAGATGATTTTCCTGCTCATTGTCCATCGGGTCATCGAAAATGCCGTGGTTTGATGAGTCGCATGTATGGGTTTGGTTCAATTGTTTATTTGGCCACTTCCAGCGGGACGCCTAGAACCGGTTCTTGAACACTACCGGTTCAGATATGGTCTGAGACTATTTTCCTGCTTACCGCTCATCAGGTTATCGAAAATGCCGTGGTTGGATGTGTCGCATGCATGGGTTTGGTTTACTAGTATATTTGGCCACTTCCAGCGGGACGCCTAGAACCGGTTCCGGAACACTACCGGTTCAGATATGGTCTGAGATGATTTTCCTGCTCATTGTCCATCGGGTCATCGAAAATGCCGTGGTTTGATGTGTCGCATGCATAGGTTTGGTTCAATTGTATATTTGGCCACTTCCGGCGGGACACCCGGAAACGGTTCCGGAACACTACCGGTTCAGATATGGTCTGAGATGATTTTCCTGCTCATTGTCCACCGGGTCATCGAAAATGCCGTGGTTTGATGTGTCGCATGCATGGGTTTGGTTCAATTGTATATTTGGCCACTTCCGGCGGGATACCCGGAAACGGTTCCGGAACACTACCGGTTCAAATATGGTCTTGGACTATTTTTCTGCTTACCGCTCATCAGGTTATCGAAAATGCCATGGTTTGATGTGTCGCATGCATAGGTTTGATGCGTTTTCATATCTGGTCCCTTCCTGGGGTACCGTTCCGGAACACCTAAATGGTCATAACTCCGGAACGGCTGGACCGATCCGAACCATTTTCAATAGGAAACAATGGGACCAGATTCCCCGCCGAATGAACCGTCGGTCGTTAAAATCGGTTGAGGTTTACTGCCAAAAAGTGATGTGAGTTTATTTGTACACTCACACACACACACACACACATACACACATACATACACACATACAGACATCATCTCAATTCGTCGAGCTGAGTTGATTGGTATATGTGACTCGACACTCCGAGCCTTCTATCAAAAAGTCATTTTTGGAGTGAACATATAGCCTTTCCAGTACACTTAGTGTACGAGAAAGGCAAAAATGTTCCTGGAAAACCATTTCAATAACTTGTTTTGTTAGTTTAAATAACAACTTAATAACAATGAATTCGGAAAATATTTCAATAACAAATTTTGATATTATTATGTTATTGATAGTAATCGGAGAGCAGAATTTGCTATGATATCAAACTCGTTACTAAATAAGTTATAATACTTAATATATTAAATGATTCGCTTTGTCTCACAAACAATAACATGAGGTTCATCACTTTGACGTAAGAAATATTTTCAAATGATCGAAGCATACCATACTCAGCTTTTAATTCATTCTAAGAGATATGAAGTCGCAAGATAATCGAATTTTAGTAATTTATATATTATCAAATACGACGAGCTTCGATTTCAACCTGTAATTCACAAACTGTTCTACTTTAATTGTTTTCGGAACAACTTTTCTGGAAACTTTGTTTTAATTCCTACGATTTGCCCTGGATTCATGAATTATGTCAAATATTCCTCCTGAGTTCTACAAGGAGTCCTCCAAAAATTTTGCTATAATTTCTCCTGAACTTCCTCTGATGATTCCTACAGGACTTTCACCAGAAATGTTTGCAATATATTTTCAAAAATTACTCTGTTTATTTCTCTAAGGATTCCGTCAAAAACTCCTTTTGTGTTTATCAAGTGACTTTGACATAAAATTCTTCCAGAAATTCGTCGACAGATTTCGCCATAAACTTTTCCATAAATTACATGAAAAATATTCCAGAAATTTCTCCGAGAGTTCTTCGACGGAATCTTTCGTGGATTTTTAAAGACTCCTGTAGAAATTCCTCCGGAATCCTGCATAGAATCCCTTCAAGGATTTCTTCGGAATTTCCTGTGATGTTTAGTGCTGAATTTCTTTTTAAGATTTCTCTGAAAATTTCTTTGGGGATTTCACCAAAGTTTTTCCGAATGATTCTCTAGGAGTTTTTCTAAAGATTCTGCCAAGGGATTTATCGAAAGGTTCCTTCAGAACTTCAAAGTGCTTATGTGAAAATTATTTAAGGAATTCTTTAAAGGAGTAGTTCAGAAATTTCCTTCTGATGGAAGGAACAACACAAAGGGACAGTTCGTAATCGTCGAATTGTTGCCGTGATTTCAAAATTTGTTACTGTTGTATTATTGTTGATAAGTTGATCAATAGTACAACAAAAACTGAACATATACTTCAACAAAACATGTTATTATAATGTAATTTAGTTGATGTATATCAATAGCTTGATTATAACAAAATGAGGTTGTTCAACAAAATTTGTTATGGAAAAGCTAATCCTTGATGATTTAATAATAACAAAACAAGATATAAAACAGGTTATGTGATTTCGTAGTTATTAACTTGATACAGTAATGTTCCGATTTTATCACGCCCTCCGCCCATCAGTCCTTTATTTTTAATTAATTTACTGGTACATTTGAAAACAAGTGTTTCCTCTCTTCTTGAAGATGAATGTTGAAGGCGTGTTTTGCAACGTTAAAAATATTGATAATGATTATAGATTTTGAAAAATATTCTAAAGAATTTTTGAAAAGGGGCGTGATAAAATCGGAACAATACTGTATTCTCCTCTGCTCGAGTATACGTAACCGATGGAAGGATGATCATACTTACATGCTAGCCCTACGGCCCAACTCAGACAGTGCCTGCTTCTTCTCATGTTCTATGCTTTTTGATAGTATTTATCTTAATTTGAAGGAACAAAGTGAATCCGTTCCGCTAAAGATAATAACTCATAGTAAATGTAAAGCTTGTAATTAAACAAGATTAAATTGAAAACATTCAGCAAATAGAAGCGATAAAATGCATACCTGAAAGTCAATTTATGAGTGCAAAAGCCATTTCGCGGGAGCAATCGTCCATCCAACCACACGACTGCAATCACGGTCAATAATAGAAACAATGGTGAATGGTGTTGATGGCTGATGGTGGTGGTTACATTGGGTTTCATTCTGGTGAACATTTAAATCCAACAACCTCGCAGTATACGAAGGTGTGTAGCATTTGAAAGTTGAATCAAACTTCATTCTATTGGTGTAATGCAATTCACGTGTTAATGACTCGTGTAACCTCAAATCGTCCCGAATGGAAGTTCACTCCGTTGGAATTAATTTCGATGCACCTGGTTGGGTGTAGTTTTGCAAACGATTTAATTGAATGCAATATTTATATGTATGGGAGAGCTTTCAGCGTTACTTCGTGTTTGGATTGTTTGAACTATTTTAAACACTTACTGTGATAATTTATCAGACGGCTAGTAACATTGTTCTGCCCAGAATTCATCAACTGTTATTATAAGAAAAGAGTAAAATGTTATTTGGTAACAAATATGTTCGACGGCATATCTTACTACACCAATTAGAGAATTCCTAAAATCGTTCAGATGTAGCATAACAATTCTGAAAATTCAATTATAAAATTTCACTTTACGGTTATCCTTTTTCACTACCAAGACTACAGCTTCGTTCTATTACTCTTTCAGCCACTAAAGAAAACCAAGTAACTCTCGGCAGCTATAAATCACTAGGGAAAGCAATAAAACTCAATCTTGGTGTTTCAAAACGGCCACAAAATCCCCCCTCGCTGACAAACGGCCCTCGAACGCTTACACCGGAGAGCAGAATGTCGGTCGGCCCAATGGACCCCATTCAAACTCCGGCCCACAGCGAGAGCCCATAATGTGAAGGAATTTCACTTTTCTACCCATGAGGATGACGACGACTACGATGACGGTCGCCATATCGATTCCTACGGTCTCCAGAGAACGAGGCAACCCTACCGACCAACCACCCAATATCGGCCTTTTATTGAGTTATGTGGCGACCGGTCAAGTGTCACCCAATATGAATCATTTATTTCAATTACCGGCTTTGTTCGAACGGTCGGCGATGGCAACGACGGAGGAGTTGCCTCATCCGAAGGAGAACTTTTGCCCAAAACGGTTGATGGATGGGTTTTCTGTGGAAGTGGGTTTGAAGAGGGAGAGCAGTTGTTTTTGCATGGCACTAATTTTGAAGTTATATTCCAAGGAATAGGAAAGGCTCGGTGATTCGAAGGTTACTTCTTTTGTTTTGTAGGCAGAAGTTTTTGGAGTAATCTTTACAAACAAAACAAATCGTTGTTAAACTGCAGTGCCTTTTCTTACAACTAACTGCAAAAGCCAATTTTCTGTACTCGTGTTTGCTAGTATACTTCGTGCGGAAGAGAATATGTAAGAGCAGCAGTACTTAGGTATCGTAAAAAAAAATATGAACCTTATATAAAACCGTATACTTAGCAGCTATGTGATGGTAAAATCGCTCCGGCAGACATCTAGTAATTCCGGTTGTTCACAACCACCACCTCAATTGTGTGATGAATCAATTCCTGTTTCCTGGAGCTCACACACTTCATCGATCGGTTCTTCACCGTAGACCTCCAGCGTAATGTCGTCAGCGAAGCCGACTATTGCCACTTCCACCGGCAACTTTAACCTCAGAACCTCATCCTACATGAAATTCCATAACAACGGACCTAGGATGGAGCCTTGCGGGACTTCTGAGATTATGCAAAAGCGCTTCCAATCTTGTACATGTACGCGGGTATCCCCAAGAGGCAAGCAATGACCACCCAACAGGCGCTATTGATCGCGTTCCTACTGTACTGTCACTACTGTACTGTAGCGATTTCCCCTCCTGACCCGCTACTGTAGCTGACAGGATAGCGTATACGGTCGACCTCCCCCTTCGAAAGCCGAATTGCTTGCTCGAGAGATCATTAACACCCTCGGTATGCCTCAACATGGTGTTGAGGATAATCTTTTCGAGCACATTCCCACCGTGTCGATCAACCATATAGGTCTATATGTCTACGGATCTCTGGTTGGTTTCCCCGCCTTTGGCAATAAAACAAGGATCTGCACTTCCAAACCTCGAAAACTCCAAACGAGGGAAAACTCTCTCGTCCAGGCATTTCTACATATCAGACCTGGACATCTCAGGTGCCTCTGTAATAGCTACTTTTAAGGCCAGGTTTGAAACTCCGTCCGGATCTGGGGCTTTACCTACGTTGATGATCTTTGATATACCGGCAAGTTCCACATCGGTGACCTCTCCTCATCGCCAGCCCCAGTCCGCGTCCTTGCCTGAAAGGAGGCCAAGGACTAGGATCATGGCGCGGAAAAGCCCTTCGATTAGCCCCTCCAACATCTTTAGAGATTGCTCTGTAGGATTCACAACACCTCTCGTCTTGGCCATCACGATCTTGTAGGCATCACCCCACGGGTTCACATTGGCACTCTGACAGAGACCCTCGAAGCAGGCCTTTTTGTTTTTGCTTGCCCTTATCTCGGTTTTGAGCAAGGCTTTTGTAGCGGCAAACACCACCTGCCGTTTGTGTTGCTCTTCCTCAGATCGTTCTTGCTGCATCCACCGCCTAGTCCGTAGGCAGGCACGGCGCAGGTCCGCAATCGCTTGAGTCCACCAGTAAGGCTGTTGTGTCCTATGTCTAGGGTGGACTCGCTTAGGCATGGTCACATCGCACGCACGCGAGAGCTCCGCACAAAGCTCGTCCCCGCTTAAGTCGAGTAAGTTTCGCTCACGGCAGAGCGCCTCCCTAAATACCCCTTCTTCGAAGTATGATGTCTTCCACCTGCGAGGGCTTGGCTTTGGCCTAGCATCTTCTTCTACCCGCTGCCTGCTGTTGTTGTAGCCGATACTGTTGCGAACCACCAGGTGATCGCTGTGAGTGTAGCCATCGCCTACTCTCCAGTTCGAACTACTTGTTGAGTCAGGAGTACAAAAAGTTACGTCAATAATTGACTACGTACCGTTTTGATTGAAGGAACTCGTGGTACCGGCATTATCCAGGTCGACATCTAGTATGGTTGGTGTTTTTAACAGGATCTGACCCATGAAACTGCTTCCCCATTCCACGGACCAGGCATTGAAGTCACCCGCTATTATCGCCGGCCTCCGCTCTATAACCACGGTCGTCATACAGTCCAGCATCTGCGTGAACTGCTCCTTGGAGGCGCATAACAGCTACAGAAGAAGACACCGTTTACTTTAACGACAACGAAGTCCTCATAGGTAGTAGACACACACTCCTGGAAGGGGGACTTAACCCGTCGTCCATATCGTTTTTCTGGACCCATTCGCGACCCAATTGCCGTTGCCGGGTATTCGATATGGGTCCGCTAAGATGGCAATATCCGTCCCCAGTTGCTGAGCCTTGGCACAGTGGTTCAGGTACAGCTGCGTTACCTGCACTGTCATTTGTTTACTCGGATTCCTTGAATCTGGGCATCTTGGACTACCCGTTGGGTGCCTGTTGCTCACGGATTTCTCGGAACAAATCAAACACATGGGTGGACTCGTGCAGCCTTGTGCCTCATGGCCTTTAGCACTGCATCGTCTGCACAGCTTGCTCCTGTCAGGGCCTTTGTAGTCTCATGACTTGTGACCTGGTTCCAGACACCTGAAACAAACCTCCGGTGGCTCATGAAAGGTCAGTTGATATACTGACCAGCCCACCTTCATCTTCCCTGCTTTAACGGACTTATTTACGTCCACCACAGCGGTACCAAGGCTACCTGTGTTCCTGCCGGCCCCTTCCGTAGCTTAACGGCTGCAGTGGCACCAGCGGTACCGCGCACAGTGATCTTAACTAAGTTCTTCACCCTCAGAG
Source organism: Aedes albopictus (assembly GCF_035046485.1). Lineage (NCBI taxonomy): Eukaryota > Metazoa > Arthropoda > Insecta > Diptera > Culicidae > Aedes > Aedes albopictus. The sequence goes on along the minus strand of NC_085137.1, from coordinate 250,370,938 downwards.
TCGCCTCCGTCATAAGAGCCCTCACCTCGACACTCTCGCCAAAAGCCTCTTCCGTCTGTCTTTTGTAGGCGGCACTCTTGGTGGTGTGCCTACACTCCTGCACATCAAGCGGTTTCTTTTCTTCCTCTTCTGCTCAACTGTGGTCCAAGAGGGGTCCTCCTCCTGATCCGCCCTACTTTGCGGTTGCTGAGAGCCTAAAAATTGTTGCAACTCCCTGTTCCCTTCAATCCGGGACGGGCCGGCTATTTCAGACCACCTTTCCCAGCTTCCCGGAACGGGTGGCTGACGTCCGGCTTACCGACATTATTGTCGGCTTTTGGGGTTAGTACCCGCCTAGCCTTGCGGGCACCGCCTGGCAGTTCCCAACCTGACCGCTCCCTCACCCGCATCTGCAAATGCTTGTCAAAAGCAGCCGCATCTGCCGCACCCTTTGGGCTACCTGTGTAAGCGAAGGCCTCCGTCTCGGTGGACGTCGTGAGCTTTGTTTTCGCGGTTTCTGTCGCTGCTGCAGTTTCCATGAGTTCTTTATGGTCTTGCATTGCTTTGGTAATTGACTTTCGGAGTCGCCTTCTTAAGGTTTGGCTTATGTTGGGCTTCTAGGATGCAAAGTTTATGTTGGAGCCAAGCAACTGCACAGCAACCTCCATCGCTGAGATTCCATCTTGTTTTTGGATGATGGTCAACCTTACTCCATCCTCTACCTCTCCTGACAAACTAATCGGGGAGGGAATCGGACTTCCAACGCTGTCACTTCGTACATAGCCTTCTACTCCTTATTTTCCTCTCCTTAACGGAGACCTAACCAACCCGCTTCTCGCAAAGGGGTAAGCCTCGCCACACCACTACCACTTTGATTATTATTAGTATGTTTGCTATGACTCATATTGAATCCCACGAGTAGCACAGGAAAAAAGATCCACCACGAGAGAGCCCTGCAGTAGCGCGGTAAGGTACTAAATCGTAAGGTCCCTGAGTTACCGTCCCTGCTGCTCCAACCAAGGACTTTTCCCGCCAGACACCCGCCATTGTGGTTCTCGTTGCGTTTCAGTTCAAAGACCATTTCGCCAGTTCTATTACGTCGACTCCAAGATGCATGAGCTTGGCAATGCTCCTCATCTCATTCAAAACATCTGATTACTTAGGCTCGTTCAACTTGAAAACGAAGACTTCTTCCTTCTCAAGCTTTAAACGTACCCTTCTGCCTCTTGTTTGTTTAGCGGTCCCAAGCTCATATTCCTCTTTCTTCTTAATCTTCTTCTTTTGCCGGTTCACTAAGGTCCAGTGGGCGTCCTCCCCCAAACCCGATCTGTGGTGGCTTTTCAGGCCCAGGCTTCCCAGTTTTCCTGCACGCCAGTCCAACATCTGAAGTAAAGTACTTTCCAGCCTTGCGTACGCCGCCTGGTAGCTTCTCACCTGACGGTTGCCTCACAGGTTTTAGCGATTGCTTGTCGTATTCTGGAGCAAATCAATGTATTCCAAGAGTCTCTCTATCTGGTGTTCATTAATTACGAAAAAGTTTTCGATCGTCTCAGTCACGAAAACATGTGGGAAACTTTCAGGGGTCTGAAAGGGTCTCCCTGAGAAAATCATCGGCCTCAGTACAGGGCATTTTCGTGCGGAGTACTGCACTTCGGTGTTTTGTCCGATCCCATCCGGGTCGTTACTGGAGTGAGACAAGGATCCCAAATAATACACTTGTCACGGAAGAGTCACGGCGGCGCAGGTTTTTGTTACGCAGAGGTAACTGTGACTTATTTCTTGTAAGATAGTATTTATTTGTTAGAAGTAAGTCACAGTGACTTCTGCTCAACAAAAACCTGCGCTACCGTGACTCTTCTGTGGTAAGTGTGTTACTTGGGATGTATACTATCATCGCTACTGTTCCTCATCGTAATCGACGAGATCCTGGTCATTGCGATTGATCGTGAATCTAATCGTGGATTGCTGTGGTAGCCCTTTACCGTGAAGCATTTAAATAACTTCAAACTGACTGATAACGTTGCTCTCCTAGCTCAACGGCGCTGTGATCTGCAGAGCGAGCTCGATGATTTTGCCAATCGCTCCTCGGTGGCAGGTCTTACCAATAACGACAACAAAATCAAACCGTTGGTTGTAAACACGGTGTGCTGTTGTACGCCACTGAAACTTGATGTATATCAGTGGAGAACACTGAACGGCTGCAGGAGTGCAGGTCTTCATTAATAGATGCCTGCGTTATATGATTCGTGCATGGTGGCCTCACAATTGGATCTCCAACGTCCACAGAAATTTGACCAAACCACAGGTCAAGGCTGAAAATCGCCCAGGATGGAGATCTTTCAATTCAGCCCTCTGTACCACCGTGGGTCCTCAGGACTAAAAGTAAGCAGAGAATCGCGCCCCTTGGGCGGAGGCTTCTATTTTAGTCTGTTTCCCGCTATAATTCAGTCAAATTTGAACCAATTAACACACTTTTTGGAATGCAGTGAGATAGGTATCGTATCTACCCGTGTCACGCAAAACAAGAAAAGCTACCAAAAATTGAGATATGCCTTTTCTACCAATTTATGTATTAAAAACGTACAGAAAATGTGATAAATCATAATCCATTCGTTGTATTAGGATGCGCTACACGGTTCCACAGGTTCCATACCGCTACACACAAACATCTCTATTCAAACCCGATAAGATGAACCGGGTTGCGTCTAAAAATAACTTTCGCTTCGTTGCTGAGCTTCGCGTCCTATTGTCTACTAGGAATTTTCCTCTTGCAAACAGCACACTGCTGGATGCGGGCTTTTCAGTGCACAATGGGTCTAGAGTCGTATTTACGAAGTCAAAAATGTTTCTGCTAAGTTCCGTCATTTTTTTTTTTTTTATATTGTAAAATAAGTACAGTCACTCTAGTGTGGCTTATCAAAAAATCTGCTGATTAATTATTCTCTATATTTCAAAATGTTCTACAAAGTTGTAACAAATTTGCAAAAAAAAAAAAACATTCAAATGATTAGAACTTTTCGAAAAGTTTTCAATAAATTGTAATCCGGTAAATTGTAAATTGCAATTTCCCTTTGGACATATTTTAGTCGAGTCCAACGGTACATAAAGACCAACACATTAGTCCTAAACTTCCAAAATTTAATTTAATTCGGTTCGCTTAATCCTAAGGTACAGTAATTTGATAAATGGAAGTCAAATAGGTATCCCAAGTAGCACCTGCAACTAAAATGGAAATGATCATCGTTGCAAACATGTTGCAACTGAGTTTTCATGAAACAAACAAAATTAAAACCTATTAAAATCCTGTTGTTAATGCCAAACTGAGGTGTAACAGTTTTATAACAACTAGCAAAATGAAAACAAACGTCATCATTAGTCGAAACTTTCGAAACCAATTTGTAACTAAAGTATAATCTGATTGTTTCAACGAATCTTAGTTACAACCGTTTACAAACCAAATCAACCAAAACATTGATTCTGATTGTTATAAACATGTTGCACCTGGAACTTATTTAGAACATAACGAAAAAATTTGACAGGAGTGCGGCAAAATGTTTTTGTGATCACGAAAAATATAAAATGCACTATAAAAAACCAAAATGTTTCAAAAATAACGAAATCATGTACAAATAAAATGTAACCTTTTCTTCATAAATTTATCGACATATTCCAAATTTTATAAAATTAAAGTAGCAAAATAGAAAAAAAAATCTGATTGACCCAATAAAAAAAATCTGCCTCATTTAGCAGTACTGAAAGACTGCTACCTACCACTGGGAAGATTTGAATATATGGGGTTTTGAGAAATCCAACGTAACATAAAAAAATATTGGGAGTTTCCCACGAAAAATTTAACAAAGGGGTTTACATTTTTTACAAAAAACGTGAAACTTTCGGTACGTAATAAATGAACAGCCTCTTGTCGACTTAAATGGGAAGTACCAGTCCAAGCATCTGCTTTTTTGATTATTTTGACAATGGTTTTTCATAAGGGCCAAACTAACTTGATCGATTTCTCTTCGTCGACTCTCTCTTTCGCTAACAAAACAAACAAAATCATTATTCTTTTTGTTTCTATAGCAACATGTAGTCGTCTTCTTCGCATTTCAACCAAAAAATCTTTGGAAAACTCAATGCAAATTCTGTGATAACACAAAGAGATGATCGATGAAGAGAACTCGAAAATGTCAGTTAGGTCCAAATGAAAAATCAGTGTTGATTTATTTCCTATACGGAAAATTCAAACTACCTTATTTTGGGTCGATTTTACCCTGAAATGAGTATATCAAATTGATTAGTTACCCAAAGTTAGGTTGTTTTTCCTCTCCCCCCAGAGAGTTTTGTATATGCGTCTATCCAACGGGGGTCCTTAAGGCCAATAAGCCTATTTTGGGTAAATGTAGATTTACCCATATTTGGGTTGAATGAAGGGGGTCTTGGGTTGAATTTACCTACTCTTGAGTGTATTTTTAGTTGGAGGTAAAGGCAATTTACCTTGCGTGAGTTTAATCGATTCACTCAAATGTTGACTTATTGGGCCGAAGTATAAGATTGCGTCAAAAGAATCCAATTTTTGGTAGTTTGGCGGTTCCGTGTACCATGTGCAGCATTGTTGTACTTTGTCAATACGGATTCCCATAAACATGATTCAGCAAATAGTATCGTTCTAAATTATAAAATTATTTTCAGCGTTTTATGGGTGCATTAAATAAGCTGCTGATATGCACTCCGGCAAAGCAATATGGCGAGTTAATTTTTACCACAAATGCCTAAATTTTCACTCGCAAAATGATAGGTAGACTGAGGCGCGTTGAGAATATGGAGCTAAAATGCGTAACTTACCGATAAATCTAGAACGGCACACAAATTGACGTTCTCGGTCAGCCTTATTTGCGGTATATTTATGCACACAATTTATTAATTACATGAACGAAACTACTGATGCATAATAACTGGCAGTGACGAATGTGGTGACTAGCTGACTAGTTGTCGAATCGGTCACCATTTTTTAAGTCGACTATAAGTTGTATCTTGGTTATAATTCGATTGCGTATTAAAACCGATTATATCACGAATGGATGTTTTATATTGGCTCCACCTCTTGCGCTTTTTTGGTTGCAATTTAGTCGTTAATAAGACGATTGGTTCAAATGGCATAACTTTCAATATAGTTGCATACAAATTACAGGAACTTATTAATGTCCAAATGTGTTGCTTGGGATTCTACTAGAAAAGCTCTAATTACGTGTAGTGTTAATCAATCAAGCCCAAATTTGTACCAATTATATCTAACTGGTTGAGGGACAAGTTATCAAAATTTGAATAGTTTAGTGGACTTTATAAAAGGTTACAACTTGCTAAAAATGTTTTAGGCAATTTATAAAACTTAGCTTCTTTTGCATATACCACTAGGCAACGCTAGATGTCAAGCAAATTTTAAATTTCATATATCTCAGAACTCTGGTCACTTACAAAGTAGGTGTCTTCGACAATGTTGTTTGGTAGGTGAAGGGCTTACAGTTAATGGTCCACTTTTTTCAAAATTTTCCCACTAGGAAGCGCTAGTTACACATTTGCGAAATTATGCAAATGAATGATTTTTTTCGTAAAATAATCAAAAAGCTGTAATTTTGTTTTCTGTGAGCGTATTTAAATCAAGTCAAAGAATTTTCAAAGAGTTATGTATTAGTCATAAATGTGCAAAATTTCATTTCATTTGATACTCTTAATCATGAGATATAGCAGTTTAACGAAGAACACTCAAATATGAAACATTTTAGGGGCTGTCCATAACCACGTCGTCAATAGGGGGGGGGGGTTTGGCCAATCACCATTTTGTATGAACAAATAAAAAATTTTGTATGGACAAATGACCACGCGGGGTGGGGGGGGGGGTTTTGAAAAGTCCCAAAAAAATGACCACGTGGTTTATGGACAGCCCCTTACTGGAGTCGCTCTAACTTCATGTAAAACTATCCAATCAAGCTCAAATTTGTATCATTTATAGCTAATAGGAGGCAATCAGTGAAGTACTAGATTGAAAGTAGTGAGCTGGATTTTTGTATGGTGAGATGATCGATTCTCCATTTCTGCAATGAAATGGTGCAAACAGCGTGGGTTATAGGATTTCTTGTCTAATTTGATGCTGTTTGAGCAAAAGCTTGGGTAACTGTGTGGTTGAAGTTGCAAGAAATAAATGATACAACAACACAGTTATCCAAACTTTTGCTCAATCAGCATCAAATTAGGCAAGAAATCATATAACCCACGCTGTTTGCACCATTTCATTGCAGAAATGGAGAATCGATCATCTCACCATACTAAAATCCAGCTCACTACTTTCAATCTAGTACTTCACTGATTGCCTCCTATTAGTTGTGCAATTAGCAGAAAAAATTTGAGAATTTTCCCTACACTTTATAAAAAGTTACAGCTTGCTGAATATTTTCGAGATAATAAGTAAAAGTTGCATGCTTCTACTAATTTGCAAGTAGCGCCGTCTACTGGCAGAATGTTGAACTAATCAGCTGAAAGGCCTTAATAAACCAAACAACATTGCCGAAAAAATCAACTTTCTAAATGATCAGAGTCCTGAGATATATGGAAAATAAAAATTGATTTATCATCAGCGCTACCCAGTGGTGGAATTTTGAACCAAACGGTCCATCACCAGTAAGACCTTGGCTGACTTAACAACTTTGTCAAACACACCGAATATATAAGTGATCATGGTGCTAAGATATACGGTATGGAAATTTTGCAAGTGCTGTCTGTGATATCTGTCATGCCAGAGACAAACAGACGTAACACTGATGAAATGTTTATACCAAATATCTCATGATCATGATTACTTAGAGAGTTGGTGTCTTCGGCAATATTATTTGGCTGATCAAGAACTAACAAATGATGGGCCGTTTGATTCAAAATTCCACCACTAGGTGGCGCTAGTGAGAAAACACATTTTATATTCCATATATCTCAGGACTCTGTTCAATTAGAAAGTTGATGTCTTCGGTGATGTTGTTAGGTTGGTTAAGGCCTCTCAGTTGATTAGCTGATTGGTTCAAGGTCCTGCCAGTAGACGGCGCTGATTGCAAATTAATTGAAGCATGCAACTCTTATTTATTATTTCGAATATATTAAGTAAGCTGTAACTTTTTTTAAACTACACCAAATATTCTCAAATTTTACCTGCCAGTTGCACAACTAGTTAGCTATAAACGGTACAAATTTGGGCTCGATTGGATAACTTTACATGAAGTTGAATCAACTCTAGTAAAGTAATTCATATTTCAGTGTTCTTCGTAAAGTTGCTGTTTCTCTGGATTTAGTGAACTGAATGAAATGAATTGTCGCACATTTATGACTAATTCATAGCTCTTTGAAAAACCTTTGACTTGACTAATACACGTTCAAAGAAAACAAATTTACAGCTTGTTGATTACTTCCCGAAAAAAAACAATCATTTGAATGATTTTGCAAATGTGTAACTAGCGCCGCCTAGTGACGAAATTTCAAAACAAGTGGACCATTAACTGTATGCCTTTGACTAACTGAATAACATTGCCGAAGACACCAACTTTCTAAGTGGTGAGAGTCCTGAGACATATGAAATTTAAAATTTGCTTGACCTCTGAAATTTCCCATTGAACGATCCATCACCATCCATCATGAAATCGTAAATAAAATTATTAGAAAGCACAGTTTTGAACCAGATAAACCACCATAACAATGATGGGGAATAGGGTCAACAATTAAAGAGAAACTTTCTAAAACACAATATGTTTAATCTTAGACAGTTTTGTCTTCGTAAATACGTCTCTGGACCCATTGTGCAGTGTGGCGGCTGTATCACTTCCATCACCAAGCCACGTTTGTGTTGTTAATAATGGCTTTCAGCCCCTCGTCTATCCATGTGCAGTTGTAGCCGTGCCGGTTAGAGCGCAGGGTACTGTGTATCACCATGATAGTGTGTCGGTTCGAATCCCGCCGCCGTTTGTATTTCTTTTTAAACATGTTTTGGTAATTGATGCCGCCGCTGCTGCCATGACGAGTCTAAAAATAGAACAAATAATGAGAAACCAGTGTGACAGAGAGCACACGCACACATGCGAAATTTTCCTTTTCCAGATTCTAGGAAGCCAATACATTTTTTGGTATACTGCCACCTACCAATTTTTGTATTTGCAAGGCCCTAATACAATATTTGTATATGTTTCACACCGTATTGTATTAAAATCTGCCATTCTCTGGTTGCGTGTCCATCACCATCGATCATGGTATCGCAAATAAAATTATTAGAAAGCAGATTTTTGAATCAGTTTAACCAGACGAACCACCCTAACATAACAATAATAGGGAATAGGGTCAACAATTGAAAATAAACTTTCTAAAACACAATATGTGTCTAAAAACTTAAAGCTGAAGCTTAAACAGTTTTGTCTGCGCAAATACGTCTCTGGACCCATTATGCAGTGTGGCGGCTGTATCACTTCCATCACCAAGCCACGTTTGTGTTGTTAATAATGGCTTTCAGCCCCTCGTCTATCCATGTGCAGTTGTAGCCGTGCCGGTTAGAGCGCAGGGTACTGTGTATCACCGTGTTAGTGTGTCGGTTCGATTCACGCCGCCGCCCGTATTTCTTTTTAAACATGTATTGGTATTTGATGCCGCCGCTGCTGCCATGATCAGTCTAAACATAGAACAAATAATGAGAAACCAGTGCGACAGAGCACACGCACACATGCGAAATTTTCCTTTTCCAGATTCTAGGAAGCCAATACAATTTTTGGTATACTGCCACCTACCAATTTTTGTATTTGCAAGGCCCTAATACAATATTTGTATATGTTTCATACCCAAATGTATTAGAATCTGCCAATCTCAGGTTGCGTGCTGCGTTTTCTGGGTGCGTAGGCTATCCACATTATTCTCGTATTCTTAATGAAGGTCCAATATCAGTGCTACGCTGATTTCGCGCAATATGAAGACTAAGTCTCCATTTACGGCTAGTGCAGAGGGGGCTGATTTCAAATTCCGTAAAGCTGCCATGGGAAACTCATGTCATTTCCTGCAATGATCCTTGGGAAAAAGGCGATTCTACGATTTTCATGTGCTTGTTGCCACAAAACTCTGCAAATAGAGGGCATAAGCGCAGAGCAGGAAACCAGCTCTATGGTGACGAGGAGCGCTTCCTTGGCCAGAGGATAAATGATGTTTGTAAATCTGTGTTTTCTAAAGTTTATCCAACGGATTTCGCTCGGTCCTGTGATCTCAATCAAAATACGGCATTCTTTATTGGTAACTTAAACCAGTTTCACCACCTTGGTAAACAGATCCGAACGCACCTCCTCGATCTAACTGAAAACTGAAAAGTAAAAAGGACAAAAGTGCCCAGGTGGCAACTAACTCCTTCCAGTTAATCGACTGACTATTTTTCAGCCTTATACATAAATATTAGTCATCGTTTTATTTAGAACACTTCTTCCAATAATCCTATTTTTTTATTATGTTCAAATCGTGCATCTGCTGTATTCCAATGAAGTAATTTTCTGTATCTGTTCTGTCCTCCTTAATTTTGGAATTCTCTTGTTTTCCCTAGCTCGTATCTTGCCTCATACATTCCTAATCACGTTCGCATCGTACTGTGGCACATATGCTATAGCGAACCCATATTGTACAGGTAAAAGGAGCACTACTACGGTCAACGACTTTATTGAATTTAAATGCGAAAATTATGTCGGTCGATTTGACGTGGGACCGTGCCGAAAATGTTTCCATCCCCTCGGTGGAGCGCCTCGCCTTCGCCATCAGATTGTTGAGAAGGGATCGTTTTCTTCGGCTGGGGGGGTTCAAACCACAAACCGTGGCAAACAGACCGCCAGCAAGCCAGCCAGCCAGTCTGCGCGATGATACCTCGCCCGAGGGGCAGCAGTCGACCGACCGACCAACCTGCGAACCCAGATGAGCGTGAATTCGACGAAAGGATCTGGTCCTTTGGAGCCACTGGTTTGGCAATTGCTTCATTTTTATGGGGAGGAATGGTGAAACAACCCACCTCATATTCCGTCAGTTTTTATTTTACAAAAAAAAGATCAGTAAAGAATAAAAAAATGAATTAAAAATTAAAAGAACAGAAACCATACAAATTTAAATTTATTTTAAGGGTTCATTTTACCTAGCCTACCCCCTGGGAGCAGGACCTGCGATGGCGCTTGATGGTGATGGAAATGCTTTCTGCTCATTGCTGTGAGGTGAATTTCAATGAGCTTTCGCACTCTCTCAGAGACCCACTCCGACGAAAGCAACAAGGCTTCACTTTTTCCCTGCTGGCTGGTCGTCGATGTGGATGCCAATCCACATCCGTCGACGTCGTCGTCGTCGATTTCCAGCAGAAGATTGAGACGATCATACGGTTTATATTCTTTTGTGTTGGGTCGAATTTGAGTGGCACAATTCTCGGAGGCTGCTGACTGCTGTTCGATGAGTGCTCCTCTCGAGAATGGAGCAAAGGGTTTTTCCTCCGGCCCGATCCGGACCGATATCTCGTGTCGAGGAAAAAAATCGGTTGGCTGAGTGAATGGAATGCCGGTTCTAATCGAATTTTGATAGGCTTAAATGAATTACTGAAGTGTTATGGTTTGATATAATCTTCTACCCTCGGCAAGTGAATTATACGTTTCCTTTCATTCCGGACGATTTACGGCCATTTAGGAAAGCGGTGGAGGCGGTTTAGATCGTTGGATGGGAAAATTAGTTTACGTATGGTGGGATTTCCGAGAGAATGGTTCTATTGTGTTACTTTTGATTTATTGCTTTTTCCTGGGCATGGAGCACTTTCGGTTGGAAATTTTAGAATTTCGAACGGCGTGGATTGCAGTCCGACCGTACGGAACGGGTCAACCAGACGAAGGCGATATTTTTAATCATATTTCCCCACCTCTGCTGGTCGTTACACTATCCACCATCAGGAGTCACTAGTGGCTGAAACTTTATCTGCGCTCTCTGATGAACCTTGAATAACACATCAAACTCGTTAGAAAGTTTCAACCGCCACTCTAGAGCAAAACTCCATTTAACTTGCTCCATCCATAGTAACTAGGTACGGGACTCTGGCTGGCTGCCTGGCTACTGACTGCCACCATGGAACCAAATGGGAAAACAGCCTCGGAGGATTATCTGATCCAGGCACTGGATATTGGAAATTTATGCAAAATCTAAATTGAATCCACACAGCTATAGTTTTGAATTTTAAATTTCAATCGACCACCGGGTCGATGTTGATGGCATCGATGGTGTAAACTGGTGGTTTTTGGAACGTACCCAAATTCATGAAGGTTTGTCAGGATATACTGGGCCAAAAATGTATGTTCATCATGAGAGTTTCACAAAGTAGATTAAGTTAAAGGTGAAACAAGGATCAAAATCTGGAAACGTGTCACTATTGATTATTATCTTTACATGCTACTCACGCTTCAAATCTTTTACCCATCATCCATCAATACATCTCAGCCTGTTGCATCACGCATTTCCAGCTGGATGACCCACTTCAGAATGAAAATATCGATCCCAATCACAACATATTGCTGTTTTCCAATTTGGGCAAGCAAAACTTTTGGGTCTCTCAGCTGGGAATTCCACCCGTTGTCCAGTGTCCATCACTAGTTCCATCCGTTTGGATTGCCATGCCATTCGGACCGTTTTTCTTCATACCTCCGTACCCAATTGCTCAGTGACCGAGCGGAGCGCAAACAAAATTCGTTAAATAATAAACACGCCAGTGAATAAAATATGTATTTCTATTACCCTACCTTCCGGATTCCGGATCCGGTGCTGCAGTACTGGTCCTATCCATAAAAGGAAACTTTTCTTTGCTAAGAAGGATGAACGTATCAAGCCAATATTTTACGGTGGACTGCATCGAAATTGTGTTAACCTTCGAGCAGAGCTCGTAAAACTTACAAATTTAATTTCTTACAAGGGTCAGACTTTGATTTGCAAAATAGTATCGAATATATTTCATGTACTGGAAAAAATAACTTGAAAATTAAAAGATACAGAATGTTGAATAATTGACAAATTGAGAGATAAAATTTTGAAGAAAAATTGCGTTCTGGTGATCACTGATCAGATCAAATCGCCTAGGACCCCTATAGCCGCAGCTGTAAAGACGTGGTTATTCAGCTTGACTAAGCTGCGTAACGTAGAAGTGGCTCAAGACTACGCGCAGCAGTTAGCAGTGGCCCTACTAACGGAAGTGCAGTTTAGCGCAGCTTCACTTGAAGATGGCTAGAGGGACATCCGATTCGCCATAGTTAGTACGTCGGCTTGGTAACAGATCTAGGAGTACGTGCGCAGGACAAAAAATTTCCAGCCCCTAACCTCCATGAGATTAAGGAGGAGGTTGTCCGGTTGAAAACAACATAGCCGCTGCAGCAGATCAACTATCAAGCGAGCTTCAAAAATACGGTGGAAAAGCACGGGTGAGAGCATTACACTGGGTCGGGTCATTACCAAAATTGGGGAAGAGGAAGTATTACCGGAGGAATTGATGTGTGTCCCATCTACAAAAAAGGCGACACGTCTCTGAACACACACACACGTTGAATTACAAAAGCTATCGCACGGTCACACTACTGATCAGTAGTGCTCGAGCGCTGCCTACAAATTACAAGTTGTATGCCGCCGTCTATCACCGATTGCAAGAGAGTTGGTGGGGCAATATCAGGCTGGATTCATGAGTGAACGCGCTACACCGGATCAGATGTTGGTCATCTGCCAGGTGTTGTAGAAATACCGCGAATACAACGTGCTCACACATCACTTGTTCATACGCTTACTCAGTTGAGCAAGGCTACTTTCCATTATTTTGTCGAGATTCGCACAGCCGAGAGCTCGGCTATCACAATTTAACTGAGATGTAAGCTAAAAGTCAAGTTTATTCATAGCAACATCCATGGGTACCGCTAGCATCAAACATTAAACGTCAAGCGTTTAGCCGAGATTTCAGCAAATGAACTCTAACCGAGATTCGCACAGCCGACCTCGGCATTTTTTTGGTGTGCGGATTCTCGGATAAATTGGGACACTCTCGAGTTCTTTCGAATCTCGCAGAGGGTTACGGCAAGGTGATGGTCTTTCATGCTTGCTGTTCAACATTGCTTTAGAAAGTGTAATTAGGAGAGCGGGGATAAACACGAGTGGAACGATTTTAACGAAGTCCGTTCAGCTGCTTGGTTTCGCTGGTGATATTGATATTATAGATCGCATATTTTAGACGATGGCGGAAACGTATATCCGATTGAAGAATAAAGCCAGGAGAATCAGATTAGTCAGTAATGTGTCGAAGACAAAGTACATGATGGCAAAGGGCTCCAGGGAAGAATCGCCGCGCCCACCGCTCCGAATTTCTATCGACGGTGATGAAATCGAGATGGATGAAGAATTCGTGTACTTGGGCTCACTTGCGACCGCCGATAACGACACCAGCAGTGAAATTCAGAGACGCATTGTGGCAGGAAATCGTTTACTTTAGACTCCGCAGACCCCTACGATCGAACAAAGCTCGCCGTCACACGAAGTTAACTATCTACAAAACGCTGATTAGACCGATAGTCCTCTATGCGCACGAGGCATGGAGTCCACGTTCAGGTGACCAACGCTCCTTTGGAGTTTTCGAACGGAAGGTGTTACGTACCATCTACGGCGGAGTGCAGATTGAAGATGGGACTTGGAGAAGGCGCATTAACCACGAACTGCATCAGCAACTGAAAGAACCAACCATCGTCCACACCGCGAAAATCGGTAGAGTACGGTGACGGTCACATCATCAGAATATCGAATAACAACCCGACTGAAATAAATGGTTCTCGAGAGTCATTCGACCGGTACATAGAGACGTGATGCGCAGCGAGCTAGGTGGGTCGATCAAGTGGAGGACGATTTGCGGACCTTCTGCAGAGTGCGGAACTGGAGACACACGGCCATGAGCCGTAGAATGAGACGACCCCTACGTACAGCAGAAGACACTTAGGCCGGTAAGGTAAGTTCCATTTGTCAATGAGTTCCATGAACAAATTCTTCGGCCACATTGATATCGACAGTTTGATGAAATTCGAGTGAGAGACATTCTAAGTAAAATGGAGGCAACACAATGAAGATGGGTCTGTACGCAACATTACGTAGCCGATGAGGCCACCAAGTGGGGAAAAGATCCATGCACTGGTGTAGCAGTTTAGTAGGCTGCCTAGTTAACTACATATATCTGTCGGTAGCGGAATGGTAAAGCAACTCGTCATTGGCACCTTTCGTTACATGTGTAGAGCTTCGACTATCTGTGGTCCTTCAGTGGTGGCTCCACAGAGGAAGTACTCCATGAAAAAAAAACTTCTCCAAGTGAGAAAGTCTCCCTATAACCTAGTAGCAACAGCATACGCACAGCTTTTGCGTGAAATGAGTGAAAAGAAAATATTGGGAATCCAAAGAAGAAAGAGTAACAAAGGACGCAGGATAGTCACTGGTGTATTTTTCAGTTTACAGCTTACTCCAATAAAGTGGCGATCCTGTTACAAGGAAACGAGAAATCCAGGAAGGTTATCAAAATGACAAGCCCGATACACAAGTTATTTTCATTCAACGACGATTTCAAATGCCGGGGATTGCGAATGGACGCTTTAATCTGATAGCAGAACTCATTTTCAGGACTACTTCCTATCCCAAGTAAGAATTTAACCCACCTTCCGCGGATTTTGGTGGCTCGTGGAAGCTCCTCATGATGCCAATTAAATAGGAAATGGGACCATTATTGTTTTCAGAGAGAAACCTAGACGAGGAACTTTGAGAATTATCGCAGTAGATGCTGAATCGGGTATCCACTCTAGACTTCTAACCTTTATTACGCTGGATGATTCAGCTCGAGAAGCCTTATCGCAGAATCGTGATATTGATGAATTCGAATGGTATCGTTCAAACCTCGAAGAAGTTTGCTAATTCCTTGACGGTAGTCCGAACAAACTGGATAAGGAACCGTGATTTCTTTTCTTCTATACGCGATGGAGGACTGGAGTATTTGCCGGCGATTACTTGGCGTACCAAATGGTATAAAGAATACAAAGAAGCGATAAAAAGGCTAAAATATAAACGACTTATAAAAAAGTGATCATTTTCCATAACAAAATCAGAAATTGCCAATAAAAAAGTAGAGGTGGGAGCAATAATAAACTACAAAATTTCCATAAACAAATCAAAAAGTGCATAAATAAATCAAAATTTCCCATAAATAATTGATTTTCGAGCAATTTAAAAAGTCAGAATTTCCACAAATAAATCAACAATTGCAATAAAAAACTATGTTTTTCAAAAAAGTTCAAATTTTCTATAAATAAATGTGATTTTTCCATAAATCATTTAAAAATTTCCAATTGAAAAACGTCAAAAAAGCAATTGGAAATTTAGCAATTAATACGAACTAATGAGCAAAGTAAAAGTAGCGGCCGAGCCATGCGGCGTAGCCGCATAGAGGATTAAGGAATTGAGGCGGCAGAAGGCCGCCGAAGTTTCCGAAATCCGATGCGCCGTTACTGCGTCGATTCGGTTCTAGGCAATCCACAGATCCAATAATTTGCCCGGTATAATGCAAACAGAGATGTTATCCTTTTTTAAAGTCCGACGAGCGTTAGTGAGTTCGGACAGCAAGCGATTGTCTGTTTAATTGCACAATAGTTTCAGTTTTTCTATCATAGTTCTATGATGTAGTATGTTCGAAATTTTTTGTTAGAAAAAATATAGTTTTTTTATTGCAATTGTTGATTTAATTGTGGAAATTCTGACATTTTTTATTGCTCGAAAATCAATTATTTATGGGAAGTTTTGATTTATTTATGCGCTTTTTGAATTGTTTATGGAACTTTTATAGTTTACTAGCTGTCCCGGCAAACGTCGTTCTGCCTGCCTACTGTGTTTTTTAACATGCAGCTCCATAGGCGCGTCCCCGGCGAAGTCATCTGTATGGCAGCCCTCCGTTCCAGAGACCGAAGAGGTCCCGCACCAAGCTAAGAACCTTCCCCGGCCCCAAAAATAACCACATACAAAATTTCACACCGATCGGTCCAGTAGTTTTTGAATCCATAGCTGTCAGACAGACAGACAGACAGACAGACAGACAGACAGACAGACAGAAATTCATTTTTATATATATATAGATTATTGCTTCCAACCCTATTTATTTATTGGCAATTTTCGAATTATTTATAGAAAAATTTTAATTTATTATGGGACGATCAATTGGCTGCCCGATAAAAACGGGCAAATTTCTGTCGAATTGCTTGATTTCGTTATTGAGGCTGCGCCGCCATGAGCCTCTGGATCTGCCTCTGCTACGATGTCCTGCTGGGTTCCAGTCCAACGCTTGTTTGCAGATTTCGTTTCCGCCCCTGTGTAGAGTGTGGCCGACCCACCTCCACTTTCGCTCCCAAATTTCTGTCGCTATCGGCTTTTGATGACATCGACGATGGAGCTCCACGTTGGAGATCCAATTGTGAGGCCACCATACACGAATTACATATCGCATCTATTTATGAAGACCTGCAGCCGTTGAGTGTTCACACCATGTTTCACTAGCGTATAGCAGCACAGATTTCACGTTCGAGTTGAAAATTCGGATTTTGGTATGTCGACTAATGTGGTTGTTTTTTCATACATTCCTTAAACTCGCAAAAGCAGCCCTCGCCTTCTTGATCCGTGCACCTATGTCGATATCAGAGCGCCGCGCCGTTGAGCTAGGAGAGCAACGTCATCAGCCAGTTCGAAGTCATTTAGGTGCTCCATGGTAATGGGTTGCCACAGCAATGCACGATTTGGTTCACGGTTAATCGCACCAACCAGGATCTCGTCGATTACGATGAGGAACAGTAACGGTGATAGTATACATCCTTGCCTCACTCCAGCAACGACCCATGGGATGGGATCAGACAAAACACAGTACTGCAGTACTCTGCACGAAAATGCTCTGTACTGTGCTTCAATGAGGCCGATGATTTTCACAGGGACACCCTTGCGCCTGAGGGCTTCCCACATGTTTCCGTGATTGAGACGGTCGAAAGCTTTTTCGTAATCAATGAACACCAGGTAGAGAGACTCTTGGAATTCATTGATTTGCTCCAGAATGATACGGAGCGTGACAATATGGTCCACACAGGATCGTCCGGCACGGAATCCTGCTTGCTGCCGTCGGAGAGTTGCGTCAATCTTCTCCTGTATCCGGTTAAGGATCACTTTGCAAAGGACTTTGAGAACGATACACAGCAACATGATGCCCCGCCAATTATTGCATACAGTCAGGTCACCCTTTTTGGGTACCTTTACTAAGACGCCTTGCATCCAGTCGGCCGAAAATGTCGTGGTTTCCCATATGTTGCAGAATAATTGATGCGGTAGTTGTGCGGATACTACGGGGTCAGCTTTGAGCATCTCAGCTGATATGCGATCGACCCCTGGGGCTCTGTTCGATTTCATGCTACGGATGGTTGTCTTTAACTGCCGAGTCACCTGAAAACGATTAAATGTTACTGTTAACGGTTAACATCGGAATGGGTAGACTAGATGTCGGGTTCTTTCCGGCATACAAGGCAGAGATGAACGTCTTCGTCAGGCGGTTGTATAGACTGCAGGAGTCGCCTCGTATTAAAGCTGGTCCTGCTCCAAGAAAGAGATATAAAAGTAGCAGTGAAACCGTAAGTGTATTACGGGTCGAGGGATGTTAACAGCACTTACAGCATTCAATGGTGATCGATCAACATTACACAATTTACACAAATACACAATTTTGCTGAACATTGCGACATTATAACTCGTTAAATGAAGAAGTTATTAAATAATTTCAATATTTGATAATTGTTTGTTTATTTACCATAACACATCAAGAATACACTTGTATACAAAAGCTTAAGCCATTTTGATATAGTAGAAATATAGTTGTTTCATTATTCGAAACGGTTCTCTGCGCCATTTTGCGCCGAAAGAAGTTAGACGAGTTCAAAGTTACTCTATAAATATCAGTAATTTGTAAATAACTTTGTAACTTTAAAAGCTAGCCTTTTTCAATGTTCAGCAAAAACATGTATTTTTATATTCCAAACAACTTTGTAGAAGACGCAAAAATCTAAAAAATGATGAAATATATGATTTCTAGGGGTCATGCACATACAACACAATATATCTCGTAAAGTATGAGATTCAGCATTATGGTGTCTTTGACAAAGTTGTTCAAAATTGCATTTTGCACAACTTTGCCGAAGGCATCAAACGTCTACCTGCATTTTTTGAAATTTTTTTTTTTCATTTCACTTATAGGTGGATTGATCAACTCTTTATGTCAAAAGATGCGCCTTGTCTAATGCAGAAACTTCTCCGAAGAAACTACATCGCTAAAATCGTCGGTTGTAACGTTATTGAAAAAGCGCACGAAATCGGTAAAATAAAACACTGTGCACTGGCAGCAATGTAGGCAGCGATAACGACTCGGTACACAAAGCCCTTATTGAACTCTGCACGAATATCATCGATTGTGACCTGACTAATGGAGAAAAATGTCGAAGTACTTTTCTGGGTTCAGTTGGACGAATTCAACTGCGATATCACCCTTACCAGCTGCTTTGTTGTTCAATACCAATACCTATAGTGAATGGTTTCCTCAACTTCTCTCAGCGTGGATGTTGGATAATTTTCGTCCTCTACTGCACTAACTTATGTGGAATTCGTTGTTGAACCTGAGTTGGAACTGGATCGGTGTAAAATGTACAAACAAACAAACACCAAACAAATTCCAGCACAACCGAACATTAGTCGGGTTGATGTTGCAACTGTGATCTGATCCTGTTCCAACCCAGGTAAATCAAAAACGAAAATGACATTAGTCATTTGCAGTGTTGTTTTGGTATCCCGTACCCACATTTTCTGCGCTATTCGAGTGCTCATCAAAGTATTGCTTCCACTTTTCAAAAATCTCTCGTCCGTTTGGTAACAGACTCCCGTAGTTATTATCCACAGGTCCGCTGTTTCCGCTTGCTTGTATGTATCGTTCAACGTTCTCGTCAGGAGTGCCGTCCATCAATCAGACTGCAATCGATGTGCGATTCCATATGATGTGGCGATCTCAGGTGTAACAATAATGCAGACTGTGCTGAAAGATGGTGCTTCTTATTTTTATTTATGGGTCTACGTTCCCACTGAAACTTAACCAGCCATTTCAACTTAGTGTTTTTTTAGCACTTCCACAGTTATTAATTGAAGGACATTCTTTGCTTGTCATTGCATAAATGTGTACATTGTAAGACAAGTAGGGTGCGGGCACCGGTTTTGGCCAGTCTAAGGGAAATCATTTTTATAAAAAAACCAATAATCCAATAAAAACTACCAATGTGTCAAATGAAAGGTTTCGATCTATACTTTGATAGAAAAATGCAGAAATCAAGCTAATACTTGATTTTTGTATTAAAAGTGGCACTGGCCAAAATAGAAGCATTGCCGCAGTTTTGGCCATATTCTCAGCTTTGGTTTCTATTTTGGCCAATCACGTGTATTTCTAGACCAACATTTGAAAAGGGCGGAACAACCATTGCAAATTCTCACTTGTTTCGTCCCTCCTGGGCGTATTTCAACATTTTTATGCAAACTTTTCCCGTTAACAGATAGAGGGGAGTCAGATCTATCTGTTACTGGTAGCAGATTTAATGAATAATGGGGGGTAAGCCTAGGAGCGGCGGGAGAAGCAGAAATTCGCAATGGCTGTTACGCCCTTTTCAAATGTTGGTCTAGATTTCTTATGGGAGTGGCCAAAATAGATATATGGGAGCTGATTTTTTAAGGAAAATTATTTTTTTCTTCCAGTTTTTAATCAAAATGTATGGTTTTCACAGCTGTAATCATCGTATTATACTAGAATCTACTAGTAAAAAATATTTTTTTGCCGATTTAGATCGTAACAGGCTGAATACCGCACTATGGCCAAAACTCCGGGCTGGCCAAAACTGAAGTTTCTACCCTACAATGATGCGCTGTGCCCAGAGAAGTCAAGAAGAGAACGGGAATCGAACCCGCTGTCTCCGGATTGGTGATTCGAAGTCTTACCACAAGGTTAATTGGAGGCCCCGACGGTGCTACACTGATCTTTACAGTAATTGGTCTGAAACTTGAACATATTAAACCTCAAATTATTGCTTGGAATTGGAGTCTTAATACCTTGGCCAAACTATTTAAAGGTTAATAAATTATTATAATTGTCGTTTCAACACTGTCTACTTTTGTTTAAATATTATCTATAAATTACGTAGCTTTTGAAGAGAGACTGTGTTTCCAAGTTTGTGACGAGTCGTGTAAAAAGTATTTGTCCGTGAAGGGTTGTTACAAGTGATAAACCATGCTACGTCATTTACGGCACCTCCCTTAGGGTAGTATTCTGCTCCTCAAATCGCAACCAACCACACAGCAAAGGCTTCATCAATAATACATATAATTCATTCTCACGTGCGACTCTGCATGAATGGATGATTTCCTTTGGCAAACATTTGAACCCAACGTATGAACCAGTAGTGTCGGAGAAATGTGCCTAGAACTGCTTTCGGCACACACAATCAAACGAAAACTTTGACCCTCGGTGTTCCAAACAGCTCATTCCGGAACGTCCTCCGGGGTTGAAACGTGGTCCAAATCAACATGTTTGAGCTGCTGTTGGCTGCTGGTCGACAGAAGTCAGTGCCGGTTTTATTCGGGAACATCATAAATTATGCAAAATCGGTACAATTCTTCGCTCTGACCCCGCACTAGCTGGTCCGCCGAACCCGAACGAATGATGAAGATATATCTCCCAGAAGGACGGAGCTGTTTGCTGCAGAGTTTCTTTCTTTGCTGGGTAACGACCGGCAATCTTCCCTGTGCCATTCGATGGCCCAGTTGATGTTTTCTGCCTTCGTCGTCGTCGTCGTCCAGGTGGACAGATGTTACGGTTTGTCCACCACGTGAGATTTGTGTCCCCTCGCCATCGCCATCAGTGTCAGAGGACAGGTAACATCGGATCACGGTCCAATGGATTTGCACGGTTCACCGAAGGGATGCTGTGAAGCATTTTTATTGCGCCTGTCTCGGGACCTGTCCGTCGTCTTCGGTCGTTGGTCTTTCCGTGTGGCGAGGGAGGTGAAGGGGAGCAAGGTGGATGCCACAGAACAGCTTGTAAGACATCTTTCTCCGGGCCCGCACCGGTCGGTTGGTCGGTCGGACGGACGGACGTTCCTTATGAGCGCTATAAAAAGATAATAAATGTGTACGAGGGTTGTAAAATTTTCAAATAAAACTGCACAAGTGATGACATTCGTGCCTTTTCGGTTCGATGGTGACGACCGGGCGGTAGTGACCACAAATTGTACGACTGAACGGAACTGTTAGCGCCTGTTGTTGGTCTACTTTGGTGGTCGATTTTAACATGTTAGGCGTGTATCGACATGTGCATTTGTTTAATAGACTAATCGTGCGTTAGAAAGTTAGACAAATAGCTGGAAACGTGTTAACGAGTGTGACAACCACTACATTATGTAAAAGTTAATCAACGGAATGCTGAAAACAACATTGCAAGAAGTGAAAGATAAACATCAGATTTATCACTTACCACTTACTGGCGTTCTTCCTTTAGATCTATTATAATTCAGATGTTGATTGAGCCGCACCTCCATGGTAAATATACGCACGGTGTGCTCTTCAATCTAGCTTGAATCTGAAGGACAACAGTTCCCTGACTACACTACCAGCTAGGCATTCAACTTTTAGTGGGTGGTCTTTGCCAGTGACTTAGCCGTAAAAGTAAGTGGTAGGAACTTATGAGGACCAGAGCTATGGTGGAGACTCCTTCCAGGTTGTCGACTTACCATTTTACAGCCGTTTGCTGATGCAATGACCATTATTCAAGGGATTTTTTGGAACACCCTATATACAGTCCTACGGGATATGTACGCAATACGCATCGAAAGTTACGGTTAAATTATGTATTTGATCAAAGATCATGATTTCAAAGCAAACTTTTCTCAATGAACTATTTTTCTATAATATAAACATTCAACGAAACCCTACCCGTCTTCGGCATAAATCATAATTTCCAACGGTCTGCTGGATGCCCTGCGGCAGAACCACACTGAAACCCAACAACAAACTAAGACCAAAGAATCCTTATGAAAAAAATCGTGCAAAAAACTTTTGCTCGAAGATAGTTTAATTTAATGTTTGTTTATAGTCCACAATGAAAACTGTGCAGATTCTTCTCTATTTCCGCACTTCCGTCTCACCCATTCATCCTCGCACCCCGGGATCGGTTGCACCGATTCCTTTTCCGGTTCAGTTTCGAATCATGGACGGTGATGCCTCCCCACCGAGCATCATCCGGAACTGTTGAGGCGCATAGCAACGAACAAAAGTTGTTCGCTTGCGGATGCTTTATTATGGTAAGCATCAATCAAGCAGGAAACTTTCCTGCATCCAGCAGCAGCAACCGTTTGCAAAACTTGCCTCTTTCGAGCCGGGGGCCGGGTCGGTTTCTTCTTCCCACAGACATCAGGTTCGGACTACTGGGCCATACTGAGTGCTTCTGCTGGACAAAGGGCACTGCTACTGCTGCTGTGGGGATTCACGGAACGGGGTAAAAATGGAAAACTTTCAAACGATGAAATATGAACTAATTCGAGCATAGTTGTTTCTTGTGCGGACTGGGTTTTGAATGATTCCTGCTTTTGTTGGAAGGTGATTTTGGTTTGCTCAATGTAGGTATTCTGACTAGGTGAAACATTTTAAAACTTTCGGCTCCTCTAGATTTTGTAAAACTTTCAAGAAGATGAACACTTTTGACCAAGAATCTAACTGAGAATGCCAATTGGAGCAAATACGGTCCTAGGGGCATGTTCCTTCAATTTATCCCGAAGTTTTAGGGATTCCGAAGCATCAAGGTGAAGCCAGCGCGTTCGGGACTGTCCACGAAGTCACCAAGGTCACCTGATTTCTTTATTCGTATAGCTTTTGTTATTATTTCTTTCAGTATTCGCACTAGGGGACCAGTCCATTGGAAGCTACGCATTTTCGTTTGTAAGTTTCGAAATATCACTTCACCGGTGTCGTATCAGAAGTCTCTCTATCTGAAATATTGGCAGTGAAAATCGCCACATCAGCTGCAGCACCCACCGCAGAAGTAGCGGGTATGATTGGCTGGCATCGTCCAATGAACTCCTCCTCCCACGGATTGTTCACTAAGACCAAGCCCACTCGTGGGCTTAATACTACACACGCAACAGCACGTCGTTAAGGATTTTTAATTTCGTTATCCACCCATTTTCGCACCGGTCGTTCGTTTCCATGTGAGTAAAATAATGATCGGTCGCCTTTGCGCACCGGTGGTCAATATTCTATCCATTTCATCGGTATTTTGCACTTCTGTAAATCATCGCAATATTTTGTGTATTTCTATGGTGTTATTGCAAATCTTATTCAGTATAATAATCTGTGCTCATATTTTGAAAGAAGGGGTTTTGGATAAGACTGAAAACAGTTAGTAAAAATTGAACTCAAATAAATAATTCCCTTGGAGATTTGTACCAGTTTTGGTGCGTTTAAAGATATTATTTTCGCAATAATGTATGATTGTATTTAATCTCGGAATTCAAGCAATCTTTTTTTAAATTATGTGTTTGTTGCTTACTGTATGACTTGTAGGTTGAATTTTTATCTAAAATAATATCCATCTCTTCGATATCCATGTTGCCTTTCTCGCAAGATATTTATCTGAATTTGAGATTTTGAGCATCTTTTTAATAATTAGGTTTATTGAATAATTACATCCCTTGCATTTCCAACACATTTATTGCGGTTTTTTAGAAAAATTTCCACTCTGCGGTAGCCGCCGAGTTCTACCGCAGCTGTCAAAGTCCTACCGCAGGCTTGAAAATCATCCTATCAATAAAACTGAATTCCAAATCAAAGCATGCTTGCAAGGTGAATTGAACTGAAAACCAACAACAAACAATGATCATCGGCGTCGTATCCAAGGCATCGCTAGGGCTCGCTAAGGTAGATCGATGATACCTCAGTGAAAATCAGTACTCTGACCGCTACGGTAGCTTTTTGTTCTACCGTGAAACGGAAAGTTTTCTCTAAATTAGCAATATAACGTAGTTGTCTCCTTTACAACTTCACGTAGGTCAAGATTCTTGAATCCTGGTCATAGTACAAGTTGTCTTCTAACAGTCTGCGATAAGTTTGCGTAACCTTTTTCCATTAACGTGTATTTTAACATCAGCTAATATACTCAGTCATAACCTTTTAGTTACAAAGCATCAATCGGAAATCTTTATATATATTGCGATCTTTTGGGTGCTGATGTATGAATATTTTGTTGGGAGCAGATTCTATGCGCTTGAAGTAGACTGCGTATTTGTCAAAGTACATAATGAGCCCACTCTCCTTTTTGGCATTTCATACAACAATCGATGTAGGGTGACATTGGGTATTATCGGCAGGTTTGTTCTCTTCGTCATGGGGGGTTTTTGTCTACCAAATTGCCTGAAACTTGGCCATATCATTCAGCTTAGTTGGGAAGGATTTGAGGCCAACTCTGAGTTCAACAGGATTCAAAAAACCCCCCAAGACGAAGAGAACAAAACGGCCGAGAATAGGTACCCGAGCAAAGTCTAACAACAAAATGATAGCAAATCGAAAACACGATTTGTAATCAGCAGCAAATTGATATCATATTTTGATATCAGATTGTCTTGATTGATTTCGATTTCAAATTTTGATATCGTTTTGTAGTCATTTAAAATTATTACAAATATTTAAGTATTTAAGTCGTTTCAAAACTTCTTGGCGACCTTGTATAAAGCATCTAATGATGTACCATCAGTGAAATTAACGTATTGCATTTAGGTTTCCATATTATTCAAAAAAAACTCTACATTAAACGATTTTTTAATTTTTTTCGCACTGATAGCAAAAATAGTAATCAATTTGCCATCACTGATAGCAGGAATTGTTTTCAACTTGCTCTCACAGGAACATTTTTCTGCTCTCATTTTTGATGTTTTAACCGTTAAAACGACCAAAACGACATCAACCTGAGTAATCAGAATTTGCAATATCACAACATCAAAATTTGTTTTCGATTTGCTGTCAGACTCTGCTAGGGTAATTTCCCCTATTTTAACATCCAACACTTTGCTTTTTCTATAACGAGGAACCTACAATATCCCAAGTAACACAACTTGTTATATAACTGTTAATATTTCACATATCATACTAGTTCTGTTGTATTTTTCTTGCATTATTTACGTAATATGGAACACTTATATAATCAAAACAGCGCAAAAAATGGCGGCTTATACAACATCTTATAAGTTATATAAGATGTATGCTAGTACACTTATAGTGCTAACATATTTATCTCTTGAATGATAATTAGTTGTTATGAAGTTGATTGTAGTAAATGACAAGCTGCAAATACTTATATAATACATCCTCTTTAGCTTGTTGTAATAAGGCAATTTTCAAGTAATACAGCTGGCAGAATACTGTTATATTACATGCCATATGCATTAGTTTGAACTAAGCAATATGACGGTATTATAACTTTAGATTCCCACCAATCATACATAATGCCAAACGAACTACATGAAAAGGTACTGTATGTAAGAACTAGTAAAAAAACAATTCATGACTTGTCAAGCTGAAAAATGATTTCAAAGTCAAAAAGTTTATTTTCGGGTATAATAGCTAATAAACTATTTGGGAAATAAAATTATGAAATGGGTTATACTCAGGGCCAGTAGTTTTGTTTCACCTGCGCTGCTAGATTTATGGTGAATCTTTTGGTTTTACTCCATCAAAATTGAACCGCCTCACAGCCGAACTAAAAATGTCACTATAAATATTGAAATTTAGAGAATTTATTTACAAATCCACTCGAAAAGCAATATGGCAGCTTGTATGGCAGCTTTTCAGGAGAATTACAGTATCGTTCAAAAATATTACTAATATTAAATGTTGAACCATAATTGAAATTTGATCAATAGCACTATTCTGGTTATGCCACAAATAAGATTGAAATACTTTACAACTAAGGAAAATATTGTTTTTAGAATTATAAACAAACGAAGAGAAATAAAACTGTCTATTTATATCAAATTTTTATTTGTGTCTTCATACTTTTGGCCAGCACTGTCATCTGACTTATGTTTTTGGTGGAACACAGAAAATTTCTTCACACCTTAAGCACAGGTTGTAAATAAGTCGAATTTACGCAAAAAATTACATCCCACGAACAACTCGATATAAATTTGAGGATCCATTTGTAGTGAACGGTAAAAATACATCTGGATAGCGTTTTTTCAACATACCGAAACTTCATTCATATTTTTGTTATTTTAAAAGTAATTCCGACACCAAAATAACTTATATACAGCTAAACTTTTGACAAAGGTAGTTGTCAAATGTCAAAATTATTTTCACTAATAATCGTGCTGCTCACGTTCTTGACCGCGCGGTGGTCGGCGGATTGTAGTTTTCTCGAGATCCCGGGAGGCTGAAAATGTATCCGACGCAGCATGCCGAATCTGTGAGACAGGATCCAGGTAAGACATCCACCTGCAGGGAGTTGCACCATAAGCAGTGCCGGTATTCACGGTGGCGCCTAGACAGCACCGTGTGGAAGAAGCTCACGGCGGCCAGAATGCAGGTTCCGCAGTTTTGCTCCAAAAAATAGGACCAGGATAGCAAACACAGTGCTACACTTTATGATTTTATGTTGATAAGTTTGATGTTGGTGCACCCAAGATGCTGCTATTTTGACGTCAGTCTGTGAATGTTTTGTTTGGGAAGAGATCGTCGTCTATCAAAAAGAGGCTTTATGAGGCCGTATGAACCTAGAAATTTAGAAGAAAGCGACCAAATGTGTTCGCTTGTAGTGCGTTCTATTGATTTTAGCTAGTTCTTCTCAAAAACTGAGCTGGTACTTGATTTTAGTAGAGGTCGGTCAGGCAAGTCAACTTGAACCGCTGATCGCTTAAATTAAGATTGACATCGTGAGCAAATCCTATAATATTTCATGTTAAAACTATGATGTTTACATGGAGATTCAACACATTCCATACGGAATTAAGACAAATAAAAATTTCATTCTGTTTGTTTTTGACCGACTAATTTACAACTTTTGAATAACATAAGAAGTTTTCTGATCCACCAATAGTACAATTATAATACATCTTGTGCAATTTTTATTTTTGAAGATGTTTTCTGTGTTACTTGGGATGGCAGTCCTGCACACCTTAAGGTACTTCTCGAATTTACAGGGGAGGAAGGATGCGTGGACATATTGTATAAAACGATTCAGATAACATGTTGATAAATATGTTTTAAATATATGAAAATGTGGATAAAAGAGCTGTGAATAAATGTGTAATATTGGAAAGATCTCCCCAATTGTTGGGTTGTTTTTGTAGATCTAATGTCGAACCTCCTATTCTGTATGATAGGTGTTATTCGCATGGGGTCTTCGCCGATTTTTTTTCTGCTTTGCCTTATTGTTTCTACAAGGGTGAAGTTACCCATTTCGCACACTTACTTCCTAATGTCTCGTTTATTTAATTTATATTTTTAAATTTATAGGGTATTGGTTCCCTTATTAAGCATGTGGCTCCCATTTTCATACTACTGAAAACAAAGGAATGAAGCGTTGTTTGTTTTGTTTCTTATTTTTGTATTTTTTGTTAGAAGTGAGCACGCATGAAACCAAAAAGAACGGAATCAATCGGTGCCGTAATCGCTTGTTTTCGAATAGGATGAACATGGGAGCGTGAGATTAACAATGGCACTCGTACCCTATTTAATAAACCACCTACTGACAACCACCATTTTCAAAAACAGCAATCAAACCAAAACTCGAAATATTCACTACAAAACGAAAGGCGAGGCACAGCTCTTTCAAAGCGGGTGATCTCAGCCCAGAAAATGAAGAAAGAAAACCTTGTGGTCACTTATTACCGTCAAATGGTATCTTTCCGGGTTAGAAAATATGCACATCTTCTCACCGGAATCTGCGACGGATGACGATAATTTTGGAACTTGTCGTAACGAACTTCGCGAGTTATTTATTTGGCCATTTTTCTAAATGTGCGAAACCAAACTTTACTTGCTGCGTAGAAACCTCGGCTCAAACATGTACGTGTTAAAATAGCAAAACTCACTGAATCACTATACATTTCTTCAAATATTAGTTTGGAAACGATTGGCCGAATCAAAAACTGAAGGTGTGATTATGAACACTCGTAACTATTTTTATAGGAAAATCAATACATTTTCGTTATGCATGATCCTAAAATTGGCGAAGAAGGGAAAACTTTATTCATAACATACGTAAGCAAAGCTTGTCAATTTAAACCTATTAATTTTCTGCGTTTGTATTGTCACTCTATCACAATTGTATGTCAGATAATTTGTTGTGTTATTCGTGTAACTATCTATGATGTTATTTGGTTGAAAATTTCAAAGCAAGTAAAAATGAAAATTTTAAATATTTGCTGCAAACTAAAATAAATTCCTACCTATACAAAACAAGAAAATCATTCTCTAGAAACTATATGCCTGGCAAAAAATCCATACTCATGTTCTTTCGTCTCCTCTTTACGCTACCCAGAGAGCTAAACGCGAGAGAGCGCACGAGCCTACGGACAAGCATGGGAAAACTCATTCGCTCACCCGAATGCCGGCGATGCAAAATAGCAAAAAGAACGCCAACAACCCAATGCTGAGTGAGAGCACGGCGCACTAGGAACGAACGCAACAGGAACGGCTCGCCACCGACGCCACCGAAGCGAATCGGGAGAGAAACAAATAGAGTGCGAAATGATTCAGCTTGTATCGGTGTATACGACAAGAACGTTCGCTCTCTCAACTACCGAGTGGCATTCAGCTGATTGAATCTAAACGCACTCACTGATTCAATTACCAGTACTGAATGCTTCCACTGAACGCTAAGTGAACGTTCCAATATGAATGCTCTCGCACCCGACTCAGTACGCAAATACTCGTTCAATCTTGGTTCGTTCGCCTTCGGCACTCAGATTCGGTAGCGATTCATTCGGCCGTCGTTGCTTGCGTCGCTCGGAGCTCGGCGATTAGAAAGAATGGGCAATGAAAGTGGAAAGATTTTGCTTGGCTGGGGGAGAAGCACACTCGCATCAGATTGTGCGTGGATGTGAGTGAGGGATACGCAATAAATTATTGATTATTTCCCATCCTTGCCTACGGATAGAGACCGTACTTTGCGTGTCTCTATATTCTAAGCCCTGCTACGAACCGTATGTAAACTTTTCGCTTTCGAGCCCTACTTAGCAGCGACCGGTGCGGTTCGCTTCTTTGTTCGGGGCTCTACTTAACGTAAAAACGCTTGATTGAGCCCATGAGTGGGCTTGGTCTAATACGTCTTGAAGATCAGCGCCCACACCGACTATGTGGTCAATGTTCCGTTCCCAGATTCGCCCATCGTCAAGACGCACAACACATCACAGTTTACCGAGTTTCTCTGCATACCTGAACCTCCGGCTACTTACTGTAGGCGTACACGTAGATGATGAAGTAAGCAATCATGAAGTGATCAGCAAAGTCGACATGAGTCCTATGGAGAGGAGTACTCAGAGTGAACCATCAATGTCAGTACGTTTCACTACCATTTTCTCTATATCCAAGTCCAAACTAGGTCACCCTCCTTTTATTATCGACTTCGTACGGATTGTACACTAGAATTCCTTAAAACATGCATCCCGTTTTGAGGGAGAACTCGTGATGTTCTACACCGAAACGATTCTTTGCTTCCACCGATTGATCATGATTAATTCCTTCGATTGACTTCTGCACGGTTTGATCATCAGCAGTAACTTGCCAGCATGATCTTATAGCGACTTTTCGAACCCTCTAAGCAGAATAACCTCTTCGAATGAGTGTAATCAGTTTTGTACCATTTTATTCCGCCCATATTTGCTTATCCTTTTACAGATATGTACGCTTATTTCGACTACCACTTGTAATCTTCCTCAGCGTCAGTTATCTTGCCAGCAGTTAACGGTAGGGTGTCGATTCAACTCAGCTCCACAGCATCAGAATCTTCCATCTGCTTGTGAGTTTCGCATCGCTTCCGTGATAGCTTTGGCAACTTCTTCCAGTGTCTCCAAGCCCTCTTTACGCCGCCTCTCTTTCTCAGAAACGGCTGCTGAATTACAGGTCTGTTACACTTCCACCGTTCACTGGTGAATACATTCTTCCTCATATTCCTCCAGAACTTCAATCACGTTGCCAACCGATGCTTCCGCAATTTGTTGTCCTTCCAAAGTTGTTCCGTTCCCAGAAACGATGTCAGCATATGAACTGGGTGCTTTTTCTTCTCCTTCTTCTTCCGAATTTCTCGCTGTGGGCAAAAATCTTTCCGGTGACCCAATTCTCTACACAGAAGGCAAGTGTCTTTCAGGCCTTCATAGAATATCCTGGCCTTCCTATCACCGACATCTACCGATGGCGGAATGTTTGCTTACACACTCATGTATATTCCTCGCACTCCTATGTACATGTGATCCAAACCAAAGCCCGGTGGGAACTTTCCCCGTACCACATGGTCTATTTCTCCGAACTTTCCGAGGACCGATGAAAGAGTAACATCTGGCAGTTCCGGCGGTAGATCGAACACACGTACATACTGTATGTTCACTCCTGCGATGGGCATCCTCACTACAATACTCTTACCGTTTTCATAGGTAAAATGCCGCGGTTCCATATTTCTACGCAGCGATTCCTGCATAGCCTGCGGTGATCTATATTTTATGCACAGCGAGCGGTCTTGAGCTGACTTGTAGGTAGCTTCAATCGATGTCAGTTCCGTGTCCAATTGTTTCAAAAAGGTTGCCATTTCCACCAATGACGGTGGTGGACAACCCGTCGGGAAGCGATACTGCACAGTGTTTATTGTGGATTTAGCACCAAATTGGTGTCGGAAGTAACTTCATTGACTTCCGCTGCCTTTCCTATGTGTTAAACATAACGTCGGAAGTAGTGCGCTGTATAGTAAATCTGATGCTCTATACAGCGCACTAATTCCGACGCAATGTTTAACGCATAGGAAAGGCAGCGGAAGTCAATGAAGTTACTTCCGACACCTACTTAGTGCTAAATCCACAATATCATTATTTCTCTCATGTCTATTTGCTGCAATTCTTACGGGACCGTTAGCAGCGGCGTCAAATGAAGCAAAAGTGAACGACCGAGGAACAAAACACGCGCACACTGTAAGCGGGTCACAATGCGAAACCTAACAGAAGAGACCGTTTGATTCCGTCCGAGCTAGACGACGGCAGCGATACAACTGCTCCGTAGATCTTCGAGATAGCCTGGATGATAAGGTCAACTTCTGGTCGACCGTAGTCTACTTATTTACTTTCAGTCCCGAGAACCCACGGTGGTGCAGAGGGCCAAATTATCAGATTTCCATCCTTGGCGATTGCCCGTCATCGCCTTAATCTGTGGTTCCAGTCTCGCTTGCTTGCAGATTTCGTTTCCGGCCCTGCGTACACTCCCACCACCACCACTCCCGATACACTCCCGAATTTATGTCGCTATCGGCTTTTGATGACATCGACGATGGAGCTCCACGTTGAAGATCCAATTGTGATGCCATGTATACCGCAGGCATCTATTGATTAAGACCTGCAGCCGTTAGGCCGTTGAAACCGCCATTTGGCTACCAAGGTATTGGAAGCTTTCAACATTCTCCACTGCTTGGCCAGCTACCGTGAAGCTGGAAGGGTTGACCTAGTTTACATCCAAAGATTTTGTCTTGTTGACGTTAATGGTAAGACTCGCCACCGAGCAGTGATCGGCTAGATCATCGAGCTTACTCTGCATTTCAGAACGCCGTTGAACTAGGAGAGCAACATCATCAGCCAATTCGAAGTCATTTACACCGTGTCCAATAAGTTCTCATACAAAATACAAATTTAGAAATTATAATTTTATTTCACATCTGTTAATCATATTTTCAAAATGAATGCATGTATTGAAGGGCCACATAATACTGATTCAATAAAGCATACGGTTTAGAATAACGATATTTTTTGTTTGTTTTTAGAAGCCTAGCAGTACACTTCCGTTTTCTGAAATCCGTTTGCTCCGGCACGCAAGAAAAATATTCGAAAAGTTCTTCATTCTACGGTAGCCAAATAGAGTCCATAAGGTTAAATTTTGAGTGTTTATCCCCAGAATTGTACCAAACGGATATACTAAGGTTAAATTTAAGCAATTTTAGTGATGATATGGTAAGAAATTTACAAATAAGCTCAACTTGGCTGATTTTCTTGAAAATTACCGTTATATTAAAGATAAACATCATAAAACCTTAATTTTGAACAAAATTTACCACAATAGGGACACAAGCATGTTTTAGGAGTGAGAATGGTGTGAATCAACAAGATAATATGCAGCCATGCCTCTTTGACACAACAAATTTCAATAAAACAGGTGAATGGACATTTTTGTTTAATTTACGTTTTATTTTGTACAACATAAAACGGCTTCGTACTTCACCAATACAGAATGTTATATTTTTTCTCTTCCGGCCATAGTTGCTACTAGCAATGGTGAGGACAGGAACCTAATTTGTTTAAACCTAAAACCTTTACCTGTTAAAATGAGACGAAATACCAATGAAATGGCGTGCGTGCCAGCTGAAATCGACTTACGACACATAAGCGATCAGCAGAGAAGGATAAAGGACAATTAATTCCAAAACATATGCTGTATTTGATCAATGTTAGTTGGCCTTTCAATAAATAAACTTACTTTGAAAATCCTAATTACAGATGAGAAATGAATTGAATTTGATTTTGTATGAGAACTTATTGGACACGATGTAGGTCTTCTTCTTCTTCTTCTTCTTCTTGGCGTAACGTCCTCATTGGGACAAAGCCTGCTTCTCAGCTTAGTGTTCTATGAGCACTTCCACAGTTATTAACTGAGAGCTTCCTCTGCCAATGACCATTTTGCATGCGTATATCGTGTGGCAGGCACGAAGATACTCTATGCCCAAGGAAGTCAAGGAAATTTCCTTTACGAAAAGATCCTGGACCGACCGGGAATCGAACCCGTCACCCTCAGCATGGTCATGCTGAATACCCGTGCGTTTACCGCCTCGGCTATATGGGCCCTGTAGGTGTAGGTGCTCCATGGTAATGGACTGCCACATACACGTACGATTAGGCTCACGAACAATCACACATTCCAGGATCTTTTCGATTACGTGGAGGAACAGAAGCGGTGATAGTACACATCTTTGCCTCATTTCAGCAACGACCCGGATGGGTCCGGACAAGACACCGTTGTGCAGTACTCTGCACGAAAATGCCTCGTACTGTGCTTGAATAAGGCCGATGTTTTTGATTGAGACGATCGTAATCAATAATCACCAAGTTGAGCGACACATGGAATTCATTGATTTGCTCCAGGATGATACGGAGCGTGACAATAGGTCTACACAGGATCGTCCGTCACGGAATCGTGCTTGCTGCCGTCTGAGAGTTGCGTCAGTCTTCTCCTGTATCCTGTTACGGGTCACTTTGCAGAAGCCTTTGAGAACAATATACAGTAAAATGATGCCCCGCCAATTACACTAGTTTACAAAATAAAACGAAAGTCGTGAACTTCTGTCAACGACCAAAATATTTGAAGTAAAATTTAGTGCTGATTTCGAAACCGCGCTTCAAAAAATTTTAAGTAGAGCAGTTTTTGTGTTTTAGCTCAATATCGAGTTTTACAATTTTTTAAAATATGGAATTTACTAAAATTCAAATATCTTGCGTTATGTTCAATCAATTTCAAATCTTTTTCCATAAATTAAAAGCTGAATACAATACCATTCGATCATCTGAATGCAGGTTTTGCGTCAGATTGATGAAATTCAAGATATTGGCGAGTTTTAGGGACGATCTCCTTAAATTTTAGCAAAATTTCCGAAAATATATGAAGAAATGTATTTTTTTCCATAAGAAGAAAACAATCTAAAAAATCTTTCTCAACGTTAATTTGACATATCATATGTAGGCGAGTTACAGTAAAAAAATCAGCTCAATCGGAGCATTGATTACGGAGAATGAGATGTGTGAAGTGCTTGGCTTAAAAATAGAACAAAATTCGATTTCAAATCCTCAACCTTGTATGGAAAGTCGAAAAAAATCCGCTCTACTGTAATTTTTTTCCTTCACGTTTTCAAACTCAGGGCATGATTCTACACCAAAACTGATCATCAGCTTACCGAGTTCAAAAATGCTGTAAACTAGTGTTATTATAGCGGATCATGCTGAGGTGTTAATGGCGTCCCGGGTAGACGTGAATATCATAATCATATCTTAAAACGATCAAATTTTGATGTCATATCTTAATATGATATTGATGAGATATTCAAAAAGTTACCAAATATCTGCTCAATATCTCATCGTGATATGATTTCAAAATTAGATCTTATTTTGATCTTTGAAAAGCCTAGTGCGACCCGCTGTATAAATGTTGAAATTTTCCAACATTGCGCATAAAAACTATTTTAGGTTTTCAGCTTTCATTATGTGCCGTTCTCAAATAACGTAACGCTTCAGGAGATAGGGGTTAAATAAATTACGTAACGCTACAGGGGAATAGGAAATACAGCCTAGCGTTACGGTCCATACAAAAAAGTTGGAGTTATCAAACAAAAACACATTATGGTGGCCGCCAGACCCTAATGAACCAACAACCGAGTTCAAAAATGTCGAATTTAGCGTTACATAATAAATAGATGTTCCCTTATGTACACCACAAATTTTACAAACAAGCACTGGGACAAAAAGGAAGTAGAAGTGGCCTTCATTTTTAATAAGCGGGTTTATGGATGCGGCAATTGAACAAAAAAAAAAACAGAATAATCGGCACAAAAAATGCATATAATCGGTATTTGCTTTTCTTTAAAAACGGCAAAAAAGTTTCTGCAACGAAATTATGCAGGAGGCGTGGGTGTTATGACTCCTTGCATTATTTGGTACTCTTGGAATAAAACTTAGGAAAAGGAAAGGAGAAAACAATAACACAGTTACCCAAAGTTTAGCTCAAACACCATGAGGTTAGGTGAGGTTAGGCAAGGAATCATAATAGCCAGGCTTCTTGCGTCATTTCGTTGCGGAGATTGAGAATTTACCTTCTCATCATACTAAAATTCAGCTCATTACTACAATCTAGTACTTTACTGATTGCGTCCTATTGGTGGAAATTCGTCCTGTTTTAGGCGCAAAATAAACCAAACATGTTTCTACACATGTCGTTTTTGAAGTTTGGATCACTAGCTTTGTTAACAATTCGTAGCATAGGCATAAAATGCGAAATCATCTAGAGAAAAGTGCTCTTTTCGTTCAGGAAAACACTCAACTCTCAATTGAGCTTTAATTCATTTTTATTTTCCATGCTATTGCCTCAGTTTACAAATTTTGGGTCGAAACTGTGCTAATATTCTACAACAGAACATTTATCATTGCAAAATTTGAAAAATACTGCTTAAGATAAAATTAGCTCTTCACATTTCCATCTGCAACATCCAGAAATCGAAAGATCTGAAAATGACTGCTCAAGATCAAAATCAGTTCTTTCGCACATTCATCTATAACATCCGAAAATTGTAAGATCTAAGAACTACTATTCAAGATCATAATTAGTTCTTTCACACACTCACCTACAACATGGCGGAATCAAACCAACACAACTACCATGACTCGCAAACACCTTGGAAAACGTAGAACTTGATGCTCTTGTTACCTCCTATTTACAGATATGAGTCGTAGTGCAGTGGTAATGTCACTGGTCATAAATCATAAGGTCATAAGTTCGATTCTGGTCGCAGCCATTTTTCTTTTTTTTTACTCAAAATTTATCTGTCAGATCATTTTATGATATTGGTTAGATGTGCTAAAGCCCAGATCTCCCCAGATATTAGTCTGATCTTATAACATCAAAATGAGATATTATTATGTTCTTCCCCATACTAATTTTTGATCTTATTTTTGATCTTTTATCTCTTATGTCAAACAAACCAACAGCTAATTATGATATTGAGTACTTCGCTGAGGAATATCAAATGATGATATTGTTTTGATTTTTACTTCTACTCGGGGTGGGCGAAATTTGAAAAAGGAAAAGGTTTCCAAAGTGCTCGAACCTCAAGCTGGTCAGCAGGGTCGGACAAAAACATGAGCGCTTCATTTTCTTCTCGAGAGCCGAATAGCACGCTCTACGTAGCCCACCCAAATGATTCTCGCCGGTGACGATGAAGGCGTTCTTGATGGCGCTACATTGATCTTCTCAGCTTTCACCTTCCGGAATATCCGCAGGACGGTTCTCCAGCTCCTCGACGAAGGACCTTTTCACCGCAGCGTCTTCCAGTCGGCGTGTGTTGAACCGGCGCCCGATTTTCTCCTCCTGTCGATGGATCCTAGCGATGAGCAGCTGGATCTCGCTGATGAGAGAAGTGATGGTCGGACGCAATGTCGGCGCTACGTTTGTTCCGCACATCAGGAAGGCTCCGTCTCCATTTTCGGCTGACGCAGATGTGGTCGATTTGATTTTCCGTGACGATATCACGGGAAACCCATGTCATGCGTTTGAAAACTATCTCCTCATCTACCATACTACAATTCTTATTTCCCATGATTGATTTTGTTTAGCTTGAAGTTGCTTGAATAATCCTGTTTCGCGCAGGAAATTCAACAGTTTTGTTGTTTTTTCTTCTGAGTTGTCTAGAGCGTCTTGTAGACTTGTAGTGCTGATGTCGCTATTCGCTCTTTCTTCATTGAACTTTCTACAGGGCAATATCAAATACCGCACGTCCATAATTACTCCGCAACATTCACAGGTTGGTGCGGGTTCGTTTTTCAATAGAAAGGTGTGGGTTAGCTGTGTGTGGCCCAGGGTGGCTACCCAGTCGGGAATTTCGGGAAAACCGGGAAAAGCTCGGGAATTCGTAACCACCGGGAAAAAGTCGGGAAAACCTCGGGAATTGTTGCTAGCCATCGGGAATTTCCAAAATTCTAAAATTTGTAATGGAACATAAGTACGAGAATCTGTGGGAAATGCAGTCAACAACTGGTGAACTATATAACATAGTGGGTGAACTGGCGTAAAAACCATTCTTGGAAATTAATATCTTGTCGTCGAGTCATGACAATTTAAGTTAATCATAGTGATGTTACCTAACATCACAATTTGAACAATTTCAAAGATATTCTAAAGAACATTCTGGTGGAAGGGCCACTTATGTCACTTATGCATTTCAGGATGTACATGTTTCTGAAAACATCAAGCGTCCAATAAAAGTTTTATAAAACATAACAAGAATTATAACTTCTTTCTAAAAGCAATATCCTTGTACAATCTTTAGGAGAATATTTGATATAGCCTTTGTCCTTTGAGCGAAAAGTCTTTGAGAAATTTGGATAGGATGCTGATAAAAGTTTGAATGAATGAATGAATTATCTCAAGAATAAATTAAAATTAAAAGAATAATTAAAATTAAAATTTAAAATTATGAAATTGTGGATGAGTAATTCTGGTGAAAACATTTTTAAAATTTAAAAATAGTTAGTGCGAGAATTTTTAGTATCTGATGGAATTTCTCAAAGCATGCCTATTGTAGATCATAAAAGTATTTCTAATATTTTGTTTGAAAGAATTCTGTTGTTTTTCATGAAATTCTTGGATGTACTCATTTATTGAATTTGTGAATAAAAATGTTCGGAGCAAACTGGAGAAAGTTATCGAGAAAATCCCTTTTTGGCGAAGCTTTAGCAGAAGTCCCTGGTAAAACTCCTAATTCAGCAATTTCTCGAGAATTTTGTGTATTCGTAGTTTCCAGTTAAACTCTCAATCGAAAATCTCGCGGGAGTTCCAGTGAGTATTCAAAAGCATCTGGAGCAATATAGTTGTATGATGTATGGAAATAAATAATTCCCAAATGATTAATCTGCCTATATATTTTGGGGGAAATACTTTCTCAAAAACTAATCTTTCAGGAATTCCTGGAGAAATTCTTGACATATTTGAAAATGTGATCAGAAATTAAATCTCTGAGAGCTTCATATTGCAATCGCTGATGAAAAAACTGAATGCTAGACGATTATCAGACAAAATCTAAGATTTCTTTAATCACTCAAATTTCTCCTAGAGTTTACGATTCCAGCCTAAGTAACCTGCCTGACTTTCTGCAGTAGCCATTTACGGTACCATAAAGTTTGCCACTGGTTTTCTATTAGGGTAATTTTCCAATTGTTGTACGGTTAAAAATTCGCCAATTATTGCACACCTCATAAGAATAACATGGAGTGTGCAACAATAGGCGATTTTTTAGCTGTGCAACAATTGGAAAATTACCCTTGAATATCTTAAAAATGACCATCAAAATACTACACTGTAGATTTCCCAAAAAATCGTTTCCAAAATTCTTTCACGAGTAATCTTTCCAGATATTCCACCAAAAGTTCATCCAGAAAGTTTTTTTTCTGGGCATTCTGTTATTGCCTAGTTTCCCAAACAAACTTACCAAGCAATTTTTAGAAGAGTTTTGGAATATTACTAAGAAATCCACTAATAAGAAGTTCATAAATCCTATAATCATACTGAGAATTTTGACCCCCTCAGGATTATGTTTTTTTATTTTTATTTGCTTAAACAACTGCATAATTAGTACTAGTTGGTCATCTATGAATTTAAAGAATGTTTAATGAAGATGTCGTAATTTCAATGCCCATCATTGGATACGAGACAAACAACACATAACTTATTTTCGAGTTCATATGAATACTATGTTAAATCCAAGGATTTGAAAATATTCAATATTAATTCTCTTAAATTTTTCTTAGTAAGTTACATTCAATTTTCACTGTAAATCATTCTATTTTAGAATCGGGAAAAATTTCAAAAACCTATCGGGAAAACCGGGAAAAACTCGGGAATTTTATTTTCCGCTCTGAGTGGCCACCCTGGTGGCCGATTCTTAGCCTTGTTAGCTAAGCGCTCTGTTGCTCTGGTTTGTCCACCTGTACGTGTCGCATTTAACCTCACGTAGCTGTGCATCTCTACTTCTGTGCCACTGGATATCCCATCGATGTCTTATTGCTCGTTTCACTGTTCTCAACGCATCCTCCCTGGAATTGGTGTATCGATGATAGGTTGGTTTCTAGCCTTGTTTGCTAGCCGGTCAGCTTCTACATTTCCGGTGATGCCGGCGTGTCCGATGATCCAGCAGAATCGAACAGATTTGTTTCTCACTATATTTTCGATCTCCTGAATCCACGGGTGTTTTAACTTTTCTGATTCCAATGCTTGCAGGCAGAATCCGTAAAAATCACTATCTCTCTTCTCGCATTAGGGATGGATACCGCCATTTTTATGGCGTATGCCTCTGTAGAAAAAAACGCTGCAATCTTTTGGGAGACTGTATTAACCTGTCCGACTATTAGCATGGAATGCAGCTCCTACCGTGTCATTCATTTTGGACCCGTCGGTGTAGATGACAGTAGATTCTTGGAAGCGTGTCGAGAGAATTTGTTGGACGGTCGGGTGGACTCTTTCCGGTGGATCGCCGGCTCGGACACTTTTTTAACGTCCCACACGATCGATGGGTCACGCACGATTACCCTGTCTTACGATCTGGCCAACACCGGGGAGTGGTGTTCCTGTTACTTCAGTCAAACGGTTAGACGTTCGTTGGATCAGGGGAAGGGTTGCATTGCTACTTTGTTTTGCCACAACTTGAATGGCGATCCGTGCGACAGACTGTAATGTCAGTAGCTCGAAAGGTAGAGTGCCTGCCTCAGCCATCACTGCATTAGTCGGGCTGGTTGCGAATGCTCCAGAAGCGTACCGGACCATTTTGTTGTATGCCGGGGCAAGGGTCTGCAAAGTCTCTGGTCCTCCTCGGCTTATGAGTCCTATACCATAGGTTAACTTCGCCGTTATCAGTACCGAGCCAACTTGCAAGAGAGTGGTTCGGTTTCCACGCGGAAGTTTAGCACCGATCATCTGAAGTATTCTTAGACGAGTGTCACATGACTTTTTAACTGTTTGGCAATGGGGCTTGAACGTCAATGTCCGGTCCATGGTGATACCGAGAATCTTCAGTCGGTTGGTCTTTGGGATGGGAATACGATCGATGGTTATCTGGGTTTTACGGAAACTTGTTGTTTTTTCGGCTTTCAGTCACAGAAAAAGCGTTGATTGTTTCAAATCATTGCCTACGTTTCGATCCTGCAGTTGGGATCTTCATCAGGGCTCGATATGAATCAACTTGTAAAGATCGTGTTGATCACACGGAGGATGGTCGTTTTCATGAGCGTTGAGCACCGCACTTGTAGCATTGGACCAACCAGCACCCTGGTTGAGATGGTGGGTGGGTGGTACGCTTAACCGTTCGAGTCGCAACACTAGGCACTTTGGGAACACTTCTGTTCTTGTTTACCGGATTGAACGCAACCGCAGGATCGAAACGTAGGCAATGATTTGAAACAATCAACGCTTTTTCTGTGACTGAAAGCCGAAAAAACACCAAGATGGTTATCTTCTTCGCCGGTTCTCGACGTGCATTCGGGCTGCATTAAAATATGTACGACTTCGATGCTGATATGGTGAAACCCACGCACTTCGCCCATCTATCGACCGCTTTGACGGCGGCTTGCAGTTTTCGATGGAGACCTTTACACGCTTTGGTTCCACGCACTATAAGTAGGATGTCATCGGCGTATAGAAGTATTTCGACTCCATTTGGAACTGCTCGAAAAATATGCTGCATAACAACTAGGAATAGCGTAACGGACAGTACGGACCTGAGACGAGACCGGACAACTGGCTTCTTATTGATCTTCTTTCCTTCCAAAATGTTTGTTGTTTATTTACGTTTCGCTCCGATCGTCGTTCGGGATAGTGCTGCCAAACATTTTATGTTGCTTCAAGATTCAAGTTTTTTTTACGGATGAAACATGAATGAGAAGTGCCCATAAATTTTGTCATGAGTTTAGGGGGACGGGCAAATGAAGGAAACTTCCATAATTGATTATCCATAGCGTGTTCGTAAATCAAAACTAATGAAGGATTAGTTCTAAATGATATTTGTAAACATAATCCTTTGGAAAAAATGCCTTAACGCTAAAGCTAGATTTTCTTCAAAATTGATCACGTATCATGATTTTCATACAAAATAGTCACCGTTGAGATGCTGTAACTCTTCTTCCTGGTGAAAGATTAGGCAAACATTTTGACGAGAAGAAACGTCTTCGGTTTTGATTTAAGCTAAATATTTTTTTTTGTAGCCTCAGTTACAAAACAAACAAGGTCAAATTGTTCAAAATAGAATCACTCCCAAATTCATCATCGAAAAAAAGCGAGAAGGCACCGATTCATTGCCTTCTTTTGGTGTTATTAAAAGTGCTCATTTCTAACAAAAATACAAAAAATAGTGAACAAAACAAACCGCGCTTCAATCTTTCATTTTGAGTAGGATTGAATTGATAAAGCAACCCCCCGATCAGTTGAAACAATCTTCGTAATAACAGTTTTTGAAAGTTGAATTTTTGTTAAATTTTCAATACATTTAATTAATTATTACGAATGAAAAAAATAATTCTCTTTCATTATTATAATGCACTTTTACCATAATGAAAATGTATGCGGACCGTATTTTCAATCGCTTTTGACAACACTGTCCACACGCGGTCGGGAACGGTCGGATGGTTTTTGCTTTTTTCTAATAGCATGAAATCAACCAATCAGCAGCTGGTCCGTTTTGGCCCCATATCGAGCTACCTATTGACTGGTCTCGTTTCAGGTACGGACCCTTCTGGTACTTCAATCTCTAGCTGGTGTTCGCGAGACAAATATCCGGCAACAGACACCTAAAATGTCCGCTCTGAAAGGAAACTTTGCAGCATGTTAATCATTCGGCCACGTATCCGCCATGATTTAAGTGTTCGCACTATACCATATCGCCATGTGGTGTCGTATGCCTGTGATAGATTCAATGAGGCTATTAGACAGTGCTCATCGACGCGTGGTAGAGATCTTTCTAGCTCCGCAAAGTAAGTGTCTGCACCGTGGCTTGTACGAAAAGCATGTTGGCGCTGGTCAAGTGGTCCATTCGTTTCCAACTCTGTAAACAATCGGCGGTTGATGATTCGTTCGAGTAGCTTTGCCATGCAGCTAGTGAACGAGATTGGTCGAAATGCGGCAGCTCCAGTATCATGACAGTGTGGTTTTGGAATTGGTACAACGATAGCGTTTCGCCAACTAGTAGAAAACTCGCCGCTGCGCCAAATATTATTGAGAAGTTCAAGGAGGATTATTTTAAGACACACAGGAAGACGTTGAAGCAGAGGGTACCCTACCATATCGGCGCCTGTCGAGGCCCCTCGCCCTTTGTCGAGAGCCCACAGAAGTTCAGCCAGGGTTATGTCAATGTTGTACACGTTGTAGTGTCTTCGGACAAATCAAAGTCAACCACGTCGCTTGGTGTGTAACAATCAACTGAATTCTTTATTGCCTCTTTCTCTCTACATATCCCCAAGTACATAACCGTCTGACTACCCTCTGTATTCGAGCACGCTATTGTTACGCTTGAGCGTCACATCTACTCTACACACGTCACCGGTGTTGGGCAAAAAATCAATGGACTCTCTTACATCTGCCGCTTTCACCATCTGGAACGATGGAAGGTAGTTGGATGTCGCCGATCTTTCGCTGTAGTGTGTTGCCAGTTCTTTCGCTGCTTCTTCTGGGTCGTCCGAGAATCCGTCAACCGGTTTGAGTACATACTACCAGACGCTGTTGCCGGTTTCCACGCAAAGTGTTCACTGTACGCTACAGTTCGGTTGTCGTGCTGCTTGGTGAAATGTTTGCCACGAAATTTTCCCACGATTGCCCTTCTGCTTTTTTAATCGTCCTGCGGGCTGCTGCTCTTGCTTCTTGAAATATCTTGAGTGCTTCGGGTTGGTTTGGATCCAACTATTGAGAAGTCCCAAAAAAATGACCACGTGGTTTATGGACAGCCCCTTTTGCGCTGCTGTCACTTTTCTACCCTGTTCATGGTAGAATTGTAAGCACGAGCATGTTGATGTGTACTCTTGTTCCTTTTCCAGTCCAATTGCGGGTCCATTTTGAGTTGCCGTTGCCGAAATCCAAGTTTCCGGGTCCGTTAGAGTTAGAGCATATGCTCAGAAGAGGATCAGAACTCAGCCGCTCTCGGGGGGAAGAACAAGTGACGAAACATTGCTGGGATCGAACCCATGACCATCCACTTATGAAGTGAACGTGTAGCCACTACGCCACGGGCCCCGGTACCTCTTGAGGATTTTTTACAAACATCTAGGTACTCACGTTATTTCTTGTTTGACATTAGCTACCATTCAAAATGCATATAGGATTGAGTGGTAACCTTAAAATCCGTTTAAAGTTCATCATTTTGCCAAACACCAAACCGCACCACATCAATCATGGCTATCATTGCACGATTTTTTTTTCGCGTCTAGCCATAGGTTCCAGCGAATGAAATTCCACTTACTATCGACCTTTTTTGCCCTGAATTTGCGATACCGTGAACGGCAAGTCGCAAAACGTGACGAAAGTCTAAGCTAGAAACCCGAGCACAAGCACAGAACTCAAAACTCTTCAAGTCCTCCGTCGGTCGTCGTCGTTCGTCGGTGACTCCGATGACTCAAAATCGTGCCCATACCGTAAGTCGTCGCCCCCACCCCATTCCCCTTGTCAAGAGTCAATTTCGGAAAAATCAAAAG
The DNA here is from genome assembly GCF_035046485.1 of Aedes albopictus. Lineage (NCBI taxonomy): Eukaryota > Metazoa > Arthropoda > Insecta > Diptera > Culicidae > Aedes > Aedes albopictus. The sequence goes on along the minus strand of NC_085137.1, from coordinate 250,327,058 downwards.
CGAAAATCAACAGTATGATGTCAGAAATAATTTATGTTGATGAATTTATTTTCATTCCTACTGTTCTTTTGTTTTAATCCGAACGACCGACGACCGACGACGATGACAACCCGAGGGTGTTTCCCGGGACCCGGTCCCGACACCGTTGCCGTCACCGTCACCGACACCACCGCGGATCGGGTGCAACGAAATCGGCACTGATTGCTCTTTGGCACCTCGCGTTCTCTCTATCACGCTGGTTGTGCACCGCCTAGAGAGGGTGGAGTGAAATGCGGTTCTTAAGCTGTTCTACTGAAATTTAAATCCTAGTAATGAATAATCTTTCCTGTGACTTTTGTGGAAATGCAGAGATGTTCGAAATTAGTAGTCGGACATCCCGTTTCAACCTGACGGCAAACTCCACCCGGTAACTAGACGTGACTGCGATGAAGACTCATCAATGAGGCAAGTTTATCCAAGGAAGGCATTTGAGCTCACCTTCCCCAGCGTGTATGCACCCCGGAGAAATTGACTGATATCGAAAGCAACAGAAGCAACTGCAGCGCAGGGGTAGGCGGCGGCAGCGTGTCGGTCGTGGTTGCTTTTCATTTTTAAATTCATTTGAACTTGGCGCTCGCTCGGCTCAGATCAAGCGAACGATATCGGTGCAGAGCGGCACGGCGGCGATGTCAAGAGAGCAGAACGGATTTCAAATCGATCACGAAGCCTTTCTCCGTGCAGTATTTTTTTCCTCTTCTGGATTTATGCTGGCACAATGTAGGTTAGTCACACCAGTCAGTCAGCCTGCCGGTGACTTTTGGTCTGGTAGCGAGAACTGGAAGCTTTGTGGAAATATTGAAATAGGTGAACTCTATGGAACAAAAACTACAGAAGATAGAAGGGCAATTCGAGGGAATTTTAATCAAATAAATGGCGTCAGAAATGCTTTTAGCTTGAACAAAGATCAAGAGAAGCAAGTTATTCTACAATACACTGTGAGCGACTTCGTTATTACGATGAGTTCCTCGATTGACACCGGGATAACCTTACTTTGGACAAATTGCATGTAGGGAACAGGAGCTCATGGACTTGTCCTCTGAAGTATCTCTGACAAACGTTCCGTGGCAGCCATCGAGCATTTCGTCAAGCATTTATGTAAGCGTAATCTCAGGGAGTTGAATTGGCTTTCTGGCAGAGATAAAAGAAAGTCGACCGCTTGCGCGCATTAATCTCCTTGTACACAGGAGCCGGGTTAACCGCTTTGTAGAGCACTTTTCGCTCCGTTTTACTCTCATCGATGCGAGCTCTTTGCATCCTTTTCTTTGTTCTTAGGCAGTACTACTGGGAGGTCATTTCGGGTCAAGCAATGCGACGCCACACGCATGCTAGAGGATTCCGGAATTAGTCTCCATAAGCAATCTCTTCACAAATGCCAGATTATTATTGAAGCGCGAGGTTAGCCATCTTGCTTTCTCCATATTCAACACTGATTATTTACCAGACGGTCACTTTGCGTGTATTCTTTTTTTTATTATTATTAATCACTTAACCTGATTTACAGCTCTTTTGTCCACTGGGGCACTACGTGAGCGATTCCAATTGGCAGCTGCATTTACACTTATATGCAGCGCCTAAATGTATTCTATTCTAATTCTACTATATCTAACCGGCAGCCTATGTGCTGCTGTCACTTTCCTACCCTGTCCATGGTAGAATGATGAGCACGAGGATGTTGATGTGTGGCTGATGTTCCTTTTACCAGTCCGATTGAGGGTCCATTATGAGTTGCCATTTCGCCGATATCCAATTATTCGGATCCATTAGGGGCTGTCCATAAACCACGTGGTAATTTTTTTGGGACTTTTCCAACCCTCCCCCCCCTCCCCCGCGCGTGGTCATTACCTCATACAAAAATTTTTATTTGTCCATACAAAACGGTCATTGGCCGAGCCCCTCCCCCCCCCCTAATGACCACGTGGTTTATGGACAGCCCCTTAGAGCTATGAGAGCTCAGAAGAGGGTCAGGTACCAGCTGCTCTCAGGGGGAAGAGCAACTGACACAGTACCGGGGTTAGGATCGAACCCATGACCATCCGCTTATGAACCGAACGTGTGGACCACTACGCCACGGGGCCCGGCGCGTGTATCCTTTGTCAATCCTCGAGACTCAGTAAGTGATCAGGCCTGGGCCGCAATGACTCCATGTTACATGACTCCAAGACTGACTGTATATTGTGGGTCTTTGAGTCGTCCACAATTACCTGGGCACGGCTTCTATTCACTGTGCAGACCAGGTACTTGGGTGGCGATGTGTCCTTCAACATTGCATGTCCTGCAGAGTTCTTTTCTATCGGTGCTTACGACGACTGTCCTACGATGCCCTTGCTCAAACAGCCTGAAGCACGCCTCTGGCGGCTTGGATATGCAGATTGAGCATACTGCTAATTCTGCTCGCCTTATTCCCTCCTCCAGTGAGAGCTTTGCCGTGGCGATTTGGGGCCGGACGGGCCTTTCATTGACCTTACACTACTATTACGGAACCGCTGCGAGCTCTTCGGAGTAGGTACCCAAGCAACACACATGTTATAATACAGTTACGACAGCGCAAGTTTTGGTTGTATAAAAGTTTATTTTACGTAATTATAACATTACGTTGAAATAACGTAAAATAAACTTCTATACAACCAAAACCTGCGCTGTCGTAACTTTTATATAACATGTGTGTTGCTTGGGTAATTGCATCCAGGCTAAAACTAGAGGTCTGAGGTCACCTAGCTTGGGCTAGCGCCTTGTAAGAAGTGCCTTTTTGTACTACCTCTTTCTAAAACAGAACAATCATATCCAGTACCGACAGCCGATGAGAGATGAATCATTGCCTTCAACATATTGGCAAACTTAGATGTCTCAGTCTTGAAAACTCGCATCTCGCTTTTGTCGTGCCTGTGAACCGGTTGGATATTGTCTCGACTTCAACTTCAACGACCACCAACTGTGATTCAGGGAACCTTGTTACCCTTACCAGGCTGGTTCTTCAGTTGCTGTTTAGAAGGGTTGCACTTTTTGGGGTTGTCTTTGGCACGATTTCTTATACCACACTCATCTAAATCAAGACCAACAATTGAAAAGGCCACATCAACATTTTGTAAACAAACATGTTTCTGTCGACTTGAGGCCTTTTGAACTCCACCCGCACACCTCACCACCAATAACAGAAAGCGCAAACATCAAGCTTTCTGTTAATGGTGGTGAGATGCGTGGGTGGATTCCAGAAGGCCCTAAGTCGACAGAAACGTGTTTGTTTACGCAATGTTGTTGCGGCCTTTTCAATTGTTGGTCTTGAAATGTCTCTTGCCCTCAGTGAGTCGGGGCGTTTTCCTTGCTGAGCTCTACCAATAGTGTGAAATTTTTCCTTTCGCTCGTGGCTCCGGCGAGCCGCATGGTTTCGCGCAGCATGTACGGCGGTGCCGATGATTCTATAGATTATCTATGCAAATAGGGAGGTCATCCGAGGGTTGGAACATCTGCTGATGAGGGTTTTACTCGGAGCCGAATCAGCGCTAATCGGGAATGTTCATCATCAAACTAGCATTGGGCAAATCTGGCTGAGACATCGATTCGAATCGGATCAGCAGAATCGATTCACTGATTTAATCGAATGCTTTGAATCGATGTTTTCACATCGATTCGATTTTTAAAATATTACAGAATATTACTGATTCGTTTGCTGCATGTAAGTTCAAGTTCATTGTCTACGTAAATTCGATATCAACATTTGAGGTTGCACATCGAACTATTCGCGACTCTGATTCGAAAATGGATATAATGTTGAGACAGTGTACTCTAAAAAAAAAGAAATTTAATATTTTTTATTTTATTCCCCCATATAGTACTAAGATAAATTCCCGCAGACTGCTGAGAGAAATTGCCTTAGAATCTTTAAAAAGGCTCCTCTAGAATTCTGAAAGAAGTTCCTCTAGAATTATGAGAGAGATTTCTTCAAAATGCTGAAAATGATTACACCAGAATCCTGAGCGACATTATTTAGAAAAAAAAAAACAAGACTCTTCCGGTATCTTGGTAGGAGTTCTCTCTGAATTCTATTAAGGATTTCCCTAGAATCCTGAGAGATTATTTCATATCCATGAGACGGATTGTCTCAAAGCTCCGAGAGGAATTCTCCCAGATTTATATGATAGATTCTCAGAATCCTAAGAGAAGCTTACCCTTGGGATTCCCCCAAAATGTTCCAGAACCCAAAGATGGATTATCCCAGAATCCTGAATAGGATTATCCCAGAATCCTAAGATGAATTCTCCCAGAACCCTGAAAGAAATTTCAAGAGCGGATTTTCCACATTTTTGAGATAAATTCATCTAGAATACTGAGAGATTCTCACACAAAATCGGAATTCTAAGATGAATTACCCAAGAAACTTAAAGGAAATGATCCAGAATTCTGGAAAGGGTAGCTTAGAACCCTAAGAAGGATATCTCCAGAATCCTGAAGAAGATTCCCTCAAAATACTGGGCAGGATTGCCAAAGAAACCTGAAATATACTCTCACAGAATTCCGGGAGATAGTATTCCCCCAAAATCCTGAGAGAATGCCTCCGAATCCTTTTAAGTGTTCTCCCAGAATCCCCCTAAAATCCTGGGTAGAATCCTTTAGAACGCTGAGAATAATTCTGCCAGAATTTCGAAAGGTATACCCCAGAATTCTACCAGTAATTCCCCAAGAATCCTGAGAGAGATCATATGAGTGGTTCTTCCAGATTCTTAAGAGAAATATATGTAGAAACCTAAGAAGCATTTTTCCGAAAATCTTATCTGATTCTTCCTGAAAGGGATTACGAAAGCATCTCAAATGGACTTCCCCAGCATCTTGAGAACGATTCTCTGGAATTCTGAGAGGTATTCCCACATAAAACAGAAAAATTACCGCAGATTCCTGAAAGACATTCCCCCAGAATCATTGAAAGGACTCCTCTTAACTTCTAAAAGGGATTGTCCCAGAACTACTCTCAGAGTTCCTCAGATTACTTTAAATTATTACACCAGAATCTCAAGAGAATCTTTCCCTTATCATGTCAGGAATTTTCCCTGATTACTAAGAGTGACACTCTCAGAATCCTGAATGGGAGCAACTGCTCCAGATTATAGAAAACTGAATTCTACTGGAATTCTCGTAGAATACTGAGAAGGATTTCTTCCGAAGCCTTAGAGGAATCACAAAATCTATGCGAGGGATTTTCCAAAATCCATTTTTTTCTAGACAATTCTACACAGAATCTTGTGAGAAATTCTTCAATAATTATTAATTCTAAAAAAAACGAGCCCTAGAATCTTGAAAAATATAGCCACAGAATATCAAGGATTTTTCAAGAATTATTAGACAAATTCCCCATAATCTTGAGAGAAATTTACCCAGAAACCTGACGGGGATTACTCCAGGAAGACGAATTTCCAGAGAATCTTGGGAATAGTACCCGCAGAATACTTAGTGATACTCCCCAGAATCTTGAAAGGATCTAAAGTAGAATCCTGAGAAGGATACCACTAGAATCTTGTGTGAAATTCCCCTAGAATCCTAAGAAATATTCCCCCAGAATTCTGAGATGAATTTCGCCACAATTCTGAGAATGATTCTTCAAGAAGTCCGAGAAGAGTTCCTGAGAATGCTGAGAAAGATTTCCTCAGAATTCTGAGAGGGATCCGCAGTGAGAGTGTACTTCAGTTTTCTGAAAAGGATTATCTCGGAATATTTTATAGGAATTCTACCAGAATCCTGAGGGATTTCCTCAGATTCCCGAGATTGATTCTCCCTGAATCCTGTGAAGTTTTTCCTCGGGATTCTCCCAGAATGCTCCCCAAAACTCCCTGGCGGATTCTTGCAGAATCCTGAGGGGGATTCTCCTAAAATCCTGAGAGAAATTCTCCTCAGTATTGAAAGACATCACATTTGGATCCTGAAATAGCTTGCCCCAGAACTCTGAGAGAGATCCTCCACATTACCAAGAGAAATTCAATCCTGCAAGGGGTTCTAAAAAAATGTTCGGAACCCAGAGATGGACTGACCTAGGTTCCTGAGAAGGGTGCGCTAGAATCATGATAGGGTCACTCTAGGCCATAAGGAGAATTCCTTTAGCATCCTGAGAAAGATTCACTTAGACTCCTGGGAGGGATTGCCCAAGAAATCTGAGATATACAGGTATGCCTCGATTGAGTGAACCCTAGATCCTCTATTTTATGTACTTTGATTTTATGAACATTTTACGTCGATTTCATGTACTTTTTGTTAATGGTTAAATTCTGTGGATTCTGAAAAAAAAGTAATTTTATATTTTTGAAAGAAAAATCGAATGTACAAGATCGATTCGGTCGATTTCGTGGAGTTTCAACATCAATTAAAAAAATCGATTAATCGCTTGAGAGCTTGAGCTTGAGCTTGATTGACCGCCCGTGGATGCTACTCCAGTATCGCCAGACCAGCTACACTCACACAAGGACCAATGAGATAACTGCCGGGGACTAGCAGGAATCTTCAGTGTGTGAGCGTTGTTGATCTTCTATTTTTTAGGCGACAATGGCGCCTGCCACGTCAGGTTGCAGGTCAATGTGGGGAAGGGGTAAGGAAGTGATGATTGCAATCGTTTGTATCCACATCTGGCCGAATATACCTCTGCGCCAGCACAAACTCATGCGGATGTTGGAGTGTTGGTGGGAATTGGTTGGCAGATGGTTCACACATTGGTGTGTGGATACCAGGGGAAGGTTTTTTTTATTATTTTGAAGATGTGCGGCACAGTTCGCTTGATTGCATAACTTGTAGGCGATTTCTAATAGGATTGTGACACTGTGCTGTGAAAGTTTTTGGGAAGGAAGGGAAACGGCTTTTTCAACCCGTTTCTGTTCTAGCGACGGCTATGAACATGTTTATATACATGAGTTGTATATGTAGAGAGCAGAGAGAAAGTATATAGAAAGATACAAAGTAGGAGGAAAGGGACGGGCCAGGGATTGAACCCAGGACCTTCTGCATATTAATCAGAAGCGGTAGCCACTAGACCACCAAGCCCGCCACAATTAAAAAAAAAAAAAAAAAAAAAATCGATGAATCGGAACAAAAACATCGATGTTGCGAATATCGATTCAAAATTGCCCAACGCTATCCCAAACCCATCCGGTAAATTGTCTAAGCTAGATAGAGGTCGGGAGCGTACTTCGAAGTCTCGCTACGATCTTATGGGACGGAAGGCGATGCCGACCTTAGTCCTCGTAAGAATGTTTAAGTTGAGGGTCAAGGGTCGGTTCTTCAACTTTAGCATAATAAACGTGCACAGCCGACACTCCGGAAGCACTGATGATGACAAGGACGGTTTCTACGCACAGTTCGAACGCAAGTACGACAGCTGTCCAAAACACGACGTCGAGATCATCATAGGAGACTTAAACGCTCAGGTAGGTCAGGAGGCGGAATTTAGACCGACAATTACGGTACCGCCTCGGTATAATCTGAAGCTACTGAAGCAACCGGATGTCGCCGTCACATACGCGCAGATTCTCGAAGCAGCTTTGCTAGACGAGGACGAGTTCAATGAAACCCCTCTCGAGGACGGTTGAAGTACGATAAAAGCAGCAATCAACATCACAGCTGAGACCAACGTTGGGTATGAGGAACGGAGCCGAAGGAACGATTGGTTCGACGATGAGTGTAGAGAATTTGGTGGAGAGCATGCCGGCGGTCATGCTGCAGCACGGGACCCGGCACATCGTGGAGCGAAATATAAGAACGCGGAAACGGCAGACCCGTATCTTACGGGGGAAAGAGCGTCCCCTGGAAGAAGCGGAATGTGAAGAAATGGAACTGCTGTGCCGCTCACAAGAAATACGGAAGTTGCAGGGATAAGGACGCAAGCATCTTGACCAGTGCTGCAGTTTTGCGACAGGCCTTTATGATAGCGATATTTTGCTTTTTTTCATTTTCTCCGTTTTGGTTTTCCTGTCATTGTTGCTTTCCGATCAGCAACACGGGAGAGAAATGAAATAGGTACTCACACTCGCATGCACCGTGCTGAAAGCGAGAGCTGACAGGGCTAAATTTCCATTCACCAAATTAGCAATTTAAAAAAGTGTTACGTTTTGGGTTCTGAAAAACAATTTGGGACAAATCGCACCAAGGTGGGGCAATACGACCTCTGGTATTTTCTGCTTTGAATTCTAATGAAATACCAGGCGGCTCCATCAGACTATTTAGGGAATCATATGGAGGGAGTAGGAGGCGGATGGTAGTTAATAGGTTGATTTCATATAATCAGCGCGCAATTGCATAAGTTGCAATCTTTCAAAATGTGGAAAATCATCATTTTCCACGCCTTTCATTCGAATATTCTTTGCATTCTTGGGCTTGTCCGGCTCAGTTTTACGTCTAGTTTGCTTGCATCAAATGGAACTTCATTTATATAATGAAATAGCGTGAGGGCGTTTTGCCCCCGGGGCTGCGTATTACCCCAGGTTACCCTAGGGCACTCACTCTCACAAGCCACCGCTTGAAACGAATGGCCTGTCAGCATGAGTAGTGTGTGGATGTTTGGGAATTGACCTTGTTGAGTCGCTCACGAATGGAGCTCTCGGGCTCTGTCAGTTCTCACAACGAGGAACTGAAAACGACCACCGCAGTCATTCATTTTCGGCTGAAAAACAGGCACTGACACTGATATTTTGCAGACCTGAACCTTGACTGACGCACGTGGGGTGATCGAAAGGTAAAAGCAGCAATTCGACGAGCACCTGAATGGTACAGAGAACGCAGACATTGAGGATCCGGCGAGAGAAATGGCTACGTCAGTACAGCATCGAACAATAAGTCAGCTGGTATGATATCGGAGCTGAACGCATCAAGATGGGCCCAGACAGATCGATCTGGCAAGTGTGGGAAGCGGCTGAGGATAGAGGACTGCAGCCTCGAACCGAGTGTTATGACGAAAAATTGCTGATTCAGTTTTCTTATGATTTAAATGTTATGCTACCCTAATAAAAAAATATGATACAACGTGCTTAACAACCCTTTCGGGCTATCATGATGATGATACACAGAATCATACTATTATTAGTGTTATCTTCGTTGTATGATACATTTTTATTAGGGTAAATAAATGAAATGAATGAATGTTTTAGGCTTGGGAAAATAGGCTACAAAGGGAGAAACAGGTGTCAACATTTTGCAGAAAATGCTACATTATTTATGGATGTTCCCCAACTCAACAACATTCACATCTCTTATCAAAAATCAGAAAATAAAACCATTCAGCCTCAACGTAGGTCCACAAAAAATCTCCCAAACGCTGACCACACTACGACGTGGCAAGGCCTCAATAAATCCCCAAACATCAGCTTTCTCCATTTCCTGAACATCTCCGGTGCACCACCCCTATCCCGGCCCGTCTCGAACGAATGGTACGGCTGCTGATGAGCCTCATGTCGGTGGTGCACTTTGACATCCACGTTAGTGTTAGAGATAGGTACATACAGTAGGATGTGAGTCACTGTCGACGTTGGGGAGGGTGTGTGTATGTTTGTGGGTCGGTGTATTTGAGCTGGGGTTTATCTACGGAAGCACTGTACATATGCCGGATGCAGCTCCACTAGGGTTCACCGAGGGAGCTCGCTCTGCGTTTTTGAGTGGTGGTGGGACGAATACGGAAGGAAGGCCGACGATGTTTCTCGTATCCTGCAACAACAACAACAACAACAGCAGCAGTAGGTATACAATTTTTTTTTTTGCAATTATGATGCTGTTTGAAAATATTGTGCTTTCGGATGTGTTGGAAGCGAGTTGGCTTTTGTTGAACAAACATACAAACAGAAGCATGCAGTCAGTCAGTGGGGCGATGGGGATGCTTAAAGGGGTGGCGATGGGGGGCAATTTGCAGACATTGTTGTTCAAATCGTGAACAGTATCATATAAGTTGTTGGACAATTTGAGGGGTGCAATTTTTAACACATTAGAAAACGACAATGTCAAGTGGAAAATGTCAATGTCATGTTGTTTCTTTTGCCCTCAATCAGGTTCTCAGAAGACTAAGAGTATTTGAATACTTTATGTTTTAAGTTAGGAAGGTAAGCTTGGGCGTTCCATAAAAACACCACCTCCACTATTAAAATCCATTTGACACCAAAGCTTAGACATTTTGACACAATATGTCAAACAATTGAAGATGTCCTTTTCACCTATCAAAAATTATATGCAGTTATGTTAAACATGTCACTTTTTCTCTTTATACGACTGAACAAAAAACATACGTACCTTAATACTAATACTAATAATAAACATATTACCTGAACTGGAATTCAAACCCATGACTATCCCACAAACGAAGCGAACATAAATCCAACAACGTCACGGTTTCCGGGCAGCTTTAAATAAGTCATCTTCATTATATTCAATTCGATACCTTATTACGTTACCATTCTGACTGAAGTCAAACTACGTACGGGATAAAAGGCGAGTTTACATGACATGGTGTTTACCACTACTCGTACTTCATCCAATCATCGCAGATCATACCATTTGTTTCCTACATGCTCCACCAAAATGCATTCCATTTCAAACTAAATTAAGTTTCACTCCACCCCAGTCCGGGTTCCCATCACTCTTTATCGCCAAGAGCCAAAAACATGCAACCATTCTTCCTTCTTCATACCGAGTGGTCAGTCAGCGCCAGCGTTCCAAAATACCCAAGTATACACTCACAAGCAAGTGATTGCAGGGAAAAGATCGGCTCCCTCCACGTACTCTCCCTTCCACACTGGTGCAACACTAAGTTTCGTGTCTGGCACTTGATATAGAAGGAACTGCTAAAACAGCAAGAAATTTCTACTTTCGCTTGGCAGTGTTGGTGGTAGGTTCACTTCACACCATCATTAGACGGAGGATGCATCCGGTGACTAGCTATAGCTGGCCAGCCAGAACCCTTCACGAAAATCGAAGGACGACGGCCTTTTATGTGGTCGGTAGCTACAGCTCTAGTAGCTAGCTGCCAGATAGAGTGCTGCTTCTGGCTGTCTGGTCGGAAAACGATCTTTGTCAGCTGCAAAATGCTCTCACCTCGAAAGGGCGCTCCGGCCTTCGCTTCCATCGAAATCATGTCTTCGTTCGTTGTTTTGCTCGAGGACGCGGTTCAACACTCAAATTTTCGAAGTACAGGGTGCGTACAAATTATTGGATTTTGGACTTCAGAAGAGTTTGATAATTTCAACAAATTCTGTTCTATTAAACTACAAAACCAAACTTTCCTTTCTAACCGAACATCCTGTTTGGCCCTGAAAAGGCTAAGCCAGCACTGATTGTGTAACTACGCTACACAATGGCCGAGCTGACAGCAGGAGAAAACCAATTTCGGAAATATGCTTAATTTCCCTTATTGTTTTCACCATGCTCCGCTCGCAACATGATGCCCTTAATTTCGGTCCATACCGCACTCTGCACTACAGGACTGCAACCCCGCCCGATTCAGCAGAATTTGCTTGAAATACTTCCTATTTTAGAGAGCACGCTGGAATCCACCTCACCTCCCCATTCTCGCAAAGAGCCCAGATTCTTTTGAAGCATGGTGCTTTTCACTTTTCATAAATTCATAAACAATTTTCATGAACACTCACATCCTGGCGCGCTCGCAAAATTCCGCCAACCATGTGGCACACATTTCAGCATTTTAGCATAGAGCTAAGCATTCCGGGGCATCATCGTCGTCGGTGTGATGAACGGCAAGGATGGATTTTTTCCTAGAACTCCCCAGAACTAGAGCAGAAATAAGTTGTTCGCCGACACAAAATATGCACATTCTTTGCATCCGGCGCACACGAGCACACACCCAGCCACAAAAGACCACTTGAACCCAAGTCGGGGCTTTGTTGAGCGCCGTTTGTCCGTCCGTCCGTCCGTCAACATAGCCGGAAGTGCATGCAGGCGAAATCCCACCGCAGTCTGCATCGCGTGTCGAAACCCAGGGTTGAACGATGTGGAGTTGGGTTGGGCTGGGTGGATTCGGGGCTCGGGGAGTTATAATTTAACCGCTTCAGAACGAAAACAAGTGCTTTCCACCCACATGATGGCGGCTCGGCGTCAGTTGGACGGAACAACAGCTACCAAGCAATTAACCCATTCGACAGCCCATTGCGAGAACGGGTGCTTCCGGGTGCATTTGTCTGATGAAGTTGAAGTTCAAGTTGAATGGGTCTTTGTGAGAAGGAGAAAAAACAAGATAATTAGACCTTGCTATGATATGGCTTGGAATCATATGGTAGGTGTAAATGCTGGTGTATTGTTTTCTTTGTGCCAAGGAACTACCATCCCGAGGTATTTGAAGCCAGAACACTTGTACGCATACCTTTCGTCTTTCCAGAACCACCGCAAGGTATTGCTAGTAGGTATGAACAAGTGAAGGTGCCACACGACTTGCAGCATCAGACTTAATTTTCAAGGAATCACTCTGGTTGGCCGCTGTCCAACTGTCAGATACCCATGTGGCCTCGTCTCTCCTTCTGTCATCACGCCAGCTTCCCGCCACACCACTGATATCACAATAGTTACGAAGTCGATTCCGCATTGGCACCACCAAGTAGACCCTGCGCAATCGAAACCTAACCATGGGAACACCTTCATATTGCTTCCAGATGAGCCATTCCTCGTTTCCAAACGCAAATTCCACTGTAGCTCCGAGGGAATTGCAGCGACTGTCCAGCAGGTGTCAGATGTCTGGAGTCAGGACACGAGTCGATCGTGTAGTTCACGCAGATGATGGTCTGTACGACGACTGTGCTGACTGGGCGAAGGCCAGTTGTAATAGCAGGTAACTGCAATGCATGTGCCGTGGAATGGGGAAGCTCTTTCACGAAGCAGCGGGGTCAGATCCTGGCAATGAGGAGAGGGTCACCGATGTGGAACTTGCGGGTATAGCAAAGTCCCTTAGCGTAGGTAAGGTCCAGGTCTTGTCGATTACAAAAATCGCCGAGAAAGCACTCGAGCCTAAGAGGAGGAGAATTCGTTTCTGTGCGGTAGTGACTCTGGATGTAAGAAATGAGTTTAATAGCGCCAGCTGGTCTGCTATTGCCGATGCGCTCTTGCGTCTTGGCCACCGGGGCACCTGTACAAGATTCTCGATAGTTACTTTCAGGATCGAGTACTAGTTTGGGAGGTGGGTCGGAAGTGCTTTCACCCCAGGAGTCCCGCAAGGTTCCATCCTGGGTCCAGTGTTATGGAATGTCATGCACGACGAGGTGTTGAGGTTAGAGTACCCAGTGGAAGTGGAGATTGTCGGATTTGCCGACGACATTACGCTCGAAGTCTACGGTGAAACGATCGAGGAGCAGAAGGCTCGATCAAGGTTGTGGAGGCGTGGATGCGGTCCAGGAAACTGGAGCTGGCTCACCACAAGACTGAGGAGACGGTGGTTAACAACCGGAAGTTGGAGCAGCAGGCGGAGATCAATGTAAGTGAGTGCACAATCCTGTCAAAGCGCTCCGTCAAACACTTGGGCGTGATGACCGCATGCTTGCCACATGCGGGGAGGACACAACCCCGGAAAATCTTGTTTAGTCATAGGTCATACCGGTGACCTGCGGTCGAAATCGACCACTACAGCGATTAAGTGCTGTCGTGGCGTCGGTCTACTGAGTTGAATCCGAGTCCACGGTTGGAAAGGAGTCCTCGGTAATGATCGGGCAGATGGAGGCCCTACTGTTAGCAACCTTCTGGTGCAGCTAATAGGGCCTGAATGGTAGTGATGCTCTCGCCTTAAGCAGGTCAGGTCGTGTTGCACGTAAGCATCAGTTCTTGATGCTTGCAAAACAGTTGGGCGAGGGCGTGGCGGTTGCCCTGTCCGCCTTCCGAGGAAAAATGAAGAGGTGAGGACCACTCGGAAAACTGGTTAAGAGCCAGCATGCTATCTTGATGGACTTTCCAAAATGAGTCATCGATATTCGTTGCTGCAGGCTACGCAGCTAACCCTTCTCTAAAGTAATGACTTATTGGTGGTATTGAAGAGACGTAGGGTTTGGTGACCATAGGAATGTGTTTAGTGGGTCGAGGAGAGAACAGTACTGGTTTTTACTTTTGTTGTAGAAGCCTCTGAGGGACGCATTGCAATTCTTCCGCATTTCTATATCGTTATATCGGAAAAGTGCCATCCATTAATCAGAACGTGGTTGAATTGAAGCTTAGGTCTCATATCGATAAGAAGCTTATTGCTTCATAATGATTACCAAGTTTTGCAGTATCACCTAATATTGAGAAGATAATAAAATGGCATTGGTTTCAAAGCTGACCCATTCACCACGAAAACTAGTTCAAACTCCTTCTTCCACTCCCTTTCCCTTACCCAACCAAAACTCAACTTCCGAAGCCCACACACCAACTGGATACATTTTCCGTCGCATCAATCTAGTGTGAGTTTACTGAGTAGTGTGCGGTAGTTCGGCAGCAGCAAAGCTTCGCGCGCTCGCTTTGCTAGATTTTTGCGATTTGTTTTTCTTCTCTGCGGGGCATCGACGACGGGAAGCCAAGCAGTCAGTAGTGTGCGGTAGTTCGGCAGCAGCAAAGCTTCGCGCGCTCGCTTTGCTAGATTTTTGCGATTTGTTTTTCTTCTCTGCGGGGCACCGACGACGGGACGCCAAGCAGTCAGTAGTGTCAGTGTGCGGTAGTTCGGCAGCAGCAAAGCTTCGCGCGCTCGCTTTGCTAGATTTTTGCGATTTGTTTTTCTTCTCTGCGGGGCATCGACGACGGGAAGCCAAGCAGTCAGTAGTGTGCGGTAGTTCGGCAGCAGCAAAGCTTCGCGCGCTCGCTTTGCTAGATTTTTGCGATTTGTTTTTCTTCTCTGCGGGGCACCGACGACGGGACGCCAAGCAGTCAGTAGTGTCAGTGTGCGGTAGTTCGGCAGCAGCAAAGCTTCGCGCGCTCGCTTTGCTAGATTTTTGCGATTTGTTTTTCTTCTCTGCGGGGCATCGACGACGGGAAGCCAAGCAGTCAGTAGTGTGCGGTAGTTCGGCAGCAGCAAAGCTTCGCGCGCTCGCTTTGCTAGATTTTTGCGATTTGTTTTTCTTCTCTGCGGGGCATCGACGACGGGAAGCCAAGCAGTCAGTAGTGTGCGGTAGTTCGGCAGCAGCAAAGTTTCGCGCGCTCGCTTTGCTAGATTTTTGCGATTTTTTTTTTCTTTTCTCTCTGCAGGGCTCCGACCACGGGACGAGTGTGCGCGCGCCGTGGTTGAGTCGGTTCCGAATTTTTCGCTTCCCTTCGGCGCTAGTTTCCAATACACTTTTAGTTGATAATAAATATTTTCTTTCATTTTTTGCATTTACACAAAAGAGTAAAAAATGTTAGTTCGGGTTCGCCGGTCGAGAAAAAATCCGGGCGCCGACAAGTCAGTCGCGTTCAGTGTATTTCTGTGTGGAATAGACTAAAGGTTTCTGCTCCCTAGTGGAGTGGAGACGCGCGATAGAATTTTCTTTTTGGCTAGTTCTTGCGTCGAAAAGTGGTCGGTTGTTAACGGCGGTTTGTGTATATTGATCCATTGTCAAATCATATCACCAACCATAGGTGACTCCCGGACTGACAATGTACCTTACCCTACTAACAAAAAATTCCTTCCTGAGACAAACGTGGAGATGCAGCGATTCGCGGTCTTTTTAACAACGTTTGTCTTACTAACATTCCCTTCCATCCTCGATGACCGTAAGGACGTGGCCGGCGCCGTTATTGACCTTATTAAAGTTGAGAGCTCTCGACCTGTGTACATTGAGAATAGTAAGCTAGTCCCAAGCCCTATTCATTGGTTCCTTGTGCAATTTCGATTGCTCTGGTCAATCACGGAGTAGCAACTACGAATTGTGCGGTCATCTATGCTCATGCTCATGCTCATGCGCATCAATCTAGTGTGAGTTTACTCACTTAATTTACCCATCTTCCGCCAGTTGGGACCTCATCACCACTACCACCACACACACACACATACACTGAGAAGGCAACGCAAACTTCCTCTTTGTTGCGGATCGCTTCAAGTTTCCATCCATCAAAGCGGACCAACAACTTTTGTGTCCACTTCTGCATTTCGAACTTCTTGGCTGCTTGTCGTCGCCATCGTCGTCATCGGTCTCCCCATCGTCGCAAGCACACTAACTTTATCGACACCCAGCGAGAGTCCATCAAAGAACCGACATTGGCTTCCGCCTCGCTGCGCTGCCCTACCCCATCCATGGGAACGGATTCTTTTCCCGAGCCAAAGTGAATTAGTTTAATAGCACTCGTTTTGGCGAAGCGCTTATCGAATTTGGAATTCTTTACATGGTTGACGGCAATCGGTTGTTGGGGTATCAACGAGGCGCGGTTCGCTGTCCTCGCCAAAGACCAGCTGACGCAGAGTGATTGAAATCCCCCGGAAAAGAGCTGGGTGCCACCGCCGTCGCCACGACGAGAGGGTGCCCTGATGGAGTTCCAATGAAAGTTACTCCGATCGGTTCACCCCCTTATTGTCGCCTCGTGCCGTGCCGGTCGTTTTCGTCGTTGCCGGCGTGACTGGGCTTCCGGGTTCGAGGGAAGTGAGTTTAGTTATAATTGAGTCGGAGAAAGGAACTTTTGGCTGCTGCTGCTGCTGCTGGTACAGTTTCCGCCCGGAGGCGTCTTAAAGAATCGAGGGAAAACAATCCGCGGTCGTCGTCGGCAAGGCGATTCCAGAAGTTACTGAATAAATCATGATTTTAAGCATTGGCGTAGTGAGGGAATCTTTGAAGTGCATGTTTTGTTTCTTCTTCCCAGTGTTTCATGTACAGTATGCCACTTCTAGCGTTTGTAGAACATTTCCACACTAGTTTCCTCTGATTTTTATTTGACTAATTTTCTATTTACGCATGTGTACATCGTGAACAAGCATGAATACACTCTATGTCCAAGGTCCTTGGACCAAGGAATCCAATTTTCCAAATCACTGAACAATAAGATCTTGGTGTTTATAGTTTAAAACTTGTATTGATATCAGTTATGAACAAAAGTCTTCATTTTGAGGGACATGTCTCACATTACGGTGTGGCGGTCATCGCCACAATTGGAATTGTGTGACCTACCTCGGACGTCGCGGGGAAGTATACTTGGTCGGTGATGGTCCTAAGCCAGCAGTCCGCAGCTAGAGAGAGCCAGGATGATCCATGCCACAAGCGAGAGGAATTCAGGATGTCTGCTGCAGGCAGGCCCACGACAAGGGAGGGGTGTATATTATTTTTGGCAAAGGACGGAGGGGCACAGTGTATGGAACATCGGCAATAGAAGGGATTTAAACCCTTGTGCACGGGCTTGTCTGCAGGTTTCTCGAAACCAGCGATGTGCCTCCGGTGTTCTGGATCTGGGACATCCGCTTAAAGACA
Organism: Aedes albopictus; assembly: GCF_035046485.1. Classification (NCBI taxonomy): domain Eukaryota; kingdom Metazoa; phylum Arthropoda; class Insecta; order Diptera; family Culicidae; genus Aedes; species Aedes albopictus. The sequence goes on along the minus strand of NC_085137.1, from coordinate 250,309,674 downwards.
AATATCATCCAGCGCTGCGGCGGGTTGGAGAAGCGCGCAGCCATTGAAGCACGGTACAGGAATCTTACAAGAAATAGTCAGCAGGAGTATCTTCAGAGTTGTTTCGAACTTCTTACAGATTTGCGTTGCTATAATTGCGGCACATAGTTCTGAACTGGCGATGGAATGGTTTGAACACAGCGGAGAAACCTTCGACTCCGACGTCAGTAGGGCAAAGTCCACCATCCGCCGACTCCATGCAAACAAAGCAGCAGACTATGCATACGCAAGAAGGATGCATCGACGAGGAAAAAGAGCTGAATACTGACAGGATCTCCAGTAAGCCTAATGGTGAAGGCTATGGATGGCCAATCCGGAGAATGTGGGTTCAATTCTCGTTCGCGTCGAGAACTTTTTTCGGCTTCCCTGGGCATAGTGTATCATTGTATTTGCCTCACAATATACACATTCATGCAAAAGAAGCGCTCAAAGAAAAAAAGTTTATGAGAGGTAGGCCAAGTTCCAGTGGGAACGTAGAGCCACAATGGAGAAGACTAACGATATCAGTAGAAATCACCAGACGAGAAACTCTAGCCTCGGAGAGAATAGTAGTGTGGAGCAGCTTCGACTCGTGCTGAGGTTTTTCTGGCAATGAAACATCGTACTTATAGTAGACACTATTGTCCTGCCTTAGCGCTTGTAGACGCTGTATGATTTGCTTTCGCGATAACCGGACCAAGCAGGCCCAGAGGGTCAAAGATCTTAGCGATGTATGATATCACTTTGCGCTTGGTTAGGCTACCAGCATGGAGTGGTAGTTTTACCTTGAATCAGAGGTTGTCGGCCTTGGGGTCCCACGGAAGACCGAGCGTGAAGATTACCTGCTAATGCAGCACGTCGTGAAACGGTTCCGGTGGAACATCCTGTAGCACTTTATGAGCGTTCGACTTTGATTTCTTCAAGGTGAACCCAGTGTAGTGGATCCAAGCATAGCATTGGCAAGCTGTTGGAGAGCTACAGCGAGCTCCACGTCCGGTACGGCACACAGAATATCGTCGACGTGGAAATTTTCCATAACTGTTTCTATGGCAGCGAAATACCATTCCGTGGCAATCTGTTGTTGTAGTGTATACTGTAACGCAGCGCTTCCCACACTCGATTTTCGCAGCGCACCAACGTGTCGCAGGCTCGCTTTTCTCAACTCGTTTAAGCGAGCTTGCAAGACACTGGTGCGGCGCAAAAACAGAGTTTGGGAAACGCGGCTGTAGCGAACCGCCAGGTGTTCGTTGTGAGTGTAGCTGTCGCTTACTCTCCAGTTCGAACTACTTGTTAGGTCAGAACTACAAAAAGTAACGCCATTAATCGACTCCGCATCGTTCCGACTAAAGATACTCTTGGTACCGACGTTAACCAGGTCGACATCTAGTATGGCCAGTGTCTCTAGCAGGATCTGAACCCACTGGTTCGTGAAACGGCTTCCCCATTTCAGGGCCCAGGCATTAATGTCACCTGCTATTACCAACGGCCTCCGCCCTGTTAGCACGGTCGTCATGCAGTCTAGCATCTGCGTGAACTACTCGATCGACCACCACGGAGGCGCATAACAGCTACAGAAGAAGGCTCCATTTACTTTGGCGACCAAGAAGCCCTCATAGGTAGTAGGCACCAACTCCTGGACGGGTTATTTACCTGTAGTTCATATCGCCGCCATTTTTCGGGACCCATCCGAGACCCAATTGACGTTGCCGGTGGGTACTTGGTATAGTTCGCTATGATGCCGATATCTGGCCCCCTTCCTGACAAAGCAGTTGCTGAGCTGCGTTACAGTAGTTCAGGTTCAGCTGCGTTACCTGCACTATGATTTGTCACTGCGGCTTTCTTGAGGCCAGGCACCTTGGACATCAGATAAACATGCTAAGACTTGCCAGTACAGCTCTTCCACATCTGCCACAATGATTCAATGATTCGCGCATGAACCTCAAATAGAGGGAGTAAATGTTCTGCTTTAGGAGCTGTCCATAAACCACGTGGTCATTTTTTTTGGGACTTTTCAACCCCCCCCCCCGCGTGGTCATTGGTCCATATAAAAAATTTTATTTGTCCATACAAAATGGTCATTGGCCGAACTCCCCCCCCCCCTCATGACCACGTGGTTTATGGACAGCCCCTTATGAGTGGTACAACCAGGATCGTGTCTTTCAAGGAGTAGCCGGACGAAGTCTTGACGGGAATCCGAAGTATTCACAAAATGAGAAACGGATGGACGTGGTTGTTGGACCACTGGAGCATCGGCTGAGCTTGTTTGGATGGCTGGAATAACAAATATTTGCATTGGAGTGGAATCGTACTCAAGGGAGTGGTGCTTCTCGTACGCGTACGGCTGCTGAACTAGGAATCACATTTCTTGCATTGGTGACCATAGCTGAGACAGTTCCAACACAGCTGCTTCCGAGTAAAACTCAATTTGATCCCGGGAGTTCTATGCGCCGTCTATGACGGAGACAGGCCAAAGTCTCAGGCTGCTGGTCTAGCTTCCGGGGTGGCCTTAAAATGCTGCTTTCGACTTGCGGGTGTGAAGGACCTAATACACTGGAGCAGTTGTCAAAATTACTTGCGGAATAAGGTGGAATTTTACTTGAGCGCTCTACTTGGCAACAAGAAACTAAGCTTAAGGAGCGAGAAGGAGCTGTCAGGCGATCTTGAGATGGCGAAACGGCTTTGCGCATCAATGGCCGGTACAGTTTTGGATGGCGGAGTGGGACCTCCATCGACGAAGCGGATCCTTTGGTGGAGCGGTTCCTCCGGCGTTAAAGTCGGCCTTCTGGCGGTGAAGAAAAAGATTTCCAATTAGCGCTGCTGCCTTCCGGCGAAGGAGCGGGGCATCTGTCGGCGCAGCGGACTTTCCGGTGGCAAAGCGGGCTCTCCGGGACGAAATGGATTCTGGGAAGTCTTGCCGAGTTTAGCGAATCTAGCGGACTTTCGGGCTGCCAGGCAAAGTGGGCCTTCCGGCGAAGCAACTGGCGCTGTTGGAAAAGACAAGAAAACAAACACAAAGTCGCATATGATGTTTAATAGGATGCTAAAGTGGAGGCCATATGCGTACATGCTCCCATTGAACAACAAGTAAAGTGTGATATGCGTGTGATATCCAATTTAGCATCCTATTCAACATCATATGCGATCGCGTGTTTACTGGGAAAAGCTATGATGGGCGCGGCCGCTACCAAATTGGGTCTGCACTCGATCACTTAACCCATATCCGCCCAGCGTCCTATTTATAGGACAGATGCCCCGAACGCCCAGCGTCCTATAAATAGGACAGTCCTTTGGATGTGAATATCTCCAGAATTATGCAAAATTTTAGAATACTATCTTCAGAGAAGATGTTCTCCACACCCATACCTTGCTCATAGTGGACAATATAGTATGTGACTGGTACACTAGGTGGCGTAAACGATGCTGCGAAGAATGCATATTGTCACGATCTGTGAGCATCATTTCCAATGCGAAAAAAAATTGATTCCCTGGAATCTTGACAATGTTTATTAATTTGCAGTTCATTTCTTCGGCAGAGTTGTTAATCACACATTCCTTAGGATGTGGAGGTGGTAGCAAGGATATTTAAATTCAAGATGGCGACTTAGGTTCCAAGATGGCGGTCAAAACTCCAGAATATATGCTTTTTAACGACAATGCTGCTTCGGATACTATGCAATATGGGTATCTATCGATCGGGCTTCACAAGTAGAACTCAAAAATGAATATCCGATGCCATTTTGAAATCAAAGATGGCGGACCATATCCAATACCATGCAATATGGGTATCTATCGATCGGGCTTGATGAGTAGAAGCCAAAAATCGATATTTTACGCCATTTTGAAATTAAAGATGGTGGACCATATCCAAGATGGCGGCTACGGAATGGTAGTTTGAGCTATGATACCATGCAATATGGGTATCGATCGATCGGGCATGATGAGTAGAAGTAAAAATCGATATTTTACGCCATTTTGAAATTCAAGATGGCGGACCATATCCAAGATGGCGGCCACGGAATGGTAGTTTGAGCTATGATACTATGCAATATGGGTATCTATCGATCGGGCTTCATGAGTAGAAGTCAAAGAACGATATTTGGCTCTGTTTAGAAATCCAAGATGGCGGCCCATATCCAAGATGGCGGCCACAGAATGAGAGTTTGAGCTATAAAACCATGCAATATGGGTATCTATCGATCGGGCATCATGAATATAACTCAAAAATGAATATCCGACGCCATTTTGAAACCCAAGATGGCGGACCATTTCCAAGTTAGTGGCCACAGAATGGTAGTTTGAGCTATAATACCATGCAATATGCGTATTTAAAGGGTAGATGGTAGGGTAGCGGGTAGGATAAAAGGTGGAGCAGATGTTCGGGTAGAGGGTTCAGGAAAATATTAGAGTAGAGGGATTGGAGTAGAAGGTTAGGGTAGAGGATAGGGTAGACGGTAGGGAGAAGGGTAGAATAGAGAGTAGGTTTGAGGGTACCGCCAGTCGGGGTGACATTGGGCCTGGGGGGTAACTTTGGGCCAAAAATCAAGAAAGATGTTTCGCTCAAAATGCTAAAATTTATCAAAGTGATTATCAAAAAGTGGATGGTATATGGTAAATATAACTTGCGTTGACCATCCGATGTAGAAAAAAGTCACATTTAGTCAATTTTCTATTAAGAAAACTTGATGTGAATTTTATGATTAGGCGTACTGTACAATATCGTTGTTTTAAAATGCCCAGCAGAAAACAGCTGAAAACCGAACATGTAATGAATTACTGTTTTCTCGGTGTGTTGGGTAGTTGTTTTGGAAAGTATAATTAATTTTCTTGGTTTTGTATGCTATTTTGCATGAAAAACTTATTTACTCAAGCTGTAGTACAAATACTTCGTTTTGGGGGTGACTTTGGGCCATATAAAAGCAATGCAATCAGTACGAGAACCTTACAAATGTGAATTAAAACGACTGAGAGTATTCACATTATTTTATGCATAATACGGTGTTAAATTTTGGAAATAAATGTTAGATTCATGCAAAATTAAAATTCACGCATATCAGTTGCTAGGCAGATGATAAAGAAAAATTACTTTCGTCTTTTGAGAATGTTAGATGGAGTTATATTTATGGGATAGCGGGTATATTGTGTAGGAACGTTGATCGTTTACAATGAATGTGGTAAAATTGTCACGTTTGTTTGTCTGTGATGTTATTTTGAAGGGACTAGACACTGAGAGGTTGTAGGCAAGTATCTATATATTTGATAGTTTCGATTTTCAAGCGATATTATCTCACATTGAACTGTTTTGTTTGAATTTTAGTGTTTGGCCCAATGTCACCCCCTAGAAGGGGTGGAATTGGGCCAATTTCATTTAAGCTATATCATTGTCAAAATTGAAGTTAAAACATTTTCACTTTAAATAATTCTAAATAGTATAAAAATGAACGTGCCTACCGAATACAACATTGATTAAGAGCTAAAATATTGTTGTGACGACCTACAAAGAGATGTATTATACAATTTTGGCCCAATGACACCCCCACTGACGGTAGGAAAAATGTTAGGATAGAGAGTAGGGTAGACGGTACGATTAAGCACAATATAGACTAGAGGGTACGGTAAAGGATATGGCAGTCGTTATAGTAGAGGATAGTTTAGAGGGTAGGACAGATGGTAGGGTTGAAGGTTATGATAGAGCGTAGGATTGAGGGTTGGAATAGAGTGCAAAGAAGACAGTAAGATAGAGGCTAGAGATAGGGTGAAGAATTGAGATGAGATTAGATGAGCTGAGGTTCTTTTTTGAGATTTCTTCAGGCATTCTTTCGATAATCTTCTCAGGTTTATTCCCGAGATTCCTTCAGATATTGCTTCCGAGATTGCTATATGGATTGCTCCGGAGTTCTCTTCAAGGATTTTTTGCAGTCGTTGTTTTGGAAAATCCTGAAAAGATTCTGTTAGTTATTCTTTTCTGCATTATTTCAGGGATTTGTGCTGGAATTCCTTCAAAGATTCCTTCCATGATTCCTGCTGTTATTCCTTAAGGGATCCCTCCCGAAAAAAATGAAAAAAATATATGTTTCGTCCGAGATTGTTTTCAGGCAACCCTAGATCATAGACATCTTCTATGGTTCTTGCAGGAATGTCTGCTCAGCTTCTGTCTGGCATTCCTGTCATGATCTCTCTAAGGAATACATCAGGTATTCTTTACGGGATTCCTTCAGGAATAACTTCAGGGATTTCTGCCAGAATTGCTTTAGAAAATCCTGAAAGGATTCTTTCAGAAATTTTACACAGCATTCTTTCACGGATTTCTTCTGGAATTACTTCATAGATTCATTTTAGTATACTTTCAAAGTGTTCTGTCGAAACATATTCAGAGAATCCTAATGGAATTCTTTCTATAAGCCGGGATCCTCGCTCGGGATTTATACAGCAATTTCTTCAGTGATTATTTCAGGGATTCTTACCAAGCTTTCAGTTGAGATTCCGTCAGAACTCCACCAGATATGAATATGACTCTCAGAATTCCTTCTGTATATCCTCCCGGGATTCATTCGGGAATTCCACATTATCTTTTCGATGTAACTGTGATAGTGCCCAGAATAACACCATAAAATTAACATATTGTTCACGAATAAACAATCATGGAGTAGTACAAACATAAGTGGAGAAGCGGTGTAGAGTATATCTGGTTGAAATTTTATATCAAAACATTGAATGATGATGAACCTGGGCGTGTTAGTAAATGCCTGTAAATACGAGACACCGAAGACGACCATATAGTTGAGGTCGAAATACGTATCTGTCAAAGGAGACAAATTAAATGGAACATTACTTAACACGATTTTCTTTTTTAAATATAAAAAAAAACTTCTGCAAAGTTTACGTATGATGAGTACGTAAACAGAGTTCGTGGGGTGCTGAAGGAAAAACTCAATTACTTTATTAGAAATAATTATCTGTGTAAAATCTAACTTCTAAAGTATTTTAACGTTTGCTTATGCCACACATAGTGAGCTCTCTTTATTTGATTTGTTAAAAAAAAAATGAGAAATGTTGAACACTGCAGTCGAAAATGCATGAAATTACAAGAACCATGCATTGCATACTTTTAGGCGTTTATCGAGTTATATTTCTGCCCCAATTTATAAGTCCTTTTTCTATTCTTTTTGAGTGTTTATCATCTCTCTCACTTGTTTAGAGCTGCAGTTTATCTATACGGATCAGAATATAACGATAGCGTAGAAGTTGTGCTGAAGTAGAACTCAAGAAAATTATCAGATATTGAGGACCTACAATGAAGAATTTTTTTGGAACTACACCATAGACTTCCATTTTTTTCATCAAATCATGCTTATTTTATTGGAACTTGACATTTGATAACAAATTTATTTGAAGATTTAAATTGTGAGACACCTTGGGCGTTAACGGGTTAAGCAAATTTATGACACACGTAGGTATAAGTTTACCAGCTTGTCGATGACCTGATAATCAACCACGATCAGTTTATTTAAATTAAACGTTTTCGTACTTTACACTATTTATCCGTATTCTTCCACACCAAACATAATCAAGTTACCGTTCGGTAACATGGGAAACCAGCTCACGATGCTTACCGACACTTTTTTCAACGAGCACAGGACAAGTTTACAAGGAATGACTGTCCGAACATGAAAGTGGACACGAATAGCTTGGAGAAGATACAATTGCAGCGTTGCGTTGGCTGACACCTGCTACTTGAAGCTTTTCTGCGGGTTGCAAGCCACTTTCTACGAGGCAAAATGTATGGTCTTACGAACTGAAGATTCCGTACCCATTGGTATAAAAATTCGACCAGTTCATCGTACTACACGACTTTCCTTCAGGCTGGTTTTGTCCTCCCCGGCGTGAAGGTCGCTTGATCCAGCTTACTGGAGAGTAGGTTTATGACTGGCAAGTTCCAGCTTGGACAGGGCGCGAAATGGTAATCGTCGCGATTCACAGCCCTACTTGGCTGTTGGCAGGTTGTTATACATCTTCTGCAGTGCGTTCCATGTCCGTCGGATATTTGCTGGCTTTGATTTTCGCTGATTTCAATGATTTTCTGGCACTACCTTTGTGGGATTAAAAATGACTCGTGCCCAAACTGCGCTCTTGGGTGACTGGTTTGCGTCGGCTATGCGTTTCGAGAACAGGAAGCCCTTTACGCTGAAGAATCGTTGCTCCAAGTCCGCACACTCGTCAATGTACTTTCCCAATTTCAACTGTTTATCCAGGTTTCCGATGACCCTTTAACAATCAATGTAATCTTCGTTCAGCAGTCGCGAATAAATCTCACCATCTCAGGTACCGTGATTTCGGGTGAAATTGATCAGTGGGGTGAAATTGATCGACGAAAGGTCCATTTTTATTTGTTAAAAATAACGCTTTTAACTTAAAACAATTTGTGGAAAATGGCCATCACCTTGCTCAAGGGTTATTGAATGATGAGTTAACATGTTTTACAGCCAATTAGTTACATATTTCGGTATTAAATTCAATATTTTCCGGAACTGCGTGTTAGGCGATCTTCATAGACACTTCCAAACTTTTGTTACCGTAGTTGTATCGCACATGTAATGAATATTCAAATGAATGTTCATAGCTGCCAAGTATTCGCTAAACCCGATTTCGTCATCAAAAGTTCTATATATATTGTAATTTATGCATAAAGTTGCACTTTTTCGGAAGTACAATATGGATACACATAATTAGTGAGGAAATTGCATACTTTTAGGCGTTTTCTTTCGATTTGTTAAACTTTAAACTTAAATAATTAAAAATGTAGTAAACTTGTAACAGTTTTGCAAAGCTGTCTGCATTCTAGGGTGGTTAATTCAGATGGAAAAATAATTTTCAGCACTTACAAAGGCATTTCACTGACTGATCAATTTCACCCCGAAAGTAAAATTTTTGATTTTTTAGGAAAAATATTATTTATTATAATAAAATGATTTGCTGTAAAAGTTTCAACCTCGTTGACTGATGAAAACCATGGTCGTACTTGTTTTAAAGCATTGAATTTAACCATATCGACAAACATTCAAAAATAAGACGCAAAAAACTGCGAAAAGTGATCAATTTCACCCGAAATCACGGTATTCAAGCAACGAACGGAAATGGCTACTGCTAATCACATGCGAAATAAATGGAACGGACTCACCGGGAGCAATCATGGAATCATGTGCTTTCTAAAGGCTCGACGAAATCGCGAATCGGATATAGAACGGCCTCCAACGCGACGGAAGACAACAAACCGAGACGGACACCGAAGGAGAGACTGTGAAGAAGGTATCATAGCGGAGCGAGAAGAACGATTACAACTGACTGATGCACTTACACTATCCACAACGCCTAAATGTATTCTATTTAACTACAGACAGCAGAAGGTCAGTGCCAACTGATATCTAGGAGAAGAGCAACTGATTAAAACTCGCAAGTGAGCCTGCTCGGCAAAACGATGATCATCCGCTACTGAAATGAATGTGAAACTAACTGCTCCATGGGCTCCCGCCACAGGCCATTTTATCTAATGGAAATTGGGCCCACCCACCACATATTTGTCCTGGAAGACACAACAAAAAGCTTAAGTAATGTATCTGCACCTGGCCCCAGCCAACTACGCCAATGCTGTTGGCTGATGTGAGCTTCCCTACCGAGGGGAAATCATTATAAATTAATTTGTGCTGCAACGGCTTAAATTCAATTTCTAATATACTTTCCACATCAAGTTTTTAATTAAATTTACAACATTTGAATGAGAATCCAGAGCTTCTTCCATCTGTCTGTCTGTCTATCTGTATGTACCGTACTGTACTGTTTGTCTGTGCCTGTGGCATACCTCACTTACTTCGGTGTGGCATTCAAAGCATCGTGCTCCGTCTGATCTCCAGAATCCTGAAACCGAGAAATAGAAGCATTCCTCGACAAACTCAACAACAATAACAACCATCACCGCCACCAACAGTATTCAAGAAATGCTAATCCATCCAAGACAATAACGCCACAGGAGGACGAGAACAAGAAGCAGACGTTCCTCTCGAGCTCCAGCTTCGAAACTATTTCTTCGGCAGATTCCAAGATCCTCAGTGCCTTCCCCCTTGCAAGCCCTCTCTTCAACCTCACCAGCCACCTTGATGGCTCGTTTCTTGCACATCAAGCTTTAAATTAAATTAAATTTATGGTGCGGTACATAAATATAAATTTTAAAACGTGTGCCGTAGCTGGAACGAGCGACGTCGAAAATATGAAATTCTCAGAATACGCACGGCTTGCACTTTTCCCATGACGGCGGCGGCGATGATGGTGCCCTATACCTGCGCCACTCTCTGCCATCTGGGCCGGCCGGCCAAACAACAAGACACAAGATGATGCAGTCAGCCAGCCAGTTCATGGTCCCAGCTGACCTCGGACTCTTCGGTTCGGGATTCGGTTCAAACTTACAAGAGCTCTGTAATTACACACTTTTAATATCGGAATCGTCGTCGTCGTCGGTTGGAAGGCCCTTCGTCTTCCATGGCATAGGAAGCAAGAAGTCCATGTAAAACATGTCGGAGTGCAGCTTGCTGAGCAAAACGATCCCGGACTTTAAGGGCAGTAAATTAATTTTCTCATCAGGCTGCATCAGGTTGGATGATGATTGCCGTGGTCGTTGGTGTTATGTTCGATGCCTGGATGGGTAGGAGCCAAGCGTAGGCCGAACAAGTTAACGACTCACAGCTCGGTACGTAGATACTTGGGATAACTATGCAACGCCGTATCGATAACTTTGAGTGGCAATCAGGGGTTGAAATATTACAGTACATATTTCACTTGCAGATTTTCCGTCAACAGTTTATTGAAGTGGGGTTAAGGTAATGATGCCTAGTTGTCGGTGAAGAACTTCAACGGATGCTAGAATCAATACTGAGCTGCTGTTGTTTGCCACTTGGAAGAGATCACCTTAATTGCTCTGGTATTACTCACCATCGTCAACCACTATTCAATTCCAAAACCGTTGCTACTAAGTCTCATCAGCTGGTAAGAAACCCCACATTTACTACGCAAACAATCCATTTACCAAAAAAACGTCTTTCAAATCCGTCTCGGCTGGAGCAACATTTTCTTCTCTGCTCCAAAATCAATCACTCCGAAAAAGAAAACCCTCACTAAATGACCTGTCATCAATCACTTCCGGTCCGGTTCAACCCTTTAGCCAAGTCTAAACGAAAATCACCTCAACCGAACCTAATCTCCTGGTCCGGTAACGCTAAACCCTTGGCACTTCCTCCGAAACCGTTCCGTTCGGCAACAGAAGCGATGATCTGAGAACACCGAAAGAAGGTAAAGTAATTACTATTTGAAAGCCGACCCACAAATCATACCTCAACGTCCGTCACCGACAGAGGCGACCGAGATGAACGAGCTCCTCATGCTCCTCATCAACTCACCTCTTTTCTGCTCTTCCGAATCACACTTGCCCGTGTCTCAATGTTGTGGACACATTTTCAGAAGTGGGTGGAAACTTTGCGCACTGATGGGAACCGGTCGCTTTGTCCGCTTTGTTCGCTCGCATGCAAAACGGTGAAAGCCCGAATCGGACCCCAACCAAACCTGTTGCTAATGAGTCAAGACTAATCGATTTTTCTCTTTCTCTCTCTCTTTCTGTCCGAATCTCGGTTGTCCGCTTCTCGGTGACCCTTCTAATTACAGAAAAATGCAAAAATCCATTAGGAATGGAGTCCGGTGCCATCAACGATTCCCAGATATCGGCCAGCTCGGCGCACGACATTGGCAACGTTGGCCCCCAGCACGCGAGGTAAGTTGGACAGTGGACAGTGGTGGACAAATGATGTGGGAGATTAACTCAGTGTTCCAGTTCCACACAAGATTCTCTCTCTCTTGCGTTCCAAACGTATTAAAAAGGAGATATGGTAATAAAAAAATCGAATGATTTCAAACAACAAAAATCACAAAGATGGGAAATTCAAACCAAATAAAAATGAATAAAAATAAGAAGTTTCAAACAAAAGTAAACAAGAAGAACAGAAAACAAAAGAGGCCAGAACATTGAGTAAAACATCCACAAATGAATAATTAAATATAACCAAAAGACAAGATGACTCCAAGGTCAGAAATCAGAAGATCAGAATACACACTTAATGACCAGCAGACAGACTTAAAGACCAAATATTCGGAGCGCCAAAAAATACAGAACATCAAAAATCCGAAGGACAAACCAGACCAGACGGCAACAAAATCGGAGGACAAAATGTCCAGAAAATTCAGAATACCCGAAGAAATTCATGGAATTTCTTATGCACTCCTTGTCGGGATTTCGAGAAGAATTTTTCGTAAAATTTATGGACGAATACCTAATGGAAACTTTCGGATTTTTTATGCACTCTTCAGAAAAATTTCCAAACAATCTTTAAAAGGATTCCTTTGAATATTTTTCCAATGAATTCTGAAGTTTTTTTTTCACATATTGTTTCAAAACAAATCTTCCGACGATTCACACGGATTTTTTCTTCAGGGATATTTATGCATAAATTTCTCCACGAACTCCTATAATTTCTTTTGGGATTTTTTTGACCTCAATTACCCTAAGTATGCCTCAATATATTACGCTAGGAATTTCTTCACGGATTTTTTCAAAACTCCAAAAAGTTATTCGCAAGTTTTCTTCAGGTGCAATTTTTTTTACAGATTTTGCAGATATTAATCAAATTTTTTTCCAGAGACTCTTTAAATAATTTTCAAGGAAGTCCTACAATTGCTCTCCTAGTTATGTTTTTAGAGAAATTTGTTCCTTAAAATGGTCCCTTAAAAAATGATTCCTTCATAAAATTTTTCGTTTCTTTTTAGAAAATCTTCCAAAATTATTCAGAAACTTAGAATGCATCATCTCACCACACAGAAACTTCTGCTCATTACTTCAAATCTAGTACTTCACTGGTTGTGTCCTATTGATTTCTTCAAAAATTTCTCCATGGATTCCTTTAGGAAATTCTACAGGGAGTTCTTCCAAAACTTCTCCGGAAAGTTTTTCAGGAAGTTTTCCAAAAAATTCTCCAAAAATATTCTAAAAATTCTTCCATGAATTTCTCCAACTATTGAAATGGACAATCTTCTATGGATTCTTTAAGAATTTTTTCATGCTATAGTTTTTTTTTTCAAATATTTTTTTTTCAGAATTGCTCTGGAAAATTCATAATTTTTCCAAGGATTCCTTCCGAAATCCCTCGGCAAATCTCACGCAGATTCCTTCAAAACGATTTCAGAACCTGTCCAGGAATTCTTTCAGATTTTTTCGCTAGGAATTCCTACAAACGCCCTTCTAGGTATTCTCCTATGATTCCTGAATAAAAACCCCTTTAGAAAAATTTTCGGCCCTTTCTAGAAAAGATTTCATAAATTCTTCGAAAAGGATGCCTGTGAAAATTTGCGATTTCTTCACAAATCCTTAAGGGCAAGGTATTTCGAGTACATAGCTCAAAATTTCTAGAGCACCGTTTTTTAGAACCGTTGAACGGATTTGGATGAAAATGCATCACGATAATTGTTCAGTGGTTGTCAACAGCGTGATGCATTTTAATCCAAATCCGTTCAACAGTTCTAAAAAACGGTGCTCTAGAAAATTTGAGCAATGTACTCCAAATACCTTGTCCTTAAAAAAAATCTTGCAAGGATTCATTCGGGTTTGTTTCCAAGGATTTTACAAAGATGTTTTTTAGAATCTTGTATGAATTGCCATGATTGTTTTTCAGATATTCTTACCTTCAGCGGCTTTCACTAGAAATTCTTCCATGGTTTTCTTTCGAAAATACTGCTGGCATATCTTCATAAATTCTCTTAGAAAGTTTCCAGGGATTTCTTCAAATATTGGTTCAAGATTTTTCTGAAAAATACTCCAGTGATGTTTCTCCAGTTAGCCCAGTGGTTAAGGCTATGGATCGCCAATCCGAAGAAGGTGGGTTCAATTCCCGTTCCGGTCGGGAAAATTTTCTCGACTCCCTGGGCATAATGTATCATTGTACTTGCCACACAATGCACAAATTCATACAATGGCAGGCAAAAAAATCCCTTCAATCAATAACTGTGGAAGTACACTAAATTGAAGAGAGGCAGGCCAAGTTCTGATGCGAACGTCGAGCCATAAAGAAGAAGATTTTTCTAAAAATATTGTCCATGGGTTATTTCAGAAATTTCGCCAAGTATTTGTTTCTAAAAATTCTCCAGAGTGTTCTTCAAGAAAATTTTCTAAAGGAAACTCAAAGCTTTCTCCAAGGATGCTGTGGGAAAACGCATCATAGATTTCCCCAGTAGACTCCCTATAAATTGGTTTAAAAATCCCTTCAGGGATTTTTTTGGAAAATATTCCCCGGATTCCTTCAGAAGTTCCTCCAGCGAATCCTTGAAAAAAAAACTTCCAGAAATTTTTAAAAATATTTTCCAAAGACAACCTTAATTTCGCGATGAAATAACTCAGAAATTTTACTTGAGTTTTGGCCAGAAATTAATAGCGATTGCTTTTGATATTTTTGGATTCCTTCAAAATCCTTCCATAGGCATGCTCGAAAAATGTTCCATTTACTTGTTTAGAAATCCCTCCTGGGAATCTTTAAAGAATTTATCCAGCAATTTCCAATTTCTTCAGAAAATCATAAATTCAGAATTCTTTCTTCAAAGTGTCCTAATGCAACTCGGCCAGGATTTCATGTAGAAACTTCTCCAGGTTCACTAAGGAATCCCTCAAATGCTTCCTCTATAAGTTTTTTATTATGATTTTTGTAGTTGCACTTTTCCATTAAAAAAATGGTTCAAAATTTCTTCAGAAATTTACCAATTCCTGCAGAAGTTTTTCAAATGGTTCTTCTAAGTAGAAAACCTGGATTCTTTCAGAAACTACTCTAGAAATTTCTTTATTGAATCTTCCAAGGACTTTGCAAAAAATTGGATTAGAATTTGAAAAACATTCTCCAGAAATTCCTTCAGATATTCCTTTTTCCCTTTTTCGTGAATTGAAGTGAAATGAAACACGAATTTACGATAGAAGGCTCGGAGGGTCAAGTCAAACATATACCAATCAACTCAGTTCGACGAATTGAGATGATGTCTGTGTGTATGCATGTCTGTGAACAAAAAAGTTCGCTCACTTTTAAGGCACTTCTCATTGCCCTTTTTTCAGATTATAGCTTGAATTCAACCGGAATTTCACCGCTTTTTTTGCTATTCAAAATGGTCCAGATCGGTCGAGGCGTTCTGGAGTTATGGCAATTTCAGTGATCCGGATCAGCACCGGTAGAACTGGCCGTATATAAAACTGAACCAAGCCCCATCATGCGACACATCAAACTACGGCGATTTGGAACCTTTAGCATGATTGACGAATTTTGTGCGGAAATCGACATTGAAGACCAGAAATTGCTCGATGTCGGCCCAGAATTCGAGATGGCAGCCTAATATTCAAGATGGCGATTTATGCTCTAAAACCACGCAATACGGGTATATTTGGTATGGGGAAGATATGTGAATTGAAAAACTGGTGACCAGAATAATCAAGATGGCGGTCTAAAATCTGAGATGGCGGCACCAAATTCAAGATGGCTACTGTTTAATAGAGTTTTATGCTTTACAACCATGCATTGTGGGTATATTTGGTATGGAGAAGCTGTCCGGAGTCTAAAAATTCAAGATGGTGGCTCAAAATTCAAGATGGTGGCTGTTTTATGGAGCTTTAGGCCTTAAAACCATGCATTGTGGGTATATTTTGCATTAGGAAGATTCTTGGGTTCCAAAAATGGCGACCAGAATAACCAAGACAGCGGTTCAAAATCCAAGATGGCGACTTTTTCCTAAGAGTTTGAGGCTCAAACATCAAAAGCCAGATAAACGATATGATTTCTGGTGCCATGAAATTAATTTCTGTCTGAAAGTGCGATATACATTAACATTTCACTTGAGTTTTGATGAAATGGGGTTTCGAAACCACAAGAAAGACACCATCACCGCTAGCGCTAGGTGGATTAATTAGGGTTTTTCTAGATGAACTAGCCTCGGTTCAAAAATTTCGTAATAAAGACATACAAGAGATGTTCATTAATTTTTTTCTCGGAAATTTCATCTAGGATTCCTCTAGAACTTTCTCCAAGGATTTCTTCCAAGATTCCAAGATTCTTCCGTGGATTGTTTTGAAATTTCTTTGATAGGCTCCTTCCTGGAAATATATATTCCAGGTTATCCTTCACGAGCTCCTCCAAAGATTCCTTCATAAATTTCTTCAGGGACTCCATTGAAAATTCCCGAAGAAATATCTACATGTGTATTATACGATTTTTTCCTAAGACTTATGTATGATTTATTTCAAAAGTTCTAGTAGGAATTTCATCAGAGTTGCCAGCAGAAATTTCTACAAAAAATGTTTCAGGAAATTCTCCGAGTATTCCTATAAGCATTTTCTTAGAAATTTCACAATTTTTCCTCTTAGGTGTTTCTCTACGTATTGTTCCTAGAAATTCGTTCAGAAACTTCTCCAAAAATATTTTCCTTAAGTTTGTTCAGAAATTCGTCTAGAAATTTCTCAAAAATATTTTCAAAAATAACTTTAGACTTATGTACATGTACACAGATTCCACCAGAAATTTCTTTTTATTTTTTAAAGTAGTTTCTACCGGAATTCTACTAATGATATTTTTGAACAAGGTAGGGACTCATGCAGCATTTTCTTCAAATCAACCCCTTTGACTTGTTCAGAAATTTTCCTTCAGATATTCATCGAAAAATTCTTTCAAGAATTTCGCCAGAGAGTTCCACATGGATTCGTCTGAAGGTTTCCTTGAAGAATTAATTAAGAAACTTCTTCATAATACATTTATCAAAATGCTCAGAAACATCTTCAGAGCTTCTTAAGTATTCCAAGGAATTCTTCAGGACTTTTAGAAGCAAGTTCATCAAACTTTTTTTTCCAAACTTCCGTTCCAAGAGAAAAAAAAAATCAGGAATTCCAGCATAGGGGCGTTGAAATTTGGAAAGCGTGAATCTCTAATTTTACCACGACGGTAACACTTATACACATCATAAGACCAGAAAACCGAATGCCAGAATTCTTGAACAACAGAAGACCTCGATCTTCTAGTCTACAATCTGCTTGGTCTTCTAGTTATTTGATCTTCCAATCTTCGGATCTTCTGGTCTGTTGGCTTTGGTGGTTGGAACTTGAGTTATTCTGGTTTCTGACCTTCTGGTTTGCTGGTTTATGGTTCTTCTGATCTTCGAATCTTCAAGTTTGCCAGCCTTCTGATCTTTCAGTCTTTTTGTCTGCTTGTATTTTGGTTTTTTTTTTCGAAAGATTACTAGACCAGATGATCAGAAGGCTAGAGTACCAGAAAACTAAAATAAGAATCTGACCTACTGCTTTAGAAATAAACCAGACTGAGGCTGTAAATCTCCATAATAAAGAAATAATTATAAAAAGGTCAAAAGATCGAAATACTAGATGAAAAGAAGATCAAAAGACAAGAAGAGTAAAAAGATTTGATGACCATAAATTCCGTTGCGCAAAATACAAGAAGACATGAAGGATTTAAGAGAACAGGAGACCGCAAAACAAAACGATATAAACTCAAAAATAACCAAAACACCAAAGCAAAGCAAGAAAACAAGA
This sequence comes from Aedes albopictus, assembly GCF_035046485.1. Taxonomy (NCBI): domain Eukaryota; kingdom Metazoa; phylum Arthropoda; class Insecta; order Diptera; family Culicidae; genus Aedes; species Aedes albopictus. The sequence continues at coordinate 250,292,000 of NC_085137.1, read as the reverse complement.
AACATCCGAATGGCGGAACTACAGAAGTAATAAAATCATAAGATCAAAATGCCATAGGATCTGCAAATCTTCTTCTTCTTCTTCTTCTTGGCGTAGCGTCCTCACTGGGACAAAGCCTGCTTCTCAGCTTAGTGTTCAATGAGCACTTCCACAGTTTTTAACTGAGAGCTTCCTCTGCCAATGACCATTTTGCATGTGTATATCGTGTGGCAGGCACGAAGATACTCTATGCCCAAGGAAGTCATAGTCATTAAGTCATAGGAAGGATCTGCAAATCAGTAGAGCAATTAATCAGAAGACCAGAGATTCAAAGGAATAAAGATGCTGAATATCAGCAAATCAGAGAGCTTACAGATCAGAAGGCATGAAGTTCAGAAGATCAAAAATTATAATACCATGAGATCAGAAGGCCAGAAGACAAAAATATCAGAAGACGAGAATGTCAAATTTCGAGACATCAGAAAACCAGAAAAACGTAAGATCAAGTCTTTTGATCTCCTGGTTTTTCAGTCTAAGCTCTGATCCACTTGTCGGACAATTGAGAACTGCTGTTAACAATTTTCCAAATACACTCACTTATCTCCCCTCAACAAGGTGGTGGTCGCCAAACGATGACGCCCTTTTGTTCCTCGGAATTTACTCAGAATCAGCATCCGCGGGAGAACCACACTTTATGGTTCATTTTTTAATCTCCCGTCGTCCGTTGAACACGGTCTGGCAGTGCAGTGCACCGTGGACTTTTGTAATAACTGACTACCATCTTCTTCTCTGATGTGTACCTTTGTACCAACCTTTTCCCGGAAACCAGGATAAAAGACGGTTACGCGCAGCAAGCAGCCACCGGATCCCGGGAAATGTGTACTTACATTGTTGAGAAGCACGCTTGGAACTCCTTTGCCAGCCTGCAACCGACCGACGTCCCGACACCGACGACGGATTGAGAAAGTGGGCCTCTGTCGGCTGCAGAGGATAACAATCCCACATTATTCTCATCGGGATAACAAATTGCTCTCATTTAAAATGAAAAATCACAACCCAGTCTGTATGTGTATGTGTGCGGATGGGTGAGGAGCTGAATGTTGTGGCGGCGCGGTGGTCCGTTACGCCGACCGGTAACGTTTTCCTCGGTTGGTTCTGATGTTGCTTTTGTTCTGCGCGAATCCATTCACCACCACCAGAGGTTAGTATACGAGGAACTGCACCCTCAAGCAAGAAGTAGAATAATCTGCCTCCTGCTGCGGTGAGTTTTGAAGTCCTATCTGATAGGGGGGGTGTTCAGCCGATGCTTACGAACAGGTGAATGTTTTGCCTTTCTTCTAGGATAGCGTGTTCAAGTAAGCAAGTCTGTTTAGGAATTGGTGCATCAGCAGACTAAATAGTCTCTTATGTTCTGCTGTAATATTAAAGAAAACTATTGGCCTTCCTGAAAACAACTTAGATAATTTTTTAATAACTTATATTATATTTGAGGGGGTTAGAAGCAAAGGAGTGTAAGTGACAAAAACCCACTTTCGAGTAAATGAGGTTTGAAGTTTTTGACCAAATTTTCTTCTCATACAAAATGTATGGAGCTTCAAAATCAACCCAATTTTCTATGATTTATTGTAATATTCCCAATCATCGGAGAAACAATCTTAAAAAAGTTCCTGAAAGCTTGAAATCTGAAGAATTTTATGATATGCTCAGCTCAAAATCGACAAAATGGTCACTTACACCCCTTTGATTCTGGGCCCCTCATTTTTACATATAATATAATTCCTAGAACTAGTCTTTAGCTAGGAATCCATTTCCAAGGAGATCTAGCATAATATCATAAGAAATCTGAATTAAGCACATTAGGACACCTAATTTGTGTTACAGGTTTTCTTTTTCCTAATTTAAGACTACGCGGCAGATTTTTAAAAAACTTCTCTGATAATTTCAGAGGAAATTTCTTCGAAAACTTCTTAAGAAAATCCCCCGAGAAGACGTTCAGAAGCTTGAGCTACAAAACACAATACTGGGTCATGCTCCAAATCCAACAATTAACCACTTGCAATGTCTGTATGTCATACGGACTAATAAAAGGAAACCTCCTTTGAAATCTCCTATGTGATTTTTCGTTTGGACACTCACGACTTTTAGAAAAAAAAATGCTGTTGTGAATATTCCAAGCTCTAGCACCTCCGTAGGTGTTAAAAAGCTCTATTGTGGTATGGAGAACTCAGAATTTCTCTTCCACTTTTGAAATTGTAGAAATATCATCTTTATGGTATTTTCGATGTTAGTATGCCACGAAGGAAACATATCTTTTCTGATATTTAAAATTTTGTTTGGGCTCCCATTTCTAATCATGTGGGCAAAAAAGCAGAATTTTGATTTTGGAAGAGTGGAAGAGCCTCATATATTATCTTAAGGCGAAACTGGAAGCATTTCCTCACTTTTTGGTTTTTGATTTTTTATAAAATAACGAAGCAATATTCTCAAAATCGGTTTTCGTACACATGTAGAGTATAGATCAAGGTATCTTTTGATTTTTTTTGCGTGGTGGAAAATGTTTTTCGTTTTTGCAGAAACCATTTTTGAATAAAATTTCACAAAAAAATGGTTTCTGCAAAAATGGAAAACTTTTTCCACCACAGAAAAAAAAACAGAAGATACCATGATCCATGCTCTACATGTGCACGAAAACCGATTTTGAAAATATTGCTTCGTTATTTTATAAAAAAAATCAAAAACCAAAAAAAAGAGGAAAAACTTCCAGTTTCGCCTTAAGCGATAACTCTGTGATTTTCTATGAAATTATTTGCGGTCTCATACAAATAAGAAAAGCATGTGCCAATTTCTCAAAATGCTGTGCGTTTCTCAAATTTTAAAGAATCATTATCTTTTTTCATACCTTCATAACCTTTCTGCGCACTTTCAAACATAGAGCAATAATTCATGTAAATTGGTATTACTTTTTTTACTCTGTGATATTGGAACTCCTTCCAGGGATCCCTTCAGAAGTCCCTACAAATGACAAAGATTCATTCCGAACTTTTCTTTCAGGAATTTCTTTATTTTCTCATTTGGTCTCTCAATTTGATTAAGATTCTCATGAATTTCTGAAAATATATTCTTCAAAATCCTTCAGGTATTCCTTCAAGAATTTATCTAGTGATACTTTCAGAATATATTGCCCATATTCCATAAATTCTTTCGGAGTTTTTTTTTTTGAGAAATCCTTCAGAAATTCTTCAATTGATTTCATTGAGAAAAAATCTAAGTTTGCTCCGAAGTTTTCCTTAAGAATATCTAAAAAACTTAATGTGGGAACTTATTAATTATCCCTACCCAGAATTTCTTGGAAAAGTCTTCACGGATGTCTTTTAAAGGTTTTAGACCATCTTCCATGGATTTATTTCCTTCGGAATTCTGATCTTCCAGAAATATCTCCAAATGTTCCTGTAGAATAGCGTCTGTTTTTTTTTAATATTCTTCATAGATTTTTTCAGGAATCTGAAATTATCGACAGATTCAAAAGTCCCTCATCTTCGTAACTCTGCATAAAGGCGTAAGCAACATTGACAATGTTGGCACATTTTCAGTAATTATGCATGAATCTATTGGCCATTCTATAAGTTTTCTTTCAAATATACTAGATAACGACTGAATCTTGCTTCATTACATTACAGATATAGCACAGTCTTATTATTTTATCAGATGTTTATAAAAAGACGTCAAAAATTGGAATGGTACTTCCTTCAGAAATTATTTCATGGATTGTTAAAGCAATTACCCTGGAAATTTCTTCCAAAATTCTTCCACGAATTTGTCCAAGAAGTTCATGTCCAGGAAAATCTTCTGTGGATTCCTTCAAAAATTACTCCAGGAAATTGGTCTTAAAATTTTCCAAAATTTCTTACAGCAAATCCTTCGGTGATTTGTTTTCCAGAAAATTTTCCAGAGATTCTTTAAAAACTTTCTAAAGGGTTCCTACAAATATTCCCTCGTGAGTTTTTACATTTTTTTTAAGGTAGCTTTCTATAGCTTCCTTCTGGAACTTCGCCAGCGATCACTTTAGATTTTTTTCTAGGGATTCGTTTGTCTACAGAAAATCTTCCAAAGATTATTTGGCAAATTCTATAACTTGACTTTCCAGATATTTCATCAGAAATTCGTTCAGGGATTTCTTCTGAAAGGTCTCCAGAGTTTTGTTCAGGAATTGATCTAAGGATTCCATTAAATATTTCTGTAGAAAATTCTGCAGGAATTTCCCAAGAGAATCTTGCATTTATTACTTTCAGTGATTTAGACAAGCATTCCTCAAGATACATACAGGAGTTCATACAGAGATTCCTTCAGGATTCCCTCCAGATATTCATCCATGTATTATCCAATCAATTTATTAAGAAAATTTTCGAAGGATAACTTGTATACTGGAAAAACTTGTAATTAAGAAGGCACGAAATGTTGCTAATTGGCAAATTAGGAGATGAAATTTGTGAAAAAAATCGCGTTCTGGTGGGATTCGAACCCACGACTCCGTATTCGCTAGACCGGCGCTTTAACCAACTAAGCCACAGAACAGGTAATGGTTCTGCGGAATAGAAAGCCAAACTGACTCCGAAGCCGCACCATGAACACTCCTATTTCACAAACTCATCTCTCTTTTCGGCTTAGATGCCAATCCACAACACACTCCTAATTGTGCCCACTAACTACAAGTGCGAGCGAATTATTTATATGAAGCCTTTAAAAGAGTAAGTCTCGGCTTCATATAAATAATTCGCTCGCACTTGTAGTTAGTGGGCACAAATAGGAGTGTGTTGTGGATTGGCATCTAAGCCGAAAAGAGAGATGAGTTTGTGAAATAGGAGTGTTCATGGTGCGGCTTCGGAGTCAGTTTGGCTTTCTATTCCGCAGAACCATTACCTGTTCTGTGGCTTAGTTGGTTAAAGCGCCGGTCTAGCGAATACGGAGTCGTGGGTTCGAATCCCACCAGAACGCGATTTTTTTCACAAATTTCATCTCCCAATTTGCCAATTAGCAACATTTCGTGCCTTCTTAATTACAAGTTTTTCCAGTATGTTTCAGACATACCAGCTAATCTGGTAAAATGCCAGTAAAATGGGCAATATGTATCATTGATAACTTGTATAATCTCTATAAGGATAACTTTTGATAATTCCTCTAAGGATAACTCACAATTTCTTTAGAGGCATCTCAAAAGTTTTTCTAGGGATCTCTGTAACCGTTCGGCGACTTTTGCTCGAGGTTTGAAGACAATCGATTGCTTAAGCGCAACTCTCTTTATTTGAGAGACCACCGATCAGTTTTATTTGCCCGACTAATATCGACTTTCACCTCAGGGTACTCGAACGGTCGCTGGCTCAAATCTAATTGGAACGCAATTGCTTGAAACTCGTCTACGTAGCAGACTCAGACTCATTCAACCGTCTAAACCACCACAGGAGAAGTTTCTCAAAGATATCGAAGAGCAAAGTAGACACGGAATACGGTATGGCTTTGCAAATGGAGTGAACTTGTCCTTTATTGCACTGAACGTAACAGAACTGAACGGAAAACTACTCGATCTATAGATTACAAGAACATTCTCGGGTTTATTACACTTTCGGGTTGGACGATTTGGATGGAGTTTCGATGCGGGAAATTCACTAGAACATGGCCATGTCTACAAGTAACACATACCTGCGCAGGTTTTACTTATCCTCGTCGACTCGATGCTGTGGTCGTCGCGGCTTGACGATGGCGGTGGGCACTAAGCTATTTTTTTTAAGTTCTTCTAAGGAGTTTTTCAGAAAGGCTTCAAAAATTTCTTTACCAATCCTACAGAAATTGCTCTCGAAATTCTTCCAAACATTTGACTGAAAAATACTCTTGCGGTTTCATCAGGAATATATCCTGGGATGTCTAGATGTCCCTGCAAAATTTGTGCAGTTTTTCTAGAAGATTTTTTTTTGAGAAATTTTTCCAAAATTACTGATGCATCAAAGGATCCCTGAAGAAATTTCTAAGAAATTCGGGAGGATGTCTCAAACAATGTAAAAAGTTTTCTGAAAGAATGCCTAGGAAATTACTTCCTTGAATTCTCAAAAAAAATCTTTGAGCAACTCCTGGAAGGGTTCCTGGAAAATACCATACATAAATTTCTGAAGGAATCTCTTGAAATGTGTTTGTAGAAACCGCGAGAAAAGGTACTGGTAGCGTTTTTGATGGAAGAAATATTTTTTAAGAAATTCCTTAAAAAAGTTTGCGATGAAATCCTTGGAAGAACTCTAAGAGATACTTTTAAAGAAATTTTCAGAAAAATTAGTTGTCATGTTTCTAAAGAGCTTTGTACACAAATTTTCCTTAGAATTTTTGAAGATTTTTTTTATTAAATAATCCTGTAAGAACCGGAGAAATTTGGTAGAGGAAAATGTCCGAGAATTTTTTTGAATAAATGGAACTCCACCTGAAGGAACCCCTGGAGATATTGAAGCAATAATTTTCCAAAGGAAAACTCTTAAGGAATTTTTTAATGAAAAGATATTTCATGGAATTGTATCTTTCGACGAAACGCTAGGAGGAATTCCTGGAAAAACTCATGGATAAATTCTTGAAAGACTTTCTCGAGAAAATTTTAAAAGAATTTTCGTTAAAAAACCCGAAGACTCCGACAAAAAGTTCTGTCAATATTTCTCGTGGAATTCCTTTTGAAATTTTTTAAAAAATACATGAAGGAATTCCAGCATAAACTAAGATAGCAATACTTGAAGATTTTTTTCATTAAATCTCAGGAGAAATTCCAGATGATTTTTCTGAAGAAACCTTGGACCACTTTTAAGATAAATATTTTGACAAATTCCTAAAGAGGTGTTGAAGAAAATTCCAGGGAGAATTTCTGAAGGAATCCCTGGAAAAATGTTCAGAAAAAAACATGGACAGTAATGCATTTTGAAGGGATACTAGAATTAATCTTCAGAGGAATGCTTGCAGTAATAATTTCAAGAAATACTGCAAGAATCGTGTTTCTGTAAAATGTTTAGAATGTTTGAATTAATCTGCAAAGCAGCTTTAAAGAAACTTCTGGCGATTCCTTTGGAGTCAACGAGATTTTTTTTCTAGAAATTTAAAAAAGAGTTTTTGTAAAACTTTTAAAAATAATTTCATTAAGAGTGTCCCTTATAAGGCCGTTACGAATATTTATTTCACTTTTTGTCCCATCACTCTTTAATAAAAATAATAAAGCATTTAATTTGAAAAATATTAAAAACTCATCGGATTTGTTAAAGAACTTTGAGCAAGATCCAAAATTTTGATGAATATTTTTTATCTGCCCCCTCAAAATTGCAAAATCCAGCCAAGAAATTTTGAAGGGGGAGACAAAAAATCAAAATTAAATTTTTATCAGCCTAATCTATGAAGGGGTTCTCTCAGAATAAATTTTAATTAGGCGCAATAGTGAAGTCATTTCCTTGGGGAGCGCTGAAATTTGGATACCTTGAGTAATCAGTTCAGATTTTACTAGGTATGAAAGGATCTATCCACGCTAAAAGACTGGTACAAATTGAAGTTGTATTATCCATTCTCAAAAAAAAAAAAAAATGTTGTAGAATCTCCCAAAGGTATGCAAGAGCAGTTTCTGTTGGAGACTAGTCCACCATGGCCACGCAGGCCATAGCGAGGCTAGCTCCGTCGATGCCTGTTTCTAAATTACAATGAAAATAAAACGCTAGACATCTTCCATCAAACTAGACGGCTGCCGACTGATACCTCAATCAACAACCGCCACACTCTTTATTCATTCCAGGTATATACAATTTGACTATCTTCTTTAATAACATCATACCTACGCCAACAAATCTACCTCGCTCCAACACTCCAAACTCGTACCTGAAGGTTCGACGCTACCCGAGCGTTCAACGCTACCTGACTTCCAACAGTTTCTAGTCACGTTATCTAAAGAATTCAAATAGAAAATTGTGCAGAAATTCCGAAGCGATTTTACAAAGTACTGTATGAAAGAATATTCTGGGGAACTTCATAATTAATAAATCTCTGAATAAACTTCAATCTTTAAGCAATCTTTAAGCAAATGTCAAAGAAATTCCTAAAATGACAATTTTATGGAATTTCGAAGAAATTTCCTGACAAATTGTTAAAGAAACTGTCTTAGAAGTTCTTGAATAATTTTTATAATTTTCTGAATAAACTCCTAATAGAACTTTCAGAAAAAATAGCTAATTGATGGAGCAATACCGTAGGAAGTTGTCGGAATCTCTTAAGGAATTTCCTTAAGGCTATTTTTAGAACATGATGAAGATATTGCTGTTAGAATTGCCGAAGGCACTTTAATTTGGAGGATGAGTTGTTTTTTTTTTCAGAAAATGGCTCAATTAAAAACTGTCGAAATGATTAAGAATTTTCCAAAGGAATTATAATATAAAGAGTCTCTTGAAGAATTGCCGAAGGAATTCCTAGAGATATTTCCAGAGAAACCTTCAAGGTACCATTCGGAAGAATTCCTGATCAATTTGTCAGATTTTTAAAAGTTAATAAAAAATAAGAAATCGAGCCACTTGGGCAGTGGCCAGTATTTTGGGCACTTTTCACTATAACTCAGTTTATTAAACACAATCGATATAATTGGAAATAATCAAAAATGTATCGTTGAACCTTCATATATTTTCATGAAAACTGCAAATTTGATCGAAACTTTTCAAATTCCAACCACAAGTTTAAACTCAGGAAAAAAAATCAAGGGGATGGTAAGACACTACTTAAATTTAGTTGATATCGTTTTATCAATATAATGTGGTATCATTATCGTTTGTAAAATATAATGCAAACAAGTATTCAAAACTCAAGAAAATTCAATCACATCTTGCGAACAAATCATTATTATAGATTTACACGTTCAAACCCTCAGCCGTACAAATCAAGCAAACCCCAAAAGAATATATCCCTCACGTATCGACAATCAAGAAAAGAGCATCATAAACTGCCGATCCAAATGGCAAAAAGCACACGCAAGATGCGATTGACACGAAGTCAGCATGAACAGCAAATTGAAAATACTTTGCACTCGGTCCCCTCCCCTACAAAGCATACACCTTCACACATCATCGTGCATTCACAGCACAAAACTTCCATCATCTCACTGCTGCTTGCTTTGCGGATGGAAAATGGAAACAAATAGCAGCATCACTTTTGAAAAGGTCCCCCTCCTGGCTCCCGCGGAGCTTCCATCCTTCTGCCGACTGGTGTTGGTTGTTGCTTCATCTTGCACGCCACACCACCGCAAGAGCCAGCGAGCCGCATCAGCCATCGCCACCCACCGCCACCACCAGCAGCAACAGCATCGAAGCAAACAAACTTGAAAGGAAACTTTTGCTTCGTCCTTGTCTAGAAGGCACCCATACCTACTAACAGACCGACATAGGAATCTTTTGTGGCTCGATGTTTCTCTCGGTTGTTCGGTTGCTCGCTTGCTTTGCTTTTCAGTGGAAGAACAAAAAATTCGCACCAGAAAACACTGCGAAAATAAAATACGATCTGCACTAGCAGCTTCTGTTCCCCGTCGAAACAAACAGAGAACCGACACCGACGACCACTAGCACAGCACCGCCTCAGCAAAGGCGAGGGTGCCGCAGTGAAAAATCACCGGGAGACGTCGTTTTCTTGCTCATTTGCGAAAATGGAAAATAATTTTCTCCCATTGTTTGGCTCCCACACCCACACTACCTACTCCCAGGGGCTGAAAACCTGAAAACGAACGCGAACGTAGCACGGCACGACGACGACGACGACGACGACGGCAACCGTTACGGTAATCGTCGTCAGGTGGGCGAATTGCGTCGTTTCCAGTCCCCGCTTTTCACGTTCCGTTCATTTACTCCTCCCGTGAGAAGATGTGACGGCGCGCAGGGGCTGTGTTTCATGTTGTTTGATGGTGATGTAACTCATACTGTTGAGGTAATTTTCACAGCGGTGATTTTGGGGTCCTTATTTTGTGGAAACTCGAGATATTTTCGTCTTTTGAAAAGCTACTCATGAACTGACCATACTTATTTTTTGCCTTTCTCGTACACCAAGGTCGAAAGGCTATATGTTCACTCCAAAAACGAAATTTTGATAGAGCCCCCGGAGGGGTCAAGTGTTATATACCAATCGACTCAGCTCGACGAGTTGAGATGATGTCTGTGTGTATGTATGTGTGTGCGTGTGTATGTGTGTATGTGTACAAAAAGGTCACCTCATTTTTAGATAGTAAATATGAACCGATTTCAACGACCGATGGTTCATTCGACGGGGTACATTGTCCCATTGTTTCCTATTGAAAATGGTTCAGATCGGTCCAGCCGTTCCGGAGTTATGGCCATTTAGGTGTTCTGGACCGGTACCCCAGGAAGGGGCCAGATATGAAAATGCAACGAACCCATGCATGCGACCCATCAAACCACGGCATTTTCGATTATCTGATGAACGGGATGAAGGAAAATAGTCTCTGACTATATCTGAACCGGTAGTGTTCCGGAACCGGTTCCGGGTGTCCCGCCGGAAGTGGCCAAATAAGAAAGTGAACATAACCCATGCATGCGACACGTCAAATAGCGGATTTTTTGATAACCAGTTGAATGGTAGGCAGGAAAATAGTTTCAGACACGGTAGTATTCCGGAACCGGTTCTGTATGTCCTGCCGGAAGTGGCCAATTAAAAATGTGTACCAAACCCAGGCATGCGACACATCAAAGAGCGGCTTTTTCGATAATCAGTTGAACGGTAAGCAGGAAGATAGTTTCGGACCATGTTTGATCCGAATGTGTTCCGGAACCGGTTCCGAATGTCCTGTCGGAAGTGGCCAATTAAAAAAGTGAACCAAACCCAGGCATGCGACACATCAAAGAGCGGCTTTTTTTATATCCAAATGAACGGTAAGCAGGAAAATAGGTTCAAACCTCGTTTCAACCGGTAGTGTTCCGGAACCGGTTCCGGATGTCCTGCCGGAAGTGGACAATTAAAAAAGTGAACCAAACCTAGGCATGTGACACATCAAACAGCGGCTTTTTCGATAACCAAATGAACGGTAAGCAGGAAAATAGTTTCAGACCATGTTTGAACCGGTAGTATTCCAGAACCGGTTCCGGATATCCTGCCGGAAGTGGCCAATTAAAAAAGTGATCCAAACCCAGGCATGCGACACATCAAAGAGCGGCTTTTTCGATAACCAGATGAACGGTAAGCAGGAAAATAGTTTCAGACCATGTTTGAACCAGTAGTATTCCGGAACCGGTTCCGGATGTCCTGCCGGAAGTGGCCAATTAAAAAAGTGAACCAAACCCAGGCATGCGACACATCAAAGAGCGGCTTTTTCTATAACCAGATGAACGGTAAGCAGGAAAATAGTTTCAGACTATATCTGAACCGGTTGTGTTCCGGAACTGGTTCCAGCTGTCCCGCTGGAAGTGGTCAATTAAAAAAGTAAACCAAGCCGATGCATGTGACACATGGAAGAGCGGGGTTTTTCGATAATCAGATGAACGGTAAGCAAGAAAACAGTTTCATACCGTATCTAAACCGGTTGTGTTCCGAAACCGGTTCCAGGTGTCCCGTCGGAAGTGACCAATTAAAAAACAAAACCAAACCCATGCATGCGAAACATCAAATCATCAAAAATGTTCGTTAACCAGTTACACGGGCAGCAAGAAAATAGTCTCTGACCACACTAAATATTACCGGCAGTGTTGCAGAATCAGGGTTGGATCCATTGCTGAAATTACGCAGGTGAACAAAATCGATGCAAGCGATTAATATGTGTAAAAGAACAAAATCTTGATAAAAATTGAAGCGATCTTGTCAAATTACATCATTTTAGATTCCTGAGGCGTCATTTTACAGTAGGATGGATCAACGTTTTATGGAAAAAAAAAAATAAATTTTATAGCACCAATCCCCTTCTGCGTCTAAAATTACTGCGAACAATTTTGATGCAACTGGTTGAGTCCTCGCGCTCTGTAACACGGTAGAAATTTGAATGGGCTTTAATAGGGGAAATTTCGATTGCTTGCACTTATCTTATAACTAATGATAATAAAATATAAGCTAAAGTGCGCAGAAAAAAAATTGCCGAAATGTCTCGATAATGATCGGCATCCAGTGCTAATGAAGGTGATCAAGCAGTCAACTGAGAGATTTGATATTTTTCAGCTCGGCCTATTTAAACGTATAGCGTCGGAATATGAGCCATCAATAAGTTTCCAAATTCAATTATGGCTTTGATAAAATTCTTGCTTTTCTGAATAAGGCTGACACAAATTTTGATTTTCTCTTAAGTCCCCCCTTGGAAATTTTGGTCGGAATTCAACATCTTGAAGAAGTGCACAAATAAATAAACCAATAGATTTATCAATTTTAAAGTGAAATTAGAGTCTTCCAGAAGTTTTTATTTTCAAAACCGATGAGTTAAGACGAAACTGGAAGCCTTTCCTCATTTTTTGGTTTTTGATGTACCGTAAAATGGGGTAACTTTGATAGTTTTTCAGCGAATTTTCTCAATATTTTTACATGTAACAGTATTTCCCCGAGTTTTATATTTTTAAAACAAGTACTGGGGTATCAGTTATCAATTGCAATTAAAAGAATAGACAATCTGAAATATTTTGGATAACTTTTAGTTTTTCATATAACCGAAAATCAGATTTTCATTTTGGGGTAACTTTGATAATGCCCTAAAAACACATCAAATCTCAAAAAATAATCTCACATTGAAATCTTAGGGGTATGAACACGATGAGAGAAGGCTTGTGGAATATATGACATAGATTTTTTATACAAAAACATTGATTTTTTACTAAATTCTACATATAAAAATGAGTTTGTGGAGTATTGAGTGCAAAACACAATAAATTTAGCTATCAAAAATCATTATCTTTGTAATAATAAATCCTTAACGGTATATCAACATATGATTACATGTTATTCATGGTTAGTTTTCTCTTTTTGGGTAGTTTTTTAATGTTTTATTAACAAATTTTTAACAACACATATTTATCTACATGAAATTACAAGGGCATTGCATACTTTTAGGCGTTTATCAATGTATGGAGATTAACATCACAATTTACAAAATTGCTTCCATTTCGTTAAAACACACTTCGTTAAGAGATTCAAGACCAGATTTGGAATCTACTATGATGAATCTGTCGAGAATAAGCGTCCATTCATTGAAAAAATAGTTGTAACGAAGTCGTATAGCAGATTGTTTGAAGGGGTTGATAAATGACAAAAATATCAACAATTTTAATTTTTTGTCCAAAAAGTTGTAAACCAACTAGATTTTAATGAAAATACGTCTAAGATGAACTTTCATATGCATAGAATTGATTTACGTTAACCTTTTTCTTAACTGGTTGAAGGAATCATAGTTATAAGATAAACTACACAATGCCTGCCGCACTATCAAAGTTACCCGCATTATCAAAGATACCCCGCTTTACGGTACTATTAAATAACGAAGCAATATTTTCAAAATCGGTTTTCGTGCACATGTAGAGCGTGGATCAGGGTATCTTCTGATTTTTTAAGGCGGTACAAAATGTTTTTCGTTTTTGCAGAAACCATGTTTGAACAAAATTTCACAAAAAATGGTTTCTGCAAAAACGAAAAACATTTTATGCCGCGTAACAAAATGTGTTTGAGAGCGGTTTGAGACCTTCAAAGTATCCTTAAGCCCGTAATGAAATTTACCTGAAGTAGGTACTAGGAAATTTTCTGAAACGACTTGAAACGTCTATGGGTTTATGGGTTTATGGGTAATTGAAAACCCTCTCAAAATCTCCGGAAATTCTTCTCCCCTGAAGATCTCTAAAACCCTCTTAAACCTCCTGAATGCACTGAAATGCCGAGCAATCCTTTTGAAACCTTTCTGAGGCTCCCCTCTAAAATCACGGTTAACTTCTCTAAAACACTCCTGAAGCCTTTTTGAATTAGGGAGTAAAAATCATTGAATCTCCTCTGAAACTTTCAATGAGATGCCAGGAGCACTGAACGTTGAAGTTCATTAAGCTCATGCACGTTGAAAGGACCGACTCATTACCCTTGTAAGCTTCTCCTTAACTTCTGAACACCCTGACACCTGTTATATATCAAAAGGGGATAAATCCGAGACGCTCGCTGCGGACAAGTCCTAACTGGCCTTGCCTCCAAGAATTCCCAAACTCTTGGTCACAGGGTCGGCTCTTCGCTGTGATTAAAAGTACAAAACATAATGCACTTTCAATTTCGGTTTTATTTAACTTATGGGTGTAGGTGTTGGTGTGTATGACGAAGCTGGTCAGCGTGGAGGAACGGTCTGATGGTACTCAACGAGTGCTAGCTGCTTGGAGGTCAGGTCACTCGTCATCTCAAGTGGGATGGCGGGATGAGTTTGCGGACTTGCAGAATGTACTCGCTGAACGGGCTTCCAATCTCTGTGTTTGGCGTAGCTTTCACGTGGGAAGTAACTTTTGGGTTTGGGAATACCTGGCCGTAGAAATTGCTTCCAAGTGCTTCACCGGGTATCGTCGGGGGACTATGCGACTACAGATATTCACCATGGTCACTTGACTTGTCACACAAATGGTAAGTTTTATAACTTTAGGAATCCGTCTCTATTGCTCTGAATCTTGAGTGGAAAATACCAACTTACTTTATTTTTTTTTCTCTTGGCATACCCGATTCTTTACCTCCCCTGCCCATCTCCCAACCGCCATTCATCTCGCCGTGGCCAATCTTTATATTTCTTTCAATAGTTGTTTCATTATTCAAATGATCTTCCCACTTCTTCGTATGTATACTGACAGTATGTATGTACTGTATGTTACGTGTGTTATATTTTAATGTAACTTGGGCAGTGGGCTACAGTTGGAGCATTCTTTCAAATAATATTGTGTTCAATAAACAAGTAAGTATCACGGCAAAAATTCACATCGAACAGTGTACATATTTTCACCCTTTCTACTCTCTGCCTTACTATCTTATATTCGCTCAGGAGTGGATCGTAGGGTAAAGTACCTAAAACTGTAACATATTTACTGAAACCCTTTGAGAACCCCTGAAAGGCCTTGAAGCGCATTGAATATTTTTGGGCATTACTAGAATAACTAGGAAGCCCCCCGGAACTCGCTGAAACGCTTTGAATCCCTCCTGAAACCTTCATGATGCTTACAGAAACTTCATTGAAACCTGCGGGAGTTCCCCTGGAAACTCCCAGAAAATACAATTCCGAACATTACGGAATATTACTAACACTACACTACACAACGGATGATGTACAGAACCAGGTGGTGAATGTTTCGTTTGGCGTTTGAGTTATCACTGGCTGGAGCGATAATCGAACTCTAATCAGACGGCCACGAAGCTCTCCAGAAAACTTCTAAAACCTACTGAAGAACTAAAAAAAAAACCTTCAAACCCAAATGAAATCTCTCTTAAAGCATCCTGGAAGCCCATGGAGTTTTTGAAATCTTGACAAACAGCTTTAAAACTCCTTAACCTAATACTTTATGAGTGTGTGTGAGTGTGAGTTGTACAGCACTTACTCAAACGTGAGTAATACTCACAGTGAGTTTAAAGTGTACAACTCATACTCATGAGTGAGTTTAACCAGTTGTGTGAGTACTCGCTCATTTCCCAACACTGCCTGAAACTACAAATTCTTCACAATTACTTTCGAAATTTCTTTCGGATATTCCTCAGCTCTAGTAATTACTTTGGCAACGTCTTTTCTTGAGTTTTTGTAAATTTTTTCGTGATTTTTTTTTCCTTTTTCTGTTGTTTGTTTATAAAAATTTCTTCGGCAATTCGATTGGAAAATCGCTCTGGAACGTGTTTGGAAATAAATGCGTCAATAACTTCGAAAGTTTGGTTGGAAATTACTTTGGATTCTTTTCAGAAATTTCTGCAAATGATTTTTCGACACATCTTATGGAAATTTCATCGGTTATTCCCTTGGAAACTACTTTGACAATTCCTTCAAGAGATAGCTTTTTTTACTTATATATTTTTATTTTTGGTGGTTATTTCTTCATTTTCCCCGTCCTTTGCCCTGTATTCCCTTCGAGAATTTCTTCGATAATACTTTTAGGAATTCATTGGAATCAACTGTGCGCATTTCTTCGTAAATTTTCTTTGGAATTCCTTCAGCAATTTTCATTTGGGACTTCGGGCAGGGATGGCATGCTCCCCAGTGTGTAAGCTAGAGCGAGCGTTTTTATTATGAAAATGAACTGTCCTGTGTATATTTTCAGTACAAAAGGCCCTCCCTGACTTAAGGTAATATCGAAAGAATTGTTCTCTTCATTATGAGGGGTTTTGTTAAGATCGCCCCAGAAAGTATGGACGCAGAGAGAAAATACTGGCACTTAAAAATAATTGATGACTAATTCATCCTGTTCATCAATTATTCTGTGCAGGGGTTTTTATGTTTCCAGCAGTTTGATTCAAAATACATAAACTTTCAGCGAAACACCGTCAAAAAATTGGGCACAAATGATGTACAAAATGCCTCTTAGGAAATGGGCAAAATATGAAGAGAGAAAACCATGTAAGCAGCAAATAGGAAGCACGGTGGGAAGAACACGTTTGAGCATAAGCAAAAAAGTGGGTTAGAATTAAAGGTCCTGCTAACCTCTGTTTGGAAAGATGTATAATGGAGGTGTTTGAGCGCAAGTAAAAACCGACTAACAAATATGACCAAACAAGTTGCCATTTTGAATTCCAATATTCATCGTGGAAAAGAATGTTTGAATTTTCAATCCTATAGTAAGCAGAAACAGCAAAAACGAAGCCCGAAACAAGAACCATCGATGAGGCCCAGGCATCTGGAGAGGCTAGGTGCGTTCATACTTTCTGGAGCAGTCTTTAGGTCAAATTGTCCGGACTCGTTAATTAATCTTGGTTGCGAAAAAATTGAAGCAAACGTCTAGTGAGGAATTCCACGGAGTCATGTCAGTCGATCCTGAGCGACCATTTCAAAAATATCTGAAACTTTGCACAGTTTTTCAATTTCATCTAAATCGCCATTTTTCGATATCAAACCTTCATATTCACTCACGACTAACTTTTCAAAAGGGTGTATGCGAAAACAGTTCAAAAATATTCTAAAAGCTGTACAGCAAAAACGGATTGTTCGATTGTTATGAATTTTTCAGCAAAGTTAGATAACTAAATGATGATTCCTTAGAAAATATACACTGTAAAAAAATTATTTTTTTACTTTAAAAAAATATGATCTTTGTCACAAAAACTCAAATATCTTAAAACCCTATCTTTTTACCAACGTCAATTTTTTAGGGGAAATGGCCCTTCATATCAGCTATCTACCATAAAATTTTGGTGATGGTAAACTGATAAACAAAAAAGTTATAACATTTCAAACATTTCACAATTTTTACATTTAGTAACAAAAACATTTTTTTTTCTGTGTAAATTATTTTGAGAATTATTTTTTGATGCTGATTTTATTGTTAATGCTACCGCCTGAATTAAACAAGTTGTTTTCATGATATTTTTGTTTGATTTTTATAATTTCTATAGTATCTATTTGAAACTTAGACGCGATCCAGTGTTTTGATCAAAAATATTGAGAGTGTCATACTTTTTATTGTACGTGACTGGTGAAAAAATCCCTTGATAGTGTTGAAAAGCTGTTGATTATAAGAAAAACGGAATTAAACTTATTTTTAAGACAAAAGCTGTATAATAAAAGTTTTATATACGCGTATACGTCTAGTTTATCTGCAAAAAATACCTCTTAAAGAACAGACTTTATGATCGGAAGAATGCGAGTAACTTCAACAACAACAAATGCATGAGAGGTACATACCACATACAAACAGACGAAACGCCTAGAACAATTTTCCTGAAAATCCATCGCCCAGTTCACACTACCACCACCTGGTGGAAATGTTTCACGAAACACTGCGTTGTGCAATATCTTCATCAGAAGGCACTAGTGTGAAACGTCAAACGCAAAGAAAAACGATAGGCACTCTTCTGGTTATGAAAGCCACAACCAAGATTCAAAATGATCGTTAAAGGCGTGGTCAATGAAAATTTCGTCAGTGTTACGTTTGTTTGTCTGTATACATACCATGACAATGCTCACGAAAAAGCAAAAAAATACTACCGCTATGGATATTAAATAGTAATTTTTTTCTTCAGCCAAGCAAACAACACCAAACTAGTCAGTTAAAACTAATAAGTGATTTTGTTTATTATAATCTAACGAACAACATGAACAGTCGCTTTCTCAAAGGTTTTCAACTCAACGCTCTCTTGTAGACCGTTTGATGAAAAAAAATGTTCAAAGGAGTTACGAAATCTCACCGAAAGCACCATAGATAAACTGAAAGAGACTGGTTATGCCCAAATTGAATACAAATTTCCGCATTTGCACGTCCTGCCGTCTAGACTTTGACAAACGAGCCATCTGTATATCATCGGTAAATCAGGGCGCAGGAAGTTCGAAAACGACAACAACTGAGAAATTGCCAGAAGTGCTCAGTGCAGAGAGTCATGCCACCGTACCATCAGCGACATCAGTTTAAACAATTTAATCACGCCCCTTTTCAAAAATGCTTTGATATATACTTCAACATCTATACCCATTTCAATATTTTTAACGTTGCAAAACATGCTTTCAACATTCATCTTGAAGAAGAGGGAAAACACGTGTCCTCAACGTCGAATGTAACAGCAAATTAATGAATAAACGACTAATGCGCGGAGGGCGTGATAAAATCGGAACATTACTGTACATATAATATACATAATACATAATAAAAACAGCTTGTTTTACTCACGCAAGGCTATTAACAATAAAATCAGCATCAAACTGCGATTTCCGGCCGAAATAAGGCAGGAACAAATCTCATTTTCTTCTTTTGTCACAACGCTCGTTGACTCATCAAGGGGGAGGATGATAAATAATAAATGTATTCGATGGAAAAATATCCGAACAATTAGGCAACATCGATAAACTCATCGGATTTATTAAGAAAGTTTATGTGGAACTCGAATTACACCTAAAATTTGTGCCCCCCTCAAAATGTTGAATTCCGACCAACATTTTACGAGGGGGCGGTGACATAAGAGAAAATTGAAATTTGTATTAGCCTAATTTACACTAAAAAAAAATTATTACTAAATGTGAAAATTGTGAAATGTTTGAATTGTCATAACTTTCTTGTTTATTAGTTTATCATCACCAAATTTTTATGGTAGATTGCTAATACAATGGACCGTTTTCCCTAAAAAATTACGTTGGTAAAAAGATAGGGTTTTGAGATATTTGAGTTTTTGTGACAAAAATGATATTTTTAATGTTAAAAAGATTTTTTTCACAGTGTATATTTTCTTAGGAATCACCATTTAGTTATCTAACTTTGCTGAACAATAAAATCAGCATCAAACTGCGATTTCTGACCGAAATAATTTACACAGAAAAAAATATTTACCAAATGTGAAAACTGTGAAATGTTTGAAATGTTATAACTTTTTTGTTTATTAGTTTACCATCACCAAATTTTTATGGTAGATTGCTAATACAATGGACCGTCTTCCCTAAAAAAATTACGTTGGTAAAAAGATAGGGTTTTGAGATATTTGAGTTTTTGTGACAAAAATGATATTTTTTAATGTTAAAAATGATGTTTTTTCACAGTGTATATTTTCTTAGGAATCACCATTTAGTTATCTAACTTTGCTGAAAAATTCATAGCAATCGAACGAACCATTTTGGCTGTGCAGATTTTTGAATATTTTTGAACCATTTACACATACACCCTTTTGAAAAGTTAGTCGTGATTCAAAATAAAAATTTGATATCGAAAAATGGCGATTTAGATGGAACTGAACAACTGTGCAAAGTTTCAGTTCAATAGAAAATCATGAATTAAAAAATTTCCTTAATTTTGATGCTGTTGCTTGGAATCGCTCTAGTTCAACATGTTCAAAAAAAAAACACGAAGAAGACGACAAAACTGCCAAAAAAACATGAACCCAAGAGTTCACCTATCCGTTTTATTTGTTTTTTTTTTCAATTCTTCGGCAGTTTTTTAAAACACTGTCGACACCTCCCTCGAAAATAGCTTTAGAAATTCTCTCGGCATTACCTAAACCAATATATTTGGAAATTCCTTCAGTAATTACACTGAGCAGTCTTTAAACAATTTCTTTGGCATTTTCTCCTGAAAACCTTTCGACATTCCTCTAGAAATCTTTTGAGATGCCTTCTGAAATTTCTTGCACATATTATTTGCATGCAAAATGTTGATGGAATAAGAAACTTGCTTTGGAAACTTTTTTTAAAAATTTAATCAGTAAATTCTTTGAAATTTTGTCAATCAAATATCCTTTTGGAATATTTTTTGGAAATTTCTTCTTAAACTCTTCGGTAGTTTGATATTTCTTTCAGGAATAGTATCGAAAATGCTTCCAGTGCAGTGAATCCTTCGAGGAACCCTACAACATTTCCGTGGAAAGTTATCTTGAATTGTTATTGGAAAATCGTTTGGTAATTTCTTGGTCCCTAAGCAAATATTTTGAGAATCCCTTCCTAAATTCCTTCGGCATATCGGTTGAAAGGTCCTTCACATTTTTTTTGTTGTTAATTTGTCTCGGCTTCATATAAATAATTCGCTCGCACTTGTCGTTAGTGGGCACAAACAGGAGTGTGTTGTGGATTGGCATCTAAGCCGAAAAGAGAGATGAGTTTGTGAAATAGGAGTGTTCATGTTGCGGCTTCGGAGTCAGTTTGGCTAATTAAGAATTAGTGCGGAATTAAAAGGTACGAAACTGATTACACTCATTCGAAGAGGGTATTCTGCTTAGAGGGTTCAAAAAGTCGGTACAAGACAAGAATTATTATTGTTAATTTCACACAAAAATCCCATGGAAATTGCTGAAAAAAAAAAATAAATTAAATAACCGAATTTCCCAGAATTATCCCCGAATTAACCGAGATTCCCATACCTCTAAAGCTTATTGGAGGACCCCATTCATCATGGGAGACTTCTTTCCAGTATTGTGAAGGCATCCTTTTCATGACTCTGGGGTTTTCCTCTCATGTTTCTACGGAGTCCCTCTCCGGATTATGGGAGGTTTCTCTCAGGATTTTTGAAAACTCCAGTTTAGGATTCTAAGAAAATCGGGTCCAATATTCTGAGAAAACCCGCATGGTTCTGGAGTAATAATTTTCACAATTCATAGATAATATCTATCAATACTCCATATCCAAACTTAGTCTCCAGTTAGCCTAGTGGTTAAGGCTATGGATCGCCAATCCGGAGACGGCGGGTTCGATTGTGTTCCAGTCGGGAAAATTTTCTTTCACTCCCTAGGCATAGGGTAATTCGCCAATTGTTGAACGGTTAGTACTGGCATTTTGGTTTTCGTTTGTTTTTGCGTGCATAATTCCACTTTAGTTGAAAAATATCCAGTGAACGTCTAGATCTACTTATCCCTTATACTGCCCATTGAATTTGTATTCTCTTAAATTCCATTTTCTAAGAGAAAATAGAACATTTGTATGGGAAGTCTGTAACCCAAATGTTGAACGCTTCCTTAAGCTAGCTCATCCTAATGTTGGACGGTTCTCGCCAATTGTTGAACGGTTGAAGCTTTGTTCGTAATTGATGACGTATAACCCGACATCAACCTATCATTCACCTATTTTTATTTTGGCCACCAAACCCAATATAGACACGATAGTTACCCGATGTGGGTCCAACAGTGGTCCAACATTTGATAAAATTTGACCCGACTTTGATCCGACATCCGACATTTTTTCACTCTGGCGGACTTTTTTCCGGGTTTTTCGTGTTTTGTTCCCAGCTATTCCGAGCTAGTGACAATTCATTTAAATGACAAGGAATCGCACATTTGAAGAGAGCTCTAGTGAACTGAAATCGTTTTAAACATGACTAGATGCAAAAATGGCTGAAAAGATTTGCCTTTAAAAGCCCCTGAAACTCTCCTGGAAACCCATGGGACCCACTCAACCCCTAGGAACACACATGGAACGACCCTGAAATCCCTTGAAAACTCGTGGGTTGCTCCTGAGCCTCCTGGAACGCCTTGAAATATTCCTGGGACCCCCTTAACACTCTGAATTCCTCTTGAAAACCTCTGGAACGCCCTTGAAACTCATTGAAAACCACTGGAATCTTTCTGAATCCCACTGGAACACCCCTAGAACATCCCTGGAACGCCCTTGAAACCCCATGCAATGCACGGTTAGGTAAAGTGGAAAAAAATTCTGGCAGTCATGGTCCTAACATCGTAGGTTATGGCAGTGTTCAACAATTGGATCATGGATGCATAATGATAGTGTGATAAGAAACATATTTTTCCAAATTAAATTACAACGAAAATGTGATTTTAAACAATGGTAAACTGTTAATGACATCCTTCCATGTCTTGTAAATATGGTGTGCCTTTGATATTTGTGGTCGATTTGCCCGCAAAGCTTATTTCGTAACAGCAATTTCTTAAAATTAATTCTAAGAATTGTGCAGTTTTCGTGTCATCAGCGGTACAAAATTTTCAATAACTTTTTTTGACGTAAAATATGTATAATTTTGTTATTTAATTAGAGCAATATCGTTACCCACATGTATATGCATCTACATCATAAGTATACGTTGGATGAAAATTACTTAAGTAAGGTTTATAATAAAATATTCAGAAACTGTTCAACATTTGGGTAGTGTTCAACAATTAGCGAATTACCCTAATGTATCATTGTGTTTGCCTCACAATATACAAATTCATGCAATGGTAGGCAAAGAAAGCCCTTTAATCAATAACTGTGAAAGTGCTCAATGCACACTATGTTGAAGTGAGGCAGGCCAAGTTCCTGTGGGAACGTAGAGCCATAAAGAAGAAGAAGATGAAGAAATCTATGGTAACTTGTCCTAGGAGTCTGAGGAAATCCCGTTATACGAGAATCCCTCCCAGAACTTTGGATGAATTTATCTCAGAATTCTGTGAGCATCTCTCTCAGGATTTATTTTCGATCCCTCCTAAGATTTATCAGAGATTTTATTCAAGGTTCTGGAATAATCTTTTTCAGGACTGTTGATTTTTTTCTGTCAGGATTCTAGGAAGTTCATCTCATGACGCTGGGATAATGCCAGGGGCTACCTTCCCTTCCGAAGGAATTTATCCCAGAATTCTGTGAGAATTTCTTTGAAGATTCTGAGACAGGGGGAATTCATATCCGGAACCTGGAGAAATGTCTTTCATAATTTAAGGGATTTCTTTCGGGATACTCGGGAATCCCATTTCAATTTTCTGTTACTGGAGAACTACTGGGAGAATTCTTCCCAAGATTAGGGTTCCTATAGAGCTGTAAAGGCGTGCTGAGAGCGACGGGTTCGATTCCCGGTCGGTCCATGAACTTCTTCGGGCATAATTTCCTTGACCATAGAGTGTATTCGTGCCTGCTACACAATAGACACATACAAAACGGTCATTGGCAAAGAAAACTCTCAGTTAATATCTGTGGAAGTGCGAAAAGAATACAGCAGAAGCAGGCTTTGTCAAGCAGGCTTGATGTTACGCCAACAAGTAGAAGAAAGAAGAAGAAAAAGAAGAATAATAGAAAGAAGAAGAAGACTCCGAAGGAATATCTCTTTTAATTCTGGGGGATTTTTGCTCGGGATTCTGATAGAACTTTATTCAGGTATCTGGAGTAATCCCTCTTATAAGTCAGGGAGATTGTAGAAAAATCTTCATCAAAGCTTTCAAATCCCATTGTGGACGTAGACGTAAAATTTGAAGCATTTAAAGATAGAAAATGCGTTTATTTGACAAACTGATAGATAAATTTGTCAAAAAAAAAATACACTTTGGTTCTGCTGCGAATCGAACCAACTACTCCGTATCGCTAGTCCGGCACTTTCAACAACTAAGCCAAAGAACATAACTTGTAATAGCGGAATAGAAAGTCAACTTGATTAGCGTCACCATAAGTACGTCTTTCAAAACTATATCTCAACTTTGGCTCAGATGTAAGGACTGGACACAGATGTTATGGAGTAAGCAAATGTTTACAGAAATAAAATCTTTCATATGAGCGAACATTTTTAGTTTAATAAGATATACAAAGATTTCTCCGCGAACAAAAGCGCCACCAGCAACTAGACCAGCAAGTTGACATACTTGTTGAAGCACTGCTACCAGGTCAAAGTTCCAAAGTAATCATTATTGTTGCAAACAATTTTTAATGAATTCAAGGGAACAACTTTCATCACGAAATATGCTCCCTGTCATCGTGATACCTGCGCTGTCATAAAGCCTCCCCATCAGCAAGAGTAAAAGCTGCCATCATCGATTATATGAAGTAAAAGTTGGAAGGCCGCTGCGCTGCTCGTTTGCGTGCTGGATGGAACTTTTGTGAATTTTTCTGATTGCTGAGTAATGAGGATAGCTGGTCTTTTGCTTAGCAGAGTTTTTAGTGATTTTTTTCCTTTCTTTAATGTTGAAGAGATAAACCATGAGGGAGCAGCAGCACGCTACTTTAATCGAATCATCCCTTGAAAAGGTTAGTGTAACGAGTTGCCTTATTCAGAACCACGTAAGGTGTAAAATATTACACCCTTACAATCCTGTTCGTTTTCAAACCAGCGCAGAAAAAGCTTAAAATAAAAGCTTTCAAAAGAGCACCTTACTAAAGTGCGCCAAAGAAAGCCCATTTTTCATCTTTTTTTACACACGCCCATTCATCGACCCTGCCAGCACTTGAGCCATTCAGTGATCCTCTGGGGCCGAGTCGTGGCGCGGTGGTGCTTCCATCTTCTTTCACTCACAAACACACTCACCTGCCCGGAGTCCGGAACACGAAACCATCCAGAAGCTAGTTTTTGGGCACGTTCTGGTTCATAACTTTGCTGCTGAAAATCCTTACCTTCCTCCGATCCGATGTAGTGGTGGGACCGTCATACATTTTTCGACCGGTCGGCGAGCAAGGACGATTGGATCCAGCGTCCCGACCCGTCCCGTGTCCGTATCGTGTATGAGAAATGAGGGGCCATAAAAAATTCCAAAGGCTTTTCCGAAAGGGGCGCGTCGCGTAGCAGAGTCCCAGTCGGAAGGCTTGAGTGGGGGCGAACACGAAGTGCGCGGCTAAAATATTGCCGTAATATAGCTGGGCGTTTTGTCGGGCGTGGGTGGATTGGATGTGGGTACTTGTGACGGGGGGACCTCATTGCTTTCACCTTACGTTACTACCTGTTCAAGGTAGGAGACGCGAGGGTCGTTGGAGGGAAATGCAAAGTGCGGCGGCCATAAAATGACGGAAGGAGGGAAACTCACTCTGTTACAAAATGTATGAGGAAGTCTGTTTCGGGGGGAATGGAGTTCCTCCTGTTAGGGCATTTTTTTTCCCGGAGGGGTTCGCTTCGATGATGGTGCAGTGTCGATTAATGGTATTCTTTGAGCCAACGATATTCGGCTATAAAAGTTATCAATATTTGAAAGGGCTTGCGATGTGAGTCATGTAGACGGTTGAATGACTGCCGAAATTTGCTGCTTTTGTGAATGCTCAGTAGGTGTGACATAAATTATTCAGTGAATGGTGTGGATAGAGTTGAAGATAGATTTGAGTGCGAAAAAGCCATCGCACGAATTTAAGCCAGAAGCATTTTGTGGAGTACATATATGTACCGTTCGTGGTCGTGCGACCTTGTGTCACCATGCTCTTAGCCGCATCGTACTGACGAGCCCGAGTTCGATTCCCGCCGCAGCTGTCAGGAAAAGTTTTCGGCTGGGGCTCACTGGAAGCATTGAGCGTGTCCGTGTTTTTTATCATTCAACTATTTCATAATCATGAAAGAGATGAATCGTATCATTTCGTTCTTTTTCTGTTATTTATTCATTTCATCCTGCTGTGTTATTTGCTGAAGTCCAACACCGCTGAAAACTATACCCCGCGCTCTTCGTTTCTTGAGCCATTTACACGCCGCAAAATTCGACTCTTCTCGATTATAGCCCAAGTCTTGTTCCCGAACAGGATCGCTGGAAACAGGAAAGGTAAACTTTGTGCAGGCAATTGACACAAAAACGTCGGGTTAGATAACAACTCGTTTTGATTTTACAAAACTGCGTAGCCGTCAAAATCCGAGTTGCACAGAATACAGTCGATTCTCCCCCATCTACGCAATTGACAAATTATGTCTGCATTAATTCAAAGAACATCTTATATTTTTAGACCAGCATACGAAAAAAACGTGCTCCGACGATATATTTCACCTGTCCGGAGGTCCTAGCCTATTCCTAATCACCCTAACAAAAACTCCACCCACGCAATACACCCTGCTACAGCAGTTAGAGTATGTACTCGTAAAATTCCGGATATTATAGCCCTCGAGCACGACGACGACGCCCAAATGCGAAACTCACGCTCCCCACTCCCCGACATCTGATTTATAACAGGAAAGTTATCAGCAAATAATCAAAAGTTTAGTGTAAGTCAACCATTCACCGTTCACATTTATCGTCGTCTGAGGAGAACGACTTCGATTTCCGGTGCCGCGTTCCGACTCGACTGCAGCAGCAATCATAGTCCTTCGCTTGCCTCTCGTGTCGTGGATTCTCCGTCAATCGACCGGTCGCCAAGAGAATGGGGCAAGGCAAGGCAATTTACTTACTTCCAGCTGTATGAACAATTGATTTCCAACGAGGAAAAACAATTTATGGAGAGCAATATCGTTTACAAATCGAAGACCAGTCGGTGAAGGACCGACCGGTTGGAGTCTCCTCTGGGCGAAAAACCTTGCTCGCTTTTCCTGCCCAGTCATCCATAATCGTCGTCCTCGTCATCGCAGTTGATGTCGCTCGTGGCCCCCTTCTTCTCATCGCGGGAAGAATAGCTTTTCTTTTCAGTTTCGGTTCCGCTCGTTTTCGGGTGCCCCATATATAGGGGAAATCGATGTAAAAGGTTCTTTAGAAGAGAAACGGGACAAGCACTGTATTTGGAGGAATGAGAAGGAATTCCTAACAAGATCTTTGCAACCACTCCTGGTGAAATTGTAAAACTGTGCGATTTGCTATAATCTAAAAGCGATATATTGGAAATTTTCTACAGAATTCCCTGGATAAGTTTTAACCTACTGGAAGTCCCATAAGACAAAGGTTTCAAGCAGTGAATTAAAATTCAACCATCGCGCAACAATAACGACAATGTCGCAACCTGAATTTGTTGCGACATTCTACCCAATGCGACAAAGATTGTCCCAACTTGAACAGAATAGGACAAAGATCGTGCACCACGAGTTTGAAGATTTTTAAGGCTTACATTGTGATTTTCGATCGGTAACTTCTAGTCGGTTAGCACTGCAATGCTGCTGAAGATGTATCATCAAAAAGTTTCGATTTTGGATTGGTAATAATTGATTATTCACGAGTTGAAAAGTACGCAACAAATTCAGGTTCCGTTTTGTCTGCAACAAAAATTACCAGTTACCAGTTGGGATAAAGAGTAATCGCCGCGTCTTCTTCGTTGCTTGTTTTGCGCCTCTTTTGTCTGACAATTCTCTTCACTGTTTCGAAGACGAAGGGATTTTAAAGGCGTTTTAATGTATCTATAGAGGTTTCAAGGGCATTTAAAAGCATTTTGGTAAGTGCCCCTAAAACGCCTTGGAGTTTTAAGGGATCCTCTGGAGGAGCTCAGAAATTTAAGGGTGTTCAGTATATTATAGGTATTGCGGGGATTTCAAAAGCGTTTCGCCACAGAGATTCCCTGAAACGCTCCCTAAACCCCCTGGCTCCAGATACTCCCTGAGACCCTCTGAAACTTTCCCAAGACTACCAGATACCCACCCAGACCCCGAAAACGGCCCCTGAGACTCTCTGAAACGCTCCTACTTAAGACCTGCAGGTGCCCCTTGAAACCCCTTAAAATCTCCCGCAGCGCCCTGAATTGCCCCTGAGACCTATTCAGCTTTTTTATTTCTTCTAAATCTTGAGAGGCATAATCTGCAGACACCCGGACAGAAGGTCCAGGTAGTCTGGGATTCAGGACCGTCTTCTACAAAAAAAAAAAAAATGAAAGCCAGGACTAGTCTTTCCACGACCCACTAAACAACATTCCCATGGTCGCCAAACCCTTCGTCTCTCCGGAACCACCAAGAAGGCATTGCTTCAAAGTGGAGCTAGCGCACCTCAAGGTTAGCTGCGTAGCCTGTAACAACGAACATCGATGACTCGCTTTGGGGAGTCCACCAAGGTAGCTTGCTGGTGCTTAGCCAGTTTCCCGAGTGGTCCTTACCACTCCCTTTGTCCTCGGAAGGCAGGCAGGGTCGACACCACGCCTGCTTCCAACTGCACAGCAAGTATCCAGAACTGATGCATACGTGCACAGCGATTTGACCTTCCCGCAAGTAAGGCCCTATTAGCCAGAACACTGAAGGACTTGCCGACGTATGCCATCCATCTGCCCGACCTTGCCGAGGACCCCTTTCCAATCGCGAGCTCGGATCTCACCCAGTAGACCGAGCCACGACAGCAACGCTACCAGGATGTTCTCTCTGCAGCCACTTAATCGCTGTAAGGGTCGATTTCGACCGCAGTGCACCGGTATGACCTACGAAGCCGGCTCCGAACCCCTGGACCACCTCTTGTACCGCATCTGAAATAGCCATACTTCGAATCCACCCGTTGACTCCTCTTTAGCTCCAAGACGATGTGGATGATAGCCATTGAAACGGCATTCCAGCCAAACTCATCCCTACGCATCCCCTGCACAAGATAGTCCAGAGTTGTGTCCTCCCGCAATCCAACTATCTACCTTCGGTATCAACCTATGGGTCCACCTTCCTTTGGTGGAACTGTCCCACGCGCGCTGCCATTTGACCATAGAGGCCATCCTTGCAGTCCTGCGTGTGCCTCTTGTGCCGCGCATTTTGAAGCACTCCATGTCCTCACTGATAAGGATGCCGATAGGCACCATACCAGTAATGCCGCAAAGAGTGTCGTGTGACACGGTACGGTACGCGCTCGCAACCCTCAGGCACATTAGCCTGTAAGTGCTTTCCAGCATCCGTCGGTAGCGTTTAGTACTTAGCGCAGTGCCCCATGCCGGTCCGCCATACCTAAGTATGGACGTAGCAACCCTAGCCAGAAGCTTGCGCTTACTGGCGTACACCACAGAGCTATTGGACATCATCCGGGACAGTGCCGCAATAGCTGTGGAGGCTCCTTTTACAGGCATAATCGACGTGGCTACCGAAGGTAAGCTTATCGTCGATCATCACGCCCAAGTGTTGGACGAAGCGCTTAGACAGGATAGTGCACTCACCTACACTGATCTCCGCTTGCTGCTCTGACTTCCGGTTGTTAACAACCGTCACTTCAGTCTTGTGGTGAGCTAGCTCCAGTTTCCTGGACCCATCCACGCCTCCACAACCTTGATCGAGTGGTCGGTAGTCAACTTTACCTCCTCGATCGTTTCACCGTAGACTTCGAGCGTAATGTCGTCGGCAAATCCGACAATCTCCACTCCCACTGGGTACTCTAACCTCAACACCTCGTCGTACATGATATTCCATAACACCGGACCCAGGATGAAACCTGTCCCGCGGTTATGTGAAAGCACTTCCGACCCACCCCCGTGTCGTTAACTAGTACTCGATTCTGAACGTAACTTCCGAGAATCTTGTACAGGTACCCCGGTATCCCCAGACGCAAGAGCGCATCGGCATTAGCAGACCAGCTGCCGCTATTAAACGCATTTCTAACATCCAGAGTCACTACCGCACAGAAAAGAATTCCCCTCCTCTTAGGCTCGAGTGCTTTCTCGGCGGTTTTTTAACCGACAAGATAGCGTCTACGGTGGACCTCTCCTTCCGGAAGCCGTACTGGTTACTCGAAAGACCATTTTCACCCTCGGTAAACCTCAACATTCTATTGAGGATGATCTTTTCGATCACCGTCCTCGCCGTGTCGATCAAGTATATTGGTCTATATGTCGATGGGTCTCCGGGTGGTTTCCCCGCCTTTGGCAATAGTACCAGGCTCTGCCTCTTCCAAACTTCTGTGGAAATTCCCTCGTCCAGGCATTTCTGTATATCAGACCTGAATAACATCTCGGGAGCCTCTGCAATAGCTATATTTAAGGCCAGGTTCGGAACTTTGTTCGAACCTGGGGCCTTACCTACGGTAAGCGACTTTCCCCGCAAGTTCCACATCGGTAACCCTCTCCTCATCGTCAGTCCTAGTCTCCGGCTGCCCTACGAAAGAAGGTCAAGGACTAGGATCATGGCGTGGAAAAATCCCCTCGATGATCCCCCACCCCCGACATCTCTAGCAATTTCTCTGTAGGAGCCATTACACCTCTCGTCCTGCTGCCCATCACGATCCTGTAGGCATCACCTCACGGATTCGCATTGGCACTCTGACAGAGACCCTTCCTTGAAGCAGGCCTCTTTTCTTGCTCTTATCTCGGTCTTCAGCGCGACTTTTGCAGCGGTGAACACCACCCGTCGTTCGTTTCACTCTTCCACAGATCGTGCTCGCTGAAACCGCCTCCAAACCCGTAGGTAAGCGCGGCGCCGGTTCACCGGTGGTCTCCCATTTCTAGGGTCGATTCGCCTAGGTATGGTCGCATCACACGCATACGAGAGCACCGCTAGTAGGAAGGTTTCGCTCACGGTGGAGCGCTATCCTAAATAGCCAATGGGCGAAGTATGATATCTTCCACCCTCTAGGGCTTGGCCTTGGCCTAGCCGCCTTTTTCTCTCTCCACTACCTGCTGCTGTTGTAGTCGATACTGTATCGATACGCCAGCTAATCGCTGTGAGTTTAGCTATCGTCTACTCTCCAGTTGGAACTACTTGTTAGGCCAGAACTACAAAAAGTAACGTCAATAATCGACTTCGCAACGTTCCGACTACTCTTGGTACCGAAGTTAGCCAGGTCGACATCTAGTGAACATTGCCAGTGTATCTAGCAGGATCTGACCCTGCTGGTTCGTGAAACGGCTTCCACGGCCAGGCATTGAAGTCATCCGTTACTACCACCGGCCCTCTTCCTATCAGCACGGTCCTCATACAGTCCAGCATCTGCGTGAATTGCTCGATCGGCCACCGCGGAAGCGCATAGTAGCTGCAGAAGAAGACCCTGTTCACTTTGGTGACCACGAAGCCCTCATAGGTCGTAGACACCAACTCCTTGACGAGATATTTACCCGTCGTCCATATCACCACCATTTTTCTGGACCCATCCCCGACCTAATTACCGTTGCCAGCGCGTACTCGGTATGGATCTGCTATGATGGCGATATCCGTCCCCCACTCAGAAACCGCCTGACAAAGCAGTTGCTGAGTTGCGTCACAGTGGTTCAGGTTCAGTTGCGTTACCTGCACTGTTATTTGTTCACTACGACTTCCTTGAATGCCTGGCACCTTGGACTTCCCGTTGGATGCCTGTTGTTTATGGATTTCCCGGAACAAATCAGACACATGGGTTGACTCGTGCAGACTTGTGCCTTATGGTCTTCGGCCTCAAGCGAGTTTCATCTTAGAGAGAACATTTCGCCCCTCATAACCCTATGATCACGAGCGTCCATATTCTTCCGTAAACGATGATGATGATGACGACTACGACCGACGACGACGACGACGACGATGGCAATGGGTCTTTCGGTCGGTTTTTCGACGCGTATTTGCTTCGTGGAACATTTCCGTTATTTTACGACAGCGTGATAAGACACCATAATGCGATTTCCGTTTCTTTCTGCTCCCGTCGGTCGACGCGACCGTCGTCCGTCGTCGGTTGTGGCCGGATTGGCGGAACTGTGCACTGCCGTAAGCGCGCGCATTTGAAACACTTTTGGCGCCCATTCAAAAGCATTACCAGAAAAGTTTTGATAAGCGAATCGATATTGCCCTGACAAATCTTTTCTCGTTCGAATGGAGGACGGAGTGGGCCAGGGATATGAGATGTTTGTGCGTTGTATGGTAGTGTGAAACAGGGAATGAGAACAGGAAGAGTGAAAAGTGTGAAACTTGAACTCCTGCTTGTTCCATTATAAAAAGACTTTGATTGACTAGCATGGAAAAGGTAAAATCGTTTCTGGACAATATTTTTCCACTCCAGATTTATTTTCTTTTCGAGAGCTAATAAGAAGCTGAAAAATCTTTGCATTCCTGAAAAAATAATAAATTAACAGGCTTACATTTAACTTCTCTGTGATTTGACTGACGCCGATATCTTTCTCATACAGGCAAGGCTTGAAGACATTTCGGTACGCCCTTCGAGAATATTTATCATTTTGAATGCACATCCCAACTAACAATCACTCATTTTACAAGCACCTTTACGATGAATTGATTCAGCATGATGATGAATAACATTTGGATAATTTTCAGGCACAACCTGTTCGGGTTTTTCACACAAATTTGGAGAAACTATAAGGCATAGTGTTGTGTACCAACTGAACTGTTTGTTGTTAAATTGTTTTACAACTATAAAGTAAAGCTGTTATTCAGCTTTAGCAAAAATGATTGAAAATAAATAAAATGCAAAATTTTTCAATTTCCACGAGAGTTTATGATCAATGCTATGAACAAATATTGTGAAATTTATCTATATATATAAAAATGAGTTTGAAGTCCCTTTGAGGCAACAAAAGTCACGAACGGCTGAACCGATCAGGATGACACTTGCATGGTTAGATTCGTATTCATGGTGGCTGTGTTTATATGTAATCAAAAGTTACGAAAATCAACTAAAAAGTAGAAAAACTGTGAAAGTAATGATTTTTCATGAGCTGGGAAGGAAATCAACACGACCGAAATGAAATCAATCTAGAGTGCGGTGTTTTTTTGAGCTTAACAGTTGTCAAACCACCACAAGACGGCAAGACAAAGTTTGCCGGGACAGCTAGTAATATATAAATAATACATAACACATAAATTTACCTAAATCCAGATTCTAACTCGAGACCCGTCGATTGCCAGCCGCATGCCTTCCTATCTGCGCCATCCTAGAGATGATGTATTGCAGTGCTAAAACCAAAACATAAACTTCTCGTGGTTTAATAATGATCAGACTTCGACTCCAATTCAGCAGTGGTAAATTACCACAGACATTATGGTTAACGACTGAAAAACAGATTAATTCGGCTGTTGTTCAGTAAAAAACACGTGTTTTTCATCATGGGCTCTGAGTCGAAGTGTTATGAAACGAAAGCGTTTATTTGACTTGTGAAAAACACATTATACAGATACATGTGAGATTTTTTTACATGAATTTAACAAGAAGCATAAAAAAGTCTTGTTAAACTATGTTGTTAAGGAATTACTGCGAGTCGAATAAAAATTTTATGAAACGCTTCAAAAGTGTTTAAAATTATCATTGTTAATACCAATACGAAAAGTTGAACATTGGCTACCTTTTCAATTGAAATAGCATTTGTACAGTAATGTGTACAGCATAATATTAGTTCAGCTATAATTACTATTATAAAGCAACAATTCAGCATGCATGCTTGTTTGCGGATGGCGATTGTTAGTTGGGATAACATAGAAGCAACAAAAGCTGTAGTTGTAGCTCATTGTTACATATTGCATTTTTTTTATTTCATCTATGTATAGAAAGACTTGTTGATTGAAATAGAAGTCTGCTTTATTTTACAAAAATAATATAGATCCATATATGCTACTTTACGCAGCAAACAACTTTAGATCATTCTTCAATACCGTGTCATTCCTCTCAGCATTCTTATCACTTTTCTTCGTGTCAATTAACTGCAATAACAGAATTTTGGAAACACCACATCCATGCAATTCCAGACACCGTCGATTGGCATTCATCGCCACCATCGTCTTCGTCGCCATCGTCTGCCCAACAATGCTTTTTATTGAGCAAATTGATACATAAAAGAACATCATAAAGATTACAATCGCAGCCAGAAAGTGGCCCGTCAGCACAGCAGACTCGACAAAACCGAAGCATTTCTTACATCACACATTCCCTTTATTCTTTTAGGATCACATAACTGGCATCGTAACGTCATTTTGACACACTCCTCCCGTCTCCGTTCCAACAACCGCTTCGTTCGTTTCGACACGTTTCAATCCGGAATCCTTCGCATCCACCACCACGGCCACCGAACGACCATTGGCGTAGCTAGGGGGGGTTCCAGGGGTGCCTGGCACCCCCTAGAACAAATTTGGCACCCCCTAGAATTTATCTTTGACAGCCACCTAAAATTTAAAACTTACCACAATAATTTTTTAATGGTACATTTGAACAAAACTTAATCACACCCGGAAATACTTATATACCTGAACAATCAACAGACTTCTCCATGGATTCCTCCAGTAATACCTCTATTTATTCTTACAGTGATTTCTCTAGGCTTCCTCTATGGATTCCTCCCGATATTTCTTCAATAAACTTCTCATAGAATTCTCCAGGCAGTCCAGATGGGGCTGTACATACTAGAAATTTCTGCAAAGATTGGTCCAGCAATTTCTCCTAGGATTTCTTTGGAAATTCTTATTTTGATACTTCTTGGAATTCTTCTAGCGATTCCTCTAAAAATGTCTATTGGGATTCGTTCAGGAATTCCTGTTGGTATTATTCAAGACAATCTTCCTGGAATTCTTTCAGAAGTTTCTCCGGTGATTCTTCCAGGAATTTCTTCAGAGATTTTATTCAGAGATTCTTTCAGAAATTTCTCATGAAATTCCTCCAGGAGCTTTTATTGGTCTTCCTCTGGGAATTGTGGCTAGGATTCCTCAAGCAACTCCTACTGTGATTCTTCCAGCAATTTATCTTAGAACTCCTCCAAAAATTCTCACTGTGGTACCTTCAGGTATTCTACTAGGGAAGTTGTTCCGGAAATTCTTCCGGAAAATCTCCCTGGGATTTTTCTAAAAATCCCTTCGATGATTCTTCCAGAGATTTCTTGAATGATTTATCCAGGACTTCCACCAGAGGTTCTTCCAGAAATTCCACAGGGGATCAGGGATTCCTCCAGTATACTTCTACCAATTCTTTCCAGGAGAACTGTAGGTATTCCTCCAGGAATTTGTTAGAGAATCTTCTCTTAGGATACCCGGGCATTCCTGATTCTAGGATTTCTGTAGAAATTATTTCTATGATACCTCCTGGAGTTCTAGGAATTCCTCCAGATATTCCAGCTGGGATTACTCAAGCAATTCCTATGGTTATTCCAGTTATTCTTATTCCTCCAGTTATTCTTATTTCTCCAAAAATTCGAACTGTGGTACTTCAGAAATTATGCTACGGATTCTTCTAGAGCTTTCTTCTGGCTTTTTCTGGGATCTTTTCAGCAAACTTCCTGAAATTCTTGCAGGAATTCCTTTGATTGTTCTACCATGGATTTCTCCAAGGACTTATCCAAGAATTCCTTCAGAGATTTTATCCAAAGATTCCTCCATAAATTCCTCATGGAATTCCTACAGAATCTTCTTTTGGCCTTCCTCCTTCTGCGGTTCTTCCAGCAATTTCTCCGGAAATTCTTACTATGATATGCCCAGAAATTCTTCTAGTGATTCCTATACAAATTAATGCTAGCATTGTGGCTGGAAGTCTTCCGGAAAATGTTCCTGAGATTCCTTCAGAAATTCCTCCTGCGATTCCTTCAGGGCCTTCACAATAGATTCTTCCAGAATAGCTCTACCGGTTCTTGCAGGAACTTCTCAAGGTCAAGGGGCCAGACGTATAATATATTCGTATAATATATTCTTGGCTTAGTATATGATAGTATACTGAAATAGATTAGTGCATCATAGCAAACTCTGCGGTCGGGTTTTTCGATAAACAATGTTTGTTTTTTATTTATCTGTCACAGCCTTGATTTCCGCCAGTACGATTACTTTGATGGTAATACATTAATATACATTAATATAATAATAGCGCAAATATAATAATATACTTCTAATACACTCATTATGCTAATACGTGTCTAGCCCCTTGCTCTAGGTATTCCAAGGATTTTATCTTTGGATTCCCCCAAACATTCCTGATGAGGATTCTCTAGAAATTCCTGTATAGTGTCCTCCAGCAATTCCTCCTAGGATTTATGCTGAGATTTCTTCAATGATACATCCCAGAATCCTTCTAATAATACCTCCGGATATTTTTTTCTGTGATTTCTTCAGAAGCTCTCCGGTGGTTCCACCAGGAATTTTTATCCAAGACATTTTATTCAAGGATTCTTTCATGAATGTCTCATGGGATTCTTCCAGGAACTCCTCTTGGTCTTCCTGTGAGAATTTCAGCTGGATTTCTGCTATAATTCTTCCAGCAATTCCTCCTAGGAGTCCTTCAGAAATTCTTACTGTAATACCTCCCGGAATGCTTCTAGAGATTCTTCTAAGAATTTCTCCAGGGATTTATTGAAAAACTTGTTGGGATTATTCAAGGCAATCTTCCTATGAGCCTTGCCTTCGGTATATCCTCCTGGAAACCCTAAAGGATTTCATTCCTGGAATATCTCCAAATATTTATCATTGTTTCAGCAATGCCTCCTATGTCTCCTCCTGATTTTTTTACTACGATTCCTGCAGGAATTCCTCTAGGGATTTCTCCTGCCATTCTTGCTGGAATTCTTCTAGGCAGTTTTCCTAGGATACTTCCAGAAATGTCGATGATTCTTCCAGGGATATTTCTAAAGACTCATCCAGGAATTCCTCTAGAGTTTTATTCATGGATTATTTTAGAAATAAATCATGGTATTACTCACGGAAAATCTCTTGACCTTCTTCAAGGAATTCCAGCTGAAGGAATCCCAATATAAATCTCTAGAGGAATCCCTAAACGATCGGGAATAGTAGGGATTTCAAGAGAAATGCTAGGGGGTATTACTAGAGAAATCCCTAGTGAAATGCTATAGGAATGTACGAGAAAAACTTGTAATTAATTAGAAAGCACAGAACGTTGCTAATTGACAAATTGTGAGATATATGAAAAAATCGCGTTCTGGTGGGATTTGAACTCACGACTCCGTATTCGCTAGACCGCAGTATGGCCATTTCTTTGAGGGCATGGTTGTTTTTTTTTATTTCTGCAGTCGTTTCAATTTAATTTCATCAGCAATTTCTTTGATTTTTTTTCTAGAATTTCAATGGCTATTCCTCTGAAATTATTTCAGCAATTTCTTTTTCAGTTATTTTGCAAATTTCTCAGAATTTTTTTTTCTAGAATTTCAATGGCTATTCCTCTGAAGTTATTTCAGCAAATTTTTTTTTCATTTTTTTTTGCAATTTTCTCAGGCAATTTTATCGTGATTACTTTTGTTATTTTTATGATTTAATTGTAGTTATATATATTGCTTCCGAAAATGGCTGAATTAGAAATTCAGAAATTCTAAACTGGGCTTGCTCGAAGAAAATCCTATGAAATTCAAGAAAAACTTCCTGATAAATTCCCAAAGAAATTTCCGGATAATTTTCTATTACATTTGCCCTAGAACTTTCAAAGTAGTTGCCAAAAGAATTCATATAAGAATTACTAGTGGAATTTCTGAATAAAATTTTAAGGTTTTTTAAAGAAATTGGTCAAAATCAATCTCAAAATATATTGCTGAAATATATTCTATAACAATTTCCACAAACGTTCACAAAACAATTTTCAAAGAAATTCTTAAAGAAGTTCCCGAAATCATAAAAGGATTTTCTGAATAAAATT
Organism: Aedes albopictus; assembly: GCF_035046485.1. Classification (NCBI taxonomy): domain Eukaryota; kingdom Metazoa; phylum Arthropoda; class Insecta; order Diptera; family Culicidae; genus Aedes; species Aedes albopictus. Next base: position 250,254,332 of record NC_085137.1, on the reverse strand, counting down.
TAGAAACAATTTCAAAAGTAATTGCCGTAGAATCACCTTGACAGAATTTTTAAAGAACCGTCAAAGTTTTTTTTTTCAAATAAATTCTCGAAGGAAATCTTTGAGAAATTTGCCGAGTCAATTTTCAAAGGAATTACCGAAGAAGTTCCCAAATTAGTAAAAAAAGTTTTCAAAATTTCCAAAGGAATCGCTGATGAAATTCCCAAATAAATTTTCAACGCAAGTAACATCGGAATTGCCGAAGGTTATTCCAATCAGAATTGCTGCAGGAATTTCTTACATAATTACTGAAGAAACCTAGAATAAATTGTCTAAAGAAATTTCATTAAAATTATAGAAGCGATTTAAAAACGAATTTCCAAAGGAGTTTTCGAAGGAAATGGCGAAGAAATACCGAATAGTATAGATAATGAAAGTCCAAAAAATCGACGAAAAAGTAGAATGATTTGCCGAAGACATTTCCAAAAAAAAATTGTGAGGAAGTTGTTACGGGTATAAAACAAAGTTCCTCCCAGAGTCATTGTTGAATGAATTACAAAATAAAAAAATTGCCTGAAGAGTAATTGAAGAATTTTAAAAAGCAAATATCAATAGAATTGTTGACAATAATAAAACAATGCTTGAAAGACTACTAAAAAAATAGCGAAGCAACTCCCGAGAAAACATTTCAAAGGATTTGCCAATGATGTGAAAAAGCAAAATAAACCCTCAATGGAATTGCCGAAGAAATTTCCTAAGTAATTTTCGATGAAAGTTTTCAAAGGGTGCGTGAAAGGTGTTCAGTATCGAACTTCAAACGTTTTTCCAAAAAAAGTTCTTAAAGAAATTGCCGAAGGAGATCCAAAGATATTACCGAAGATATTTGCCAAACCCAAAGCAATTGCTGGGAGACTTGCAAAAGAAGACTTAATTAAACAATTTCCAAACAAATTACCAGGAATATTTCCTGAAGTATTACCAAAAGAATGTTTTGCCGAAAACACAAATGTCTTGTATCATACGTACAAACCAGACACGATTATTCGAAATGTACGAAGCTGAAATTTTGACTGATTACTACAATGTTGGTTTTACGTAGCTCAAATTTTGAGCTTTATACACAATTCCTTTCAACAGATATATTATCAATTCATTCGAAATCGTTATTTGGTGCGAGCACCAGAATCCCGAAGAGAAAAATCGAATCAAATTCCGGGTTAAAAAAAAAGTCCTGAATATGCAATTTTAAGTATTTATAACTCTTTCGATTGTTCTTGGAAACTATTTTAACAAAGAGGATGTCACAATGAATACAAGTTACACGCAAATTTGTAGATATTTGATTGATTGATTTATCTTTATTTAAGAGACTTTCAGCCCTTGGCTGGTTCGTCTCTGTTTGTGGTTATTTTAAGGTGAATATAGAACGAAGCCACACCTTGAATTTTCAAAAGCACAAATCTGAAGAACCAAGTATCGCACTGAACTGAAAAGTTGATCGATTGGTCACCATCAGCGGGTGATCAATCGATCAACTTTTCAGCTCGGTGCGATGTTTGCTTCCTCAGATTTGTGCTTTCGAAAATTCAAGGTGTGGCTTCGTTCTATATTCACCTTAAGATTTCAGAGATTTACACTTGCTCTGAAAATGTATTCTTACGAGCCTGACTATTTTCAATCCACTAAACAAAGGGGTTGTCTCGATGATTGTTAAGTTCAAACTGAAAATACAAATTCCATGTATTATACGCAATCAAGTTATCAAGTTTTCAAACCCCTCACATAGCGGGGAAAGTGTTAAATTCATACAGCGGTTCGGATAAAAAAAAGTGTTCTTTAAAATATAGCGCGTTCAAATTTGCGGGCTATTTTTTTCCGCTTCGCAGTATATCATTATTTGATGAAAGAATTTGATGGTGGTTCGGTATTTCTTTTTACGAAAAAGAAGCAAAACAACCTGGAAGCCACTGAAACTGGCACCCCCAAGGCACCCCCTAGGAAAAAATCCTAGATACGCCAATGCGAACGACCGGATGAAGACAACCGGATCGGATTCTCCAGCTTTTTTTCTCCGACTGATTTTCCCTTTCGTTACCGAGAATCACATTCTGCAAGATCTTGGTGCTGAAGCTGAAACGAAGTCTCTTCTTCCACATTCCCGTTTCCCGGAGCGACACATTCCAAGTGCGGGCGACGGTGTTGATTGTGTCGTAGAGATAGTCGACGGTCGGCATAGCTATATTCACTCACTGGTATCTACAAATCGACCACCCAGTGAAGAAGCAGTCAGCCGGTCTGAATAAGATGATGTTGTTTGTTTCACACTTACCACATATCATAGCATGAGTGAGAATCACAACCCGCTACCAGACTGGCTGCACGAGTCAACTTTTTTTCTTTCTAAGTCAGATTTCACGTTGTTTTTCTTCGATACGGCTGTATTGAGAAGAGAGGGTGTGAAAATGATACATCTTGTTCCTTGCAGGGATCTCATCCTCAGGTATCAGAAGGCCGCCTCTAGCAGCACGTTATCCATCTTTTAGGGCCTTGACCTTTAGGACCTGAGAGAGAAGCATGAAAAATCGAGATAAGGATAAGGATAGGGTTAGGTAGAGAAATAAGAAAATATATTATGGAATAGGGCACTAACGCATTAGCGCACCACAATAGGTTCAAACAGCGCCTTGAAAAAGGTAAAGTATTAAGGCAAACTCCTCGGTCGTGTACTCATCACACATTCAGAGATTTTAAATACAATCTCATGGGAAATTACATAAGGCATCACTGAAGGAATTCCAGAAAAAAATCCAGGAGAAATTCCATAAGGAACTTTTTGAAAGATCCCAGAATGAATTCCTAAAAGAATCTAAGGATGATCGTCTTGAGAATTCCTAATATATTTTTTAAAGAGTTCCTGAACAAATTCCTGAAAATATCCTAGAGGGAGCTCTGGGATAAATAACACAAGGAAATTCTAAAAAAAGAAATCCTATAGAGAACTTCTTAAGAAGATTCAGCAGGACCTTTTCGAAGAATCTTAGAATAAATATACAAAAGAATACAAAAAAGTATTCCCAAAAACAATCCCAGAAATAGCTTCTGAAACTTTGAAGATTCTTCTGAAATTTACTGAGAGATTCTCACTGGAATGCCTACAGAAGATGCTTCTGAGATTCCTTAAGGATTTACTTCTTCGGTTTCTCCTGGATTTTTTTTTTGATATTTTTCATCGAATTGACTTTCTCAGGTTTTTCAGAAATTCCGTATTTGATACCTTCAGAAGTTCCTTTTCAGAACTCAGAATGACCTCCTTAAACAATCTGCGATTCTTGAGAGATCTGTGAAGAAACTTTCCAAGGAATCCCTGAATAATTTGTTGGAAGAATTTCTCAAAAATCCCAGAAAAAACTCCAAAAGGAAAAACAAAAAACCAAATTAATCCACCTAGTGGTGATAATGCCTTTCTCGTCGTATATGTTCTCACGACCTTTCCGTCGACGTAAGTCAAAGTGTTCTTGAATGCTGATATTTAAAAAAAAAGTAAGCATCTTATCAAAGCCATCATTGAAACTACTTAAAACCTATTGATGGCACATAGTCCGACGTTATGTTCAACGTATAAGCAAAGCTGAATAATATCAGATTTCCCAGTTGACTGCTTGAGCACCTTCACTAACACTGGGGGCTGATCGATATCAACACGATACTAACAAGCTAAGATATAACTTTTTACACAATCACAGATCACTTTGGGGCTGTCCATAAACCACGTGGTCATGAAGGGGGGGGGGGGGGTTTGGCCGATGAGCATTTTGTATGAACGAATAAAAAAATTTGTATGGACTAATGACCACGCGGGGGGGTTAAGAAGACCCAAAAAAATGACCACGTGGTTTATGGACAGCCCCTTTGCGGTCTTCGAAAAAGTTTTTTTCTGCACATTCTAGGTTATATTGACCGATTGACCGTTGAAAACAAGAACGTAGTGAGCATAGTTAGACGTCTGTTTGTATGTGGGTTTAATTTGTCAAGATTTTGTTCTCTTTTTCTTATTTATCGCTTGCATTGATTTTATTTATTTTCGTAGTTCCGGGAAAGCACCAATCACTGGTTGTGCAACCCTACCGATAGTCTCTAATGTGGTATAAGCTTATTTTTCAGTTAACCGTGCCTCAGGTTATTTAAAAAGCCGTGATGTGATGTGTCGCATGGTACATTTGGTTACTTTCGATGCGGCACTGGAACAGGTTCCGGAGCACCACCGGGTCTACCAAATATTGAGATTATTTCATAGTTAACGTTCATTAGGTTACCTAAAAAACATGATTTGATTTATGTTATGCATGGGTACAGATCACTTTTACATTTTACCCCTTCCAGTGGGACACCCAGAACTGGTTTCGGGACACTACCGGTTGTCTAAAATATGGTCTGAAGCTATGTTCTTACGAATCGATCATCGTGTTATCAAAAAAGGGTCTCCAGTTGGCTTAGTGGTTAAGGCTATGGATCGCCAATCCGGAAACGGCGGGTTTGATTACCGTTCCGTATTCATCACTCTTTAATACGATAATTTTTAATTTGTACCCCGCTCATTCGACATTTGTCGAATTAAAAAGTGATCAAATGTCACAGTGTCATACACTGTAAATACGAATGATCCGATATTGTGGTGTTATTCACGCCCGCAGCGGCTCCTCGTACAGTTGCTTCTTCCGAAAGTTCAAATTTGGTGCTTTCCGACACCTGATCCGTTTGGTGATCAACCGCAGTGAACCTCGGAAGCCAACAATCGTAAAATGAACAAGCTATCATCAATTCGTACCACCACAATATCTGTAAGATTTGTGTTCAAAAACAAATAATACAATCTAAACAAAATAAAAATAGAGTTAGTTTATCGAATTAAAAGTTTACGCAGGTAATTTGACATCAATCATTGTCGAATTTCACATTTTACCACTTTCGGTTCACATTTTACCACTTACTGATTGTCTCTGTTATGGTCTTAGACTAGTTTCATGCAAACTGTTGATCAGTTTTCCTAAACAGTCGCAAATTGATGTAATGCATGTATGGGTTTGGTTCATTTGTGCATTTCACCAGTTCCGGCGAGGTACTCGAATCTGGTTCCGAAACACTACCGGTAAATGTAGCCTGAGACTATTTTCTTGCTGATCGATCTTCGCTTTATTGAAGAAGCCGTTATTTAATGTGTGCGTTTGGCTCCGTTCTACATTTGACCACTTCCGTCGGGGCACATGGAATCGGTTTCAGCACACTATTGGTTTTCCAAAGTATTGTCTATGATTTTTTTTCTTGTTAACCGTTCATCAGGTTACCTAAAAGTCATGTAATGTGTAATTTTATGGGTTTGGTTCTCCTTTACATTTGACCACTTCCGATGGGGCAACCGTAATCGGTTGCGGAACACTACCGGTTGTCCCCAATATGGCCGGACACTTTGTTTTGCCAAATCAAAATACCTAAAAATCCGAGATTTGATGTGTCGCTTGCATGGGTTTCGTTCACTTTTATATTTGGCCATTTCCGGCGGGACACCTGGTACCGGTTTCGGATCACTACCGATTCAGATATGTTCTGAAAATATTTCCCTGCTTACTGTTCATCAGGATAAAAAAAGCCACTATTTGATATGTCGCATGGATGGGCTTGGTTAGATTTTATACTTTGACACCTCCAGAGGGACATCTGGAACCGGTTCCGGTATGGTCTGAGAATGCTTTCTTGCTTACTGTTCATCAGGTTACCGAAAAAGCTGCGGTTTGACATGTCGCATGCATGGTTTTAGTTCGGTTTGATATTGGCCACTTCCAACGAGACACCCGGAACCGGTTCAGATATGGTCTGAGAATATTATCCTGCTTACTGTACATCAGGATTTAAAAAAAAGTCACTATTTGATGTGTCGCGTGCACGGGTTTGGTTAACTTTTATACTTGGCCACCTCCGGCGGGACATTTGCAACCGGTTCCGGAACACTACCGGTTCCGATATGGTCAGAAAAATTTTTCCTGCTTACTGTTCATCGCGTTATCGAAAAAGACGCGGTTTGATATGTCGCATGCATGGGTTTAGTTCACTTTTATGTTTGGCCACTTTCGGCAGGACACCTGGTACTGGATCCGGGACACTACCGGTTCAGATATGGTCTGAGACTATTTTTCTGCCAACCATTCATCAATTTATCGAAAATGCTGTAGTTTGATGTGCCGCATGGATGGGTTTGTAGCGTTTTCATATCTGACCCCTTCCTGGGGTACCGGTCCGGAACACCTAAATGGCCATAACTCCGGAACGGCTGGACCGATTTGAACCATTTTCAATAGGAAACAATGGGACCAGATTCCGCGTCGAATGAACCATCGGTCATTAAAATCGGTTGAGGTTTACTGCCAAAAAGGGATGTGAGTTTTTTTGTACACATACACACATACGCACACACACACATACATACACACACACACATACATACACACACACAGACATCACCTCAATTCATCGAGCTGAGTCGATTGGTATATAAGACTTGACCCCTCCGGAGGCTCTATCAAATTTTCGTTTTTGGAGTGAACATATAGCCTTTCGGTACACCTTGGTGCACGAGAAAGGCAAAAATGGATTTATTAGGCAACATTAGGAAAGCTGATACAGTACGGTATATAAGTCTTTGAGAAATTTCAGAACGACCATTTTGATGGATTCCAAAAGAAATACCAGGAGGAATCCCAAAAGTAAAAAATGAATAATTTCAGAAAGAAGCACTCCCGGGATTCTTGCAGGTATTTCCTGAAGCATTTCTTTGTAATATTTTGTGATTCGTTCAGGGATTACAACAGGATTTTGTCATGGATTTCAAGTTCATGGATCATTCAAGAAATCTGTTGGAAGTTTCACACGTGAGTTTTTCATTCTATCCTCCCGAAATTTCTTCGAGGATTTCTTTCGAATTTTTTTCCCGGGATTCCTTCACCAAGTTGTTCCAGGCTTCCTTCAGAATTTCTTCCCAGAATTCCTTAACCCTTTGGAGCCGGAGGGGTCATATAAGACCCCAACATAAAACGGCTGTATAAATTCACTCGTTCGATAAAACAGAATACTATCTTTGGCAAAGTTGTTGCAAATTGAGTCCTCTATTAGGGAAAAATGAGGATATTTTTATTTGGAACTTCATTGATAATCTAGAAATTTAGAAAAACACCATGAAATTTAGAAAAACGAAATAATTAACAAACCAGTTGTTCTAAAAGATGAATTTGGATGTGGGTTTTGTTTATATGTACCCATTTAGCCTTCGTCAAGAATATCAAAAGGAGTTATATTCTGGGATGTTCTAGGTGTTTCAAACTGTCTTACAGTGAAGTCCTTTAAATCTACAAGAATAATTTTATGTATTTTCGCTACAAATAATAGCATTGCATAACCTACTGGGATCCGTGAAGCTCTTGACATCTACAATGTTATTTATAGACACTATAGGGATATTCCAGGTCAGCCAAACTACCTTGGAGTCCAGAACTTCAGGTCTACACTTGTAAAAGTAACCATATCTAATATACTGAGTAACGTTGCATAATCAATCGCAGTTACTAGAGTCTGAAGTCTACTTTTTTATTATAAACCCTTTGGACAATAAGGGTCATCCAAACTGTTCTATAATGAAGTCTTTCAAATCTACAAGAATTACTTTATGTGTTTCCACCAAAAATAATAGCATTGCATAATCTGCTGGGATCCGTGAAGCTCTTGACATCTCAAATGTCATTTAGAGACACTATGGAAATGTTCTAGGTCAGCCAAACTATTCATGAGTTCAGAACTTCTGGTCTACACTCGTAACATCAGCTATATCTGACATACTGAGTAACGTTTCATAATCAATCGCGGTGACTGGATCAACCTGAAGTCTACTATATATTATTATGCACCTTTGGGAGATTGAGGGTCGTCCAAACTATCCTGAAGTTTATCTCTTGACAGTAACAGTAGTTAGTCTCACTATGAAGTTAAGACTGTAATCTGTCATCCCCCTGGCATATCATGAGTCAATTCAAGATAGTTTTGAGATATTCGAGATCAACAACACTACTCCGGAGCCCATAGCTTCAGGTCTACACTTGTGATACATTTTTCGCTCTTGCCACTACGTTAAGTAGTGTTACATAATCTACTGTACTTACCAAAGCAGTAAGAGATACAATATGCGTTGTTATATATTTTTGTGATATTTTGAACTCCTTACTGTTATGCAGCTTAGTTGATAAAAACAACCACTGTAACATTCAGAAGACTTGCTGGACATGATAGATTACAAATCGTAGCTATTAATGAGAAATGTTACCCTCACTTAAGGATCTAAACTCAAGAATATTACGGATGACCTAGAATACCCCGACTGATCTGATACTGTCTATTAACCTTTCAGAAGATTTACTGGACATAATATATTACAAATCACAGCTTTGTATAATGAAAGAAGTTACTGTTACACCCGTAGACTTTAGTATCTAAGCTCAAGAACAATTTGGATGACCTAGGATATTCCGACTGATCTGATACAGTCTATTAACCTTTCAGAAGACTTACTGGACATAATACATTACAAATCATAGCTTTGAATAATGAAAGCAGTTACCATTACATCCGTAGACCTTAGGATCTAAACTCAAGAACAGTTTGGATGATCAAGGATATCCCGACTGATCTGATACTGTCTATTGAACTTTCAGAAGATTTACTGGACATGATAGATTACAAATCGTAGCTATGTATAATGATAGAAGTTACCGTTACACCCGTAGACTTTAGGATCTAAACTCAAGAACAATTTGGATGACCAAGGATATCCCGACTAATCTGATACTGTCAACTGAACTTTCAGAAGACTTACTGGGCATAATATATTACAAATCATAGCTTTGTATAATAAAATAAGTTACCGTTACACCCGCAGACGTTAGGATCTTAACTCAAGAAAAGTTTGGATGACCTAGGATATCCCGACTGATCTGATATTGTCTATTAGCCTTTCAGAAGACTTACTGGACATGATAGATTACAAATCGTATCTTTGGTTAATGAAATAGGTTACCGTTACACCCAAAGACTTGAAGATCTAAACTCAAGAATAGTTTGGATGACCTAGGATATCCAGAAAAATATTCCGCATAATATTCTGCCGTTTTCATACTGTTGATCACCAAAACTACATAAAAACGTAGAAAAAACTCTAGAATAACGCTTGGAAAAATCTGGCTTCAAAGGGTTAAGGGATTGCTCTCGGTCTTTTTCAGAGTCTCCTTCCAGGATTCCTCCAGGTATTTCTCCGGGAATTCCCACAATATACTTTCAAGAAATTCCACCTTCAGGGGTTCCTCTGGGATTTTAACTGAAATCCCTCTCGGGGTTCTTTTGGGGATTCCTACAGGATATTCAAAGGATTCTTTTTGAGATTCTTCCAGGAATAACTCCTAGACAGAGAATCAAAATTCATTCATCGCGCAACAATAACGACAATGTCGCAACCTGAATTTGTTGCAACATTCTTCCCAATTGTCCCAACTTGAAAAAAAATGGGATAAAGATCATGCAGCACGAGTTTACAGATTTTTAGGCCTTGCATTGTGATTTTCGAGCGGTAACTTCGAGTCGGTAAACACTGCAACGTTGCTGGAGATGTATCATCAAAAAGTTTCGATTTTGGGTTGGTAATAATTGATTATTCACGAGTTAAAAAATACGCAACGAATTTAGCTTCCATTTTGTCTGCAACATAAATTTTCGGGATCATGTCATTATCTGTTGGGCTGCAAAACGGTGAGTCGATAAGGAGAGCGTCCAACATAGCTCTGGTCCTCACAAGTTCCTACCTCATGCTTCCACGGGTCAAACGATGACAAAGACCGCCAGCTAAGAGTTGTGTGCTTAGCTGGTAGCGCAGCCTGGGCACTGTTGTCCTTCTGACTTCAGCTAGATTGAGGAGGTACGATCCGAGTGTCTGTTCACCAAGGAGGTGCGGCTCAAACAGCGTCTGTTCTGGCATCCAGCGGCTGAGTAAGAAACGCTGCACCACGCCCAGCTAGATCCAAGGTGGTAGCCCCATCAGCGTGGTCGTCCCAGTGTTGGTTGGGACGTTAAACAGAACTGGCACGATGGCCCTCCGGCGAGACAGGAGTGTTGGCGTAGGCCCAATAAGCCACCCGTAAAAATCCCCATTGCGAATAACATAGGAGAAAATACGACTCGATACAATCGGCAAAGACCCACGCGACGAAATAAGGACTACGATTGGAAACTTGGAACATGGAATTGCAAGTCACTAGGTTTCGCAGGATGTGGCAGGATAATCTACGACGAACTACATCCCCGCAACTTCGATATCGTGGCGTTGCAGGAACTTTGTTGGACTGGACAGAAAGTGTGGAAAAGCGGGCATCGAGCGACTACCTTCTACCAAAGCTGTGGCACCACCAATGAACTGGGAACAGGATTTATAGTGTTGGGCAAGATGCGACAACGTGTGATCGGGTGGCAGCCGATCAACGCAAGGATGTGCATGTTGAGAGTTAAGGGCCGTTTCTTCAACTACAGCATCATCAACGTCCACTGCCCACACGAAGGGAGACCCGATGACGAGAAAGAAGCGTTCTACGCGCAGTTGGAGCAAACATACGATGGTTGCTCGCCGCGTGACGTGAAAATCGTTGTCGGCGACATGAACGCGCAGGTAGGAAGGGAGGAAATGTACAGACCGGTAATCGGGCGAAACAGCCTGCACGCCGTAACGAATGATAACGGCCAGCGATGCGTAAACTTTGCAGCCTCCCGTGGTATGGTAGTCCGAAGCACCTTCTTTCCCCGCAAAGATATCCACAAAGCCACCTGGAGATCACCCGACCACCAAACAGAAAACCAAATCGACCACGTTCTAATCGACGGTAAATTCTTCTCGGATATAACCAACGTCCGCACATACCGCAGTGCGAATATAGATTCGGATCACTACTTAGTCGCTGTATGCATGCGCTCAAAACTTTCGACAGTTATCACCACGCGTCGAAGTCGAACGCCGCGGCTCAACATCGAGCAACTTCGTAACGTAGAAGTGGCTCAAGACTACGCGCAGCAGTTAGCAGTGGCCCTACCAACGGAAGAGCAGCTTGGCGCAGCTACACTTGAAGATGGCTGGAGGGACATCCGATCCGCCATAGGTAGTACCTCGGCTACAGCACTAGGCTTCGCGACTCCAAATCACAGAAACGACTGGTACGACGGCGAATGTGAACAGTTGAAAAACGAGAAGAATGCAGCATGGGCGAGAATGCTGCAACACCGTACGAGAGCGAATGAGGCACGTTACAAACAGGCGCGGAACAGGCAGAACTCAGTCTTCCGGATGAAGAAGCGCCAGCAGGAAGAACGAGATCGCGAAGCGATGGAAGAGCTGTACCGCGCTAAGGACACACGAAAGTTCTACGAGAAGCTGAACCGCTCGCGCAGAGGCTTTGTGCCACAAGCCGACATGTGCCGAGATAATCACGGGAATATTCTCACGAGCGAGCGTGTGGTGGTCGAAAGGTGGCGGCAGCATTACGATGAGCACCTCAATGGCGACGTTGCAAGTACCGAAGGTGGCGTGGTAACAGATCTAGGAG